>NC_090925.1:753841418-754459503 GCF_040938575.1 Ambystoma mexicanum | reverse complement strand
CTGGGGGGTGGGGGTGGTGGGAGACATGGGTGGGGGCCTGGTGGAGGGTGCCCCTGGTGGCTGGGGGGTGTGGGTGGTGGTAGACATGAGTGGGGGCCTGGTGGAGGCTGCCCCTGAATGCTGGGGGGTGGGGGTGGTGGGAGACATGAGTGGGGGCCTGGTGGAGGCTGCCCCTGACTGCTGGGGGGTGGGGGTGGTTGGAGACATGAGGGGGGGCATGGTGGAGGGTGCCCCTGCACTGCGGGGGGTGGGGGTAATAGGGGACATGAGTGGGGGCCTGGTGGAGGCTGCCCCTGGTGGCTGGGGGTGGGGGTGGTGGGAGACATGAGTGGGGGCCTGGTGGAGGCTGCCCCTGACTGCTGGGGGGTAGGGGGTGGTGGGAGACATGGGTGGGGGCCTGGTGGAGGGTGCCCCTGGTGGCTGGGGGTGGGGGGTGGTGGGAGACATGAGTGGGGGCCTGGTGGAGGCTGCCCCTGACTGCTGGGGGGTGGGGGTCGTGGGAGATATGAGTGGGGGCCTGGTGGAGGGTGCCCCTGCACTGCGGGGGGGGTGGGGGTAATAGGGGACATGAGTGGGGGCCTGGTGGAGGCTGCCCCTGGTGGCTGGGGGGTGGGTGTGGTGGGAGACATGAGTGGGGGCCTGGTGGAGGCTGCCCCTGACTGCTGGGGAGTAGGGGGTGGTGGGAGACATGGGTGGGGGCCTGGTGGAGGGTTCCCCTGGTGGCTGGGGGGTGGTGGGAGACATGAGTGGGAGCCTGGTGGAGGCTGCCCCTGACTGCTGGGGGTGGGGGTGGTGGGAGACATGAGTGGGGGCCTGGTGGAGGGTGCCCCTGCAATGCGGGGGGGGGTAATAGGGGACATGAGTGGGGGCCTGGTGGAGGCTGCCCCTGGTGGCTGGGGGGTGGGGGTGGTGGGAGACATGAGTGGGGGCCTGGTGGAGGCTGCCCCTGACTGCTGGGGGGTGGGGGTGGGGGTGGTGTGAGACATGAGTGGGGGCCTGGTGGAGGGTGCCCCTGCACTGCGGGGGATGGCGGTAATAGGGGACATGAGTGGGGGCCTGGTGGAGGCTGCCCCTGACTGCTGGGGGGTAGGGGGTGGTGGGAGACATGGGTGAGAGCCTGGTGGAGGGTGCCCCTGGTGGCTGGGGGGTGGGGGTGGTGGGAGACATGTGTTGGTGATCAGTGGTGCAAGGCGGCATGTGGGTTGGCTGGTGGGCATGGCCATGGTGGATGGGTTGCCTGTGGGACATGAGCAAGGGTGCAGGGTAGTACCCTGTGGTGTGGGCTGCCTGCAGGGGCCGTGGAGGGTGTAGAGGGAACACCTGGGGGGACCCACATGGCCATATCACGTGTAGCATTCCCTCGCAACACCGAAATACACGTACCCAGCCAAATCGCGTGTGAAACTTCCTGCGCACCCCTGGAATCCACGTAACCAGCCAAATCGCGTGTGAAACTTCGCGCGCACCCCTGAAATCCACGTACCCAGCCAAATCGCGTGTCGAACTTCACGCGCACCCCTGAAATCCACATACCCGGCCAAATCGCGTGTGAAACTTCGCGCGCACCCCTGAAATCCACGTACCCAGCCAAATTGCGTGTTAAACTTCACGCGCACCCCTGAAATCCACGTATCCGGCCAAATCGCATGTGGAACTTCCCGCGCACCCCTGAAATCCACGTACCCGGCCAAATCGCGTGTGGAACTTCCCGCGCACCCCTGAAATCCACGTACCCAGCCAAATCGCGTGTGGAACTTCCCGCGCACCCCTGGAATCCACCTACCCAGCCAATTTGCGTGTGAAACTTCCCGCGCACCCCGAAATACACGCACACGTTATTTTTCAGTCAGCGGGTGTCCGTGTTTGTGGGTACCCCTTTGCACGTCATTTGTCCTGGAGGGCCACAGTATAGGACATTCATCATAGCTGTATATAGGTGCTATTTGTTGGCGCACCTTTTGGCGCACATTTTTTACAGGCGCAGGGACGCTACCGCCTGCTTTCTTGTGGCGGTCGTGTTTGTGCCTGTGCGCTGGTTTGACCAAGCGCTGTTTTGCCCTATTCGATTCCATGAATACGTGTTGTAGGCGAGCGTGTGGGCGTTCCGCGCACTTGCACCCTGTACTTCCCCCGTGACGCCCACATTTTGGCAAGTTGTTCCCCATTCCAAGTGTTCCGCCGCGTGTTCCGCCTACTTTTGTTGCGTGCACCGCGCTATGTGCGATTTTTGCTGTGGCCTGTGCGATTTTCGCTGTGACCTGGCACACGCCGTTAGATGGCCTGTGCGCCAACGTGCGCCGCACACTTTTTTAGCGCACATCAGATGGTTTTTTCGCGCACGCCCTTCCATGAATCGATGTGTGCTGCTTTTCATGCGATTTTCGCACTTGCACTGCGATTTTCGCAATTCCACTGCGATTCGCACGTTTTTGCCCACTTGCGCCGCCCTAATTATTCCATGAATCGGCCTCTATATCTGTCTGTAATGTTCGCTATCAATTTAAAAGTGTCCTAAGAACACAATTGGTGTCCTGAAATGTTCGTAAATAAACAAAAATGATGTGTCCTGAACAACAGTTCAACTGTTCGTAGTGTTCGCTAGCAACATTAAACTGTACTAAGAACACACGCGGTGTCCTGAATTGTTCGTAAACAAACAAAAATTAAAGTGTCCTAAAGAACACTATACCTGTCCGGTACTGTTCGCTAGCAAGTTCAAACTGCTCTAAGAACGCTATTGGTGTCCTGAAATGTTCGTACGTAAATGAAAATGGAGGTGTCCTGAAGAACACTATACCTGTTCGTAGTGTTCGCTATCCAATTGAAACTGTTCTAAGAACACAATTGGTGTCCTGAAATGTTCGTACATAAACTAAATTACAAGTGTCCTGAAGAACACTATATCTGTCCTTACTGTTCGCTACCAAGTTTAAACTGTTCTAAGAACACACGCGGTGTCCTGAAATGTTCATTTCACGTGTGACGCACTTTTAATTACTTCAGAACCCGAACAGTGTCCGTAGGACATCAATGCGCATGCGCTAACCAATCTCCGTGCACTTGGTGTCCTGCGGACAGGCGCTTCCTTCGCGGACTAGTTCGTAAACGGATCATATGACCGCCCCCACGCTCATCGTGTGTCCTGAAATGCGGACACTGTTCGTGTCCCTGAACAATTTAAAAGTACATTTTCAGTTAATCCATAATATTTTTCAATAAAATCTCACCATGGCACAAGTCCCACATAGCAATCTTGAGTTTCTATATACCTTTTGAAACTTTCCGATCCTTTTTTTGTGTTCGATCTGTCCGCGGACAGTGCGCATGTCCGCGGACCGCGCACAAGCACCTCTATAAAAGACCACGGCCAAGAGATTATTCCCATTGTGTTTCTGGCTATTCTTCAGAACACAGTGATTTTTGCTGCCCCTGCAGACTACATCATCATCGAGATGGCATCCTTGGCTGCTGAACTGCCACTTGGTGCTGCACCTGCTTCAGCACCACCCCCACCCCCTCCACCACCACCACTTCCCCAAGGGCCTGAAGAGGGGAACAGGATTGAGGATGCGGAGGAGGAAGAAGAGGATGATGAGAATGAGGTAGAGGAAATCCCTACTACCCGCACTAGGCGTGAGTCTTGGGTGTGGCGGTTATTTACCATTCATGGGAATGGTCCTAAGGCTCGTGCAAACTGTGTTACCTGCAATGAGTGCAAAATGATACTCAGTCGCGGGAAGCACGGTAAGTACAGCTTTGGGACCACTACTATGAAGCGACACCTGAGGTCATTTCACTCTGGGGCTATTCGCAGGGTTGTACCTTGCGAAGAACGTAGCAGGTTGATTTCCTCTACTTCCTCCTCTGTTTCTGATCCTTTCACCACAAGGACCACCTCTGTGGGACAGCGTCTTTCTCAAGCTGCCTCACAGGCCATACAGAATTCTGATGACCCTTACCTTTCGAGGGTCAAAGTTGTATGTATGTACTGTGACACAGTACTCTGCAGGGGGGAGCGACTTCGGAGTGCTTTTGAGACTATCGTCTCAGAGCACGAGAAGGCCTGCTCACTACCCAAATAAAACCCACTCTACATCTTCCTCTCTCAGCTCGCCCTTTCTTATCCCTGTGGTTGGTGTCCCCCCCTTTACCCTCCTTTACCCTCCTCTCCTAGTGTGTTGTGTCTGAAAAACCAAACAAAATACAAAATTACAAAAATCAAAAAAAAATAAGGCTCTTTTCAGAGCCGCCTTTCCCAGTTAAAAAATAGAAGTGAAAATAAATGAAGCAGGGCTCTTTGTATTTTTTAGAAGTCCACGGACAGTTCGCGAACATTAAAAACATTGGGTTGCTACTCCATCACAAACATTGTAATTTTCTCTGGAAAGAAGTGGTCGCTCTGAAAAGAGCCTTTGGGTGGTGTTTGTAAGTCAAAAAATGTAAATGCTTAACATCTACTTCAAAATCGTTGTAATTCCAAAAAAGGTTGCAATGCATTTTGTACATTTCTCAGAAAAATCTGATTGCCAGCATAAGTAAGATGGACTCCATCTCTGCGAAAAATGTATGTACTACAAAACATAATATTTTCATTGTGAAAAGAAGACATGCCAAAATCTCTTAGAAAGCCACTAACAGCCTTATTAACATTGCGCCTTGCTTTTTCCATTTGTGGACCAAATGAAGAAGAACGAAGCCACATTTGTCTCTGCGCAATCCGTGAAAATATCACTTGAGAATTAGGAAACATGTCCATAACCTTCCTAAGTCCTTCTTTCATAGCAAATTGCAAAAAAATTCCAGTCACATGTCCTAAACTGTTCCCTCCACAATGAATTACAATTATGTCTGGATGTTGCTCTGTCTCCAAAGTAGCACAGAGAGGTAGCAAGTCCAACCACTTCATTCCACGTACTCCATGCCAGTGTACTTCCACATGTGGGAATCCAAGATCTACAGCTACTCCACAGCTTTCTGCATGCACCTTCAACCAATGTATCCACGAATCTCCTAAAATCCAAACAATCTGTTTTCTGAAACACACAGCCATAGCTATCTTTTGTTCTCTCAGCAAAAAGAGTATCTGAGAAAATCTCTCCTGGCACAACACACCCACCAAACTTTCCTGACCAATCCCTTTCAGTGCTTATTCTCATTTGCATGACTTCTGAACCCAAAAATCCCCGGATGTAACTCCCCATGTCCGCGAACTACCGCCATGTCCGCGGACATATCGTAACATGAACAGCCCTTCTACCATTTCCACTACACTCTCTCTGCCATTCCCTCATTGGATGTACCTCAAAAATCACATGACCATGCACCAATCACATTCAAGACCTCTACATCTAACTGCATCATCATAGATCAGCACTGCAAATGTACTCTGAATCTCTCTGAGTACAAGTGTCATATCATTGGCAAGCAGCATCTACCAGAAATACTGGACAAGTCTTCAAGATTTCTACTTGCAGCTCCATGCATATCCATATGCATGAACACAAACTTCAGGTATGCATATTTTCTGTATAGTAGATGAACACATTTTCAAACAGACATTTACCTTGTAAAATCTGTAAAATTAATTTACTGTACTTTTTTCAATTTCCTAAAATCAACTATCACTTATAAACCTTTATACTTTTTACTTTCTTTATACACACACACTCAAATCATGTTAAACTAACATTTTTTAAATGAAATATATAGACTACATATATTCAAACAAAATTGCATGCAAACACAATCTATGTTTAAACCTTTATAAAAATACTTATACAATTTCATATTTTTTGTTTTTATTTATTTACTTAATTACTTTAAATTAGACATGACATTGAGGCGCTATTACCTAGAACAGTTTACTTACAGAAATAGTGGTATTCACTAATATATTATAAATTTCACAAGACATAGTAAAGATATTTTTTTTTGCTACAGTTAGTCATTCAATACAATTTGTTCCTTAAGAACATATCATATGTACTGAACTGATGCAATGTATCTTATGTAAATAAATTAGTTTAATGGTTTTACAGAAGGCACTGAGGATTTCAATTAAAAAAATCAATATCTAAATTAAAAACAGTGCTATATACAAACAAAGTTACCAATTTGAAGCCTTTACAATTGCAGTGAAGACCAGTTTCCTGAAAAGAAGCAGCCGAATTTGAAGAAGAAAGAAAAAACTAAGAAGTTACCTGTTAATTTTTAAAAAAAGTAAGTTAAATATCACCATAATATTTGTATTATTAATCAAATATACTATAACATTAATACAAGCTATTTCGGTTTCTAAAAATAGAGATTTTGTACCATTTTGTCCAAACAGCGATTTACAGCCAGAATGGCCCACAAATTTCTATTTTTGGACACACAAATTACCCAACTGAACCACTACAATTTTCATATTATAGAACAAACAACTGTTTTAATTGTATACATTAGATTTACTATTTGTACTTTTTCCACACCACTTGCTTACTTTTTTTTGTTGTCATCTGAACCCCAGTTTAGTAACACATAAATTCAAGAATACCTATCCCTACTAGTTTTAGTTCCCAATGCACAATCACACACCATTACATACATCTTTATCATCTTACTCAAACACTCATGCACACAGCACACATACATTCCAGAACACCCCAACCCATATCTTCTTTATTTTTTTCAACAGACCCTAAAGAATGCCTACCAAAAGTCAAGTCCGTAGAAAGCAACGCAAAAGTAGAGCAAATGAAAATAAAGGTGTCCAACATAAGCATCCATCTCTAGCAGAATTTGTAAAAAAAGTTGAAACAAAACAGCTAATACAATCATTTAGTGAAAACAAGAAGTTTCAAGTACAACAACTTTGCTTCCTCTATCAAAATGTAAAACAAACCAAAAAACAATTAACAGAAAATCAGCTATCAGTACAGATAAAACTACTTCTTCAAATTTTAATATAGTGCAAAGTAAGCATACCAAGAAAAGTATTTTAGCCAAAATATACCGTCACAAAGTCTTTCAAAATCTTATAAAAACAGGAGAGAAATCAGGTTCAAAGCTTAAAACCTATCGTAGGAAATTAATCTTAGAAGCATTGATGGACAGTGCAATTCTTCTCAAAAGAAATGTATTTATTTTACTGTTAAACAAAATGAAACCACTAACAAAACTAATAACTAAATTACAAAAAAGACTTCTCAATAAGCGAAATATCAACAGAAAGAACTTCGTAAGTATCAGCGGAGGTGAATGGAATCACACTACAAGCAAAGAACCATATTTTAATGAAGAAGCGTACAAACAAAAGCAAACTAATACAATTGCCATACATAGCAGTGCTCGAGGTTATGAAAAAGTGAATAATACCATAATGGAACAAGAAGTACTTCTTACAAAAATATGCCCTGAAAACTTAGAATTACCCCTCCATTCAACTGAATCAGAACGTCTAGTGTACAAATGGCCATGCACGTCAATGTGTAACATTCCCAAACAATGTTTCAAATCTTTACGCCAATTCCTCAATAAATATGTAAAAAGCAAAGACAAAATCAAAATTAAATTACTGCAAAATATAGATACCTGTCCAGTGCGCAAGTACACAGGACTACAAGGGCATTCATTGGCCTGCATTACAGGACCTACTTGTAAAACCACTTTCCATGATATCAAAAGGATATCAACACATCATTCAACTATAAGAAATCTAGTCTATAAACTGTACTATGCTAAAAGTCCTGCTTTAGCACTAGCAAAGTTAAATAACATCCTTCTACATGGTACAGCAAAAGACCTACTTGAAGAAATTCACTATATCCAGAAAAAATATTTTGGAAGTGAAAGCCATTTACAGAATGAAACAGCTTTAAACCAATTAAGCAACAATTCTACACATGGCAACCTTTTGCTAAACACATACAAAAAAGAAATACTAAAATTTATAAGTACATCAGCTGAAGTACCAAACCATGTATGTGTATGTTGCCGTAGAATTTTTTATAAAAGTAACACAAAAACTGTGGACCTATCATACAAAATAGAAGACAATGAAGATTCTAAATGGTTTGAATTAGCTCTCTACCTTGTAGCAGAAAACAAATATGAAATAACTGAGCCCTTAATACTTTGCAGTTATTGCACTCCAAAAGTTGACAACAACCAAACTCCTTCACGTTCTTTCACAAATAATTTGGAATTATACCCAGTACCAAAACCTCTACAACAACTTAATTTATATGAGAGCATCATAATTCAAACAGTACACCCATTTCAAGCAATAATATGCCTTCAACCAAAAACAGCAAAATTACCTCCCTCTGAATTGGTAAAAGGCATTCGTGGAAAAGTAGTTTATTTACCATTAAATTTAAAAGAAAATGTTCATATTCTAGGAGTGCAACGTCCAATGCAGCAATCTTTAATTATATTAGTAAATGGAGTACCTACAAAAGACAAAAAAATATGGCAACAGCTGGTAGATTTATATAAAGTTAGACAAGCCTTCCAATATCTTAAAGAGAATAATGAATATTACAAAGAAATTAATATTGAAGAAAACTTGAAAGATACAACTGAAATAATTCAAGAAACACAAGAAGCTGGTCAATTTGAGCTACTAGATCCTGCTACAATATCAAATACTTTAGACCATTATACAATTCATCCTTTGCACTGTAATGACACCGTACAAGATGTACTGGAAACTTACCAAACGCGTCAAACAAAAGGATCGCCAATCAGTATATGGGAAAAAAGTATAGAAGCACATGCTTTTCCTCTACTCTTTCCTACTGGCAAAGGAGGAAGGTATGATGATAGACCTATTCAAATATCAGCTTCAGAATACCGCTCATTACGGATGTATTCTGAAGATCCCAGATTTAGACAAAATGTGGAATACATATTCCACCTACTCTTTGAAAGTGAACTAGCAACTTTATGTTACAGTGTTGCACACATATTAAAATCAGGATCACACTTTCAAAATATGACAGCTACACAATTATTAGAGAAAGTGCAACAAAAGGATGAGGTTTTACAATCAAATATTACAAATCTATTAGCAAATATGCGTGGTACTAAAGAGTACTGGTTTCGACGTCATGGAGATGTACGTTGTATGGTCAGAAACCTTGGCCCACCCACTTGGTTTGTTACATTAAGTTGTGCAGAATATGCATGGGAAGATTTACATGATTTCCTACGCATATCAAATAAAAACAAAACAAACATAGATATTCTAACACCTGGAGAACTTTGTTCTTTGGATCCTGGTAATGTTTCAAGATATTTTCACCATCGCTTCATTGCTATGCTACATTTTATTTGTAATAAAACTGTTACTCCCCTTGGAGAAGTGCAACACTTCTTTTGGAGAAAAGAATACCAAGCCAGAGGAGCACCACATATCCACATGCTTTTATGGATTAAAGATGCTCCTAAATTTGGTCAAGACAGTGATGCCACTGTTTTACAGTTTATTGAAAAATATGTCACTTGTGAAATTCCATCAGAAGCCACAAATAGTGATCTTCGTGCACAAATTTTACAATTTCAAAGACACAAATGTGGAAAATATTGTCGTCGCAAATACAAAAACAAAGGCAAATACTACACCAAATGCCTATTTGGTTTCCCTAGACCAGTTACAAATACAGGTCAAGTAAACAACCTCATGTCTTCAGTTAGACATAGTGTTAAAGGTAAGTCACCTAAAAATACATATTACATAAAAAGAAAAGAAGAAGAAAAATATATCAATGATTATAATGCAATCATTGCCCACTTATGGAATGCAAACATAGATGTGCAGTACATTGCAGACAATTCTACTGCAGTTGCACGATATGTCACAGCATACTTAACTAAAGCAGAAAAGACAGAGCTCCAAGACCTCTGGAATGACCTGTCATCAGATAAAACAGTATCTCAGAAATTATACAGCTTGGGCATAAAAATGCTCACCCATAGAGAATGTGGATCTTATGAAGCAGCTGATCATTTAACTGGTACTTCATTGTATGGTAAATCTGAAAATATAGTATGGCTAAGTCTTGGTCCAGCTAAATCTAGAAAAAGAGTTCTAAAATCATATGAAGATATAGAAACAATAGCCAAACATGATCCCAACAGCCAAGACATTTTAAAAAACAATTTATTGGGCACATACTACCCAAACAGAAGTAATACTTTGGAAAACATGTGTCTATACCAAATAGCCCAAAACTACACATACAAAAATAATATGAAACCTGATGAAAAAAAAGGTAAATATAGAGTGACAGACTGTGAAGGCAGCTTAGTTAAACTCACTAAACCAAATTTAATTAATCATATCAAATTGTCATTGAAGACTCCTCAACATAAAGAAGTATATTACATGTCCCTGCCACAACTCTTCAAACCATGGAGAAAAGAAGAACAATTACTAGATAACTATGACTCATATGAGGATGCTTTCAAAGCAAATGAAAGCACTATAACTGATGTAAACTTTACACAGTACAAAACAATGTTGCACAATGAACAGCAACATGAAGAAGAACTCCAAGCCCAACTAGATAAGGATACTCCTGACAGTAGTCAACCTTCTGTAACAGGAAGCCAAGAACCACTGGGAGAACCACTAATAACAAATGAGGCAGAATTAGCTATGATAGAAGTAGAAAACAACATGTGTCAGTATGAAGATAAGGAAGACTTAACTATACTACAATCAAAACTAAACAATGAGCAAAGTAGCATTTTTCAAGAAGTAACAAAACAAATTGCACATGGTGTAAAACATGAAAATAAAGAATGTTCCTGCCATAATTATAAACCTATACTACTGTACGTCAGTGGTGACGCTGGTTCTGGCAAAACATTCTTAATCAAAATCATTAGTAAGTTCCTTCAACAATTGACAAACAACAAACTGTCAGCTGTTGTCACTGCCCCCACAGGTTTAGCTGCCTACAACATAGGTGGTGTTACATTACACCGATTACTACTATTACCAGCAGAACACCAGAACAAATTAGACTATTACAAACTTTCTGCAGAAGCTGCAATGGAATTACGCAGAGTATTGAAACAAATGAAAATGCTACTAATAGATGAAGTGAGCATGGTCTCCAACCTGATGTTAGCTTTGATTCACCTCAGATTACAAGAAGTACTCAAAACAGACTATGAAGAGCTCTTTGCAGGAAAACACATTATTGTTTTTGGAGATCTGCTTCAATTAACACCAGTAAAAGGTGAACCTATTTTTTAAACATTAGGGCACAAACTCTGCCGTAAAACTGTTGGCAGCATTGGAAATGTCAACCTTTGGCAACATTTCCAATACAGAGAATTAACAGAAAACATGCGCCAATCTGCAGATCTAACTTATGCCAACATTTTAAAAAGTTTGAGAGTTGGTATACTTTGTAAAGAAGCAGAAGCAACATTGAAAACCCGGCACATTAATGCACCTTATGGCGATAATGCATGTGCTACAGATGTTATGGAACAATTAGCCCACAAAAATGTCAATTGTATGGCTTAATGCCAACTCTTGCAAGCTGTCTCAAATTCAATGAAATAATGTTAAGTAAAGAAATGCAACCAATAATGGAAATTAGCGCCACAGACAAACTAGATGTACATGGTATGACACTACCCATGTGTGACCAAGCCACAACAAGACTAAATAATTTAGAAAAATCAATCTCAAACACAGCAGGCTTAGAAAAGATGTTAAAATTATCCTTAAATTGCAGAGTAATGCTTAAACGTAACCTTGACGTGGACCAAGGACTAGTTAATGGAGCACTGGGTACAGTTGTTGGCTTTCAAACATACCCACGTGACAACAAAATTCAGTTTGTCAATAAACTATTTGACAAACTTTCAGAAGTAAAACGGATAGGACGCTCAACAGGTAGATTCCTTCTCTTCAAAGATATGTATGTACGCAGAGAACAATTTTCTCTAACTCTTGCATACGCAGTCACGATTCATAAATCACAAGGTCTTACCCTAGACAAAGCAATGATAGATATTGGTAACACAGTCTTTAAAGAAGGCATGAGCTACGTAGCACTATCACGCTTACGTACACTTGACGGTCTATTTTTAATCAACTTTGATGCAAGTAAAGTAAACGCTGATATTCCTTGCATTTTAGAATATAATAGACTTCGCTCACTATACACTCCCCATCTAAACACATATTCTGTTCCACAAAAACTAAAACGTTTTAAAAGAAAACTAAATCAAACAGAAATGCAACAGGACGTCACTGCAAATCCTCCAAAGAGAGTAAAAGAAACTAATACTTCATCAAGTACCACAAACAAAAAAGAATCAATTAGAGAAAGTAAACCAGGTACTTCTTTAAAGAAGGAAGACAAACTCCAAAAAAAGCAGTTAGATACAGAACTACCTGGACCATTTAAATTCTCAAATATAGTTGGTGTAAGTTGCTATGCAAATGTAGCAATGAATATTCTATTTCAATTACCACCAATTGTTGACAACATTTACTTACACAGTACAGACCCATTGTGTTTGTAAATGTTAGTACTTCACAGAAATGCAGCAAACAATCCTGACAACACATATAGTGTTTTTGGAATAAGACAACAATTGGACTACTGTGCTGGAATGGTGAAATTCACTATAAACTCACAGGACGATCCACAAGAATTTCTAATGTACTTACTACAAGTACTCGAAAACAAAAACATACCTATAAATGAAATCTTTCAGATTTCATACATGTGGAAACATACATGCACTCTCTGCAACAATGTGACACAAGAAGAAATCCCCAATGAACACTTCATATATATATCAATACCAAATTGTGAATCCATTCCATTTCAGCAACTTGTACAAAATGCAAACCATGGTAGATTATGCTCTACCTGCAATTCAGATAATTGCTCCACGTTAGTAATACAAACACATAGTAAATACGTAATACTAATGCTTCTACGTTACAATGCAGATGGTACCAAAAACAACTGCAAGCTGACTGGATTCACACATGGTCAAATATCACTTGGTAAGAAAACCTTCACAACAATAGGTATAATCTACCACGCAGGAGCCACAACCAATTCAGGGCACTACACTGCATATATAAAAAAGAAATGTGGATGGTTTGAATGTAATGATAGTACCATTACTCTAAAGCAGAGATTACCAGCAAATCTCACAAATGCTTATTTGATGTTCTTAAAACCAAAATTTGATAAATAAACTGTATTTAAACCTTTAAGTAAATTTGTGTTAAAAAAATATAAACTGTTAGAATACTCCAAAAGCTATCTAGCTGCTCAAAGATTCTACAACAACTAATCAGATAAATGAATACCACTAAATTAGACCAAAAAATACACAGTTAGAATACGCCAATTGGTATCTAACTGTCCCAAAATTTAACAATATCCAAATAGATAAATCAAAACCACTAAAATATATTAAAAAAATAGACAGTTAGAATACGCCAATTGGTATCTAACTGCTCCAAAATTTTATAATATCAAAACAAATGAAGAATCTGTTACTGCTCCAAAAAAAATACAACAAAGCAAAGTATAAAGCATTAGCCAGAAACAACAAGTGAACACTGAAAACAAACAAACAATTAAACTGTAGCATAACAGAAAAAGTTTTTTTTTTAATCCAACATGGATTTTTTTTTCTCCCACAGACCCAATGATTTTAGCAACAAATACAGAAACTGAGCAAAATGCACAGTACTCTGATTTGTACTCTACTAAATATGAGGGTAAAAAAAAAAAGTATATTGCTTATACAATGTAATAAGTCATTACAAAATACTAATACTAACATGCTATTTTCTTTTATCACAGAAATGAAGAAGAAAAACATGGACTCCCATTACTAGACCAAACAGTAAGTATACAATAATAAGGACAACCATAGCAGCATATCACATCCATAGTATCTAATACCTTTGTTCCTTATACATTTGTTTTTCACCCAAAGTTATAAGCAAATATGAATGTGATATGCTGCGGTGGTTGTTGCCAGGGCATAGAGTCTTGGGTGCATGGCCAAATGGCCATGCACCCAAGACTCTATGTCCTGGCAACAACCACCGCAGCATATCACATCCATAGAGTCAAACATTTCAACTATGATCTATGGGAAACTTTTAATGTCCGCGAACAATGTGAGTGTTCTTAGAACACTTTGAACTTGCCAGCGAACAATACGGACACCGTTTTCAGGACACCCCCTACGAACATTTCAGAACAACGCGATAGTTCTTAGAACACTTTCAACTTTACAACGAACAATGCGGACAGCGTCCTAAGGACACCCCCTACGAACATTCCAGAACACCGGGAGTGTTCTTAGAAGCGTCTTCAGAACACCACCATCTTGTTTATTTGCGAACATTTCAGGACACCGCGAGTGTTCTTAGGACACATTCAACTTGACAGAGAACAATACGGACAGCGTCCTCAGGACACCCCCTACGAACATTCCAGAACACCGGGAGCGTTCTTAGAAGCGTCTTCAGAACACCACCATCTTGTTTATTTGCAAACATTTCAGGACACCGCGAGTGTTCTTAGGACACATTCAACTTGACAGAGAACAATACGGACAGCGTCCTCCGGACACCCCTAAGAACACTGCCCGGACACCGCGAGTGTTCTTAGAAGCGTCTTCAGAACACCCCCATTTAGTTTATTTGCGAACATTTCAGGACACCGCGAGTGTTCTTAGGACACATTCAACTTGACAGAGAACAATACGGACAGCGTCCTCAGGACACCCCCTACGAACACTCCCCGGACACCGCGAGTGTTCTTAGAACAGTTTCACTTTGCTTGCGAAAAAAACGGACACATATTGAGTCCTTAGAACACCCCCTATTCAGTTTATTTAGAACATTTCAGAACACCCGTGATGTCCGCAAACAAATCGAACACAAAAAGAACGTCTAACACATAAAAAACACAACTTTCATCCTATCTCATACACTCCCACCCTCCCCAAACACTCCTACACACCAACACACTCTACAAAATACACATTTTGAACAAAGTTTCACCGCGCTGTCCGCGGACGTCCGCGAATCCAAGATGGCGGGCGCTACCGAAAAATCTGACGCGCTTCACGCTCCACGCCGTCCAATCAGCAAACACGTTGCATGTCCGCGAACATCACGCAAGACGATTGGCCAATCAGGACACTGTCCGCGGAGCGAACAGGGAAGTGTGTCCGCGAACCGAACACAGATATCACTAATTTTTTTTTACCTACTTTTTGGTCATTTTAAAAAAAACTACTGGACGGATTTTCACCAAATTTGCAAAAGCACGCTCTCGGGACCAAGCCGCTGCTACTGGTCCAAATTTGGTGGAAATCCGTCCAGCAGTTTGGGCTGTAGGCGCGAGCAAATTTTTTTTCCCATTCAGTCTA
This sequence comes from Ambystoma mexicanum, assembly GCF_040938575.1. NCBI lineage: Eukaryota > Metazoa > Chordata > Amphibia > Caudata > Ambystomatidae > Ambystoma > Ambystoma mexicanum. The sequence goes on along the minus strand of NC_090925.1, from coordinate 754,444,074 downwards.
TGGGAAAAAAAAAAGTTTTGGGACCCCCCCTATAACTTTGCCCCCCCTGGACGAATCCTCACCAAACTTTGCAAAAATATTCAGAGTGACCCAAATACTTTTTTTGCAAAGTTTGGTGAGGATCCGTCCAGGGAGAGCGAAGTTATAAGCCACCCAAAAAGTGCTCTTCCTATGGAAACAGCAACTTAACCATATATATATATATATATACAAGCAAATAAAGAATGGATGTTTCCACTAAGTGTTATAGCAGAGCTGGGCTAGAGACGGAAGGCCTTGTTTCCAGTGTGTCGCAGACTGGATGAGCCAAGAAGCCATGGTTTTACCAGGCCGGAGTGAGCAGATATTGGATACAAATCGTGTGAAAGAACAGAGCTCCTGTTCAGGAGGCATGAACAAAACAAGGAAGACGTCAGAAGTCTGTTAGAAAATAGTATTTTTAATATACGATAGGCTCGATTTTGTGGTCTTCAGTCACGTAGAGGGATGAAGTTGGACGAACATGATGGTCCCTCCTACACATGAGGTCAGAGCGTGCCTTCACTCCCCTGAATTCTCCAGAGCAAAGAACACTCCCAAGGACAAGTTCAAAGCCCTAATTGACAGCGGAACACTGAGGTGATGATGGATGTGAATATGCTAATTGTGGGAAGCTATGGTTGGAGACTAGCACACCAGCACCTGGAAGCCCAGTCTGCGTGCAGCTAGATGTAGGTGGAAAAGTACTGACGGAGGTTAGAGTGCCAACCAATGGTAGAGGACCGGACGATTAAGGGTCCTATAGTTTGTGTAGCCAATGGGACGTTGTGTATTTAGTGACGTTCATGATGACCTGTTTTAGGGGAGGGCTTAGTTGCCCCATCTGATATTAAGAAACCTATCACATTTATTCACTGCCTAAGACGAGTATGCATCGTACACTTAGATATTCCCTTAGACCCTATCAATTTCTTCAATAGGTTTTTGTAGTTTGCCACGTAGGATGACGTTAGTAATACGTAGGTTGACATCACCTATGCCGTTTCTTGCTATAAAAGAATGCTTTTTTTCAAGATGCATTGAGAGATCTTACGCTGAGACGTCCATTGATGTCCGTTGTACTCTCTGTTTTAGATAATTGATAATAAAACAGTTATCCTTTTGCCAACTACCTGAGTCGTTTCGATTATTGATGTTTGAGTCATTTCTGCATCCCCATCCATCTCAAGGGTGTTGCTACCTCATCTTAAAGGGCTGGAAGACCCAAGTTCTTGTGGTAGCTGAGAGGATGGTAAGATACCCATCGAGAGAGTAGGCTTTGGTGTCCTGGAGATATCGCACAACCTCTGCCATTTGGCTGAAAGGAGGTGAAGCTCCCTCTAGATAGCATTTTTTTAAGTTAACGTAAAGTCTTCCAAGCTACGTTAGATGGGTCCCTTCTTTTCAAGCAGAAACCCCTCCCCGTGTCTACAGGAAGCTGAACGGATGGAAAGATGAAGAGGCTACTGAGGAGGCGTACGATCCCGAGTGTTGGAAGTCGAAAAATCGAATGGTGAGTAAAACTGAGTGATGTGGCAAAAGTGTGAATGGGCAGTGGGTGACGAAAGTGATAAGGGGAAACGAGTAACAGAGGGAGGCTGGGATAAAGTAACTTGAGAACGATGAGTGTTGAATATTGAGTAAAATTGACTTACAATTAAGAGGTATAGTGAGGAGAGGCCACAATAAAGAACGGAACAGAAGGAATCGCACCTAGAGCCCTATTTTTGGGTGACGTAGGAGACGAACTTGTTTAAAGACAGTTTGACGACGTCGGTTCACATTCCATTGGGATATTTTTAGAGGGTATGACAGTCTTAGAGAGAAGACTGTGAGAAATATGTGACCGGTTGAGTATGCCCGTTTGTTCGTTTTATGTGAATTATATATGGTGAAAAAACAATAGAGGAAGAAAAACACGAGAATTGTGAATTAATTATTTATTTGTTGGTATTGAACTGATGGTGATTAGTGAAAACATAGATTAAAGTAAAAAACGTGATATAGAGGGTTTGGAGCTTGCGACGATTGGTGCACGCTCATATTGTGTTATTTCTCTGAAACATACTTTTGAATTTTGCAAAGTTTAAAGATGAGTATTGACAGTCAAGAATGACGTGTCAAAATGGAGGCTATTACTCCACTTGTTCACCTCTGTTAGCAATTACCAAAGCACACACCCAAACTCACACAGTACAGTACAGAGTGGGTTAAGGGTACCGCAGACAAAATGTTCATGCCATGGTCGCAAGGGGGGTCACTATCGAAGTCAGTTTTGCGCATATGACACCATATTTGCATGCTGCGAATACAGGAAACATTTTAGAGAAATGATTTGCGAGCTTAGAGCTCTGGAAAATGTACCAGGAGGAGAGAGAAGAGCCGCCTCCTGTAGATTGGATACTTAATGTTTGCACAGAGGGTGGTGAGGAGCCTTCTGCTCCTTGCGTCGCGCCTGAAGCAGACAGTGATAGCAAGAAAGATGACGGGTTGTACCCATTGAAAGAGATTAAGGCAGCAGCAGGGTATAGTAGCCAGGCATATGAGTCGACAGCGCAAAGCAGCAACGAGGGTCCAAAGAAAAATACTGAGAGAGATGTAATCTCTAAGGTCCCAAGGGACAAGGAGAGATGTGATAAAGAGAGAAGTGAACGACCAAGTACATCCTTAGATATAGGACGGGAAATAAAGTAATGGAAAGGAGAAAAAGAGAAAACTGATGAGTTAGCACTCATACAGACTGAAGGGATGGGTGGTCAGATTTTGCTCAAACTTGATGATAAGAACATCGAGGATTTAAGGCAAAGTGAAGATCAAGATGAGCAAGATAAAACGGATAAAGAAAGAGTGGAAAGCTTGAAAGACGATAGGACAAAAAAGGAAGGATAGACAGAGATGGGAACAGTTATATCAAGAGGAGCAACTGTGTTGAGGAGGTGCTAAGACCCCGATCGTGCTTTTCTTCACCTCTTCCATTCTATCAGGCTCTCCTGGACGTTATGGGGCCCTCTGTTGCTCTCTAGGGCCCTCTGGGACCCTCTGGCATTTCAGCGAAGTATTTCAAGCATCAGGCAGGGAGACGGAGTCAGGTTCACAAAAGACTTCAGGTTTTATTCACACCAGACTGACACAAACAGCATCGTTGTCAAGTATACAAACCCCTGCCCCCCTTCTGAAAACAGAGCTTCCTTTTATACTTTTCAGAGCAAAAGAGTCGAACCCCCTCCCTTTTCTAAACATGTCCAGGCAAAACTATCCACTGACTATACTCGTGCACTTGGCAATTCATTCTTATCTGTTTAAACCTTCAAATTGAAATACATTCTGGCACCCATCCTAGGATTTTCCCAGCCACACTACCCCAGATATGGTCACGCAGCTGCATCCCTTGGCTAGAAATTCAAACATACCCTCATTAACTGTCTGGTTTCAGAATGCTTATCTGGTTTTTACAGGGCACTGCGGCCTTGAATTGTCCAACTCTGGGCTTATGCTGCCACTGTCTGCAGAAAGTCGCTTCATTTAATGCATTCTATTTACTCATATAAAGGCATTGTCAGTTAAAGGCATTGGCGGTTACATAAATGGTAGAGTTCTTTTCTGTCTGGGTTTGGTAAAATAAAACATAATCATTTTCCTACTCAATTTTTATAGTATGCATTCTGTACCTTGCCTACATACTAAACCATGATAAAAGCATTTTCGACTTTATAAACATAACACTATTTAAAGTACTAATGTCTTCTATGAGTTCTATTTTCACACATGTACAATACTAAATCACTCCATTTGATTTTCTCTGCCTGGCTTTAAGTGGGAGAGGGGCTGCCCCCTCCTGCCTTCAGTTGCTGGTACCTCATCTTCATTTCGGCACCTCCCTTACACTTCCCCATCTTGAAAGTTCTTGGTTGCTAAAACAATGACTTTCAACCATATCCATGTCCACCCTCCTTGATACTTATCTAAAAAATATTCTATCACAATCCTACAATTTGTCACATACTAAAGCATTGTTATTCTTAAAACAAAACATGTGTGTCTCTAAACTACTTTTATCTTCTTTCATTTAAGCCCCACTTCTTTTCTCCATTTACTTTAAACTAACTGTATGCCTTAGATAATTTCACAGCCATTGTGAGACTCGAGAGATTGGTCAAGCTTTAAGATAACCCATAAGCCCATTGTCTCTTTGTATGTCATAGCTTGTCTGCAACTCCCACCCCAACAAAATATAATCTCTCCTTCATCTTCTTCTTCTGCCCATGCATATATATATAAAGTTTTCAAACTGTATCTTTCCCTCTTTTTCCACACATTTTCTTCTTCCGTATCTTCCACTTTACTCATCTTAGTTTGGCATCGGTGGACCGTCTGTGTCCTGTCGCCTTTGTCCTTTCTTTTGAGCTGTTTTCATAGTCATTCTCCCAGGTTCTTTTGATGCTTAGACCTGGAGTCCATTGTCTTTTTTCCTTTTTCACAAAGAGTTTACCTTTTTTTTCGAGTGTCACTCCTTCAATTAATACATTGTTCAAATGAGTCCAAAAGAGGGGATGTTTCAGCATGGGGACACAGGGTTGGGGGAGTTTTTGCAGAGACAATTCAGACGATTAACTTTACATCAGGCTTTCACTGAGTTTCTCTACGACCTCCCTCTTTCCTCACACGGTTCGACATTAATTTCCCAAGGCATACACGCTGTATACCTGTAATATAAATCTGAATGAGTTATTTTGTAAAACAAACATGTCTCTTTTATTTGCCACATTCCCTATCAAACCATTTCCTTAAAAACCATCTGGTTTATATTCCAGCTCTCATACCCCACCTCCTAAAAAACCTTCAAGACATTCCCTCTTATTGAACACCCCTGCCTTGTAGAGAAGCTGTAAGACATTTTAATTTAAACTTTGTTATGGGGCATTCCTGCCTCGTAAACAAAATACACCCCCATCTTTCGCTCTGTGTCAGCCGGCTAGAACCTGAGTTTGTTTTTAGACATAGCAGAATTTGTCCTGCATAGGACACGTTATTTTCTTGAGTGTGACACATGCAACCCTAAGGAGACAAAAATAACAATTAAAGAAAGACATCTTCTTCTTTTCTCGTCTTCTAAGCACGTCCGTAGTAGAGAGACAGAAACGTCCTTGGGGATCCCCGTTGTCTGTAGAAAGTCAAAATAGGAACAAAAGTAATTCGGGTACTGGTAAGGGGTCAGGTTTTCATCCCAACTTCAACCCTTTCCTCCTTTTCTGCTATCAGAAAATACTTTCTGGCTCAATCTTCCCTACTCGTTGGTGCACATAAACAACTATTTTTCAACCACCCTGCAGGATACTTAGTTTAGGTTTGGTTCTTTGCTCAGCTTAGCTGCACGTGCTTCCTGCTTAGCAGTAAATACTTCCTCAGCTCAGCAGTAAATATTTGCTCCTTAGAAGCCATTCTTCCTTTTTTCTTCTTGTCTTTGTTGGACCATGGCCTTTGCTTGTGCTTTTGCATTCATCCTATGGAGACAAAACAGAGGCGTTTTGCTGCACACCGTCCCTGCCTAACTTAATCTAGTCTACCCCTGTTTTTTGAGACTATGGCATCAATTCTTACTATGTGCCTCCAATTTTTATCGTACACAACAATGTTTGCCTCTTCTAATAATTGCATTCCCCTATCACATCAACCTTCTTGGCATTATGAACACAAAAATTATTACCTTCAATTTAACATCTGTTTTCTGTGGTTGTCTGAAATGGCCATGTTGTCATCTATTTTCTACTCTTTCCACACCTGATTGTATTTATCTTGGGAAAAACAGCTGAACACTTGAAGACATTGTGTCTCTTACTACCTCTTTTCCTGTTACTCACCTGGATCTTCCTACTTTTGATGCTGATCAATTGTGTGTCCACACCCTTTTAGCATGAACTAGTACTTACCTTTTTCTTTTTCTCCCTAATTTAAGGCCATGCAGACATTTCTCGTGCTTCCACGCAAAGATCCATAACTTGTATCTGTAAAATAAATCCAAATCGTACAGGCACTCAAAAATAGTTTTTTACTTACCTCACTATATTTTCTTAAAATGGCTTGTGTGTGATTTTCCCTTGTTTGGTTGACCCAATTTTTTGTCAGCCATACTCCTTTTCTCGGTCTTCATGGTCACTGATGCTTTTTATTGCCCTATGCTCCTTTTTTACTGTTGGCTAGGAAACCTCATTAGTGCTATTTGTTTTCAAATGTTTTTCCTTTTTTTTGTCTGTTTTATGCTTTTGGGTTTATTCCCTATCCTTTTATTCATTTGTCCAATTGTTCCCTTCCTCAATTTTTCTTTTATTCATTTGTTATTTAAGATGAACAATCATTTTTATGTTTTCCCAATTTATTTTTTCTGATCCTGTGTAACAGAGGCCCAAAGTCTCCCTAACATATTTAATCCTTTATTCTAATCATCTCTTATTTATGTTGAGCATTTATTTCATTATTTTTTTTCCTCATGTATACTAAAACACACTTCCTTTCTTTTTCTGCGTCATGCTGTAAGGAAAGTACCATTTCAAACTCCATAAAGCCCTGTATGGCTGTATTGTCATCTATGATGTTGTTTAAACTAAATCTTTTTTATCTGAACCATTACTGTCCTTCATGAGTCTTATTTCATTCTGTTTGCTCCTTAATCATTTGCCATGTTTCTCTGCATTATGCTGCCTCTAATTTCCTGGAGTTCATCTGTCTCTTCCTCCTGTTCATAAATGTTCATAGCCTACGCCTGAATTTATTAAATATTTTCATCATTCCTCCACCAGGTCATACAGCTAGCTATATTACCATGCTGCCACAATAATAAAATAATGTAGTTTTCACCCAAACAATCTCATTGGCCTTTTGCCGTTTTCATGCCCTCAAAATTATGCTTGTGTCTAAATGGTGCATGTCCCAGGTACACATACATGCTTTCCTTGGTAACCTAAACACCATCCTCATGCTTTCATGCTTTGTCATTCAATCCTTTCTTCAACCATCTGAATCCTATAATCCTATAATACTAGACTCTAGACCTGAATCAAAAAGTGTTTCACTATTTTTCAAAGAGCTTTCTCCACACCACCCACCAAGGCCTCAAAAATTGTAAACCACTAACCCTGGTGTAACACCATTCAGGCTGTCCCATCACACAAGGTGGAGCTCCTGAAAAAGAACCTTTAGGAGCACTCCAAAATCCCCATTCGGTACATTATGCTATCCTCAAAACTCTCCCAAAGAAACAGGTCACAGAGGTCCCAATAACCCCCTTCAACTTCAGAGGGCTTTCTAAGTCAAAGATAACAGAGAACATGAATAACATTAGACCATTGTGCTGTAAAGGCGATGCCTGCCCCTACCCTGCACGTTAGTTTAAAAACCTGTGTAAAATCACTTGCTCCGCATCTCATGACGTTCACCAATACCTCCTTCAATCCCAACACTATTTCTGCAACTGTAAAACAACCCTTAGGAGTGTTCCTCCACTCATCCATGTCCATGTCATGCCAGGTTACATGCTACACTCTGTTCTGTTGCACTTATCATTTGAGTGCCATTGCTTCTGCTTCACTTCCACATTCACTAATGCCACCAGCCCTTTCCGTTCCCCACAAAACTGCTTATTCATTTCCTGTGTCATTAATAATTAAATTGGACTACTATACTGACATCCTTGCAGGCATCCTAGCGAAAATCTTCACAGGCTCTAAAAAGTGCAGAGTAATGCTGTGTGCAACTCTCAGTATTCTCAAAAGGATATATATTACTCACGCCATGCGAGCTGCTCACTGACTACCCGTGAAGGAACAGTTAATTTAAAAATCCTAACCATTATGAACAAGTGCATGTGTCACACAGCACCAGCATATCTAACTGATACTGTCAATAGTGTCCGTTCAGCCTGACCAAAAAGAAGTCACCATGTCACTCAACTACAAGTCCCACTAACCAAAAGAGCTAATGCCAGAGGTCTAGGCTTCCCCATCTTGCTCCCAAACCATGGAATGCTTCCTCTAGTGAACTTAGAGCAGAACTGTCCCTCCTCATTTTTTTCACCAAAACCCTCAAAACTATCTTGTTTAACTACTTCTATTAGTTCCCCCAGCAGTGTCTATACATATTCCCCCTGCTGCTTAATTAACCTCTATGCCATGTGTTTACTCAATTTCTACTCTATCCAATGTAAGCTAAACATGCAACTCATCCATTGTAACTAGAGTAGTAATTGTTTGTCCTATAAATATAGGTGAAGCTGTGGCATGCAACCACTTATATATGCCATTTTCCTTGTAATCTGCAAGCCTCTTCTTTGTAACAGCACCACGATGCCTAAGGGCTTCTGTGTGCTCTATAAATTCTAATAAATAAATAAAGGGTTTTTCATGCATTCAAGCTTTTTGTTTCTACTAGGAATTGCTCATTCCTTGCCAAAACTACAGTAGGCACTAATACTGGATCACTACAATGCCCTTTCTCTGGGCACTCATGGACAACTCCTCAATAAAATATATATATCACACAGAATAATGCCTTTTGGTCCACACCCTTTCATACTTTTCAGAGTGATTCACTCTTGTTAGTCCATCAGACCCTCCTGGTCAGTCCAATATATATGTCTGTCTTTAAAAATCCACAACAGGGGGGGCGGGCAGCTCTAGCCATCCGGCTCCTAAAAACTGGAATGCCCTCCCACCAGCACTAGGAAATGAAGGAAGCTTACATTGCTTTCCACAAAATGCTGAAAACATTCATGTTCAACCAAGCCTCTTCGTGATCTCATCATGATGAATAGCTAAACTGCCTACGACAATGCCATTCATGTGCTAAGTCTTCTCTTGTTCAATGTATTCCTGTACTTGTACCATTGAATCCTTTGTATTTGCGCCACAATGCTCCTGGGCTGATGTGTGCCTTTATATTTAAGTAACTACCACTGAAAAGTGCTTATTGAAATTACACCACAGCTAACACATTCTCCCCAAAGACTGCTAAACCAATGCCACATCTGTAATCTTAAAAGCCGTCTTTGCTCATGGATACACAGTCCCAATGTCTATCATTAGACCAAAAATAGTTTTTTCTTGCCATATTTCTCCTTGCATTCCAAAGCCCTAGTGCCACTTAACTCTTCTAAACACATCTGATCATCCTCTGGGGCTGTCCCACTGTGAATTACATTCATTTTTCTGTTTTGCAAAAAATATTTCTTACTTTTAGGTTGACACCTTTTATTCCCAGGTGCCTCTGTCTATCCTGTGTTTGCGTATTGCTGAGCCTACATGTACGCTCACTTACTTGTCCTCTGCAACAAATTAATTTTGTATGTAATGCACTTTATTTTCAAAATAAATGCAACATATAAAGCACAATTCGCTTGAGCATTTACTAGATTACTAAATAGTTTTCATCTAACAATTACGCCAGCTGTACACATAGCTGATACATCCATGCATCATGCAATGCTATCTCTCTCAACTGACTTAATGTATGGTTCTCGAGGGTGTTCTACCTATCAGTGTTTTAAAGTAATACCACTGAATATGTAAGGCGCTATATGACTGCCAAATAACATGACATGACATCTTTGCCCTTTTTAATGTGTCTTTTTACCACACATTTTAAAATACTGTATCTAGCTTATGGCCCTGCTACAAAACGACCACCACGAGTCATAATGAAACATAAATGCAGAATGTAATGACCCAACCAGATCCGAGCCCTGCGTTTACCAGCCATCCCACTAAAATATTCAGCTGCTGTCTCCTTTAATAAGTATCCCCTTACCGCTGGGTTACTAAATGGGTAAACTGCAACTGCACTTATAAATGCTTCCAACTTCCAAGTGTGGTCATTTATTCCATAATGCGCAACAATGCTCAGAACAGCCCTTTGCATCTATAATCTGTATTTGACACATTGTTTTTAATAAAATAAAGCCTGTCTTTTACTGCACTTGCTTGTACGAGATAAGTATGGCCTTTGCAAAATGCACAATAATTTTGCATTTCTTTCAACATGGAGCGATTGCTTAGCTTGGCAGTGTTATCTCAAAGAACTGCTATTGCGCATTCCTTTCTTGATGAATCACTGTATTCGCTCTCATGGGTCATCCTTAACCTTGCTTCTGGGTAAATGAAAGCATTTGTCTTTTTTTTTCTTCTTCGTGTATTACTTTGTTGTATTCTGCTTAAATATTAATTCTCAATTGCGTCTTTTCAAGCAGCTTTTCTGACTTCGTTTTTCATGCTAATCAAAATATACTCATGTTTTTGTCATCTCGCAAATGCAAGCTAAATTAAAATATATAAAAAAACACTATCTTTTAAACCATGGCACGCAAGCCCCAAACAGAACATTCCCACAAAAACATAGCTTGTTTCACTTTAACAAGACATCCTTGTCACCACCTTTCTGAATTGAAAAACAAATAAACCCTAGACAAGCATTTCACCATGTCTTTGTTTACCTTACAAATCATTCCCTCATTTCTTGTCTAACAACCAATTGTTTTGCACACCTCACAGGCTCACAGTTCATTTCTTAAGTCATAAACTACTATAATTTCAACTGGAGTTTTTTTTTTACCGCACACAGTTAAAAAGCACTTCTGCACAGTGCATTCCTTTTCTCAGCACGCGTGACAACAGCACTTCTATAAATCACTGTAACTCAGTCATTTAAATGCAAAACTCTTTCGTTCTTAGCGTGATTAATTAGTTATCTTGTCTAGTGCTAGGAAATCAAATTTAACTCCGTAGTTGCTATTTTTGTGATGGCTACAAGTGCAACAGCTTTTTACACTTATCTCAGAACTGCTGTTTTGAGGTGAAATCACCACAAATTTGTGTGCCTTAAGTCATAGCATTTGATCATCTAAATTATTGTTATTTTTTGGCATTTTCAAAAACTTGGCTGAATGCCAATTTTTTTAGATTAGCTTTAAAATATCATTCCATATTATTTCCAATGTTTTTCAGTGCACACAGAAAGTTACGCCATAAAATGAAACAAACGAACAGCCATAAAATATAACAAATTAGACACACAACATAACATGACATGTGACAAAATCAGACAGATTCCGCCCCTAAATATGTGCGCTTCTTTACAAAACACGAGTTCACCCCTTTCAAGGAATCTTTACATTCTCTTGGTCTCCTAATCACCCCATTAACTGGGCTCTGGGTGCAAAACTCCATCCAGCCGTCTTTAAACATTAGGCAAATGGGTGTATCCTCTCTCTCTCGGGCGTCTTCCCCGGTATCTCCTCTCCTCAGGTATCTTCCTGGTATCTCTCTCTTCTCAGATATCCTCCTGGTATCTCTCTCTATTGCTCGGGTACCTTGAGTCAATATTTTTTCCCTAATATATACACATTATACTCTTATTCTGATGTTATTTTTTGTTCATATCCCACCTCCCTCCGTTACTTTTTGCTGGGGTCCCCCATGAATATTTTACACTTGTGATTTTTTAAATACTGTTAATTTCTTGGCTTTTTCCCAAATCTGGAATGCCATTGTTATTTTTCCCTGAACAGTTACCGCAAATATATATATATTCCCCTTCTGCCATAGTGTTCTCCCTCCCTGTCCCTTCTTTTCTATCGGCTAAGGCAGCTGCAGTCTGCCACATCCCTATCTTATTTTCTATCCCCTTTATTCCACTCTTATCTTGGGAAGAACAGTATGGCTCACCTTAGTCTCTTAGTGTTGACTGTCCAGGCTCTTTTCGGTTTGAAGAGATGTAATCTGTTCAGTAATCTGATCAGTCTGTTCATCATCCTATCTGTCCTGGTTTGGCTCACCATGTGTTGAGGAGGTGCTAAGACCCTGATCGTGCTTTTCTTCACCTCTTCCATTTTATCAGGCTCTCCTGGACGTTCTGGGGCCCTCTGTTGCTCTCTAGGGCCCTCGGGGACCCTCTGGTATTTCAGCAAAGTATTTCAAGCATCAGACAGAGAGAAGGAGTCAGGTTCACAAAAGACTTCAGGTTTTATTCACGCCAGACTGACACAAACAGCATCGTTGTCAAGTACACAAACCCCTGCCCCCTTCTGAAAACTGAGCTTCCTTTTATACGTTTCAGAGCAAAAGAGTCGAACCCCCTCCCTTTTCTAAACATGTCCAGGCAAAACTCTCTGCTGACTATACTCGTGCACCTGGCAATTAATTCTTATCTGTTTAAACCTTCAAAACGAAATACATTCTAGCACCCATCCTAGGATTTTCCTGGCCACACTACCCCAAATATGGTCACACAGCTGCATCCCTCGGCTAGAAATTCAGACATACCCTCAGTAACTGTCTGGTTTCAGAATGCTTATCTGGTTTTTGCAGGGCACTGCAGCCTTGAATTGTTCAACTCTGGGCATATGCTGCCACTGTCTGCAGAAAGTCGCTTCATTTAATACGTTCTGTTTACTCATATAAAGGCATTGTCAGTTAAAGACATTGGGCCTCATTACACGTTGTGCGGTAAAAGTCGCCATTTACCGGCATGGCGCTATTAACGTGGCCGCCTTGGCAAGAGGGCGCTAATAGCGTACCATTACGAGTACGCGGACACGAGAATAGCGCCATGCCGGTAATGACCCTACCGCCATGCCGCTAAAGACCCCAAAAAGTCCCTTGCCGGCTTCGATGAAAGTGCTGATAGCACCTCCGCCCTCACTCTACATGCAAATAGCGGTCACCGCTGTTAGCGGTGACCGTTAAATAACGGAACCGGAAATAGCGTCATCGCACAGGAACGGGAAAGAGCACGGCGGCCATCTTTAAAAACACAATCCATTGCCATCCTCTGCATCCAGGACCTCTTTCCACAAGACTCCAACACAAAATCATCCACGATAGCCCGAAGATGCCAAAGGCCATCAAGAAAGGCGCTGATCGGCAGCGAAAAGAAAAATTCAGCAACGAGGAGCTGATCATGCTTACAGAGACACTTGCGGCAAATGCCAATGTAGCATTTGCCAATGGCATGCGGCGGGAGACCCTCGTCAAGAAAAAGGCCATCTGGGCAGAGGTTGCCCACAAAGTCAGTGCGTTGGGCACCACCACCCGCACTGTCAAGGACTGCCGAAAGCGGTGGGACGACCGACGGGTCCGTGTACAAAACATTCTGGCTGTGAATCGCAAGCTGGCAATGGCCACAGGAGGTGGCGCTGATTCCCCTATAAAACTCCGGGAGTGGGAGGAGACCTGTGCCACCACAATTGGCATGGAATCGATCGAGGGTGTCGGAGACATGGAGCATGGTGCGCCCACTTCATCAGATGGAGGTGAGTGTATACATCAAACACTGCACAGTGAAGGGTGAGGAGCCGCCCAAATATGAGTCCATAATCAGGCCATGGATCCAGCCACAAACATACATGCAGGCATCACCACATACACGTGCAACACAGACCCATTCATGCATGACCCACCCGACATCCCCATTACTGTATTCCAAAATAAAGAGGCCCCAATGCATAGAGCAGCATGACGTAAACATTCTGCATAAGGCACATAGAACCATAAACGAGGATATTCCCTATTTTTGTCCCCTACAGGATCACAGACAGACACTGATGAACCAGGCACTGTGAAACCTACTCCCCCAGCAAAGAAAAAGCCCAGGACATATGAGACAGGGGACACCGCCACCACCTCAAGGGGCACCGGGAGAAGTGATCAGCAGCAGAGGGGCAAAGGCAGCAAGAGCACCAGTTCTACACAGCCTGAGGCCACGGCTGCTGCAATTGTTGCACCCACGGCAGTGTACCCCACGGCAGTGTTACACTGGAAACCAGCACGGAGGGCCCGCACTCTGCTGCCACCAGTTCCACTGGTGAGGCAGCAGCCACCACGCCGCTGTCGGACATGGAGGAGGCAATTGACGTTCAGAATCAAAGGCAGACCCCCAGCCCACCACAGTCCATTGAGCCAAGCCCAAGGCCATTATCACAATCAGGTAGCCATCATGGAGAATCAGGCAACAACACTGTGGAAGGGCAATGGAGCCCTCAGGTGTCCTCGCCTGATGCCAGAGGCATGGACCAGGGTGCAGCAGCCACCCCAACAGCTGGACGGAGTCAACATGACCTGGCAACCATCAGCCAGAGGCAGGTTGAAATCACTTCGCTGGTTGGCCAACATGTGGCAGAGGCAGCCCGTCTGAGGGATGACCTTAGGTCGTATGCAAGCCAGACAAGAGAGGGCATGGAAGCCTGCACAAACAGGATTTGTGAGGAAATGGCCCAACTTAGGCAGGTCCTCACACGTATTGCGGACACCATGGAGCGACAAAGCCCCCCCCACCACAGGATCAACCAGGCACCTCCTCCTCTGCGAGTTCCCGTCAAACAAGCCCCCGGCGCCGCTCTTTGCGCACCATGAGGCGCACGCCATCCGAACAACCCAATGGCGGAGGAGGCCATGAGAATTAGGGCCAGCAAGAACTAGCTGGCACATGTGGAGCAGGACACCTACACACTATTGCCTCACATGGGGGTGTTGTGGGGGTAGGGGGGAAAGGGTGTTTTTGGGAGTGTTGTGGGGGGAGGGGGAAAGGGTGTTTTTGGGAGTGTTGTGGGGGGTTGGGGGAAAGGGTGTTTTTGGGAATGTTGTGGGGGGAGGGGGGAAAGGGTGTTTGCACAGTTGGGGCCATGCACTTTTTGTTCACATTTTGATCACAATACACTGTTGAAAAGTTGAAACACAGGCTTAGTCTTCATCATTGTGTATGTGTACTTCATTGGGGACAGGGTCCTTTGTGGGCCTCACCACATACATCAGGGCAACAATACCCATCTCCATCCATAATAGTTCTCCCTTGTATCTCATAATATTTGATACATCAGATGCTGACGCACATCATGTCCCTCCTGGCCATCGCCTCTTGCATGTCCTGGCAGACCTTTTCACCCATCCTCATCCCCATCAACATCATCCTCATCTGGCGGTTGCATGTCAATGTCAGGTGGCATAGGCACATTCCGTCTGATGCACATTTTGTGCTGCATTACACATTCCATGGTTATCTTCGGCACTTTGTCATGGCCGTACAGAAGAGCCTCACCCAGCCCACTTAGGCATCAGAGCTGTGTCTTCGAAAGGCCAAATGCCTGCTCTATCACGACGCGGGTACGGGTATGTGCACGATTGTAGTCCTCTTCGTGCCGGTTCTGTGGGTTCCGTACAGGGATTAGGAGCCACCTCTTCAGGGGATAGCCGGTGTAGCCTGTTTGGGGTGAAGAATGGGTACCTGTTACCGTTCACCTCTGGTGCGGCCTGTACATGTCACACAAATCAACTTTGCATTGTGATTCAAAATCACGACTACCAGCATGCATGCAGACGATCTGTGTGACTGCAATGTGCAAAGGTGAGCTTGACCCTGCAAGTGGACATGCCCGAATCATGCCTCCGACAGCAAATGACATGTCCTAGGTGAGGCCAGGTCTTAGGTGTCCCTGGGCACAGCAAATTTGGTACCACACTGCTAGTGTACTGCCATTACGACATCGATGTTGCCATGCTGTGTGGCATCACTTCAGTGGTGCTATAGGTGTGTGGTTCAATGCTATGGCTAGGGTTGTTACCTTTGCATGCATTCAAGGGCACATTGCTGTCACGATGTTGTGCTGCGCTGATTCTGTATTACCATCTTGACACTATGTTGCTGATTTGTGTGGTATGTGGTGTGGCATGATGTACAATGTGGATGTGGATGGATGTGCAATATTCGGAAACCTGGATTGTACTCTATGTTGTGCAGCTCATAATTGCATGTGGGTTCTCCTCAAGGACATTGCTGCCTTCCCTGATGGACATTGGCCTACATCTGTATGTCCATTTGTCCTACAGACGACAGTCAACACCCAGTTGGAGTATGTATCTCTCCCCACCAAATCACACTGCCATGTTCTTGCCCTGCTACTCACCAAGTAGCCGGGAACATTGTCCGGCTTGTCGCTCCATGTAGTGTGGCATGTTTGAGTTACGCAGGACCATGGAATCATGGGTTGATCTGGGAAATCGGGCACAACAATGTGTGATTATCTTCTTAGCGTCAGATACCATTTGGACATTGATGGAGTAGAATTGTTTTCTGTTTTTGTAGACTACTTCATTGTGATGTTGGACCACCAATTCCACATGGGTACAGTCGATGGCCCTGATGCAACTTGGGATGCCTGCCAGTAAATAGAAGCCAACTTTGGCATTTGCGATCTCCTGGGCAGTCCGTGGCAGGAATATGTGTTCACGTGCATGCTTCAGGAGGGTATCGAGTACCTGGTTCAGCGTGCGTGAGAATACTGGTTGTGAGATGCCATGCATCTGCCCCACTGTATGCTGGTAGGTGCCTGTGGCCAGGAAGTGGAGCACAGTCACCACCTTCAGTAGAGGGGGGAATGGCAGTTCTGATGTCTATGAGGCTGACAATGTCGTCATGTATCATGTACACGATGCTGGTGATGGTATCCCGGTCCACACGGTACAGGGTGTGTATCTGCTCAGGGGTTAGGTTAAATGGACTGGCTCGGATCCTGTGGATTGGTGGCTGCCTCTGTGGTATGACTAGGTGCTCTGGTGGTGCTTGCTGCGCCTGTCTTGCCCTCCTCCTCCTTCTCCTCCTGCGTCCCCTTTGTGCTGCCTGTTTTTGTTGCTGCTGCACTGCAATCATATCCTCCAGCCCATGTAATGCTGCTAGTATTGGAACCATCTTGGTGTGGGAAGGGGTGTGTGAAGGGGTGTGGTGTGCTCCTTTTGTGCTGCCACAGTCTCCATTGCCTCCACCTGTGCTGATTGTGTCCACCTGTGGCAGGTGGGAACACTGCTAGGTTCTAATAATGGGTGGTTCGCGATGCCGGTATTTGCGCCATGCCGGTAAGGAGTTTTGGGGGCTTCTCCATGCCGCTATTAGCATGTCCGCTTGGCTTGTGATGCTGTGCTATTAGCGGCATGGCTTTATTTACGGGATCGAGGGTCGCGCGCCCGCGGACTAGCCGCTATTAGTGGCACCGTACTTAGCGGTGCTGCAAATAGCAGTGAGCCGGGTCGTAATTGGCATGGGGATTTAACGATACCGGTATTCCCTTACCGGTAACGTTAAATCCCTACCGCACAACGTGTAATGAGGCCCATTGTCCGTTACATAAATGATAGAGTTCTTTTCTGTCTGGGTATGGTAAAAAAAATGTAATCATTTTCCTACTCAATTTTTATAGTAGGCATTCTGTACCTTGCCTACATACTAAACCATGATAAAAGCATTTTTGACTGTATAAACATAATACCATTTAAAGTACTAATGTCTTTTAACCCTATGAGTTCTATTTTCACACATGAACAATACTAAATCACTCCATACGTTTTTCTCTGCCTGGCTTTAAGTGGTGGGGGGGCTGCCCCCTACTGCATTCAGTTGCTGGTACCTTATCTTCATTTAGGCACCTCCATTACAACTGAAAAAGCAGGAAGGAGCAGAGGAACAAAGAAAATATGACAACAGACAAAGGGTAATCTGTTAGGCGGAAACCTGTGCAGTTCCCTCTGGGACCACTGCAAAAGATTTAGGAATACAGGTGTTTGGCAGTAAACCCACTTGGTAGCAGTCTTTACCACACAGATTCACTTGGAAGCTGTGGCTGAGCAGTCAGACTTCCCTCAAGAAGAGTTAGGCAGTATGTGGAGTATACAATATAGGGCAATCTACACAGTAGAACAAGCAAACACGGAACAAGGCTTTGGTGTAAAGATATAAAGGTATTTATTTGTAACAACACATCTATAGAAAACACTCTGGCACTAATACGGCAAACAACTTCAATCACAATTACTATACGAAGAAAAAGATCAATCCCCCTAACAATAGTTCGACAAGTCTAGGTTCACCGGCATCACTTATTTGCAGACAGAGGTGTATGCTTTAACCTAGATGGCACTCTAGTATTCGTTAGGACGGGAGAGAAAAATAAGGCAGGTTATGAAGTCAACTCGGTACCAATACTTTACGGACAAATGCAAGGCAAGTAAGGCAATGTCTACTGCAGATCACAAAGTTCAGAGGCCAGGCCCACTCGGAGAGAGGCAAGACGATATGTCCCAAAAAGTGTCTCAGTGGAAATGCGCTTCGAGTCTTTATCGCAAAATTGTTATGGAAAGATTGGACCAGTTCAGAACAACACGTTAAAGAAAGCTTGGAGGCGACCCAATGGAAAGGCGAGGATTAAGACACCTCACTCTATCCGGCAGAAAGGGAAGCCAGGCGGACACGTTACCTTGTTTGGGGAGAGACAGCTCCGGCGGGGGCAGTTGTTCCTGGTGGTGAATGCACGTCGGGTCTTTGCCAAGAGTAGAGATGATCTCGTCGTCGAAGAAAAGTGAAGTCCGGTGCACCACCAGGGAAGAGACCAGCCGCGGAGTGCTACGTCACAAGGCACCACCTTTTGGTCGCGGTACAGGGGTAGTGGCTATCCGGTTGCCGAGGTGCTCTGCACGGGAAATTCGACCACTGCGTCCTGGAGCGAAGAAAAAGCAAAGGGGACTGGTTGTTCCCACCAGTCAGGGGAAGAGACTCTCCGGCAGGGAGATCTCCTCTGTCGTCGGGAAGTGGTGAGTCGGTTCCGCAGGGCTCCACCGGAGGTGTGTTCGTTGCAGGTCGGCTCAGCTTTACCCTCGTCGGATTCTTAGGTCCTGTGGCGACTTCTGAAGATCCAGTCCCAAAAGCCCTGCTTTTATGCAGAAAACCCCCATTCATTCAGCTTAGCTGTCAATCAAAACACGCTAAGTGGTGAGCGGGGTGGCTCACCACTTGGGCCAATCACACCAGAGTGCGACTGGAGTTGGCAAGGCAACTCAGTCCAGGGTGCCTAAACCCCCTCCCACACCCCTGTGGTAACCCAGACAGAATGGCACCACTTTGGAGGGTCTCTGTACAGAAGCCCTTCAAAAGTGGAACAAAGGGCTCAACCTTTGGTTTAGGAGTCACAGAGACGAACACAGGCGCCATTTTAAAAACCGAGTTCTGGCAGAAAATACCATCCGATAGACTTATTTAAGATAAGTAAACCGGTGGTATGTTAGAGATTAACGAGGAAAAGTATCAATCTCCAACAATGGGAAGAATCCCATAGGGTTATATTCGGGGTCGAACATAACAAGTAGTTTTCAGTGCCACCAGCCAAAACTCGATGAGGGGGGACGGGACAGTGCCCCCTCGAATAACAGACCCAGGAGTAATCGAATTACCCCTACTAGTACGTCCACAATAGGATGGTTTGTACTAGTTCTGTTAGTAAATTCAGGTCTATTAAAGCCAATGGTGACTTTACATGCCCGGGGAGACAGTAGTCAGTCCCCGGGTATGGAGTCTATGATGGAGGTCCGCTAGGACGCCCAAGTGCTACGGCACGGAGGGTGCGTTGTAACACACATAGTAAAACATATGAGACCCTATGGAGTAAAAGACCCCATAGCCCATAGAACACATTGACATTCAAAGGAATTACACACATTCATGTCCAAGAGTGGGAGAAAAAGAGTTTCACTCTTGGCAGGATGGAAAAAAACAAACTCCAGAAATCCAGCAAAGCTGCTGGGAGACTCACTAGGTTAGGAAATTCAGCCTAAACAGAGAACTCTCCCTAACATAATCGAAGAACAGGAAAGAGTAGAAAGGAAAAGAATGGAGGAAGACGAGCAGAAATTAAGGGATAAAAGAATGCAAAGACGTAGAGATGAGGAAATACAAAGGGCAAATGAGAGAAGGGATATGAAAAGAAAAGAAGAAGAAAGGGTATGAGAAGAAGCAAGAAAGCAAAGAGAATTTGATGATGAGTTAGAACAAAAGAGAAGAACTAATTTACACCCATTCCAGCCCGGCCATAATCAGATTAACCCCCTTGTAGATTTTAGCAGTAACCGAAAAGCGATACCTGCCCCTATCCCATGCAGTCCTACCATGAAAAGCAAGCCCATTAGGAATTCCTATCTGAGTCTAGGGACAATGAGACATGACCGTCTTAGATCTCGGACATTTACCGCTTCGCCTTTTCCTAATATAGATTACAGCAAAAATAAATGCAAACTGTACCCAATACAACTCAGGACTAGAAATCAACGACTCAGCTCGCAATCCATTATTTGTCCAGATATCAGTATTGTCACCACTCAAGCTGAGACTACCTTCACCACTCCCACTGTGGACCTTATACCCGAAACCCAAAAAAAGACCATCTCATATACCAGTAAGCACCAGGTCACCCCTAATAAAGTCGGTAACACCCACCCAACACCTATACCACAGACTCAACCCATGACTAAACTTAAGCTAGCACTCATTAACGCACGATCCATAGCTGCCCATGCCACAGAAATACATGATCACATCATCGATCAGGGACTCGACATGCTTATAGTGACAGAAACATGGCTCGACCAAGCCTCTGGACCTATCCTCACTAAAGCCATATCACCTAAGTACACCATCCTCAGAAGGATAGAACCAATTCAATATGTGGGGGAGTAGCCATTATTGCTAATACTATCCTCAAACTAAGAGAATGTCCTATAGAGAATCCTGTGGGATACAAAATCCTACTGACAAAACTTGCTACTAATCATAAAACCACCATTAACCTAGTAATGATATATAGAGCTCCCAATCATAACTCCCAGCCAGACATAGATATTCCATACTACTCACACCATTTATCAAACCCAAAACCAAATGTATCGTCCTTGGCGATCTTAACCTTGGATTTAACGATAGCCAGGATCATAAAGCAGAAGCATTACATATTGCCCTCAAAGACATGCTATTCACGCAACTTGTGAATGCACCTACACACAACAAAGGTAGAACACTGGGATGGGTATTATCCCTCTATACCTCGGTCGACATAGACATGATCACCCCACTGCCCTGGACTGACCACCATAGCATTAACTTCTCTATATCATGCAACCAGCCCGATCAACCCAAGTCATCCATGATGGACTCTTAAGTTACTAGAAATATTCGCAAACTATCAGCTGAAAACTTAGACCCAATTCTAAAAAATACCCTCACTGACACGATGATTACAAATGACAACCCTTGCTCTCTTGCAGATACCTACCAAAACTGCCTCACAACTACTATAGATATGCTAGCACCCTGTGTCACTAAATCTAGATGATAAGACAAATAAACATCATTTTGGTTTGACAAGGAATTAGTAGCACTTAGGAGAATCAAACGTGCATGTGAACACCGCTACATCGAAACCCTCACTGTTGAAACAAATGATGCCTTCACCACCGCAAATAAAACGTATAAAGCAGCCATCATTGCACATAAAGCAAATGTATTCAATACTAGGATTAAAAATGCATCGTCAGCCTCAAAAGATTTATTCACTATCCTCAAAGAGCGGGAACCCCCTATCCCAATCACCAATCCTGTTCAACCCTGCAAAGAGTGGTGCACTACCATTCAAGATGCTCTTGCCACTAAAATCCAACTATTACAAAATAAAATCATTACGAAAAGGAAAATATTAGCAGAAAAACCTACTCAACTAGACATAAATTCCTTTCCGACAATATGTAACACCCACACCTTCCATTTCGCTCCAGTCTCCCAAGAAATAGTGCTCAATACCATAGGTAAATAAAGGCAACCAAATGCAAAGGAGACAACTTTCCAACGCACCTAGTTAAACTATGTGCTCCCACCCTCACCCCTATTATCACTAATTTTATAAATGCAATCTTCAGTTCCAATCTGGTCCCAGCCAGTATCAAAGAAGCCTGGGTCACACCATTATTAAAAAATCCATCACTGGACCCTCTAACTCCCACTTATTATAGGCCCATAACCACGGTCCCATTCCTTCTTAAAATTATTGATAAAATTGCATACAACCAAATAGAAACTCATCTTGAACAGAACACATTACTGGGAGCCAGACAATCAGGGTTTAGACCAAACCATAGCACTGAAACCACTCTCACAGACCTCAAAATCCAAATAGACACCATCAGAGATTCAGGAAAAATGGCCATACTACTGTTGCTGGACCTATCAGCAGCGTTTGACCTAGTAGACCATGACAAACTGTGCGATACACTAGCCAAAGACTTCAATTTCTCTACCAATGCCACTCTCTGGATCAAATCCTTTCTATCTGAATGAACTTCCAGAGTTGCTATTGGGAAAGATGCGGCCAACCCTATAGCGGTACCCATTGGAGTTCCCCAAGGTTCATGCCTCCCCCAACATTGTACAATGACTGCACCAAACTTCTATTCTCAGCATTAGACGATATGGGTGTCATCTACACACATTTTTCAGATGACACCCAGATCCTTATCCCCTTCACCGGGGACTACGCCCAAGGTACCCAGACCATTAATAAAATCTAGGCTATCATTCAAAATTGGATGGCAATGAACAGTCTCTGTCTCAATGACGAGAAGACTGAGGTCCTCATCATAGGATCCCAGGTTAGAATAAACTCTCTCCATTCTGACTACAAACATATCAATATTGACGGCACCATGATACCAGTACTCAAGCAAGTCAAAACTCTTGGTGTGTAGCTAGATTCCGATTTCGCCATGTGTAAACTTATCTCAGCCCTGTCATCCTCCACGGCTTACACAGCCAAACTCATTACCCTGAGAAGGCAATTCCTCACACCTGCCAATTGCATAACACTAGCTAGAGCATTAATATTAACCAAGGTTGTACTACTGCAACGTCCTCCTTCTAGGAACCTCTAATACCTACGTAAACAAACTACAACTGCTTCAGAACAAAGCTCTTAGGGCGGCACTAGGCATAAAGAAGGAAGACCATATCTCTTACATTAGGCGTGAAAACCATTGGCTGGCCATCAGGGCCAGAATCATTTTCAAAACCCCATGTACGGTATACAAATGTCTCATCAACAAAGCCCCTAACTATCTTAACAATACTATAAAGAAAAAAATGACCAGCAGAGTACTCAGATCAAATAACAAGTCACTACTAAAAATCCCACGCCACAAAAGTACCAAAGCAGGAGGGAATAGCTTTAGAGTCCGGGTCCCCACATTGTGGAATGCCCTACCACTCAGAATCAATAATGAAAATACCATTGCGAGCTTCAAAAAATCACTGAAGATGTGGTTGTTTAACAAATACTGATCATCTAGACTCCCCATCCTCACCTCCCAATGCATATTCATACCCTTAACCACATGTCTACCGTTGTACCTTGCAGGACCTCATCTGGAACTACCTTTTGTTCTGTTCTTTTCTGTTAAAATTGTAATTATACTATTCAAAAGTGCCATCTGCCCGACTGTTCATCTAACTGTGACTGTAACACTGCATAAGAATTTTATAAGCTGTCTGTAACCTTTGTATAATAATTTTATAACCTTACTGTGATACCTAAGGGTCTGGGCATGTAACAAATGAAATAATTAAATACATAAAAATAAGACAGAGAGCATGCGATATTGATCATATGAAAAAGCAGGTAATGGATCCTAATCCAGTAGTGTCATGGGAAGATATAGAAGAGCTCTTCCCAGTACATGAGCCAATAACAGGTCAGTCTAGAGCAAATCTGGAGGATGAGTTTGACTCGAGAAGCATTGCGGATGCTATCGATAAAGTGTATCATGATATGAGGACTGGGAAAGTGCAGCAAGGGAAGGGAAGGGAAAAAATGATCAACTCGAGAGTATGCAGTTGTACGACACAGAGGGAGCGTCATGTATTTTTGAGCCAAAACAGCTGTCTTTAGATAGACTGACTCTGAATAGAGATGAAGAGGAGAAAAGTCACACAAGTTGGGGACAGGATATGTCAGATGAGGACAGAGGGCCTCATTATGACCCTGGCGCTAATGGGTTAACGGGTCCGTAAAAGGCTGCGGCGCCGTTAACCCATTAGCACCTAATTACGAGGTCCCTTTGCGGGACCCGACCTTAACGGCTGGTCTACACCAGCATTTAAAGTAGGGACCCGCAAAAGGACCTTGGTGCTAAGTACGGTACCGCAATTTGCGGTACTGTACTTAGAGCCTTCCCCATTCCCATTGAGCCCTATGGGGCAAAAATGGGAATGGGGAAGGGCCATGGAGGAAGGGGAAATTACCGCAACGCCAACCTTGTAATGGGGTGGTAATTCCCCCTTTCTCCATGGCGGAGTCGGTAAGTTACCGGCATGGACCATGGTGCTATTAGCACCATGGTTTTCCGCCTGGGTCGTAATGAGGCCGAGAGCAACCTTCCGTGGGGTAGAGGAAGGTGATACATGTGGCCCTGAAGGATGTTTTTCAATGGATAAGGAAGTAAGATGGTTGGATTTAGACCTACCCAAATGTCTGGCATCAGAATCATTGATGCTGCTAAATCGACCTAAAGGGGGATCCCATAGTAAGAGGCGGGGACTCACCACCGTATGTGAGCAGGTTAAGGTCGCTGCCAGGTAGAAGGCGGAGCAGAACCATTGTCCCTGTTATGGATAGACAGGCGATGGGTGATGAATGCGAGTTGGGGGTTTCACAGTTTCCTTTGTTAGAAAAGGGAGGAGCAAGGCCACAGTATATACCTTGGCCGTAGATGGACAAGGATAATTTAAGGTGTAAACTACCGAGTTTAACTTCTGGCGCTGGGAAATGGATACATGAGTTAGAGAAAATGACAGGATGAAACATGTTAGCTATAGGGGAAATTAAAGGTCTCCTGATTACTATCCTTGGGGAGAGGGCTGATGACGTTTGGTCAAGAGCAGGGTATTCTGGTCTTACCACGATAAACACTGCTCACGATGGAGCACCGTTTAATAACTGTCGGGCGGCGATCTGGAAAGCGCTTAGAATACTGTATCCCTACACATCAGACATGGGAGCTACAATGGTGAAAAAGATGCAGGAAGGTGAGGATCTACTTGTTTACATTCAAAATTTCCAGTGGGCCTTGGAGACACAGAAATCTTGGGGAAAATCTATACCTGTATTTTATCATATATTGTGCCAAGGGCTGCCAGAGTCGGTACAGAAGCAGCTCAAGAAATTGGTGGGCATAGAAGTGAAGCCATGGTCAGAAATACAGCTGACCATTGCGCATTATTGCAAGCTTTTGCAAGAGAAGAATCGAAAGAAAGAGGATGTTAGGAAAGGGCGAAGAGGCAAAATTAGTGCCGAAGAAAATATCAAAGTGGGCCATTGAAGGGGCGATGTTGACTAGTGGAGACTGGTCGGGTTCACAGCAAGCAGCAGGTATGCCACGGGTGAATAACCAAAGGCACTTTGACCAAAATAATAGTGGATTTGAACCGCAGGGAAGGGGAGGGTTTCGAGGTAGGGGCTTCCAGAATAATCAGAGAGGCTTTCAGAATAATCAGGGAAACTTCGAGAACAATCAAAGTGGGTTCCAGCACACACAGAATGATAATCAAGGAATGAAGGAGGGGCAAATTAGAAGACCTCTGCCTATATGCTGGACATGTGGTATGACAGGGCATTCTTCTTGCACATGTACAAGTCAAGGATTTGTGCCGAATGGGCAATCCTCAAGAGGGGGCACTACAAACCCGCCTGCATATTCGCAGCATAATGGAGATGGGTTTGCTCAGAATCAAACATTGCAGCAGACACAAGCGCCGAGAATGCAACTAGACTTTCAAACACAGCAGGCAATGATGAATCCGCCACAAGGGCCGTCACAGCAGTCACCTATGCAGATACAACAGAGCACAAATATGGAAAATTAATGACTCCTAGAATAGGGGGTGTCACTGTTGATGGAGGGAATCCTTTCACAGGAAGGGGGATTAGAATGTACCCATAATAGGACAGCTCACTGGGAGACTTAATGTGTTCAATACTATCTATAATGCCTAAACCTCAAGAGGAACTGAGGGTTGACGTTAATATAGGAGGCAAATCCTTTTCATTTTTAGTAGACACAGGTGAAACACGCTCATGTATACGAGAAGGGACATTTTCGATGTCTGGAAATGCCATGAATACTTAAGGGTTCACAGGAGCTACAAGCAGAGTTCCTTTTACTGATGAATTACCAGTCTCTATAGGAGAGTGTGACATGTCTGTGCCAGAATTTTATTTGAGGTGGAAACCTGTCAATATATTAGGTCAATATTTAATGACTAAGTTGAATATGACAATTTTGTTCACTGATGAAGGCATGGTATGTTCATCTGCAGGAATTAATTATTTAAACATGAGTGAATTTATTATGGCATTTGCAGGACAAGTGGTCATACGAGGAGTACCTTTAGAACCATATGTTTTTCATTATGGGGTACGCATTCTGTTAACATGGCTGCCAGGTTTAGTGGGCAGGACTATGAGAATACCTGATTAATTCTTATTTAGGCCAAAGATACCAATGGATGAAGAGGAAGGGTGAATCTTTCCTTTAGAATTACAAGCAACCGTAGTGCAAGGAGAAATGGCTTTGCTTGATTCGAATGATTATGATGGCAGACGATGCTGCACAGTGATTGCCATTGGGGAAGGTTACAGATTAACTGATGTCACTGATGAGGATATGTTTGGAGATCATTCAGCAGATGACAAAGTAATATTTGAGATGAGTATCACTTATTGGGTGAGAGCGATTAAGCAAGAGTTTCTTCAGAAAATGATGTTAGCACGCAAGCGTCCCCAATATTTTGATGATGACATGGCAAAAGTGCCAGTCTCGTTATGGACAAAAGGCCCCTATGACGTAGGCCTATTGAAGGGGGCTGGAGAAGTGAAAACTAAATTGAAACCAGGAGCAATTTTACCTCAAGCACGACAGTATCATATGTCTTGAGAGGCAGATGAAGGTATTTTTAAGATGGTATCTGCCATGATGGAACAGGGCATTTTAGTGACATCAAAGTCACTGTGTAATACCACAATGTATCCGATTAAAAAGGGAAAGGGGGGCCGTGGCGTTTAATTCAAGACCTTCGCCGATTAACCAGATTGTAGAGGCCGAGTTCCCTCTAGTTCCTAATCCGGCAACAATCTTATGAAATATACCTGTTAAGGCACGATATTTTACTTTGATTGACTTGAAAAATGCATTTTTCTCAATCCCATTGCATAAGGACACGCAAGATCTGACGTCATTTACGTTCAGACAAACTCGCCTGAAAAGCATGCGTTTACCCCAGGGGTATTGTGAGTCTCCATCGATTTTCAATGGGGTCCTACAGATGTACTTAAGTAATATTGATTTAGAAAGTGTTGTGTTGCAGTAAGTGGATGATATATTAGTCTGTAACACCTCAGAGGAAGAGTACAGATGTGTCTCTATCCAGCTAATGATTATTCTTGCAGAAAAAGGATATAAAGAAGACAAGGAGAAATGGCAGTACTGTCAAGAGGAAGTGCTGTTCATAGGCCAGTTAATTTCGTGTGAAGGAAAGCAAGTTACTCCTGAGAGGGCTGAGACTATTCTGAAAACAGAAAAGCCTCTCATGATAAAGCATATGCAGAGATTTTTGGGACTATATAACTATGGGAAAGCATGGGTCTTTGATTATAGTTCATACATAAGGCCCTTGTTGCAAGCTCTAAAGAAAGCACAGGTGATTCAGGAAAAAATAGTTTGGGCTGAAGAAATTGGAGAAGGTTTTGACGAGTTGAAGAAGGCAATTTTCACCGCGCCAGTTTTAGGGATTCCCACTTATGCTGAGGAATTCTTTTTATTTTTGCATATGAATGGCACTGTTATGACAGCTGTACTCATGCAGAAAACCACGTTGGGGTACAAACCCCTTGCATATAACAGTTGGATCTTAGACCCGCTAATGAGAGGTCATTTTCCATGTGAACAGTCTTTGGCTGTTGCCGCATTCACCATTGAGAAGGCTGATAGCATAGTGATGGGATGTTCCATGACGTTATTTGTTGAGCATGCATTATTTGCCATTTTGGAGAAACCTAAAGGCACGTTGACTTCTCAAAGGGCTTCTACCTATGAGGTAGTCATATTGAATCCGGCAATTAAAATAGTCCATTGCAGAATAGGGAATCCTGCCATGTTTATAGCAGAACCACTGGCAGAGGACGAGCGCGCACATGATTGCTCGAACTACGAGGAATTCTATGATGATATCCCAAGAGTGAAGGAAAATGCATTGGCAGCTGGGGAGATTCTCTTTATTAATGGTTCTTCAAGAATCGATCAAAATGACGGTCAGAGATATACAGGTGCCTCTGTGGTGAAGCACACGGCCAATGGGGAGTTTAAAGTATTGATAAGTGCACGACTACCATCTCACTTTTGTGCACAGGTTGCAGAATTAGTGGTGCTGTTTATCACACTCGAGAATCATGCAGGACAGGAAGAAACCATGTAGTGTGACTCAACCTATGTGACGCCAACGGTGCATGCAGGATTAACATGTTGGAAAAGGAGGGGCTACCTCCGAGCAGACGGCACCCCAGTGCAACATGCAGCCTTATTGGACAGGCTTATTAGAGCACTACAACTCCCACTAGCCATCGCAGTAGTTAAGTGTGCAGCACACACTAAAAGGGCAGACATTATCTCACATGGAAATCAAAAAGCAGATGAGGAAGCGAAGCGAATTGCATGTTCAGAAGTTATTGTGTCATTTGATACGCCTTATGTGAATGAAAGCATGGTGGTGATGATGAGTGTGCCTGAGTGTTATAATAATCTGTCTAAAACTCAGCTAGCAGAGATACAAGGGGAAGTGCCCCAAGATGAAAAAGACTTGTGGACGTGGAGAGGGTGTTTTTAAACCCCTCTGAAGCATTGTGGCGACAAGACAGCACTTGTATACCGGTGATGCCTGTAGCCTTATTAAGGGTGGTGTTGGACCAGCTACACTACCCTGCGCATGTCACTAGAGAGCGCCTCACAGAAACAATTGCAGAGGATTGGTTCATTCCGAATATAGTAGAACACGTTGCATTATATGTAGTAAATTGTATTGTATGTCAAAAATGTACTGCTGGGCACACATTGCGCACAATTAGAGGAGTTATTCTGAGACATAATAGTCCCTTTCAGCATTTACATATCGACTATATCGACATGCTGCAAGTATGTAATAGATATAGATATATGATGGTGGTAGTATGTCCCTTTTCAAGGTAGATTGAAGCTGGACCATGTACACATCCAGAAGCCACCTGTGCAGGCATATTTTTAGTACAAGAAGTGTTTCCTAGATGGGGAATATGTGAAGTATTGAGATCAGATAATGGCCCTCATTTTGTAAATGAAGTCTTTGAACAAATAGGCTTGTTGCTTAGTATAAAGCACAAGTTTTCATTGCTGTATCACCCACAAGCGAATTGTGTCTATGAGAGGCTCAAAGGCTTGTTTAAAGAGAGAATAGCCAATTTGAAATTGACCCTGAAGAAAGGATGGTTGCATTGTCTACCACTGGCATTGTATACGTTGAGAAATCAGCCAGGTTCAGACCACCATCTTACCCCACACGAGATAGTGAAAGGGAGGCCAATGAGGACACCTCTCACACCTCCGTCTAGAACTAGAAGTGATGCCCAGCCAACAGCAGAATTGTTAGGAAAGGAGTTACATGATCATTTTACATGCATGAAGGCAAGTAGCTCTGTCAGATCAGCTCAAGCAGAAGGGGGTGGGGCAACTCGGAACACAGAAGGAGATGTTACAGCAAACGGAGTTAAAGAGCTAAGTCTTCCCAAACCTTTTCCCGGAGATGCAGTCCTAATCTGCAACTTCACTAGAAGGAGGCACAAGCCACGTTTTAATGGCCCCTTCATAGTGGAGGATGTTACCCCGTCTGCAGTCAAGGTACAAAGCAGATGCGCTTGCATATTTCTCAGAGACCTGAAGAATTACGCTTGAAGCCCCCTCCACAGCCAACCCCATTGGAAATAAGCATTGGGGAAGAACCACGGCACGTGCAGACTAGGTCTATGATGAGAAAGAAGGACGCAGAAGCTGTTGAATAAAGATAAAGAGTTAATTGGACTGTGGCTTGTTTCGGTACACTCTTTTCAGTCACTAAAAATGGAGTTAAGGGAAGTTATTTGTTCTTGAGCCACAGGAATTTTTTAAACATTGGACTGAGGCATGCCTAAGCCTTGATTGAAAAAATAAAGATATGCAAGATTTGGAGTTCCTTTTCGACGACTGGAAGAGGGAGCAGTTCCCCGATTCCTTTCACACTGAACTTTTGTTTGGAGGGGCCGATGGTGGTGCCCAATGACAACGTTTCACAGATCATACTTGCAGTTTTCCTGTTCATTTTGCGTGCATAGCCTGCGCTTGTGGGGAGAACTACTAGCGTTCATCTGTTCTTGCAAGATCCTAAGATGGTCCAATCATGAGGAGATTTCTTTCAGCTATCATTGAGCAAATTCTTCAGCTTCCTGAGGTGTG
The DNA here is from genome assembly GCF_040938575.1 of Ambystoma mexicanum. NCBI lineage: Eukaryota > Metazoa > Chordata > Amphibia > Caudata > Ambystomatidae > Ambystoma > Ambystoma mexicanum. The sequence continues at coordinate 754,413,652 of NC_090925.1, read as the reverse complement.
TGGGGAAAACGCAAATGCCCCTGTCACCGGATAATGCACATGGACTGGTCAGTTTGGTGTTCTAGTATTTAATTGAGGAATGTCTGCATCTTGTTGGGAGGCAAACTGATGTCAGAACCTCTTGAGAGATCTGAGAAACAATGCAGTGCTCAATGAGATATTGAGAGACATCATAATACAAGTAAATAGGTACGCTGAGAGAACACTGAGAACTGAATGAGACTTTTGAGGGAGAAAATCCAAAAGTCTACTGGTCGAGGAACTTTGTTTCATGCTGACAGAGAATCTTCATGTCGTCTGGTCAGAGGCCAATTCGTGGTCTCCGCTGGGAATGTGTGTTCATCATTGTATAACCAGCAGCATCTGATCGAGGGGAATGTTTGGAGCCAAGACAGCAGCGTCCAGAAGTAGTGCATGATGTTGACGGATTAAAAATTTGTTTTTTCTTCCTTAAAAGTAAAATGGGCGGCATCAATAGCAATTTTATCATGGCAGATCACAAGAGACGTCCACGATGTGCAAAAAGTTATTGCTGCAAATGGTCTTCTCTGTGTATAATTTATACATGTATCCTGTACATAGTAATACTGCTCTCACTTACAGTATGCACTGCTTATTATATAGACGCAAGTGGAGCAAAGATTCCTGTGTATCCTCCTGTACAAGAGAAGGGTACAGATGTGGCAACTACAAGGAAGCCTAGACCCTATGTAGTAATCTCTATTCCAGTAGATGATGTAAAATTGCTGGGGTCAATGACAAATGTTACTAGACATATTTCATTAGAAAAAGGTGATGTGGAAATTGTTCTTGAGCACCAGAAACAGGTTTGAAAGGAGAGGCAAAGGAAGAGATTGTCTGGGAGTGTACCTACACAGATAGCACATGTAAAGACACCCATTCCACTGATAAATGTCCCTATGATAGGTCCAGTGAGAAGAAACTATGCTGATATACTTCATGAGATGATTATAGAGGCTCATAAGAGAAGAACAAGATCAAAGAGAAGTGCTAGGGAGGATGATCGTGAGCTGAATGATTACTTGGACAGCACTGCACACTTGGGGAATAACATATGGTATCATCATATGAAAGAAGTGGGAAGAAGTACCTCAAAGGAGGAATGCTTTGTATGAGCACTCCTGCCTTATAGCATGGGGAAGTCTAAGATCGTCATAGCTATTGAAGTAGATGTCTAGACAGCACATTGTCTTTCACATATAGCATTCTGTCGTACAAGGGGCCAGTTCATGAACTGGGATGCCTATCTCAAATGGGCAACTGAATGGACAGATCCAGATGAAGATGATTATGTCCAGGATACAAAGACAAGGCTAAGGGATTATACTAAGAATCATGTAATCAGATATGAAAAGCCTGGAATGAAAATAGCTGGAATCAGATGGGAAGTAAATAAGAAACTTGAGAGCCCAGGAAAATCTGCAGACGACATTCGAATTTGGAAGAACAGAGGCCAGATGCAGATTTGGGGAACAGTGTTATGACCAGATGGCTGGGATGAAGGAGTGGTTATCTGCAGAGCCTGGGTGGCAACTAATCATCCTGAATCAACTATTTGGAATGCACAAGTGTTGTGCAAGCCATTATGGCCATAACTTGCTAAACTACTGACCTGGGTCGAAGATAGAGGAGGACCCTTGCAGATAGTGCCTTTGGAGAGTGCAAATCTGTGCTTCAGAAACAATGGCCCAAGAAATATTGGAGCGAATGAGAACTATGATCGCATCTTTGAAGCATCAGGAATGAACATTGGGAAAGCAGTGATCATAGATCACTATTAGGCATGCGGATCTAGAACATATATGAGGCTACCCAAGGATTGGGGAGGAACGTGCACACTGGTGAATGTTCATGTTCCAGTGTTGGTGATTCCTAAAAGTGATTTGAACCTTGAGAGTTTCCTGACAGCAGATGCTCACCTGAGGAAGAAGAGATCTGTGGAGCTGATTAGTCGTGTGAAGAGGGAGAATTATTTATCTGCCAAGTCAATAGAGGCCTTTGACTCCATCCCGTATGAGCACAGACTGTTCAGCCAGACTTCATCGGTATTTACGTTAATCTTCATGCTGAGAATCGAGGTTGGAGCAAATACCAAATGACTGCAGATTACCAGATGAGAATTGCTGCAAACCATCAACACAACCATAAAGGGATTCAATACTATCAGACCAGAAATGAGAGCCATAAGACTAATGACTCTTCAGAATAGATACGTCTTGGACATGATCACATCTGTGGATATAGGTGTTTGTGCAACAATTGGAGAATCATGTTGCACATTCATACCTTCTCACGATGACGAGAATGGGACATTGATAGAGGCCATATTGATGCTAACAAAGCTACACGTCCAGATGATAGACAAAGTGGAAGACATTGCTGATGACAGCTGGTTTGGATCACTTCTTTCTAGGGTTCCACAATGGATGACAGACATGTTCAAGTTCCTTGGAGCCCTGATTGTGTTGGTGTTATTGGGATTCTGTGTGATCAAGATAATAATCACACAATGCAAGAAGACAGCAAAGAAAGCCATAGGGGTGAAGATCATGATTGATGCTGAATCAGGATGGAAGGCCAGAGACTTGACAGATGAAGAAATAACAAACTTTGTACAGGCCAGTATCCATGCACCTGAGGGGATGAATTTCTTGTATACAAAAAATCATAAGAAATATGTGGGAAGATGGATTTATTGCAGTACAAGTGGACAGTGCATGTTCATGACATGGAACAAAGATGAGCATGTGAAATCAGCAAGTTGCCTGGAGGAAGTCATAAAGATATGGATCCCAAAGAAGCAGTTCTTAAAAAGAGGATGTCTAGATGTGAAGGATGATGGGAGAGTGGTCGATGAATCGCCCAGAGGGGAGGGCATAGAGAAGGAGCTAAGTACCCCCACCTCAATCACCTCGCCCCTTTTGCCTATATGTTGGGAACCAGAGTGTGAGACATGTGCGGTACCAGTGAACATACTGATACCAAGGAGAATGCTGGAGGCAAGGTTCCCATTGAGAAAACCATACCTGCATACGAGACAGTATGATGGCCATTTGAATGAAATTCCGGAAGATACAGGACCAATGAATGGCAAAGGCGAATGGTGACGTCATACAGAGTCGAGCTGACGCACATGGAAGAGATGCAGAGTCTAAAGAAAGCATATATTCTATAAGGCTTCAAGAAAGTACTGAAGATAAGTGACATCTTAGGATCAAGATGAAGAAACGTATGCTACAGAACTGGTGAAGATGTCAAGCTGTTTTACACGTGTACAGATGCAAAGAAACGCAAGCAGACAAAGTATTCTTGAGGCTAGCTAAGTGGTGAATAGATTGTTGCAGCATGCACCAATACTTTCTAAAGTCACCTTTTCTGTGTTCACCAGGTATGCCATGGGTTAAAAGAGCTCCCATTACAGGGTGGAGCTACTGTGAACAAGCCACAGGAGTGTGGCGAAACGCGTCAGGTAGCCTCCTCTTGCTACTGGGAAACCGTCTTTTTTACTGCCAATACATTTTTGAATTAAAGTTTGAAACCTTCTTAAGCAAATTTTTCTTGCTGTGCAGTGGTCTGCTTTCCTATTTACTGGACATTTTCGGCGAGAACTGGCTGATGGACACTAATGGATTTCATTAATTGGAGGGAGTGCAGCTCTTAAAGAAACCCGACCTCGCGGTCTGTGTTTGCTTTTCTACTTTATATATATATACAAAACATACAAATGGAGCATATACAGGGAAAGTGAATTAAACAAAAAACAGCAGTATTACCCGACAATCTTTATAACCTAATTGATTATCTTCATGCACAGAAATGATTGCTCTGCTTCAAAGCTTCTACTTCCCTATGTATAACTGTCACATATTGTGACTAGACCCTAAGGAAAGTAGTGTAAGTGCAATTTTTACAAATATGAGCATATCCAGGGAAAGTACAGTATTAAAAAAAACAGAACTATAAGACAGTGTTGATAACCTTACTAATTATCTTCATACATAGAAAGCATTGCTGTCTTCCAAGTCTGTTTTCCCATTTGTATATGTTTCATATGCTTTGAGTGGTGAATTACTGTAAGAACATATTTGAAGTATAAGTCTACAAATATAGTACTATAGTGTAGTGAATTTTTAGTTCCTGACTGTTACTGACCTAGATATATCAGTAAAGGAAAAAAGAGTAAGCCAGACATGTGATGTCATCAGTGATATCATCAATGACATTTGTGATGTCATCTTTGATGTCCTGGGTGTTAGTTTTAGCAGTGCACGGTGGTGGCGTGAGTTATGGTTGCTTACCATAACTGGCGAATTTCAGGGGGTTTTCGGTTTTACTTTTTAGTAGTGCAACTTAACCATAACGTCACTTTAACTAAGTTTTTTCACTGATATATATATATATATATATATATCTATATCAGTGAACAAACTTTGTTAAAGGGACCTTATAGTTAAGTTACACTACTAAAAACCTATGAAATTCAGTGTGATGTCATCTTTGATGTCGTGGGTGTTAGTCTTAACAGTGCACAGTGGTGGCACGAGTTATGGTTGCTTAGCTTACCATAACTGGCGAATTTCAGAGGTTTTTTCGGTTTTACTTGGAACCATAACGCCCCTTTAACAAGTTTTTTTCACTGAATTTCATAGGTTTTTAGTAGCGCAACTTAACCATAACGTCCCTTTAACAAAGTTTTTTCACTGAATTTCATAGGTTTTTAGTAGCAAAGCTTAACAATAATAACTTTGACTTTATGTACATGTAATATAGAACATACTGAACCCCTTCTACTGAATTTGATGTCCGCAAACTTTTTTGATGTCTGCGGACATGTTCGGACAACAGTACCACTACCTAAAAAGTCTGGGGGGGTATGTTTAATTGTTATATTATAACATAGTAACATTAAAAAAATTCACAAAGTAGCACACGTACATATTATATGTAGTAATACATAAGAAATGTAACCCATATATGTAACACACTAACCATTCATTTAAATACAATATGTTCTAAAATGGAATATACCAAATGAAGATAAATTGGCTTCCAACATAATTACCTCAAAGACACTCCACAACTAAGAGCAAGACCAGACCTACAGAGTACTCAGAACATATATTACCTGAAAAAGTAAGTGTACTTCATTTTACTCATATATTTATAAACTTTCTGTATTAGATTAAAAAAATATACATATTATCTTTTTTTTTCTCACAGAAATGTCTAGTACTCTGGAATGGCTAGAGGAGCACTTCCCACATGACGAAATGTCAGAAGATAGTGAAGCTAATGGTACACATTTTACAATATAAACCATTTAATTATTATTATTTTATATTTTTAATATATATATATATTTTTGTACAGAGCATACCAAAATAGAAAATACCTCTGAAGAAACTGTTACGGATAACACTCTTGAAAGCATAAAAGAAAAAAATGGATTTATTGTTGACCAATTGTAATAATTTGAAAACTTTTGTTGAGGATCATTTTAAAACAAAAACCTCATACCATTGTCCCACATGTACTTGTCCCCCCTCACCATATGCCAGTCAATTATCCCCAAACCCTCTCCATAGCCCAAAACGTTTTGATGAGACTTCCATCCCTTCTTCACCTGATACCAATCATGTTGAAACCCTTAATTCTCCTGTTTTTGTTTCCGTTTATGCCTCATCTTCTCTGTCATAAATTGTTAATATATGTCAAATAAACTTACATTTTTATATTGTGTTGTGTTTAAAAAAAAAAACAATGAAGGTGTCCGCGGACAGCGCGGTTGTTCTGAAATGTTTGTAAATAAATGAAAATGGAGGTGTCCTGATGAACACTATACCTGTCCATACTGTTCGCTAGCAAGTTGAAACTATTCTAGAACACACGCGGTGTCCTGAAATGTTCGTAAATAAACGAAAGTGGAGGTGTCCTGAAGAACACTATACCTGTCTGTAGTGTTTGCTAGCAAGTTAAAACTGTTCTAAGAACACAAGTAGTGTCCCGAAATGTTCGTAAATAAACGCAAATGGAGGTCTCCTGAAGAATACTATACCTGTCCGTAATGTTCGCTAGCAAGTTGAAACTGTTCTAGAACACACACGGTGTCCTGAAATGTTCTTCAAGAAACGAAAATGGAAGTGTCCTAAAGAACACTATACCTGTCCGTAGTGTTCACTAGCAAGTTGAAACTGTTCTAGAACACACGCAATGTCCTGGAATGTTCGTAAATAAACAAAATGGGTGTGTCCTGAAGAACACTATACCTGTCCGTATTGTTCGCTAGCAAGTTGAAACTGTTCTTAGAACAAATGTGGTGTCCTGAAATGTTCGTAAATAAACTAAAATGGAGGTGTCCTGAAGAACACTATACCTGTCCGTAGTGTTCGCTACCAAGTTGAAAGTGTTCTAAGAACACAAGCGGTGTCCGGAAATGTTCATAAATAAACGAAAATGGAGGTGTCCTGAGGACGCTATGTCTGTCCGTATTGTTCGCAAGGAAGTTAAACTGTTCTAAGAACAAACGGTTGTCCGTAACTGTTTGTGTGACGCACTTTTAATTACTTAAGGACCCGAACAGTGTCCGTAGGACATCAACACGCATGCGCAAACCAATGTCCGTGCATTTGGTGTTCTGCGGACAGCCGCTTCCTTCCCGAACATGTTCGCGGAGCAATCATGTAACCGCGCCCACGCTGATCGCGTGTTCTGAATGCGGACACTGTTCGTGTCCCCAAACAATTTAAAAGTACATTTTCAAGTGATCCACAATATTTCTCAATAAAAACTCACCATAGCACAAGTCCCACATACTAATCCTGAGTTTCTACATACTTTTTGAAACCTTTTGAACCTTTTATTGTGTTCGATCTGTCCGCGGACAGCGCGCATGTCCGTGAACCGCGTATAAGCACCCCTATAAAAGACCACGCCCTAGAGCTTATTCTCATTGTGTTTCTGGCTATTCTTCAGAATACAGCGATTTTTGCTGCCACCTGCAGATTACACCATCATCGAGATGGCATCCATGGCTGAACTACTGCCACCTGGTGCTGCACCTGCTTCAGCACCACCCCTACCCCCTCCACCACCACCACCTCCCCAAGGGCCTGAAGAGGGGAACAGGAGTGAGGATGCAGAGGAGGAAGAAGAGGATGATGAGAATGAGGTAGTGGAATTCCCTACTACCCGCACTAGGCGTGAATCGTGGGTGTGGCGGTTATTTGCCATTCATGGCAATGGTCCTAAGGCTCGTGCGAACCGAGTCACCTGCAATGAGTGCAAAATGGTACTCAGTCGTGGGAGGCATGGTTCGTACAGCTTTGGGACCACAACCATGAAGCGATACCTCAGGTCATTTCACTCTGGGGCCATTCGCAGGGTTGTACCTTGCGAGGAGCGTAGTAGGTTGATTTCCTCTACTACCCAAATAAAACCCACAAGTCTCCAAGATTTCTGCTTGCAGCTCCATGCATATCCATATGCATTAACACAAACTACAGGTATGCATATTTTCTGTACAGTACATGAACACATTTTCTAACTGACTTTTAGCTTGTATAATCTGTAAAATGAATGTCTTTTTTTCAATCCCCTAAAATCAACTGTCACTTACAAACCTTTATACTATTTAATTTCTTTATACACACACACACTCAAATCATGTTAAATGAACATTTTTTAAATGAAATATATAGACTACATATAGTCAAACAAAATTGCATGCGCACTCTATATTCAAATCTCAAATAATAATACTTGTACAATTACATATTTTTTTATTTCTTTATTTCTTTAATTACTTACATTTATATAGGACAAGCAGCCCATTACATTGAGGCACTATTACTTGGAAGAACTTAGTTACAGGAATAATGGTATTCAGTGCTACATTATAAATTTCACAAGACATAGGGCCTGATCACGACTTGGGCGTTACCGCCAGCGGTATTACCGCCAGTGGTAATAGCCCTACCGCCGAACTCTCCGGCGCTAATAGCGCCGGATCACGAGTTCGGCGGTAAAGTAATTCCCCATTGAGCCCATTCGGGAATGCCCCATTCCCCATTGGGCTCAATGGGGAAAATTCACACTCTTACCGCCGGCAGATTTCCCGCCGGCGGTAATAGCGTGAACTTTCAGCGGATTTCCCCCCAGCTAAGAGCTGGGGCGAAATCCGCCGAAGTCCTGATTTGGCGGACCCTTAAATCCAGCAGTATTAGCACTACCGCCGGATTTAAGGGTTACCGCCAAAGTCGTGATCAGGCCCATTTTGTTTGCTACAGTTAGTAATTGCAATACAATTTGTTCATTAAGAACATATCATATGTATTCAACTGGTGCGATGTATTTTATGTAAATAAGATAGTTTTAATGGTTTTGAGAAAGGCGCTGAGGATGCCAATTAAAAATTCAAAACAGTGCTATATACAAACGAAATTACTAATTTGTTTCTTTTACAATTGCAGTGAAGACCATTCTCCTGAAAAGAAGCAGCCGAATTTGAAGTACAAAGAAGAACTAAGAAGTAACCTGCTCATTTTAGAAAAAAAGTCACTAGAATATCACCATAATATTTGTATTATTACTCAAACACACTGTAAGGTTAATTCATGCTATTTCTGTGCCTAAAAATAGAGATTCTGCACCATTCTGTCCACAAATCCCCATGTCTTAAAGAGCAATTTACAGTCAGAATGGCCCACAAATTCCTGTTTTTCGACACACAAATTACCCAACTCAACCGCTAGAATTTAGAAGTTATAGAACAAACAACTTTTTAATTGTATATCATTAGATATACTATTTATACTTCTCCACACCACTAGCTTACTTTTTTCTGTCCTCTGAACCCCAGTTTAGTAACACATCAATTCAATAATACCCATCCCTACTAGTTGTACTTCCCAATGCACAATCACACACCATTACATACATCTTTATCATCTTACTCAAACACTCATGCACACAGCACACATACATTGCAGAACACCCCAACCCATACCTTCTTTATTTTTTTCAACAGACCCTAAAGAATGCCTAGCAAAAATCAATTCCGTAGAAAGCAACGCAGAAGTAGAGCAAATGAAAATAAAAGTGTCGAACATAAGTAACCATCTCTAGCACAATTTGAAAAACAGTTGAAACAAAACAGCTAATACAGTCATTTCGTGAAACAAAAGAAGTTTCAAGTACAAAAACTTTGCCTCCTCTATCAAAATGTAAACCAAACCAAAAACAATTAACAGAAAATCAGCTATCACTACAGATAAAACTGCTTCTTTAAATCTTGATATAGGTCAAAGTAATCATACCAAGAAAAGTATTTTAGCCAAAATGTTCCGTCACAAAGTCCTTCAAAATCTTATAAAAACAGGAGAGAAATCAGGATCAATGCTTAAAACCTATCGTAGGAAATTAATCTTAGAAGCGTTGATAGACAGTGCAATTCTTCTCAAAAGAAAGTTATTTATTTTAGTGTTAAACAAAATGAAACCACTAACAAAACTAATAACTAAATTACAAAAAAAACATCTCAATAAACGAAATCCCAACAGAAAGAACTTCTTAAGTATCTGCGGAGGTGAATGGAGTCACACTACGAGCACAGAACCATACTTTAATGAAGAAGCGTACAAACAAAAGCAAACAAATACAATATCCATACATAGCAGTGGTCGTGGTTATGAAAAAGTTAATAATACCATAATGGAACAAGAAGTACTCCTTACAAAAATATGCCGTAAAAACTTAGAATTACCCCTCCATTCAACTGAATCAGAACGTCTAGTGTACAAATGGCCATGCACGTCAATGTGTAACATTCCCAAACAATTTTTCAAGTCTGTACGGCAATTCCTTAATCAATATGTGAAAAGCAAAGACAAAATCAAAATTAAACTACTGCAAAATATGGATACCTGTCCAGTACGCAAGTACACAGGACTACAAGGACATTCATTGGCCTGCATTACAGGACCTACTTTTAAAACCACCTTCCATGATATCAAAAGGATATCAACACTTCATTCAACTACAACAAATCTAGTTTATAAACTGTACTATGCTAAAAGTCCTGCTTTAGCACTAGCCAATTTAAATAACATTCTTCTACATGGTACAGCTAGAAGAAATCGACTATATTCAGAAAAAATATTTTGGAAGTGAAACCCACTTACAGAATGAAATAGCTGTAAACCAAATTAGTAACAATTCTACACATGGCAACCTTTTACTACACACATACGAAAAAGATATACTAAAATTTAACAGTACATCAGCTGAAGTACCAAACCATGTGTGTGTATGTTGCCGCAGAACTTTTTATAAAAGTAACACAAAAACTGTAGACCTATCATACAAAATAGAAGACAATGAAGATTCTAAATGGTTTGAATTAGCTCTCTACCTTATAGAAGAAAACAAATATGAATAACTGACCCCGTAATACTTTGTAGTTACTGCACTACAAAACTTGACAACAACGAAACTCCTTCACGTGCTATCACAAATAATTTGGAATTATATCCACTACCAAAACCCCTCAACAACTTACAGGGTAATTCATAGAATTTCGCACAAAAGTGGCACACGTGGCTGGTGCATAGTGTGCGCGTGCGAATGTCTGCGCAAGCCGCGTGCGCTAAAATCGATTTCCGCGCACGGCATATTCATGGATTTTAGCTTCCAAAACCAGCCGTGGCGCAGAGTGGCGCAGAAACCCTGCAGCAGCGCCAGTTACGCCCCCAAGAACCCCCTCGCGCAAGGAAAAGCCATCAAAATTCCCAATTCAGCGCAAAGGGCTGCGCTAACCCTGGACCATTTTACAGGGCTGCCAAACAGCAAACGCCAAGCGGGGAACGTGTATTACTGGGGTGCGCGTAAAGTTTCACACGCGAAAGAGCCTGTGCAAGTGGGGTATGTGTATTACTGGGGTTCACGGGAAGTTTCACACGCAATTTCAGCAGGGTACATGTATTACGGGGTTCGCGGGAACTTTCACACGCGAAAAGGCCTGTGCGAGTGGGGTACGTGTATTACAGGGGTGCGCGGGAAGTTTCACACGCGATTGGCCTGGGTACGTGTATTTCAGGGGTGCGTGGGAAGTTTCACACGCGATTGGCCTGGGTACGTGTATTTCAGGGTTGCGCGGGAAGTTTCACATGCGATTGGTCTGGGTACGTGTATTTCAGGGGTGCGTGGGAAGTTTCACACGCGATTGGCCTGGGTATGTGTATTTCAGGGGTACGCGGGAAGTTTCACACGCGATTGGCCTGGGTACGTGTATTTCAGGGGTGCGTGGGAAGTTTCACACGCGATTGGCCTGGGTACGTGTATTTCAGGGGTGCGCGGGAAGTTTTACACGCGATTGGGCTTTGTACGTGTATTTCGGGGGTGCGCGGGAAGTTTCTCACGCAATTGGCCTGGGTACGTGTATTTCAGGGGTGTGCGGGAAGTTTCACACGCGATTGGCCTGGGTACGTGTATTTCAGGGGTGCGCGGGAAGTTTCACACGCGATTGGCCTGGGTATGTGTATTTCAGGGGTGCGCGGGAAGTTTCACACACGATTGGGCTTCGTCCATGTATTTCGGGGGTGCGCGGGAAGTTTCACAAGCGATTGGCCTGGGTACGTGTATTTCAGGGGTGCGCAGGAAGTTTCACACGCGATTGGCCTGGGTACATGTATTTCAGGGGTGCGCGTGAAGTTTCACACACCACAGGGGACTACCCTGCACCCCTGGTCATGTCCCGCAGGCAGCCCATCCACCATGGGCATGCCCCCCAGCCAAGCCACATGTCACGTTGCAATATGATCACAAACTCATGTCTCCCAGCACCCCCACCCCCCAGCAGTGCAGGGCACCTGCCAGCAGGCCCCCACTCATGTCCCACACATGTCCCCCTGCACCCCCACCCCCCAGCAGTCAGGGGCACCTGCCAGAAGGCCCCCAAACATGTCCCCCAGCACCCCTACCCCCCAGCAGTCAGGGGCATCTGCCAGCAGGACCCCACACATGTCCCCCAGCACCCCCACCCCCCAGCAGTCAGGGGCACCTGCCAGCAGGCCCCCACCCATGTCCCACACATGTCCCCCATCACCCCCACCCCCCAGCAGTCAGGGGCACCTGCCAGCAGGCCCCCACACATGTCCCACACATGTCCCCCTGCACCCCCACCCCCCAGCAGTGCAGGGCACCTGCCAGCAGGCCCCCACACATGTCCCACTCATGTCCCCCTGCACCCCCACCCCCCAGCAGTCAGGGGCACCTGCCAGCAGGCCCCCACACATGTCCCCCAGCAACCCCACCCCCCAGCAGTCAGGGACACCTGCCAGCAGGCCCCCACACATGTCCCACTCATGTCCCCCTGCACCCCCACCCCCAGCAGTCAGGGGCACCTGCCAGCAGGCCCCCACACATGTCCCACTCATGTCCCCTTGCACCCCCACACCCCAGCAGTGCAGGGCACCTGCCAGCAGGCCCCCACTCATGTCCCCTTGCACCCTCACCCCCCAGCAGTGCGGGGCACCTGCCATCAGGCCCCCACTCATGTCCCACTCATGACCCCTTGCACCCCCACCCCCCAGCAGTGCGGGCACCTGCCAGCAGGCCCCCACTTATGTCCCACTCATGTCCCCTTGCACCCCCACCCCCCAGCAGTGCAGGGCACCTGCCAGCAGGCCCCCACTCATGTCCCACTCATGTCCCCTTGCACCCCCACCCCCCAGCAGTGTGGGGCACCTGCCAGCAGGGCCCCACTCATGTCTCACTCATGTGCCCTTGCACACCCACCCCCAGCAGTACAGGGCACCTGCCAGCAAGCCCCCACTCTTGTCCCCCAGCACCCCCACCCCCCAGCAGTGCAGGGCACCTGCCAGCAGGCCCCCACTCATGTCCCCTTGCACCCCCACCCCCCAGCAGTGCGGGGCACCTGCCAGCAGGCCCCCACTCATGTCCCACTCATGACCCCTTGCACCCCCACCCCCCAGCAGTGCGGGGCACCTGCCAGCAGGCCCCCACTCATGTCCCCATGCACCCCCACCCCCCAGCAGTGCAGGGCACCTGCCAGCAGACCCCCACTCATTTCACACTCATGTCCCCTTGCACCCCCACCCCCCAGCAGTGTGGGGCACCTGCCAGCAGGGCCCCACTCATGTCCCACTCATGTCCCCTTGCACCCCCCCAACCCCCAGCAGTGTGGAGCACCTGCCAGCAGGCCCCCACTCATGTCCCCTTGCACCCCCACACCCCAGCAGTGTGGGGCACCTGCCAGCAGGCCCCCACTCATGTCCCACTCATGTCCCCTTGCACCCCCACCCCCCAGCAGTGCGTGGCACCTGCCAGCAGGCCCCCACTCATGTCCCACTCATGTCCCCCTGCCCCCAGGTCATGACGATCCTCAATCATGGCCCTTATGGCCAGCCTCCCCAGCCCAAAGACCAAACCAAGTATTGCATCCACCCACAAAGAAAAGGCAATTACATGATACAACCCCAATGGCAAGTATGTAAATGAACACATGTCCGTCACACACACACAATGGTTGCAAGTGAATGTGAAAACCCATATCATGACATGCATGAAACCAAATGAGATAATACCACACATCGAAGTATGAAGAAAAAAATGTATTAAACACAACATGAATGTAATGAAAATCAAACAAACAACAATGGTAATAAAAAAAGAAAAGCTGCATGTCCCTTAAAAACTGAAAAACAAGAAATCATAATCCAAAGAAATCCAAAGGAAATGGTGTCCAAAGTCACAGTCCAACAAAGCAAATCCAAGGGAAAAAATAAAAGTGAAAACCATTGCTCCATGGTGAAATAAAAAAAAGAGAAGAATCCAATGGTGAACTATATACAGATGAACAATCCAGGATCCATGAGCCCAACTGAAGAAATGAAACCTATCAAAAATACTACCTAATAAAAAACTATATACAGAAACGTGGTGCATTGTCCAAGCGCAACCAAAATAAAGAAAAAACAAAAGGAAACCTAACACTATCTAACTATACACAATGGCGGCGGGCAAGTCCAGCGGGTCACTCTGTGGTGTCCCGGGCCAGGGCATCACCGAACTCCATGTCGATGTCCCGGAGACGGGCCTCTGCCCAGGCCCGAGGTCTCGCAGGGAGGCACTCATGGCCTGTTCCAACTCCCTGCGAGTTGCCTCAAGACACTCTGCCCACCTCAACGCCCGACGCGTGGAGTTCTCCGCCCTGACCATCGTGAGCCACGCCTCTTCCGCCCGCCACTGCTCCACACCGATCTGCTGGCCCAACCGCAGCCACCTGGAAGACACTCCCATTCCTGGGTCCTCCTGCCCTATGGCCGATGCCTGCCCCTCCGATGTGGATGGCCCCGAGCCATCATTGCTCCCACCTACAGCCTGCCCCTGCTGCTGCTGTCCATGTGCCCTGTCCGATGGTGCCTGCACATCTTCCATCTGCTGGTCTCCAGTTGTGGTGTCCACCCCTGCTGGACCGCCAACTCCCGACTGTGGCAGGGATGGGATCTCCACCAAGCTGGCTGTGTTGGTCAGGCTAGGTCCACAGGGGGCCCTGGTGGATTCTGGGCCGGAAGACGATGTGGAGAATGACCGGAGCATAGCCTCCACAGAGGAGGAGAGGTCTGCCAGAGTGTGCGTCACATGTAGGAACCCACCGACCAGGGCTTCTCCCAGCAGTGCCACTTCACGATGCTGCTCTTCGTGATGGCGTGCGTTCTCCGCACAGGAACAATGCACGTCATCACGAAAGTCACGTGTGCGCAACGTGACACCCACCAGGACGGATCCCATACGGTCGCAGGACCCCTCGCCCGCAGGTAGCGGAGAGGCCGGTGACATGGCACTCTCCCCCACCTGCGGATGGGCCTGGGACTGGGCCTCCCTGCTGGTGCATGATGGTACAGTCACAGGGTCAAGGACAGCGACATGCACAGGCCCCTCTGCGGTGACCTGTGCTGTCTCCTGACCCTGGCCCTGGACTGCACCACTTGCACCAGTGGTACTACCCCCACCAGGCCCCATGTGCGGCTCAGTAGCAGGCTCCTCCTCCTCTGTGGAGACCACCAACCTGGATGTCTCCGCACCGTCTTCTGCCATTGGAAGACCCTGTGGTGGCTCACCCGGCCCTTCCGCCACAGCCGTTGTGGCAGACGCGGCACCAGCCCCCTCGCTCCCGGATGATGGTAATTCCTGGGAGGGTGGCTGGGCCTTGCATCGCCGCCCAGTGGAGGCATCCCCGCCGCTTGGCTCCACAGCGCCGTCTCCGCCCTCTTCTTCACTTGACGCTGCATAGAGGGAGATATAGAACGCAAGCATCAGGGTACAGCACAAAATACCCTAGACAGGAAGCAATAACACATGAGTGGCACTGTCAAATGTCACTTCCATCCTGTCCTTCCACAACACATGGGTCAATGCATGCAACACACATGCAGAAACACTCCCGGAGCCTGCAATCAACATCAACACCCATGTACAAGGGCCCCTGTAAACCAAGATGTTGCCTTCAAAGTACTTGAATCCATGGCGTTTCAAAGTCAAACACACACTTCTCTGGCACGCGCACACACACACACACACACACACACACACACACACACACACACACACACACACACACACACACGTGCACCATACATGTACATGACATCAGCACCCATTCCTCACCCCCCCTCCATGTCCAGGAAGAGAGACTGCCATGCTTTCAGGTGTGCATTCTGCATAGAGGTCCCCATGTTGCATTAAAACACATGCACCTACCATGTGGTTCACACATAACTGGTCTCACATGCATGACCATGATGTCCCTGCACACACACATCCATACATGGCCTATGTCACACATACAGGCAAGTATCAGACTACCAGCACACTGCAACATGCCATGTCTCACACAGCAATGCTTGGGCACTTACCGCTCATCTCCAGACGGGTCTGCCTCCGAAGGATCTGGGCATGGAGCGCTGGGCCTACGCGTTCCAGGACCCTCATCTGGATGATGCTCAGGCTGACCCGACCCCCCCGTGAGGCGCCGGGCCTTTATGAGGGCCCTGGACCTGAAGTCCTCCCAGC
Organism: Ambystoma mexicanum; assembly: GCF_040938575.1. Classification (NCBI taxonomy): domain Eukaryota; kingdom Metazoa; phylum Chordata; class Amphibia; order Caudata; family Ambystomatidae; genus Ambystoma; species Ambystoma mexicanum. The sequence goes on along the minus strand of NC_090925.1, from coordinate 754,397,542 downwards.
GCTTCTTGACATGTTGGTAGTTGCGGGTTGCCACGCCCTCCGCGTTGATGGCAACCACTGCGTCATCCCAGATCCTCTCCCGTCCTTCCTTGTTGGCGCGTCTTGTTCGAAGAGGGCATCATAATGCCCCAGGACATGCTCCACCAGGACACCAACTTCGGTGGCAGTGAAGCTGGTGGCCCTCTGCCTCTCTGGCTGGGGGTTGCCTGTGGTGCCAGATGGAGATGTGCCCGACATGGCAACCCCAGAGGCAGGATTGGATGGGCAACTGGGTCCTGGGGCTGGGCTGTGGAGCGATGGAATCCCAGTCGGGAGTCTTCAGTTCCAGCAGGGGTGGACACAGCAACTGGACCCCTGCAGATGGCTGACGTGCAGGCACCAAATAGCAGGGCATGTGGGCAGCAGGCAGGCAGGCAGCAGCAGATGGCTGGTGGGAGCGTGCTCGGGGCTCTTGGGGGCAGGAAAATGGCCTTCAGTGCAGGAGCATGGTCTTCCGTGTGTGTACGCGTGGCCAGCTTGATACGGAGTGATTTGGCACATGAAAATCTTGCACGTCAGCGTGTAATTCGAGGAAAGGCCCTTAGCGAGTAAGCGCGTCAGCACACGTACGCAATGTCATTGGACCAAAGGCACTTAGCGCGTAAGTGCATCTGTGACGTATTGTGCACGGGCCTTGCCCTTTCGCGTGTAAAACTTGACGCGCACCCCTGAAATACACGTACTCTGCTCGAACAGGGCCCTTTCGCGTGTGAAACTTCACGCGAACCCCGTAATACTCGTACCCTGCTGAAATCGCGGGTGAAACTTCACTCGAACCCTGTAATACACGTACCCTGCTGAAATCGCGGGTGAAACTTCACGCGAACCCCAGGAATACACGTACCCTGCTGAAATCGCAGATGAACCTTCCCACGAACCCCAGGAATACACGTACCCTGCTGAAATAGCGGGTGAAACTTCACGCTGTACCCCAGAACTACACGTACCACACTCGCTCGCACAGGGCCAATATTCCTGGGGTTCGCATGTAGTTTCACACGCGATAGGCCCTGTGCGAGTGGCGTACGTGTATTACTGGGGTTCGTGGGAAGTTTCACACGCGATTTTGCTGTCAGAGCAGGGTACGTGAATTTTGGGGGTGCGCGGGAGTCTTACACGTGAATTGGCAGTGTGGGTCCTCCCAGGTGTTCCCTCTACACCCTCCACGGCCCCTGCAGGCAGACCACACCACAGGGGACTACCCCGCACCCCTGGTCAGGTCCCACAGGCAGCCCATCCACCATGGGCATGCACCCCAGCCAAGCCACCTGTCCGTTTGCACCACTGATCACCAACTCATGTCCCCTTGCACCCCCACCCCCCAGCAGTGTGGGGCACCTGCCAGCAGGCCCCCACTCATGTCCCACTCATGTCGCCCTGCACCCCCACCCCCCAGCAGTGTGGGGCACCTGCCAGCAGGCCCCCACTCATGTCCCCCTGCACCCCCACCCTCCAGCAGTGCGGGGCACCTTCCAGCAGGCCCCCACTCATGTCCCACTCATGTCACCCTTGCACCCCCACACCCCAGCAGTACGGGGCACCTGCCAGCAGGCCCCCACTCATGTCCCACTCAGGTCCCCCTGCACCCCACCCCCCAGCAGTGCGGGGCACCTGCCAGCAGGCCCCCACTCATGTCCCACTCATGTCCCCCTGCACCCCCAGACCCCGGCAGTGCGGGACACCTGCCAGCAGGCACCCACTCATGTCCCCCTGCACCCCCACCCCCCAGCAGTGCGAGGCACCTGTCAGCAGGCCCCCACTCATGTCCCCCACAACATGTCATCACGATCCACAATCATGGGCCTAATGGCCACCCAAATCCCACCCCACGCCACCCCAGTCGAAACACACAACCAAGTATTACATACACCCCACATTGAAATCCCCATCACATGAAACATCCCAAATGGAAAGTATGCACATCAATACATGTCCATCACACACACACAATGGGTGCAAGTGAATGAGAAAACATGCATCGTGACATGCAGGAAACCAAGGAAAGCATACCACACAATGAAGTATCAAATAAAAATGTATTAGACACAAAAGCAAGGGAAAGAAATTAAATCACACAATAATGTAAATAATAAATAAAAAGCTAAATGTCCAAAATATGAAAAAGAAGATGTGTAAAACCAGAATAAAAATCAATCCAAAAGCAAATGGGTCCAAAGAGTCTGTCCGTCAAATCAAATCCAAAGTGAAAAAAAAGAAAAATCCATTGATCCATGGTTAAAAAAAAAGGAAAATGAAGTGAAATCCATTGTGGAACTATATAAAAAGTACAAATCCAGGGTCCATGAGCCCAATCATTGAAAGGAAACCTACAAACACCCTACATAATGAACAACTATATACAAAAAGGTGGGGCATTGTCCAAGCGCCCCAAATTAAAAGAAAAACAAAAGGAAATCTAACACTATATAACTATTTACAATGGCAGCGTGCTAGTGCAACGGCTCACTTTCTGATTTCCTGGGCCACGGCGTCATCGAACTCCTGCTCGATGTCCCGGAGGCGGTCCTCTTCAATGGCCCGAGGGTTCACAGGGACGATGACATCTGGACCTCCAGGTCCCTGCGAATGGCCTCGAGGCACTCGGCCCGCCTCAGGACCCTACGCATGGAGTTCTCCGCCCTGACCATCGTGAGCTGTGCCTCTTCCGCCCGCTGCCGCTCCGCATCTATAGCATGGCCCAACCGCTGCCACACGGAAGACACTTCCCGTCCTGGGTCCTCCGCCCAATGGCCGATGCCTGCCCCTCCGATGTTGAAGGCCCCGAGCCATCATGGCTCCCACCTTGTTGCTACTGCTGCTGTGCCTCTGCCTGTGCCCTGGCTCCTGCTGCCTGCACATCCTCCTCTGGCTGGGGTGCAGTTGTTGTGGTGGCCACCCCTGCTGGACGTCTGACTCCCGACTGTGGCAGGGATGTGTCTGAAGTGGGAGAATGGAACAAAAGGCTCCCACCAATCCCCTCACGCCCCTGGCCTAGAGGATCGCGGCCCAGACACCCGCCACAAGAGGAGTTTGCCTATCTACCAGACGACCAAATACCCTGGTACAGGAACATACGGATGTGCCCACCAGCCTGCCCACCAGCCTGCCCTGCCCATGCCGACACCTGCGGCATGGATGAACTTGACTGAACCATTCAACAGTAAATGAACACATCGTTAGAGATGCCATGACGACCTAGCCAACGGTCAGCACACCCGTGCAAACATGCACACTGGACACTCCCACACCAATCCACACGAAGAACACATTCAGTGGTATGACGTAGGTGACGGACACACCCACTGACGCGCATCTTTATTATTTTTCACATAGGTTTTTCAAAATGCAGAAACGCAAGACGCACAACGAACTCATCTAAAATGCTTGCTGACGCTCCTCCTACCCCATGCATTGCAATGATACATATAACGAAGACATGATACTGGGGATAAAGCAATATGATACCATAACCTAAAGCGCCGTGCATCAAACGTCCCCACCTATGCACCAGGCCCAAGTAGGCCGCAAGCAAGAGCCTCCATGAACATTGAACGAGCAAGAGTACAATTGCTGACCCTGCAGAATGAGCCCGGCGAGAACAGACAGTCAAGGGCACAATGTTGCAAACTCGCATGCCACAAGCCGAAGCCAAGGTCACACCTGCAAACTAAGCCAGACACACAGTGGAAGATGCAATATTAAATGTGCAGAATTCTGCCTCAACCACGGTCTCTCCTCACGTGACCAAGCCGAACCTGACAGGGTGCCAGGCCCAGGAGGAGGGAGGCGCCTGGATACCACGGTTTTAGACACAGGCAGCAACAATTAAGCGACTCAATGGACATCTGCGGCAGTGGGAGTAGTCTGCCCTCCAGCATATGAACAAATCCGCGCATTGTCTGCACATACCCATAGTTATACATTGTTGCAAATGACAGGTGCACCGCGAGCTGGGAACAGCGATGGTCCCAGACTGGGGGGCTCGCGAGTGGACCAATCAGAACATGGGGCTCTTATCACTGATGCCATTAACATTAGCCAATCCTCAGGGGTCTTCATGTAACAATTTTCATGTATCTAATTGAAGGGACAACCCAAGTATACCACCTGACTGACCCTCAACCACTAACAACGTTCTCTATACGTATGCTATACTAACCCTACCACTCGAGGAACCAATCCAGAGTGGCAATAGGTTTTTTGCTAACTTTCCCAGGTGACGCAAGTAACGCGTCATACTAAGGTAAAAAGGGCCTGCGAGCCCCACAGAGAGAGAGTGTGTCAGGACGGACGCGTACGATCCTTGACCCATCCCTGCCGTTTGTTTAATAAACAGCAGAATCACCTTGCTTCTTGCGTGTGCCTCATACTCATTTTTGGGATACGCGGGAGGAGTTGGGGCCTCCCTGCCCGGAGGTCCGCGGACGGCCCAGCCGGCCCCGGGAGAATTTCCCCCCGACAAGTTGGAGGCACTGCTGAGATCTGTTTAAGATCTGCTTTTATTTTATTTTCCCGAGTGCTCCCGTTGCGAGGAGGCCCGGCGGCGCGGCCCCCTCTGCCGCTGCCCCCTTTTGAGGACTACAGGACCATCGCGGAACTGCGAGACGACCGGACAGCGCAATCCGGATATTGGCCTTCGGGAGCCGGTTGAGAAGTATCCCGCCCGCGGTTGGCGAGTGTCCAGACGTGGTCCAGACGAGGGGAGGGGACGAGCCGCTTGGAGGGGTGCACGCAGTCGAGCGGCCCCGCATCAAGAGAACTTGGTGAGTATGCCACGTCCAACAAGCAATGTGAAATTGTGAGGAAGGGGGGAGGAATAGAATACGGGAGGCGGGAGGTGTTACACAGGTGCGCGGCGAAGGTTTGATAAATTAGTGTTGACGGTGAAGTGAATGGTAGCTGGACAAGTGCGAGAGCAGTACGCTACTTTACAGAAGAGGAGGGGGCGGAGCACGAAAACATCACGTGCGGCTGCCCGTAGACACTGATTGGCCTAGGTCGCGACCACGTGTAAGGGTGTGTGTGTGCGGTTTCCTACGATTTGGTGATCATTGATCAATGAGTAGATGAGGATCCCTATTGATCGAGCAGGAAACTCGATAGATAGATGACGTTTCCCTGTAGGCGGTAGCTAGCTGGTTGCCTAATACGGAAGATAATTGGCTGGTTAAGCCCTCCTGTCAAGGGGCGTATCACACGTGAGGCGACGCAGCGTGCGCAGTCCGATTATATTGTTGATTACCTTGTTCCAGGCGTGACAGGAAGACAGCTGTGGGGTTTACGGGGGTAGATTACAAGCGTATCTTGAACTTTCAACAAAAAAAAACATGAAAAGAACTTACCAGTAGTTTTGGAAGAGATCGGTGACGTCACCAGTAGGGCTTTCATAGGATATCTCGAACGCGAGGAATTTTTCGGAGAGTGGTGGGGAACAGAATAATGGTAAGGGAATGGAGAAGGAGATAAACGGTAACGAATAGATCGGGGTAAGGTGAAAAGGGGGACGTGGCTGCGCACGGAGAACGCCGGTCACAACAAGTTAAGAAAGAGGAGGAGGGGTAAAAGAAAGTGGGACGGCTGTACAAGAACATCACACGGGGCACGCAGCCGCAGGGGGCTACGTGCGCCTTGGCCACAGGGGGCCGTAAAGGTGTTCGGTAAAGGAAAAAAGGAAAGAAAAGAATATACAAATGCAAATGCTATATTTTACTATTTTGTTTTAGCGGACAATTGCAAGCCCCCAAAATTACGGGGCCAGTTAAGGATATGAAATTGTATAGCGTACACTATTAGCAAGATAACCACTGCTATATAGAGGGAGAATAACAATTGAAGTGCTACTATGTCACACGGGACAGGATCGGGAGGGTGGGGAAACACCCTCACTACCCCGCTGCAGCATATATGTAAAACACTGCCACCCCATAGGGAGAAACTGATCAGATACAGCATAGAATGGACAAGGGGACGGACAACAAAATGACGACACCATGGCCGCCTAATGGCAGTTTCGATCCATATACCCAACATTCACTATTAACCCATCTGCATAACACATACAAGGGGAAGAAGTTGACACACCACGTGGAGGTGTTTAATTTATGGAGGATGTTCCAAGGGTCCCGACTGGGACCAAACGGAATGTTCATTGTGGGGGAAACAACGGAAGAAAAGGAGATTAAGGAGGAAGGGGAGAATGGGGAAAAGGAGAGTGAAGGAACACAGAACACGGGGAATGGACAAGAGGGAGGAGAAAAGAGTTACAACTCAAACGAAAATGAAATAAAAAAGGAGCAGAGCGACGATATAACCGTAGCAAAGGTAGTGACAACGGAGGGAGGGGGGTTGTATCCTTTAAGAGAACTAGGAGAAATAGCAAGAGAACAATTAAGGGCGGCTGAGGGGTACTCGAACCTGGCATACAGCCCGCCACCATATACAGCTACAGGTGGCCACATGGGAGGGGAGCGGACTAGTACGATGGAATCGGCTCATAGGAAGATGCCCGCAGGGGAGGGGAGGACTGGAGAAGAGCAGATAGCGGAAATAGGACATGATGAGTGGGTAGCTGCGCAGGTGCTATTAAAATTACGAGGTTCATTAACAGGAGAAGAGAAGGAGGTAGTAAGGAAAATGGACGAGGATAATACCAGGGAGAGTGAAATGAAAGGGGAAGAGGGGAAAAGGAAGGAGGGAGAGTTGTTACGACAAAAGGAAGAGATTTTGGAGGAACGATTAGCAGAATTAAGGGATGAGCAGAATGCACTGATCAAGCAGCTCGAGAAAGAGGAAAGAGAGAGAGCCCGGGAAAGGAAGGAAAGCAAGAATGAGTTGGACAAAATGAGGGAACGAACTGAGGAGCAAAAGAGAGAAGCCGAAAGGGTAAAGGCAGTAGCAGAAAGGGTATCCAGAGCAGCACTGTGTGACAGGAAAAGAGAGGAAGAAGAGAAAGAAAAAGAAATGGCAATATGGAAGAGGAGATTACTATCAGAAACAACAAGGAAATACGAAGAAGGGAGGATGATAGAGAGTATATTAGAACGGGAAAGGGCGAGATGGGAAAGGAAGAAAGAAGATAAAAGGATATTGGAAAAGATGAGTAGTGAAGTAATGGAGGAATTAAAAAAGAAAAGAGAGGAAATTGGTAGAGTAATAGCTGAGAAAAATGAAGGGGAAAGAGAAGATAGGAGAGGGGAGAGTGAAGTAAGGAGGTATGTACACAGAGACACAGAAGTAGCAACAACATCAGCACAAAGGGGAGCAATTGGTAAAAAAGAAACGGGAGGAACGGATTTAATAGACTTAAAAACAGTAACGATTAGGGGGGAAAAGACAGATTGGGGGTTGCCATTCACGAATGACTTTTGTAGTGAGGAAGAAGAAGGAATGGAGAAGGAAGGAAGAAATAGTGAAAGGGAAAGCCTAGATAAATTATACATCACCCGGACAAATAGAGACTCACCATGGGCCTGCAGGAGAAAGGAAGAACTGGAAGGAAGTGAGGGGGAAGAGCAAGGAATGGCGGGACGGCAGATACGTGCAGCTACACCCTCATCATCCCGTCCAACATGCTCCACCACCCCACACTCATTACGTACAACATGCCCACCTAAACTCGCACCCTTCTCCCACGAACTGACACCCTATGCAAGCAGGCTTAGAGACCTCCCTGGACGCAGGCAGGGAGAACGAATACACACGCCCACATTAAATAAAGGGAATGATGAAAGAAGGGGAAGAGATGGAGGAGAAACAGTTACGAGCAGGGGAAATATGGACGCAATTGACGATGTAGAAGAAACGGAAGAAGAGGAGGGGTGCGCAGACTCGATTTTGTGGAACCCAGGGGGTCAAACAGGACACAACTTAATGCCATTTCTGGAAAGGGGAGGGGTTAGACCACAATACGTCCCTTGGAAGCATGCAGACAAGGAAAATATAAAGTGCAGGCTCCCATCATTAAGTGGAGGTGCGGGAAAATGGATATATGAAATGGAAAAACACACCGCAGGACAGAAACTGGCAGTGGGGGATGTAAAGGGCCTTCTAATATCAATATTGGGGGATGCAGCAGATGACATCTGGAAGAGAGCAGGCTTCCCCGGGGTCACTATAACAAACACATCACACAATGGGGCACCCTTTGCAAACTGCAGACATGCATTATGGCAAGCGCTGAGGGTACAGTACCCAGACACATCAGACATAGGAGCAATTACCTCACGCAAGATGCGTGACAATGAAGATCCTGTTGATTATATCCAGGAAATTCAAGAGAAGTGGCGTATGGAAACTAGAGAACAATGGGACAAAATACCAGCAATATTCTATCATATACTAATACAAGGGCTCCCAGAAGCAGTTCAGAAACAACTGAAGAAGGTAGTAGGGATGGAAGCAAAAGCATGGCCAGAAATACAACTGACGATAGTACATCATTGTAGGACATGGCAAGAAAAGATGAAACAAAAGGAAGAAGATAGAAAAGCGGAAGAGGCTAAATTGGTACAGAAAAAACTTACTAAATACACGATGGAAGGTGCACTAGTAACTACACCTACAACAATGACTCAAAACCCCACACAAGTAGTGGCTGCACAAGATCCCTCCCAAATACAATCATCACAGATTGTAGCACAACAGCTGCTACCACCCCAACCATACACGACTAACATGGGAGGAGGATACTCAACGCAAGGAGCTGGATATCATAATTATAACAGGGGAAGGGGAGGAATGATGAGAGGGAGGGGATACGGCTATAACACACAACAGCAAGGGGGAGGATTCAGAAATTTCTACCCCACCGGGCAACCAGTATACCAGGACAATTCAGGGAGCTTTCCATGGCAGAACAGGGAACCACCGGTATGTTGGATTTGTGGATTACTAGGGCACATGTCACGCACATGTAGAATGAGACCAGGCACACCATCATGGGGAAAACAGGGACAACAAGGGCCTACACAGGAACAGCAGGGCATCCAGCAACAGCAGGCATTGCAACCGGGAAATGGGCAGCAACAACTAGTAACACAACAACAGCCACAGACATATTCACTGCCACAACAGCAGGTAGCGATAACACAACAACCCCAAGTGCAGGCAGTACAGCAACCTGCCCAAATTCAAGACCATAACATAACCTCCACCAATACACAACTACAGCAAACACAACTGGGAAGGGTGACGGTCCTGGGACACAACCCTTACACAGGAAGTGGTCAATCATTATACCCACAATAGGACAGCCCACAGACGGCCTTGGTGTGACCCATCCTGTCGGTAACACCTAATAGTGCGGAGGAACCACGCATAGAGGTAACGATAGGTGACAAAAAATTATCATTCCTTGTTGACACTGGGGCGACCCGGTCTTGCATAAGGGAAGGTAAATTTAAGATGTCAGGCGAAGCCATGAACACCCAAGGATTCTCTGGGGCTAGGGGGTTGGTTCCCTTTACTGATAACATTCCCTTATCAATAGGGGATTATGACATGTCAGTCCCGCTTTTATATTCTAGGGCCTCACCAGTAAACATACTGGGGAGAGACATAATGAGCAGGTTGAATATGACGATCTCCTTTACGGAGGACGGCATAATTTGCTCCACTCCAGGAATAAACATGCTCACTGCACGACAAATTATGCAAGCATACTGTGGACAGACAGTGATTAGGGCTGAGCCAGTAGATGGTGAACTGTTCCAGTACGGAACAGACATGGCATTTGCATGGATGCCAGGAATAGAAGGAAAGATCTGGAGGAGGCCAGCAGCCTATTTGTTTAGACCAGAAACACCAGCCAATGAACCAGAAGGAAAGGTGATTTCAGTGAGCATAGAGAGCATTATAGCAACTGCTGATTATATCGCAGTACATGCCCAAGACAGAGAAGGAAGAGCATGGAGGGCAGTGATAGCCCTAGCAGAGGGATGCAGGCTCACTCAGGTGTCAGACGAGGAGCTCTTCTCAGAAGAAAAGGAAGAAGGTGAAATGGTATTTATGATGAGTGTAGAAATATGGCTAAGAGTGACATACAAACAAGTGGCACAGAAAATTGCAATGGCACTTGAAGCACCCACATCCACTCCAGTTCCCTTCTTTGAGGAGGATATGGCAAAAGTACCAACATCATTATGGACTACTAGTCCCTATGACGTGGGGTGCATAAAGAGCATAGGGGGAGTAAGAATAAAATTGAAAAAAGGTGCAATACTCCCTAGAGTGAAGCAATACCCACTATCAAAAGAGGCAGATGAGGGCATATATGAAACAATAACGGCCCTTATAAATAATGGCATATTGGTACCATCAGAATCACCATGTAACACAGCTGTATACCCAGTGCGCAAAGCTAAAGGAGGGTCTTGGCGTTTCATCCAGGACCTCAGACCCTTGAACAACATAGTGGAAGCAGAATACCCCATAGCAGCAAACCCGGCCACAATATTGTGTGGCATTCCAGCAGAGGCATCACGATTCACAGTGATTGACCTCAAAAATGCCTTTTTCTCAATACCCCTGCACCCAGACTCACAAGATCTAACAAGCTTCACGTACAGAAACACAAAATGGAAACACACCAGATTGCCACAAGGGTACTGCGAGTCACCCTCAATTTTCAACAGAGTAATACAGATGGACTTGGGTAACATTGAAGTGGAAAGCACAGTGTTGCAGTATGTTGATGACATAATAATTTGCAGCACAAGCGAAAAAAGATGCAGAGAGGACTCATTGAAGATGCTGACAATATTGGCTGAAAAGGGTTACAAGGTAGACAAAGAAAAGTTACAGTACTGTCAGGAACAGGTACTATACATTGGTCAGCTCATATCCCAATACGGAAGAAAGATTGCACCGCAAAGAGCACAGGCCATATCGAAAACGCCGTTGCCCAAACAGTGAGGGAACTGCAGCAGTTCCTGGGACTGTGCAACTATTGTAGAGCATGGGTATTTGATTACAGCTCATACATAGGACCCCTACTTGAGGCATTAAAAGAAGCTAACAAAGGGGAGAAAAAATTGTGGTGGACAATGGAAATGAAAGAGGCCTTTGATGAACTGAAAGATGCAATATCAACTGCTCCGGTACTGGCCACCCCAGATTATGAACGACAATTCTTTATATTTTCACATTGCGACTCAGCAGTAATGAAAGCAGTGTTGGCTCAAAAAACAAGCATGGGTTACAAACCAGTAGCATTTTACAGTGGTCACTTGGATCCTGTGATGTTAGAACATTTCCCTTGCGAACAATGTCTCGCCGCAGCTGCCTTTGCGGTAGAGAAAGCATCATCAATCACAATGGGGTGCCCAACCACACTATTTGTGGAACATGCACTATTTGCAATATTGAACAAGCCTAAGTCCACACTAACGACGCAGAGAGCGTCAGGTTATGAGATCATCTTATCTAGACCAGAATTATCAATTGTTAGATGCAGCACAGTTAATCCTGCAAGGTTTATAGCGGAAGTAATTGAGGAAGGAGACTATACACATGATTGTACACAGACTACCGAAATGTACTCATGTACTAGAAAAGTTGAAGAGAACGCACTAGATGGAGGAGAGCTCTTGTTCATTGATGGGTCATCAACAATAGACCAAAGTGATGGGATAAGGAGAACTGGGGCAGCAGTGGTAAAAATGACAGAGGAACCGGTGTGTGTGGCGGTGAAATGCGTACAATTACCACAACATTACTCTGCTCAAGCAGCAAAATTGGTTGCACTGATCTTGGCGTTGAAGGAAAGCTTTGACAAAAGAGTGACTATATATTCTGACAGCGCATATGTCACGTCTACTGTCCACTCAGGATTGTCCAAATGGAGGAGAAGAGGGTTTAGGAGAGCTGACGGCACCCCAGTGCAACATGCTCTCTTATTAGCTGAACTAATTGAAGTAATAAATGACCCCCAAGAATTAGCTTTGGTCAAATGTACCGCACACACTAATGGAGAAGATCATATCTCAAAAGGAAATGCAGCAGCAGACGCACATGCGAAATATGCTGCATATTCTGGTGAGATATGGAACCCCCCAGACTCAGAGAGAGGGAGAGGGAGGGGGATAGCTAAAGAGATGTTGATAAGAGAAGGGTACACCCATCTCCCAGCCACACAGATAATGGAGTTACAAGCGGCTGCACCAATGGCAGAAAAAGAAATATGGGTAAAAAGAGGATGTACAATGTCACCAACTGACGCACTATGGCGCCAGGGTAACACTGGAAAAATGGTAATGCCATTGGCACTATTGAACACCGCCCTGAGCCAACTCCACCACCCAGCCCACATAGGCAAGGAAGTTATTGCAGCACGAATTAGGGAAGATTGGTTCTGTCCCGAGCTAAATTCCCATGTGACAAATTTTATCAGAAATCGTCTCACATGTCAACAGTTTACGGCCGGTCACACGCTGAAAGTGATAAAAGGTACTATACCCCGGCCAGAGGGACCCTTCCTGCACACCCATATTGACTATGTTGATATGATCAACGTATGACAAGGAAATAGGTATATGATTGTAGTAGTATGCCCATTCTCCAGGTGGATTGAGGCAGGACCCTGCTTGCATCCAGACGCATTTAGAGCAGCTAAATTTGTAGTGAGGGAGGTTTTCCCCAGGTGGGGAGTGTGCGAGGTACTGCGGTCGGATAATGGCCCGCATTTCGCTAATGAAATGTTCCAGCACATCACATCCTTACTGAACATCAAGCATAAATTTGCATGTGCATATCACCCACAGGCCAACGGTGTATGCGAACGCCTGAATGGCCTACTGAAGGAGGCAATTGCAAAGATACAGCAAACAACAAAGAAGAGTTGGTTGTATTGCCTTCCGCTAGCTCTATTTGAGCTGAGGAATAGACCAGGCTCCGACCACCACCTCAGTCCTCATGAGGTGGTGACCGGATGACAAATGCGCCTTCCTCTAACGCCAACATCAAGGGCATTCACAGACTATGAAAACACTGCAACTGTTCTTGGTGATGAAATGTAGCAATATGTGTCTTCTTTGGTTACTAGTGTAGTGTTTGTGTCTCAACAGCTTGAGCGCACGCGGGGCGGTTCTAAGAGTTGCCAACAAGAAGAGGAGGACCAAGGACCGGAAAAGGAAAAACTGTGCAGAATTGCTAAAGGTGACCACGTGCTACTCCGCAATTTCAATAGGAAGTGGAACAGCCCACGCTTCACTGGTCCCCACCTGGTAGAGGAGGTATCTACGAGAGCAGTAAAGTTGCAGGACAAACGTGCTTGGAATCACCTACACGACGTAAAGATCTGCAAACTCCAGACCCGCCCTAGCGTCACCGACAGGGCCATTGGAAGAACAGCAACAGCGTCACCCACGGAGGAAGAGACTTCTACCACAGCTGATGACCTAAGTGGCTCCATACCCTGCCACCCCCCAGATTTCCCAGAGACAACTACTGAAACTGGTAATTCCTATACCGCCCACCCCATGGTCACACGATCAAAGAGTAAAGAGACTTCCGCCAGTTGAACCCCAAACCCTCTGCCCATCGACCCCCCACCCACTACAGTAACCACCCAATTGAAGGACATTGTCTTGCACATATACACATGTAAACACTTGAATGTTCTCTTTTTTCTTTCTCGCACATGCAGGTACCGCGTATTATTGTATTGCTAAGAAAACAGATAACTAACAAAGTTCATTGCCCAGGAGTAGATGCTACCCTCAGACGATAACTGCCCTGAAGAGCTATCACACCAATTTGTCTATCTCATAAAAAGGCCAAAGTACCTGAAAAGAAGGAGGGTACGTGTCTACTACACAGCATTTATCCTGGCCATAGAACAATCAATGCCCCATCTTCACCAACACTTGCCTGCCCTAAGAGACAGATCGCTTAGATTGGCGTGGGAACAGCTCTTCGCCTCGGCACTGAACGACTACTTGATAGGGAGAGCTTGAAAACAACAACTAACACTAATAACAAGCCTATTGAGAATTTTCAGGCGGGCAACTTTAACGTCGCAAGAATAAGCTGCCGGACTGCAGCAAGGTAAGAGCAAAATGCCGGTGAGACTAGCTTTTGTAATAAAGATGATAGGGATTTTGATGATCACCGGATTTTTGGCTGCATCTGTATGGCAGAAAAGTTATGCTATCAATATTTTGGCTGTACCCAAACCTAATATACCCCCACCCACGGCTGCAACAGGTGTCACGTCAGGTGGTACTAGCAAGATCCCACATAAGGGAAATAAAGTTAAACGCAGCACATACTCAGATAATAAAGGTATTGATAACTACATAACAGATTCAGCACACGTCTCGAACAACATGTGGTACCAACACATGACCCAAATAGGTAAGCAGACAACAGAAGACAGCTGCTATGTCTGCTCATTGATCCCATACGCCATGAGCGCTTCTTGAACTTTCGTTGCCACGGAAATAGATGAAAAGACAGCACGATGTATAGTATACTTGGCACTGTTCCAAACGAAAGGGAGATTTCAAGGGACGGTGGTGAACCTGGTGTGGAAAACGCGAGACACATATCCATACGAAACAACTTCCTCAAGACTTATTTGAGTTACCACAAGACCAGTTTGCATGCTGAAGCATTCAGATACATGACAAGCGGCCCTGAAAAGGGAGAAACAAAGAAAGTAACACTACAATACCTACCATGTGACTGGTACGCCACTGAAGTTCCTGGTAAACAAGGATGTTGGGAAAGACCACTGGTAACAATAACAGGGAAGGTGTACATGGACAACAAATGGGACACAGGAGTGGTTGGCAGCAACATGGTAACAAGAGAAAATATTACAACTATTGCTGAACACAATAACAGATGTTGGACGATTTGGATCAAGTACGCACCCATGCTAACGTGGATAGAGAAGGATGAAGACCCAATAAGCATACTGCCGCTGTCTGCACCTAAGATATGCAATCAACATAGAGGAGAAGTGGACGTGGGATACAACACCAACTGTGCAAGCGTGACGGAGTTACCTGAGGGGGGAGCAGGAACAGCAGTATTAATGGACCATTACTGGGCCTGCGGAGACAAGGCATACCACACACTGCCCCCTCTGTGGAATGGTATATGCACAATGGTACATGTTAATGTACCATCACTAGTGGTGCCCCAGAAACATGTGAACGTGGCGAACTTCCCTAAAATGGATGAAGGAAACAAGAGGAAGAAGAGATCTGTAGAACCTCAGAAGGGGTCAGAGAACGAAAACAACAGCAACAACAATGTCCTGAATAGAAAGAAAAGACAAGGAGAACCTCTGATAGGAAATTACCTATGGGGAAGGTCGGAAACAGCACTCACTTCAATCCCACCAGAACACAGACTATTCAGCAGAGCAGCAATGTTCTTCTCATCAATAATACATCCGGGACTACAAGCATACGCAAACGCAAAATGGCTCCAGATAACTCGATGGGAACTAATGATGACAATTAATTCTACAGTAAATGGATTCAACGCAATAAAAGAGGAACTGCGAGCAGTGAGGATGGTAGCACTACAGAACAGATATGTACTGGACCTCCTTACAGCAATGGAAGGAGGAGTTTGCGCAAAGATAGGACATTCATGCTGCACATTCATTCCTGCTAATGATGCTGACAATGGTACACTGACAGAAGCAGTATCACAACTGGCCCAGATGCACTCCCAAATAATGAATGAAAGTAAAGGAGGGAAGAAGGATGACAGCTGGTTTTCACTGTTATGGTCATGGATGCCATCTTGGCTGTCGGACGGACTGAAGATTATAGTTAGATGCATAATACTGGCTGGAGCTGTACTGATCATAATAAGATTTTGGAGGGCCCGGAAGGCACGCACCACAGACGAAATGATCGAAATGGTTGGTATGCACCCTTTGATGCCGGCAGATGATGGCCAGCACACAGGCACAATAATAAAAGAGAGAGAAAAACTGCGCAAACAGATCATCACCAACCACCTGGACCCACCATCTGTGAAGCTCGAAAACCCAAGAAACCCAAGGAGCTACATAGGGAAATGGGTATACTGCACACCTGGAGGAACCTGTGTATATATGTACTGGTCATTTGAAGACCATGTCAACCACTATGGGCATTTGGGAGGAGTAACTAAAATATGGAGAGTAAGAGGAGATAAGGAAAAAGATATGTTTGTGGTCGACAAGTCGACCAGAGGGGGGACTGAAGTGGGAGAATGGAACAAAAGGCTCCCACCAATCCCCTCACGCCCCTGGCCTAGAGGATCGCGGCCCAGACACCCGCCACGAGAGGAGTTTGCCTATCTACCAGACGACCAAATACCCTGGTATAGGAACATACGGATGTGCCCACCAGCCTGCCCACCAGCCTGCCCTGCCCATGCCGACACCTGCGGCATGGATGAACTCGACTGAACCATTCAACAGTAAATGAACACATCGTTAGAGATGCCATGACGACCTAACCAACGGTCAGCACACCCGTGCAAACATGCACACTGGACACTCCCACACCAATCCACATGAAGAACACATTCAGTGCTATGACGTAGGTGACGGACACACCCACTGACGCACATCTTTATTATTTTTCACATAGGTTTTTCAAAATGCAGAAACGCAAGACGCACAACGAACTCATCTAAAATGCTTGCTGACGCTCCTCCTACCCCATGCATTGCAATGATACATATAACGAAGACATGATACTGGGGATAAAGCAATATGATACCATAACCTAAAGCGCTGTGCATCAAACGTCCCCACCTATGCACCAGGCCCAAGTAGGCCGCAAGCAAGAGCCTCCATGAACATTGAACGAGCAAGAGTACAATTGCTGACCCTGCAGAATGAGCCCGGCGAGAACAGACAGTCAAGGGCACAATGTTGCAAACTCGCATGCCACAAGCCGAAGCCAAGGTCACACCTGCAAACTAAGCCAGACACACAGTGGAAGATGCAATATTAAATGTGCAGAATTCTGCCTCAACCACGGTCTCTCCTCACGTGACCAAGCCGAACCTGACAGGGTGCCAGGCCCAGGAGGAGGGAGGCGCCTGGATACCACGGTTTTAGACACAGGCAGCAACAATTAAGCGACTCAATGGACATCTGCGGCAGTGGGAGTAGTCTGCCCTCCAGCATATGAACAAATCCTCGCATTGTCTGCACATACCCATAGTTATACATTGTTGCAAATGACAGGTGCACCGCGAGCTGGGAACAGCGATGGTCCCAGACTGGGGGGCTCGCGAGTGGACCAATCAGAACATGGGGCTCTTATCACTGACGCCATTAACATTAGCCAATCCTCAGGGGTCTTCATGTAACAATTTTCATGTATCTAATTGAAGGGACAACCCAAGTATACCACCTGACTGACCCTCAACCACTAACAACGTTCTCTATACGTATGCTATACTAACCCTACCACTCGAGGAACCAATCCAGAGTGGCGATAGGTTTTTTGCTAACTTTCCCAGGTGACGCAAGTAATGCGTCATACTAAGGTAAAAAGGGCCTGCGAGCCCCACAGAGAGAGAGTGTGTCAGGACGGACGCGTACGATCCTTGACCCATCCCTGCCATTTGTTTAATAAACAGCAGAATCACCTTGCTTCTTGCGTGTGCCTCATACTCATTTTTGAAATACGCGGGAGGAGTTGGGGCCTCCCTGCCCGGAGGTCCGCGGACGGCCCAGCCGGCCCCGGGAGAATTTCCCCCCGACATGTCCTCCACCAGCCTGGCCGAGGGTCAGAGGCAGCTCCACAGGGCACCCAGGTGACACATGGGTGGGAAGATGGCATGGAGGATGACTGGTGCATAGGTTCAGTTGAGGAGGGGGTCGGAACAGGGTCCAGAAAACAGAGGAATCCGGCCCTGGTGAGCTGTCCCAGTGGGTCAACGCGCTCAACAAGCCATGCGAGAAGATGTGCAGTCTCCTCATGAAAAGTCTGCAGGTCAGTTCGCATGGCACGTTGACGCAACGCCACCCCACCCAGGACAGGCTCAACCCGGTGCCGGATAGCCACATCCGCAGGGAGAGGAAGGACAGTTGGTGTAAGCCGATCCCCTCCCTGAGAACGGGTCTGGATGTAGGCATCCCTGCTGGTGCGGGATGATGCAGTGACAGGATCGGGGACAGGAGTACACACAGGCACCTCCGCTGCGGCCTGTGCTGCCTCCTGTCCCTGCCCCTGCACTGCACCACTAGCACCAGTGGAATCCCCACCTCCAGACCCCGTCTCTGTCCCTTGCATGGCTTCCTCCT
Source organism: Ambystoma mexicanum (assembly GCF_040938575.1). Lineage (NCBI taxonomy): Eukaryota > Metazoa > Chordata > Amphibia > Caudata > Ambystomatidae > Ambystoma > Ambystoma mexicanum. Next base: position 754,379,235 of record NC_090925.1, on the reverse strand, counting down.
CCACCAAACCCCCCACCAACCTGGATGACTCCATGCCATTTTCCTCCGTCGGACCCTGTGGGGTCTCAGCTGCCCCTTCTGCTGCCGAAGAGTCCACTCCGACCTCCGCCTCTTGGACCTACCCTCGGCAGCTGCAGCCTGGGACGCGGCACCGGACTCCTCACTCTCCGACGAGATCACAACCTGGGAGGGGAGCCGGGCCTTGCGTCTCTGGCTGGGGGTGCGATCCCTGCCGCTGGGCTCCACAGCACCCTCTCCGCCCTCTTCATCAGTTGATGCTGCAGACAGGGAGAGATACAAGACAGGCATCAGGGCACTGTACAATGGACTGATACACACATGACAGTTCCACATGAGTGGCAGTGTCAAACTTCAGACATGGCATCACAATCCCCAACACACATGTCATTTGAAATCACACACATGAGCTATTCCACAGCCATATCACAATGGCCAGCACCATCCATACACATACAACAGCATGAGCAGCCAAAGATGAGCCAGACATCACATGAAACACAGGGAGTGCACTAGACATGCACACACGCCACCACACTTACATGCATGTGTACACCTCCACCAACTGTCACAGTGATGAGATCGGCATCCATGTCACATCTGGCAATCAGCCTCCTACATATCAGTGTCACATGCATCCATGTTGCATCACTGTTGTACCCTTGTCAAATACACACACATGCACATGTACACGGTGCAGATACATGCAGCTGGAACCAACATCCATGTGTGACACCACTACCATGCCAACTTACATACACAGTCATTCAAACATGTGTGCTCACACATATGCATTTGGCCTGCATGCTTACCCACACATACACCAACCATGTGTCTCACACATGAGAGGACTCACATGTGTTAGCCTCACGGCCCTATACATACACATCCATACATGGCCCTACAAAACCACATGTTCAACCTGCACACTACTGGCACACCACCACATGCACAGCTTCCAATCAGTATGCATGTACACTAACCGCTCGACTCCAGACGGGTCTCCCTCTCAAGGACCTGGACGTGGAGCGCTGGGCATATGCGTTCCTGGACCCTCATCTGGTGTTCTGACAGGTGCCCCCAGCGTCCCTTAGCATCCGCTGCCTTCAAGAGGCGCCGGGCCTAGTTGAGGGTCCTGGACCTGAAGTCCTCTCAGCGCTTCTGGACATGTTGGAATTAGCGGACTGCCACCCCCTCTGCGTTTATGGCAGTCACGATGTCCGTCCAGATCCTGGTCCGTCCTTCCTTGTCGGCGCATGAACATCCGAAGAGGGCATCATACTGCCCCAGGACTTGCTGCACCAGGACACCAACTTCGGTGGCAGTGAAGCTGGTGGCCCTCTGCCTCTCTGGCTGGGGGTTGCCAGTGGTCTCAGATGGTGGTGTGCCCGACATGGCAACCCCAGAGGCAGGTGTGGGTGGGCAACTGGGTCCTGGGGCTGGGCTATGGAGTGATGGTATCCCAGTTGGGAGTCTTCAGTTCCAGCAGGGGTGGTCACAGCAACTGCACCCCTGGCTGATGTGCAGGCAGCAAATAGCAGGGCACGTGGGCAGCAGGCAGGCAGGCAGCAGCAGATGGCAGGTGGGAGCGTGCTCGGGGATCTTGGGGGCAGGAAAATGGCCTTCAGGGCAGGAGCATGGTCTTCCGTGTGTTTTCGCGTGGCCAGCTTGATACGGAGTGATTTGGCACGTGAAAATCGTGCACGTCAGCGTGTAATTCGAGGAAAGGCCCTTAGCGCGTAAGCGCGTCAGCACACGCACGCGATTCCATTGGACGAAAGGCCTTAGCGTGTAGGCGCGTAAGTTACATTACGCGCTCGGGTGTTTCACTCATAGCACGTGATGACGGAGCACACGTGGAAAAACTGCACCTCCGAGTGTCATCGGGTGTAATTGGATGAAAGCGCCCACGTACACGTGTCTCTGACGTGTACGTGTGGGCCGGTTTAAAAGCTGCGTGTAGGACGCCATTTCCTTGTACGTGCTTTTCATGGAGAGCGAGTGGGTGAAATCTGTACTTCTTGTCGGTTCACACGCGATTACTTCACAGCATTTCTAGTTCGTACTCCCTGTTATCTCTGACAGCTATTTTCTGTTTTTTTCTTGGGCCTGTTTCCTCAAACAGAGTTCACTTCTCCTTTTGTCCTGTCTCATCAGACAGCGTACAATTCTTCTTTTGGCGGGGGTGTTGCCAATGCGCACACGCGCGTATTTTTCATGTTCTTTTTCCAGGCAGACGGTGAGTTCCGCACGTACTTAGCAACTGTGCTTGCCCCGTGTGTCGCCTTCCCCTTCAGAGGTCATTGTAGGCTGCGTGTATTACACGTATGCTTATTTTTGTGTTTCTGGGTGCCACAGCGTAGTGCGGGTTCATTTTTTCACGCACGTGGTCTACGAGGGGTTGCGTGCATGTTTATTTTTGATTTTGGGCTGCCTTGTTAGAGCACTAGGGTACGAATTCCATCTGGTATCCTACCCCTTTGACCCCCAATTGCCCAGGACAATAGTTTACTGCAACTCCCATACGCACAACAACATCAATGCCATGGCTGGGAGGCGAGCAAGCAGTAAGGGAGGCAAAGGTGGCCGACCCTCAAAAGGTGGGCGTGGTGGGCGCGGTAGGGGATGTGGCTGGGATTTGCAGGGTGCCCCTATGCCCCCATGTGTGGAGGAACAATCAGGGACACCCATGCCCCCCCCATGGTTGAGGGAAATGTGGCTGACACCAACCAAGCTCAGCCCCTGTTGGACCAGCCCATTGTGGCACCTGACCTGGACCAGGATGACTCCCTGGCTGACTTCCAGGTCAGCAAGTCGAGGCCAAGTGTGGCGGTGCAAGTTGTTGTCACCAATCCACGTGTATGTGGGGCAGCTATGTCATCTGCTGCCCCAAGTATGCAGGGTGGGGAGGCTGCAGGGGCAGCTGCAGCTCCATCCGCCCCAGCTCTGACTCTCCCAGCCAGGACAGTGTCAGTCCCAGTCCATCAAACTGACGTTCCCCCTGCCAACATTACCCTGCAACGAATGCCTGCATCAAGGACTATGGTCATTGTGCATTCCCACACTCCTACTACCTAGTCCACCGGTGATTCTGCCCCTACTGACCAGAGCGGTGTAAGCCACTCTGGCTCTGCTCCACCTTTAAAGAAGAGGAAGAAGGGTGCTCTGGCACGACAGGCTGAGACCCCAGGCACGGCTACACACTCCGGTACCTCAAGGAAGCCTTGCTTCAATGATTCGGAACTTGATGCACTTGTGAGCTATGTGTTGGCACATAGCCACGAAATGGTGGTGACTGCAGGGTCCAAGACCACACCTGGTCAACGTAAGGCACACTGGCAGGCCTTCGCCGACCACATGAGTGCCCTTGGATTTGTGAGGTGCTCAGCTGATGATTGCTACAAGCGGTGGAAGGACCTGAAACGCAGAGCAAAGAACAAGCTGGCCTCAAATCATGCCGCTACTCTGGTGACTGGCGGTGAGTCTCCACAAGAGGACAACAAACTCACTGAACATGAGTCTGTTGCTGGCACCTTTGTCACAGAGGAACAGATCTGAGGTGTGGGAGAACTACCCGATTATGACACATTGTCCGGTGAGTGCCCATGCGTGTGTGTGTAATGCATGTGTATGTTGTTTGGGTGACGGGTTCTGATTGAGTGGCAGGTGAGGGTGTGTGTGACTGAGTAGTATAGGTCACCCATGTGCTTCATCCAAAACATTCTATGGCCTTGAATTTGGGTGGGACAGTATCCCTTCTGCCCACAGTAGTAATTTAGCACAACATTACGGCAGTTGCCCTTGAGGTGGCATCATGCAACAACATTATTTGTATTTTTCAGTGTTCTTTCAGGCTGATTGTTTCAATTCTCCCACTTTTGCAACACATTCCTCAGCCCTATTGTGACATATGTGACATGCTTCTGTCATTGAAGAACCTCACATTGGCCCACATGTGTCACCTTGGTAGTTGAATGATTTGACCATTCAGGCTGAATGAGTATTGTCTTGATCACATGATGTTTTTGGGCCTGTTTGAATGTGGAACATGCTAGTTGTTTCCTGTCATGTTGAAGTGCACAACCATTGATGTGTACATGGCCCTGCAATCACTGTATTTTTGTACACTGGATGTGTTGCAGTGTGTGGCACATGGCGTATCTTTTCACACTATGTGGCATTTTTCATCTCTTCATGTCCATCTCACATGGATGGGTGACAGTACTCATTCACTGACATATGGATGTACTTGTGGAATGTACCATGGCTTTGGTACATGCCATCTGTGTGATGGCATGTGTCATTTATGTGTATAGGACATGCCACTCACAGGCCAATGTGTGATGGCAGTGCTACCCAGCATGCAGCAAATGTGTTGCTCTTCCATCTTGGTGTCATCAGTGTCGGACTTTTGCCTCCCCTTCCAACCCTATTTGTGTGCTATGGTGCTAATGCCTGTTTCCATTTTTTGTCTTTCATGTTTTTGCAGGGGATGACGCACTTGATGCTGTTGAGGTTGAGGAGATGGTGCAGACCCAGGAGGACCTGAGGCACAACCGGCCACCAGTGGGGGACGTGGTGTGGTGGTGGGTGAGAACCCACTCTTGCTGCAGACGATTTTGTCAAGGGGTGTCTCTGGATGCACCTCCCCAGACCTCTATTCAGGTGCTGATTCGGATGATGAGACCTATGTGGCGTTGCAGGTAAGTGTTTCTGGAAGGGGTTCTGCTCTGTCCAACCCACCTGCGTCAGAGGTATAACCCTCTATGGGGATGTCAGTGTTAGTTAGTCAGCCTTTGGCAGTTACGGGTGAAGGGTCACACTCCACAACATCTAATCCTGTTCCTGGGCCAGCAGATCAGAGGTGGAATGCAGTCCTGCAGCCTCAGGCAGTGCCGGCACAGCAAGGCGGAGATCGCCTTGCCCCAAACAGGTGTGGTGCCCACCGACGTGGTGGCCGTACGCCACCAGGCAATTCTGCATGGGAACAATCCATGTACGGTATGGCAACCCAACAGGCAGCATCAGTTGAGATGATTGCTCAAGCAATGGAGAGGGGGGCCACTTGCATTGTCCCCCCTGAAAGGAAGATGGAGCAACTACAGCAGTCAACAGACTCCATTTGCCAATCACACAGGGAGGATATGTTGGCGTCCAACAGGGACAGACGGGCGGCACTGGAGACTCTACACCAATCGATATCAATAGAGTCCCAGGGCCACAGGGAAGCCCTGAGGTTAGAACTCCATCACCTCAGGGAGACTCTTGTTGACCTTGAAACTTCCACTAACTTGAGGACAGAACAGCAGCTGGAGCGCCTCACACGTTCGCTCTCAGCTGAGATGCAGGCAACTCGGGAGGAGATCCGGGCATCACGTCAGGTGCTGCGTGGGGATCTCCGCACTACTATCCTCCAGAACGAGACCTTCCACACCCGCATGCTTGCTGCCATGGAGGACCATATCAGGGCTTTGTGTGGGCTGCCTCCCATAGCACCACCACCACCTGTGGCAGCAGCAGAGGGTGTTCAGAGCGACAGCAGCAGTTCTCCCACATTGGCATAGCCGTGCATGCCATGAGCCCATGGAGGTGTTTTTTTTCCCCAACATCCACACAGGCGGCTGTTGGTGCGCACCCTGTCCTCGGACCTCCTGGGTGGCTTCCCCCCATCCCGGCCCCCACATGGCCATTTTTTATTTTTTATTTTTTATTATTTTTTGACAGTGTGTTGCCTTGTGTGGCTCTCGTGGGCATCCAGTGTATTCCGGCTGGGCACATGCAGGCTTGTCCTGAGTTTGGGTTCGATGCTTGGTTTCGTGAGACACACACCCCTCCTGCTTCCTGTTTCCATGGGCTTGCAAAGGGTGTGACCAAGTGACAGTGATGTACACAGTGATGTTGGGCTCCCATGAGCTGTGTGGGCAGTCTGTAGTCAATACTGTGTAGACATTCCTTGTGTATATTGTTGTTGTATTGTACACTGCATGTTGTAATTATGTATGCTTCTGCTTCTGCTTCCATGTCTCCCTCTAAATTTGCAGGTTCATTCCTCATGTCTTCACAAGGCCGTCTACTTTGGAGATGGAGTTCATGTTATATGCAGTACACAGACAAGTTTTGAAGCCTGCAAGACTACAGTTGGAAGGGGGCGATGTGGTGGCATATTCAGGTTGTAAGACTACGACTACTTTAACTTAGTACTGTCATGTTTTAGTTATGTTTGAGCTTGTGTAGCTGCATTGTATTGTTGGTAAGTATTTGGTCATGTGTGTTGTTAGTTCAACATTACTGGGAGCATATTGTGTGTGGCCAGTTTCCATTAGGGACACTGTACTTTGTGACACTTGTGTCAGGTTCGGGATTGCTTTGTTTGCTCTCACATAGCATGACATGCCATGGTGTGTTGGGTGGCGGTGCTGGGGAGGGGTTGGGTGACATGGCACTGTTCTCATGATGTATTTTGCAAGGGGGTAATGCATTTAGCAGCATATGTGTCTTTTGATGACACAGCATTGGTGGTGTTTCTGTAGGTAGGGATGCACACATTGTGACACTTCCAGGTGACCAATCTCAGGCTGGTATAATAATAATAATAATTAGGCTTTTATATAGCGCTACGAACCCTCAGGTATCTGAGCGCTGCTTATTATTACCCACGGTGTGTGGTGCTCATTTATCGACCTCGGAAGGATGAAAGGCTGAGTTTGGCCCTGCCGGGATTCGAACCTGCGTTAACAGGCTCTGCACGGATGTCAAAGCGAGCGCTCTACTCGCAGTGCCACTTGACCGGCGGTATGGTTGTGACAGTTGACTGTCCCTTATGTCATCATCAATTGTCAGCTGGTATGTGGCAGGGCTGTGTGCACTCCACAGGGGTGTGATTCTAAGTGAAGTAATTAGCCACCAGCTGCGTTCGGGCTGCCTCACCCCGTGCCCTTTCCCCTCCCATGCGCAGCAGGCGTGCATGTGGTTGGGGATGTGGGGGCACCACCATGTCCACCGGCAGGCCCCGGTGTGTTGCAACATTGTGCATGACACATGCTGCCACTATGATCCTGCACACTACTGGGGGAGCGTATAACAGCTGCCCGCCAGAACTGTCAAGCGAGCGACAGCGTGACTTGAGCACTCCGAATGTGCGCTCCACTATGCCCCGGGTTGCAATATGGGCAGTGTTGTATTTTACCTCGGGTGGCGTGGTGGGGTTCCGAATTGGTGTCATCATGTGGGTGCTCAGAGGGTAGGCACTGTCCCCTGCGGAGGGGGTGATGGGTATCATTATTAGGGTTGTGACCTTAGTCAGTATCTGGCATGCATGCATGTGCTGTGGCATTTATACTCACCAAGCAGCCATGTATCGCCATGCCGCCCAGCTTCTAGGTCCCGGTTTAGGGTTGACATTCTGTAAATGAAACTGTCGTGGGTGGACCCTTGATAGTTGGAATATACTGAGGTGATGATTCCCTTGGCATCACATACTACCTGCACGTTGATGGAATGCCAGTGCTTGCGGTTTCTATGGATGTGCTCTGATGCCCTGGGGGGGACGTAGAGCCACATGGGTGCAATCAATGGCACCTAGGACTTTGGGGAATCGTGCTACTCCATAGAAATCCTGGACGGCAGCCTGCCTTTCTGCAGGTGTTCTGGGCAGGTATATGTGCCTGCGCACTGATGGGCGTGCAGCCATGATGGCCAAGACCTGGTGTAGGCAGCGTGACTGCGGGGCCTGTGACACCCCCCCCCCCACTATGGCACTTGTCCGCTGAAATTATCCGGTGGCCAAAGAGTGCAGTACATTGAGGACCTTCTCCAGGGGGCTGAGTGCTTGGGAGCAGAGGGTGGGTGATGTGAGGTCATCCTCCCACTCACTGACCAGGTCGAGTATTATGTGAGGTGGAAACCTGTACCTCCCATACACCTGGTCATAAGGCATCCCAAAAAGGCTGGTTCTTGGTGTGAAAATTCTGGGCCTGACTATGCTCCTCCTCCTCCTGCGGTATCCTACGACCACTGCTGCTAGGAACGGTATGTTCATCCTGGCGTCGGAGCTTGCTTGTTGTTTGCGCGCACTTTTGTGCTGCGCTGGTCCACGTACGCCAGCTTCCTGCTTGCGTACGTGTTTCCGGATTAGCGTGTCTTTTTTGGCACGTGCATGTGGGCGTTCCGCGCATTTGCCTCCTGTACTTCCCCGCCCACCCCAGCAATACACGTACCCCGCTCGCCCAGGCCCAATCGCGTGTAAAACTTCCCGCGAGCCCCTGAAATACACGTACCCTGCTCGCCCAGGCCCAATCGCGTGTGAAACTTCCCACGCACCCCCGAAACACATGCTATTTTTGACACAGCGGGTGTCCGTGTTTGTCGCGTTCCCCTTTGCACGTCATTTGTCCTAGAGGGCCACAGTATGGGACATTCATCAGAGCTGTATATACGTGCTTTTTGTTAGCGCACATTTTTTTAATGCGCAGGGACGCTACCGCCTGCCTTCGTGTTGCGGACATATGTTGATGTACATAGTTGACTTTTGGTTTGTGTCATGAGATCGCCATTTCTCTGCTGGGGGGTGGGGGTGCAAGGGGACATGAGTGGGGGCCTGCTGGCAGGTGCCCTGCACTGCTGGGGGGTGGGGGTGCTGGGGGACATGAGTGGGGGCCTGCTGGCAGGTGCCCTGCACTGCTGGGGGGTGGGGGTGCAAGGGGACATGAGTGGGACATGAGTGGGGGCCTGCTGGCAGGTGCCCTGCACTGTTGGGGGGTGGGGGTACTGGGGGACATGAGTGGGGGCCTGCTGGCAGGTGCCCTGCACTGCTGGGGGTGGAGGTGCAAGGGGACATGAGTGGGACATGAGTGGGGGCCTGCTGGCAGGTGCCCTGCACTGCTGGGGGGTGGGGGTGTTGGGGGACATGTGTGGGACATGAGAGGGTGCCTGCTGGCAGGTACCCTGCACTGCTAGGGGGTGGGGGTGCTGGGGGACATGAGTGGGGGCCTGCTGGCAGGTGCCCTGCACTGCTGGGGGGTGGGGGTGCTGGGGGACATGAGTGGGGGCCTGCTGGCAGGTGCCCTGCACTGCTGGGGGGTGGGGGTGCAAGGGGACATGAGTGGGACATGAGTGGGGGCCTGCTGGCAGGTGCCCTGCACTGCTGGGGGGTGGGGGTGCTGGGGGACATGTGTGGGACATGAGTGGGGGCCTGCTGGCAGGTGCCCTGCACTGCTGGGGGGTGGGGGTGCTGGGGGACATGAGTGGGGGCCTGCTGGCAGGTGCCTGTTAGGCGGAAACCTGTGCAGTTCCCGCTGGGACCACTGCAAAAGATTTAGGACTACAGGTGTTTGGCAGTAAACCCACTTGGTAGCAGTCTGTACCACACAGATTCACTTGGTAGCTGTGGCTGAGCAGTCAGACTTCCCTCAAGAAGAGTTAGGCAGTATATGGAGTATACAAAATAGGCCAATTTACACCGTAGAACAAGCAAACACAGAACAGAGCTTCGGTGTAAAGATATATAGTTATTTATTTATAAAAACACATCTATGGAAAACACACTGGCACTAATACGGCAAACAACTTCAATTACAATTACTATAAGTAAATCAATCCCCCTAACAATAGTTCGACAAGTCTAGGTTCAACGGCACCACTTATTTGCAGACAGAGGTGAATGCTTTAACCAAGATGGCACTCTAGTATTCGTTAGGATGGGAGAGAAAAGGCAGGGTATGAAATCAACTCTGTACCAACACTTTTATGAACAAATGCAAGGCAAGTAAGGCAGAGTCTACTGTAGATCGCAAAGTTCAGAGGCCAGGCCCACTCGGAGAGAGGCAAGGCGATATGTCCCAAAAAGTATCACAGTGGAAATGCACTTCGAGTCTTTGGCGTAAATTGTCACAGAAAGATTGGACCAGTTCAGAACAGAAAGTTAAGAAGGCTTGGAGGCGACCCAATGGAGAGGCGAGGATTAAGACACCTCACGCTAACCGTCACAAGGCAAGCCAGGCGGACACGGTACCTTATATGTGGAGAGACAGCTCTGGCGGGGGCAGTTGTTCCTGTTGGTGAATGCAAGTCGGGGCTTTGCCAAGAGAAGAGATGCTCTCGTCGTCGAAGGATATATGAAGATCGTTGCACCACCAGGGAAGAGACCAGCCGCGGAGTGCTCCATCACAAGGCACCACCTTTTGGTCACGGTATGGGTTAGTGGATATCCGGTTGCCGGGTGGTTTGCACGGGAAATTCGACCACTACGCCCTGGAAGTGAAGAAAAAGCAAAGGGGACTGGTTGTTCCCACCAGTCAGGGTAAGAGACTCTCCAGCCGGGAGATCTCCTCTGCCGTTGGGAAGTGGTGAGTCGGTTCAGCAGGGCTCCACCGGAGGTGTCGTCGTTGAAGGTCGGCTCAGCTTTACCCTCGTCGGATTCTTAGGACCTGTGGCGACTTCTGAAGATCCAGTCCCAAAAGCCCTGCTTTTATGCAGAAAACCCCCCATTCATTCAGCCTAGCTATCAATCAAAACACGCTAAGTGGTGAGCGGGGTGGCTCACCAATTGGGCCAATCACACCAGAGTGCGACTTGAGTTGGCAAGGCAACTCAGTCCAGGGTGCCTAAACCCCCTCCCACAGCCCCTGTGGTACCCAGACAGAATGGCACCACTTTGGAGGGCCTCTGTGCAGAAGCCCGCCAAAAGTGGAACAAAGGGCTCAACCTTTGGTTTAGGAGTCACAAAGACGAACACAGACGCCATTTTAAAAACCGAGTTCTGGCAGAAAATACCAACCGATAGATTTATTTAAGATAAATAAACCGGTGGTATGTTAGAGATTAACGAGAAAAAGTATTAACCTCCAACAATGGGAAGAATCCCATAGGGTTATCTTCGGGGTCGAATATAACAAGTAGTTTCCACTGCCACCAGCCAAAACTCGACGAGGGGGGACGGGACAGTGCCCCCTCGAATAACAGACCCAGGGGTAAGCGAATTACCCCTACTAGTACATCCACAATAGGATGGTTTGTAATAGTTCTGTTAGTAAATTTAGGTCTAGTAAAGCCAATGGTGACTTTACATGCCCTGGGAGACAGCAGTCGGTCCCAGGTTATGGAGTCTATGGTGGGGATCCGCTAGGATGCCCCAGTGTTACGGCACGGAGGGCGCGGTGTAACACACATAGAATAACATATTAGACCCTATGGAGTAAAAGACCCCATAGCCCAGAGAACACATTGACATTCAAAGGATTTAACCACATTCATGTCCAAGAGTGGGAGAAAAAGAGTCTCATTCTTGGCAGGATGGAAAAAAACAAACTCCAGTAATCCAGCAAAGTTGCTGGGGGACTCACTAGGTTAGGAAATTCAGCCTAAACAGAGAATTCTCCCTAACAGTGCCCTGCACTGCTGGGGGGTGGGGGTGCAAGGGGACATGAGTGGGACATGAGTGGGAGCCTGCTGGCAGGTGCCCTGCACTGCTGGGGGGTGGGGGTGCTGGGGGACATGTGTGGGACATGAGTGGGGGCCTGCTGGCAGGTACCCTGCACTGCTGGGGGATGGGGGTGCTGGGGGACATGAGTAGGGGCCTGCTGGCAGGTGCCCTGCACTGCTGGGGGCTGGGGGTGCTGAGGCACATGTGTGGGACATGTGTGGGGGCCTGCTGGCAGGTGCCCTGCACTGCTGCGGGGTGGGGGTGCTGGGGGACATGAGTGGGGGCCTGCTGGCAGGTGCCCTGCACTGCTGGGGGGTGGGGGTGCAAGGGGACATGAGTGGGACATGAGTGGGGTCCTGCTGGCAGGTGCCCTGCACTGCTGCGGGTGGGGGTGCTGGGGGACATGAGTGGGGGCCTGCTGGCAGGTGCCCTTGACTGCTGGGGGGTGGGGAACGCTGGGGGGACATGAGTGGGGGCCTGCTGGCAGGTGGCCCTCAGTGCTGGGGGGTGGGGTTGCTGGGGGAAATGAGTGGGGGCCTGCTGGCAGGTGCCCCTCAGTGCTTGGGGGTGGGGGTGGAGGGGGTCATCCGTTGGTGATCAGTAGTGCAAGCTGACATGTGGCTTGCCTGGGGGGCATGCCCATGGTGGATGGGCTGCCTGCAGGACATGACCAGGGGTGCAGGGTAGTCCCCTGTGGTGTGGGCTGCCTGCAGGGGCCGTGGAGGGTGTAGAGCAAACACCTGGGAGGAGCCACACTGCCAATTGACGTGTAGGACTCCACGGCACCCCCGAAATACACATACCTGCTGAAATCGCATGTGAGAGTTCCCGCGAACCCCAGATTTGCACGTACCCAGGCCGTGTGAAACTTCACACGAACCCCAGGAATACACGCACCCCACTCGCACAGGGCCTATCGCGTGTGAAACTTCCCACGAACCCCAGATTTACACGTACCCCGCTCGCCCAAGGCCAATCGCATGTGAAACTTCCCACGCACCCCCAAAATACACGCACATGCTATTTTTGACACAGTGGGTGTCCATGTTTGTCGCGTACCCCTTTGCACGTCATTTGTCCTAGAGGGCCACAGTATGGGACATTCATCAGAGCTGTATATAAGTGCTTTTTGTTAGCGCACATTTTGGCGCACATTTTTTTCATGCGCAGGGACGCTACCGCCTGCCTTCGTGTGGCGGATGTGTTTAGGCCTGTGCGCGTCTTCGCCCGTGCGCTAGTTTGCCCTATTCGATTCCATGAATACGTGTTGTAGGCGAGCGTGTGGGCGTTCCGCACACGCGCCTCCTGTACTTCCCCCGTGACACCATAGAAGATGCACTGGAAACATACCAAATGTGTCAAACAAAAGGATCACCAATCAGCATATGGGAAAAAAGTATAGAAGCATGTTCTTTTCCTCTACTCTTTCCTACTGGCAAAGGAGGAAGGTACGATGATAGACCTATTCAAATATCAGCATCAGAATACCGCTCATTACGGATGTATTGTGAAGATCCAAGATTTAGACACAATGTGGAATACATATTCCACCTACTCTTTGAAAGTGAACTTGCAACTTTATGTTACAGAGTTGTACACATTTTAAAATCAGGATCACACTTTCAAAATATGACAGCTACACAATTATTACAAAAAGTGCAACAAAAACATGAGGTTTTACAATCAAATATTACAAATCTATTAGAAAATATGCGTGGTACTAAAGAGTACTGGTTTGGACGTCATGGAGATGTACGTTGTATGATCAGAAACCTTGGGCCACCCACTTGGTTTGTTACATTAAGTTGTGCAGAATATGCATGGGAAGATTTACATGATTTCCTACGCATACCAAACAAAAACAAAACAAACATAGATATACTAACACCTGGAGAACTTTGTTCTCTGGATCCTGTTAATGTTTCAAGATATTTTCACCATTGCTTCATTGCTATGCTACATTTTATTTGTAATAAAACTGTTCCTCCCCTTGGAGAAGTGCAACACTTCTTTTGGAGAAAAGAATACCAAGCCAGAGGAGCACCACATATCCACATGCTTTTATGGATTAAAGATGCTCCTAAATTTGGTCAAGACAGTGATGCCACTGTTTTACATTTTATTGAAAAATATGTCACTTGTGAAATTCCATCGGAATCCAAAAATAGTGATCTTCATGCACAAATTTTACAATTTCAAAGACACAAATGTGGCAAATATGGTCGTCGCAAATACAAAAGCAAAGGGAAATACTACACCAAATGCCGATTTGGTTTCCCTAGACCAGTTACAAATACAGGTCAAGTGAACAACCTCATGTCTCCAGTTAGACATAGTGTTAAAGGTAAGTCACCTAAAAATACATATTACATAAAAAGAAAAGAAGAAGAAAAATATATCAATGATTACAATGCAATCATTGCCCACTTATGGAATGCAAACATAGATGTGCAGTACATTGCAGACAATTCTACTGCAGTTGCACGATATGTCACAGCATACTTAACCAAAGCAGAAAAGACAGAGCTGCAAAACCTCTGGAATGACCTGTCATCAGATAAAACAGTATCTCAAAAATTATACAGCTTGGGCATAAAAATGCTGTCCCATAGAGAATGGGGATCCTATGAAGCAGCTGATCGTTTAACTGGTACTGCACTGTATGGTAAATCTGAAAATATAGTATGGCTAAGTGTTGGTCCAGCTAAATCTAGAAAAAGAGTTCTAAAATCATACAAAGATATAGAAACAATAGCCAAACATGATCCCAACAGCCAAGACATTTTAAAAAACAATTTATTGGACACATACTACCTAAACAGGAGTACCACTTTGGAAACCATGTGTCTATACCACATAGCCCAAAACTACACATACAAAAATAATATAAAACCTGATGAAAACAACAGTAAATATAGAGTGACAAACTGTGAAGGCAGCTTAGTAAAACTCACCAAACCAAATTTTATTAATCATATCAAATTGTCATTAAAGACCTCTCAACATAAAGAAGTATATTACATGTCCCTGCTACAACTCTTTAAACCATGGAGAAAAGAAGAACAATACTAGTTAACTATGACTCATATGAAGACACTTTCAAAGCAAATGAAAGCACTATAACTGATGTAAACTTTACATAGTACAAAACAATGTTGCACAATGAACAGCAACACGAAGAAGAACTCTAGGCCCAACTATATAAGGACACTCCTGACAGTAGTCATCCTTCCGTAACAGGGAGCCAAGAACCACTGGGAGAGCCACTAATAGCAAATGAGGCAGAATTAGCTACGACAGAAGTAGAAAACACCATGGGCCTCATTACGACCCTGGCACTAATGGGTTAACGGCACCGTAAAAGGCTGCAGCGCCGTTAACCCATTAGCACCTTAGTACGAGGTCCCTTTGCGGGACCCGACCTGAACGGCGGATCTAGACCAGCCATTAAAGTAGGGACCCGCAAAGGGACCTTGGTGCTAAGTACGGTACCTCAATTTGCGGTACCGTACTTAGCGCCTTCCGCAGTCCCATTGAGCCTAATGGGGCAAAAATGGGAATGGGGAAGGGCCAATGTTCAATGGGGAATTACCGCCCCGCCAACCTTGGAATGGGGTGGTAATTCCCCATTGAACATTGGCGGACTCGTTACGATACCGGCACCAACCATGGTGCTAATAGTGCCATGGTTTAGGGCCAGTATCGTAATGAGGGCCCATGTGTCGATATGAAGATAAAGAAGACTTAACTATACTACAATCAAAACTAAACAATGAGCAACGTAGCATTTTTCAAGAAGTAACAAAAGAAATTGCACATGGTGTACAACATGAAAACAAAGAATGCACCTGCCAAAATTACAAACCTATACTATTGTACGTCAGTGGTGAAGCTGGTTATGGCAAAACATTCCTAATCAAAATCATCAGTAAGTTCCTTCAACAATTGACAAACAACAAACTGTCAGCTGTTGTCACTGCCCCCACAGGTTTAGCTGCCTACAAGATAGGTGGTTTCACTTTACACCGATTACTACTCCTGCCAGTAGAACACCCAAACAAATTAGACTATTACAAACTTTCTACAGAAGCTGCAATGGAACTACACAGAGTATTGAAACAAATTAAAATGCTATTAATAGATGAAGTGAGCATGGTGTCCAACCTAATGTTGGCTTTGATTCACCTCAGATTACAAGAAGTACTCAAAACAAACTATGAAGAGCTCTTTGCAGGAAAACACATTATTGTTTTCGGAGATCTTCTTCAATTGACACCAGTAAAAGGTAAGCCTATTTTTAAAACATCAGGACACACACTCTGCCGTAAAACTGTTGGCAGCATTGGAAATGTCAACCTTCGGCAACATTTCCAATACAGAGAATTAACAGAAAACATGCAGCAATCTACAGCTCTCACTTATGCCAACATCTTAAAAAGTATCAGAGTTGGTATACTTTCTAAAGAAGCAGAAGCAATATTGAAAACCCGACACATTCATGCACTTTATGGTGATAATGCATGTGCTACAGATGTTATGGAACAATTAGCCCACAAAAATGTCAATTGTATGGCCTTAATGCCAACTCTTGCAAGCTGCTTAAAATTCAATGAAATAATGTTAAGTAAAGAAATGCAACCAATAATGGAAATTAGCGCCACAGACAAACTAGATGTACATGGTATGACACTACCCATGTGTGAGCAAGCCACAAGACTAAATAGTTTAGAAAAATCAATCTCAAACACAGCAGGCTTGGAAAAGATATTAAAATTATCCTTAAATTGCAGAGTAATGCTTAAACGTAACCTTGATGTGGACCAAGGACTAGTTAATGGAGCACTGGGACAGTTGTTGGCTTTCAAACATACCCACGTGACAACAAAATTCAGTTTGCCAATATTCTCTTTGACAAACTTTCAGAAGTAAAAAGGATAGGACGCTCAGCAGCTCGATTCCTTCTCTTCAAAGACATGTATGTACACAGAGAACAATTTTCTCTAGCTCTTGCATACGCAGTCACCATTCATAAATCACAAGGTCTTACCCTAGACAAAGCAATGATAGACATTGGTAACACAGTCTTTAAAGAAGGCATGAGCTACGTAGCACTATCACACTTACATACACTTGACAGTCTATTTCTAATCAACTTTGATGCAAGCAAAGTAAACGCTGATATTCCTTGCATTTTAGAATACAATAGACTTCACTCACTATACACCCGCCATCTAAACACATATTCTGTACCACAAAAAGTAAAACGTTCTAAAAGAAAACTAAATCAAATAGAAATGCAACAGGATGTCACTGCAAATCCTCCAAAGAGAGTAAAAGAAACTAAAACTTCATCAAGTACTCCAAACATAAAAGAACCCATTAGGGAAAGTAAACCAGGTACTTCATCAAAGAAGGAAGACAAACTAAAAAAAAAATCAATCAGATACAGAACTACCTGGTCCATTTAAACTCTCAAATATAGTTGGAATAAGTTGCCTACGCAAACGTAGTAATGAATATTCTATTTCAATTGCCACCAATTGTTGACAACATTTACTTACACAGTACAGACCAATTGTGTTTGCAAATGTTAGTACTTCACAGAAATGCAACAAACAATCCTGATAACACGTATAGTGTTTATGGAATAAGACAACAATTGGACTACTGTGCTGGAATGGTTAACTTCACTATAAACTCACAGGAAGATCCACAAGAATTTCTAATGTACTTACTACAAGTACTGGAAAATAAAAACATACCTATAAATGAAATTTTCCAGATTTCATACATGTGGAAACACACATGCACTCTCTGCAACAATGTGACACAAGAAGAAATCCCCAATGAACGCTTCATATATATATCAATACCTAATTGTGAATCCATTCCATTTCAGCAACTTGTACAAAATGCAAACCATGGTAGATTATGTACTACCTGCAATTCGGATAATCGATCCACGTTAGTAATACAAACACATAGTAAATACGTAATAATAATGCTTCTACGTTACAATGCAGATGGTACCAAAAACAACTGCAAGCTGAATGGATTCACATATGGTCAAATATCACTTGGTAAGAAAAACTTCACAACAATAGCTATAATCTACCACGCAGGAGCCACAACCAATGCAGGGCACTACACTGCATATATAAAAAAGAAATGTGGATGGTTTGAATGTAATGATAGTACAATTACTCTAAAGCAGAGATTACCAGCAAATCTTACAAACGCTTATTTAATGTTCTTAAAACCAAAATATGGTAACTAAACTGTACTTAAACCTTAAGTAAACTTGTAGTAAAAAAATATTAACTGTTAAAATATTCCAAAAGCTATCTAACTGCCCAAAGATTCCACAACAACTAATCAGATAAATGAATACCACTAAATTAGAGCAAAAAAATAGACAGTTAGAATCTGCCAATTGGTATCTAACTGTCCCAAAATTAAACAATATTCAAACATATAAATAAATACCACTAAAGTATATCAAAAAATAAACAGTTAGAATACGCCTACTGGTATCTAACTGCTCCAAACTTTTACAATATCCAAACAAATAAATAATATGTTACTGCTCCAAAAAACTGCAACAAACCACTGTATAAAGCATTAGCCAGAAACAAGTGAACACTGAAAACAAACAAATAAACTGTAGCATAACAGAAAAAGGGTTTTTTTTAAATCCAACATGGATTTTTTTTTCTCCCACAGAACCAATGATTTTATCAAAAAACCCAGAAACTGAGAAAATTGCACAGTACTCTGGTTTGTAATCTACTAAATATGAGGGTCCATAAAAAAAAATGTTGATTATACAAAGTATTAAGTCATTACAAAATACTAATACTAACATACTATTTTCTTTTATCTCAGAAATGAACAAACAATACATGTACTCCAGTTACTAAACCAAACAGTAAGTATATTATAATAAGTACAACCACCAGAGCATATCACACCCATAGAGTAAAACATTTCAACTATGGCGTATGGAAACTTTTAATGTCTGCGGATATTATGAGTGTTCTTAGAACACTTTCAACTTGCCAGCGAACAATACGGACAACGACCTCAGAACACCCCCATTTTTTTATTTGCGAACATTTCAGGACACCGTGAGTGTTCTTAGAACACATTCAACTTGCCAGCGAACAATACGGACGGCGTCTTCAGGACACCCCCTACGAACATTTCAGGACACAGCGACAGTTCATAGAACACTTTCAACTTGACAACGAACAATATGGACAGCGTCCACAGAACACCCCATTTTGCTTATTTGCGAACATTTCAGGACACCGCTAGTGTTCTTAGAACACATTCAACTTGCCATCGAACAATACGGACAGCGTCCTCAGGACACCTGCATTTTGTTTATTTACGAACATTTCAGGACACCACGAGTGTTCTTAGAACACATTCAACTTGCCAGTGAACAATACGGACAGCGTCTTCAGGACCCCCCTACGAACATTTCAGGACACCGCGAGTGTTCTTAGAACACTTTAAACTTGACAACGAACAAGGCGGGCAGCGTCCACAGAACACCCCATTTTGCTTATTTGCGAACATTTCAGGACACCGCTAGTGTTCTTAGAACACATTCAACTTGCCATCGAACAATACGGACAGCGTCCTCAGGACACCCGCATTTTGTTTATTTACGAACATTTCAGGACACCACGAGTGTTCTTAGAACACATTCAACTTGCCAGTGAACAATACGGACAGCGTCTTCAGGACCCCCCTACGAACATTTCAGGACACTGCCAGTGTTCTTAGAACACATTCAACTTGCCAACGAACAATACGGACAACATTCTCAGAACAACCCCATTTTATTTTTTGCGAACATTTCAGGACACCGCGAGTGTTCTTAGAACACATTCAACTTGCCAGCGAACAATACGGACAGCATCTTCAGGACACTCCCTATGAACATTTCAGGACACCGCAACAGTTCTTAGAACACTTTCAACTTGACAACGAACAATATGGACAGCGTCCTGAGAACACCCCCATTTTGCTTATTTGCAAACATTTCAGGACACCGCGAGTGTTCTTAGAACACATTCAACTTGCCAGAGAACAATATGGACAGCGTCTTCAGGACACCCCCTACGAACATTTCAGGACACCGCGAGTGTTCTTAGAACACTTTCAACTTGACAACGAATAATACGGACAGCGTCCTGAGAACACCCCCATTTTGCTTATTTGCAAACATTTCAGGACACCGCGAGTGTTCTTAGAACACATTCAACTTGCCATCGAACAATACGGACAACGTCCTCAGGACACCCCCATTTTGTTTATTTACGAATATTTCAGGACACCACGAGTGTTCTTAGAACACATTCAACTTGCCAGAGAACAATACGGACAGCGTCTTCAGGACACCCCCTACGAACATATCAGGACACCGCGAGTGTTCTTAGAACACTTTCAACTTGACAACGAACAATACGGACAGCGTTCTGAGAACACCCCCATTTTGCTTATTTGCGAACATTTCAGGACACCACGAGTGTTCTTAGAACACATTCAACTTGCCATCAAACAATACGGACAACGTCCTCAGGACACCCCCATTTTGTTTATTTACGAACATTTCAGGACACCACGAGTGTTCTTAGAACATATTCAACTTGCCAGAGAACAATACGGACAGCGTCTTCAGGACACCCCCTACGAACATTTCAGGACACCGCGAGTGTTCCTAGAACACTTTAAACTTGACAACGAACAATGCGGACAGCGTCCTCAGGACACACCCATTTTGTTTATTTACGAACATTTCAGGACACCGCCAGTGTTCTTAGAACACAATCAACTTGCCAGAGAACAATACGGACAGCGTCTTCAGGACACCCCCTACGAACATTTCAGGACACCGCGAGTGTTCCTAGAACACTTTAAACTTGACAACGAACAATGCGGACAGCGTCCTCAGGACACACCCATTTTGTTTATTTACGAACATTTCAGGACACCGCCAGTGTTCTTAGAACACAATCAACTTGCCAGAGAACAATACGGACAGCGTCTTCAGGACACCCCCTACGAACATTTCAGGACACCGCCAGTATTCTTAGAACACATTCAACTTGCCAGAGAACAATAGGGACAACGTCTTCAGGACACCCCCTACAAACATTTCAGGACACTGCGAGTGATCCTAGAACACTTTAAACTTGACAACAAACAATACAGACAGCGTCCTCAGGACACCCCTATTTTGTTTTTTTACGAACATTTCAGGACACCGCGAGTGTTCTTAGAACACATTCAACTTGCCAGAGAACAATACGGACAGCGTCTTCAGGACACCCCCTACGAACATTTCAGGACACCGCGAGTGTTCCTCGAACACTTTAAACTTGACTACGAACAATACGGACAGCGTCCTCAGAACACCCCCATTTTGCTTATTTGCAAACATTTCAGGACACCGCGAGTGTTCTTAGAATACATTCAACTTGCCATCGAAAAATACGGACAGCGTCCTCACGACACCCCCATTTTGTTTATTTACGAACATTTCAGGACACCACGAGTATTCTTAGAACACATTCAACTTGCCAGAGAACAATACGGACAGCGTCTTCAGGACACCCCCTACGAACATTTCAGGACACCGCGAGTGTTCTTAGAAACTTTAAACTTGACAACGGACAATATGGACAGCGTCCTCAGGACACCCCCATTTTGTTTATTTTCAAAAATTTCAGGACACCGCCAGTGTTCTTAGAACACATTCAACTTGCCAGAGAACAATACGGACAGCATCTTCAGGAAACCCCCTACGAAGATTTCAGGACACCGCGAGGGTTCCTAGAACACTTTAAACTTGACAACGAACAATACGGACAGCGTCCTCAGGACACCCCCATTTTGTTTATTTACGAACATTTCAGGACACCGCGAGTGTTCTTAGAACACATTCACCTTCCCATCGAACAAGACGGACAGCGTCCTCAGGACACCCCCATTTTGTTTATTTACAAACATTTCAGGACACCACGAGTGTTCTTATACATTTTCAACTTCCCATAGAACAATACGGACAGCGTCCTCAGGACACCCCCATTTTGTTTATTTACAAACATTTCAGAACACCACCAGTGTTCTTAGGACACATTCAACTTGCCAGAGAACAATACGGACAGCGTCTTCAGGACACCCCTTACGAACATTTCAGAACACCACAAGTGTTCTTAGAAGACATTCAATTTGCCAGAGAACAATACGGACAGCGTCTTCAGGACACCCTCTGCGAACATTTCAGGACACCGCGAGTGTTCTTAGAACACTTTAAACTTGACAACGAACAATACGGACAGTGTCCTCAGGACACCCCCATTTTGTTTATTTACGACATTTCAGGACACCGTGAGTGTTCTTAGAACACATTCAACTTGCCAGAGAACAATACGGACAGCGTCTTCAGGACACCCCCTATGAACATTTCAACATTTCAGGACACCGTGAGTGTTCTTAGAACACTTTAAACTTGACAACGAACAATACGGACAGCGTCCTCAGGACACCCCCATTTTGTTTATTTACAAACATTTCAGGACACCGCAAGTGTTCTTAGAACACATTCAACTTCTCATCGAACAATATGGACAGCGTCCTCAGGACACCCCCATTTTGTTTATTTACGACATTTCAGGACACAGCGAGTGTTCTTAGAACACATTCAACTTGCCAGAGAGCAATACGGACAGCGTCTTCAGGGCACCCCCTACGAAAATTTCAGGACACCGCGAGTGTTCTTAGAACACTTTAAACTTGACAACGAACAATATGGACAGCGTCCTCAGGACACCCCCATTTTGTTTATTTACAAACATTTCAAGACACCGCAAGTGTTCTTAGAACACATTCAACTTGCCAGAGAACAATACGGACAGCGTCTTCAGGACACCCCCTACGAACATTTCAGGACACCGCGAGTGTTCTTAGAAACTTTAAACTTGACAACGAACAATATGGACAGCGTCCTCAGGACACCCCCATTTTGTTTATTTGCGAACATACGTCGCACCAGTTGAATACATATGATATGTTCTTAATGAACAAATTGTATTGCAATTACTAACTATAGCAAACAAAATATCTTTACTATGTCTTGTGAAATTTATAATGTAGCACTGAATACCATTATTCCTGTAACTAAGCTCTTCCAAGTAATAGTGCCTCAATGTAATGGGCTGCTTGTCCTATATAAATGTAAGTAATTAAATAAATAAAAAAATAAAAAAATAAAAAAATATGTAATTGTACAAGTATTATTATTTGAGATTTGAATATAGAGTGTGCATGCAATTTTGTTTGACTATATGTAGTCTATATATTTCATTTCAAAAATGTTAGTTTAACATGATTTGAGTGTGTGTGTGTGTGTATAAAGAAATTAAATAGTATAAAGGTTTGTAAGTGACAGTTGATTTTAGGAGATTGAAAAAAAGACAGTAAATTCATTTTACAGATTATACAAGCTAAAAGTTAGTTAGAAAATGTGTTCATGTACTGTACAGAAAATATGCATACCTGTAGTTTGTGTTCATGCATATGGATATGCATGGAGCTGCAAGTAGAAATCTTGGAGACTTGTACCGTATTTCTTGTAGATGGTGCTTGCCAATGATATGACACTTGTACTCAGAGAGATTCACAGTACATTTGCAGTGCTGATCTATGATGATGCAGTTAGATGTAGAGGTCTTGAATGTGATTGGTGGATGGTCATGTGACTTCTTAGCTACATCCAATGAGGGAATGGCATAGAGAGTGAAGTGGAAATGGTAGAAGGGCTGTTCATGTTACGATATGTCCGCGGACATGGTGGTAATTCGCGGACATCGGGTGTTACATCTGGGGATTTTTGGGTTCAGTAGTCATGCAAATGAGAATGAGCAGTGAAAGGGATTGGTCAGGAAAGTTTAGTGGGTGTGTTGTGCCAGGAGAGAGTTTCTCAGATACTATTTTTGCTGAGAGAAGAACAGATAGCTATGGCTGTGTGTTTCAGAAAACAGATTGTTTGGATTTTGGGAGACTCGTGGATACATTGGTTGAAGGTGCATGCAGAAACCTGTGGAGTAGCTGTAGATCTTGGATTCCCACATGTGGAAGTACAATGGCATGGAGTACGTGGAATGAAGTGGTTGGACTTGTTACCTCTCTGTGCTACTTTGGAGACAGAGCAACATCCAGATATAATTATAATTCATTGTGGAGGGAACAGTTTAGGACATGTGTCTGGAATTTCTTTGCAATTTGCAATGAAAGAAGGACTTGGGAAGGTTATGGACATGTTTCCAAATTCTCAAGTAATTTTTTCACGGATTGCGCAGAGACAAATGTGGCTTTGTTCTTCTTCATTTGGTCCACAAATGGAGAAAGAAAGGCGCAATGTCAATAAGGCTCTTTGTGCCTTTCTAAGAGATTTTGGCATGTCCTCTTTTCACAATGAAAATATTATGTTTCGTAGTACATACATTTTTCGCAGAGATGGAGTAACATACAAAATGCAGTGCAACCTTTTTTAGAATTACAGCATCCATTTTGAAGTAGGTGTTGAGTATTTATAATTTTTGAAACACAAACACCTCTCAAAGGCTCTTTTCAGAGCCACCACTTCCTCCCAGAGAAAATTGCAATGCTTATGATAGGGTAGCACCCCAAAATGTTAGATGTCTGCAGACTGTCCGCGGACTTCTAAAAAATACAAAGGGCCCTGCTTCATTTATTTTGACTTCTATTTTTTAACTGTGAAAGGCGGCTCTGAAAAGAGCCTTATTTTTTTGATTTTTGTTATTTATATTTTTTGGTTTTTTTATACACGACACACTAGGAGAGGAGGAGAAAGGAGGGTAAAGGGGGGGACACCAACCACGGGGATAAGAAAGGGCGAGCTGAGAGAGGAAGATGTAGAGTGGGTTCTATTTGGGTAGTGAGCAGGTCTTCTCGTGCTCTGAGGCGATAGTCTCAAAAGCACTATGAAGTCGCTCCCCCCTGCAGAGTACTGTGTCGTAGTACATGCACACAACTGTGACTCTCGAAAGGTAAGGGTCATCAGCATTATGTATGGCCTGTGAGGCAGCTTGAGGAAGACGCTGTCCCACAGAGGTGTTCCTTGTGGTGACAGGATCGGAAACTTAAGGATGAAATAGAGGAAATCAACCTACTATGCTCCTCCACGGTGGTGGGGGTGGTGCTGAAGCAGGTGCAGCACCAGGTGGCAGTATCTCGATGATGGTGTAATCTGCAGGTGGCAGCAAAAATCGCTGTGTTTTGAAGAATAGCTAGAAACACAATGAGAATGGATTACTTGAAAATGTACTTATAAATTGTTTGGGGACACGAACAGTGTCCGCATTCAGAACACGCGATCAGCATGGGCGCGGTCACATGATCGCTCCGTGAACATGTTCGCAAAGGAAGTGGCTGTCCGCAGAACACCAAATGCACGGACATTGGTTTGCGCATGCGTGTTGATGTCCTATGGACACTGTTCGGGTCCTGAAGTAATTAAAAGTGTGTCACACCTCGAACGAACAGTTACGGACAACCGTTTGTTCTTAGAACAGTTTAACTTCATTGCGAACAATACGGACAGACATAGCGTCCTCAGGACACCTCCATTTTTGTTTATTTACGAACATCTCAGGACACCGCTTGTGTTCTTAGAACACTTTCAACTTGGTAGCGAACACTAAGGACAGGTATAGTGTTCTTCAGGACACCTCCATTTTCATTTATTTATGAACATTTCAGGACACCACATGTGTTCTAAGAACAGTTTCAACTTGCTAGCGAACAATACAGACAGGCATAGTGTTCTTCAGGACACCCCCATTTTGTTTATTTACGAACATTTCAGGACATCTCGTGTGTTCTAGAACAGTTTCAACTTGCTAGCGAACACTACGGACAGGTATAGTGTTCTTTAGGACACTTGCATTTTCATTTCTTGAAGAACATTTCAGGACACCGCGTGTGTTCTAGAACAGTTTCAACTTGCTAGCGAACATTACGGACAGGTATAGTATTCTTCAGGACACCTCCATTTTCATTTATTTACGAACATTTCAGGACACCACTTGTGTTCTTAGAACAGTTTTAACTTGCTAGCGAACACTACGGACAGGTATAGTGTTCTCCAGGACACCTCCATTTTCGTTTATTTACGAACATTTCAGGACACCGCGTGTGTTCTAGAATAGTTTCAACTTGCTAGCGAACAGTACGGACAGGTATAGCGTCCTCAGGACACCTCTATTTTCATTTATTTACGAACATTTCAGGACACTGCTTGTGTTCTTAGAACACTTTCAACTTGGTAGCAAACACTACGGACAGGTATAGTGTTCTTCAGGACACCTCCATTTTCGTTTATTTACGAACATTTCAGGACACCACATGTGTTCTAGAACAGTTTCAACCTGCTAGCGAACACTACGGACAGGTATAGTGTTCTTTAGAACACTTCCATTTTCATTTCTTGAAGAACATTTCAGGACACCGCGTGTGTTCTAGAACAGTTTCAACCTGCTAGCGAACATTACCGGACAGGTATAGTATTCTTCAGGACACCTCCATTTTCGTTTATTTACGAACATTTCAGGACTCCACTTGTGTTCTTAGAACAGTTTTAACTTGCTAGCGAACACTACGGACAGGTATAGTGTTCTTCAGGACACCCCCATTTTCGTTTATTTACGAACATTTCAGGACACCGCGTGTGTTCTAGAATAGTTTCAACTTGCTAGCGAATAGTACGGACAGGTATAGTGTTCTTCAGGACACCTCCATTTTCATTTATTTACGAACATCTCAGAACAACCGCGCTGTCCGTGGACACCTAAATTGTTTTTTTTTTTTAAACTGAAACTAATTACAACACAATATAAAAATGTAAGTTTATTTAACATATATTAACAATTTATGACAGAGAAGGTGAGGCAGAAACGGAAACAAAAACAGGAGAATTAGGGGTTTCAACATGATTGGTATCAGGTGAAGAAGGGATAGAAGTCTCATCAAAAAGTTTTGGGTTATGGAGAGGGTTTGGGGATAATTTACTGGGATATGGTGAGGGGGGACAAGTAAATGTGGGACAATGGTAGGAGGTTTTTGTTTTAAAATGATCCTCAAGAAAAGTTTTCAAATTATTAAAATTGGTCAACAATAAATCCATTTTTTTTAATGCTTTCAAGGGTGTTATCCGTAACAGTTTCTTCAGAGGTATTTTCTATTTTGGTATGCTCTGTACAAAAAAAATAGAGATGTTAAATATATGTAAAATAATAATAATTAAATGGTTTATATTGTAAAGTGTGTACCATTAGCTTCACTATCTTCTGACATTTCATCATGTGGGAAGTGCTCCTCTAGCCATTACAGAGTACTAGACATTTCTGTGAGAGAAAACAAAAGATAATATATATTTATTTTAATCTTATACAGAAAGTTTATAAATATATGAGTAAAATGAAGTACACTTACTATTTCAGGTAATAAATGTTCTGAGTACTCTGTAGGTGTGGTCTTGCTCTTAGTTGTGGAGTGTCTGTGAGGTAATTATGTTGGAAGCCAATTTATCTTCATTTGGTATATTCCATTTTAGAGCATATTGTATTTAAATGAATGGTTAGTGTGTTACATATATGCGTTACATTTCTTATGTATTACTACATATAATATGTATGTGTGCTACTTTGTGAATTTTTTAAATGTTACTATGTTATAATATAACAATTAAACATACCCCCCCAGACTTTTTAGGTAGTGGTACTGTTGTTCGAACATGTCCGCGGGCATCAAAAAAGTTTGCGGACATAAAATTCAGTAGAAGGGGTTCAGTATATTCTATATTACATGTACATAAAGTCAAAGTTATTATTGTTAAGCTTTGCTACTGAAAACCTATGAAATTCAGTGAAAAAACTTTGTTAAAGGGACGTTATGGTTAAGTTGCGCTACTAAAAACCTATGAAATTCAGTGAAAAAAACTTGTTAAAGGGACATTATGGTTCCAAGTAAAACCGAAAACCCCCTGAAATTCACCAGTTATGGTAAGCTAAGCAACCATAACTCGCGCCACCACCGTGCACTGATAAGACTAACACCCACGACATCAAAGATGACATCATAAATGTCATTGATGACATCACTGATGACATCACATGTCTGGCTCACTCTTTTTTCTGTCTGTTAACCCAAGAAAAATAAAGAAACAATAAAACGGAAGCTCTATAAGCTCCCCAGCAACAGAACGTGCTATGTGCTGCGTTAGTAAAATGTTGCTGCCGAAAATGTTGGAGGAAAGCATGACTCCAAAAGAAAATTTAAAAAAAGAGCTAAAAATGATTCCCAGGTTCAGAGTAAAAGAATGAGTCAGTGTGGAAAAAGCTTCCCATGCACTCTGCAGAATTAGAAAAAAATCCAGAGTCCAGCAAAAAGAGATGGGGGACTCACAGGTGGAGAGAATTACACACAAAAAGGGAAATCTGCTCTAACAAAGATGTAGCTCATGCCACTGTGCCTGCTACTGCGTGAACGCATCGGGCGGAAACCGTTCCAAAAGCGAAGCCGGACATTCCGGCGCAGTTGTTTTGGCACCAGCTGTTTCGGCGCTGCTCCCATTCAGGTGCCCCATGTTGCCTGTGGTCGAAAGAGCGCAGGGAACTCTCTGCTCTGGAATAGCACTGCCAACAGTAATATCCCGGAGCAAGACTTATTTGCACCACAATGTTACTGTTTGTTTTAAATGCACTGTCACCCTTCTGAGTATTTAGCACTAATTAATGCAGTGCTTTGGATGACAGTATATTTTAGCAAAAGACTGTGCGCTCACTACATGGAACCCACAGCTCCAACAGGGCGTGCCTGAATGGGAGCTGTGTCGAAGGAACTGTGCCAAAACGGCTGCACCAAAACATGGCCTAACGTTCTGAAGGATTCCGTGGGCCAGATTCCGAAATAATTCCGAAATAATGGGGCATTGTAAAACAGTGCAGAGGATGCCTTATTCTTAGACACACCATCTTTGCATTGATCTAATACTAATGTTTAAAGGACTCCCAGCACCCACATTTTTCAAAGATGTGCCATTAAAGGACCCAACATTAGCAAATGTATTGCAAACAAAAATACTTTCTATCCCTGTTCAAGGGCTAGAAATGCAAGTGGGACAGTGTGTATACTGAGGCTGTGCCATTTAAAAGAAAAAATCATGAAAGGGTCAGGAATGAACATGTCATGCAATGCTGGGCCGCATGGGCCAATTCCCAACAGGCGTAGGGGAATGTCTCTGTTTTCTGCACATATTAAAGCGCATTCTGTTTGGGAACGTGGAATGTGATCTTGAAATTCGCAGAAATTACCTTGATTTGCTCCATTATGTAAAGGGGGTGAGAAAGGGTGTTTGAATGTGTTTATCCATGACGTGTACATTCACGTGTCCTTTCAGAATAGGTGCACCTTTTTTGACACTAGTTATCAGATGCACCTGCTCACACTCATCACTTGCATGAGTGATTTGAGAATTTTGCCCTATAACATCTATCTAGTCTCCAGCTCTGCTTTGCTCTAACACTGTGCATGCCACCCTCTCTGCAGCCCGGGCGGCCTTTTAAAAAAATATTTCCTGGCAACAATTAAAGGCAGTCTGGGGGTGGTAGATATTGCAAGGGGCGAAAGGTTTTATCTTCTACAGATTGGTTATATGTGGTTGCCAGTCTGCAAGGTCTGTCTTCTACCCATTGTTGAGACACTTGGGATGTAAAGTGTGACCCAGAGAGGTTGCTGCATGTGAGTCAGAAGGGCGCAAACTCAAACTCACATAATTTCTTACAACTATGTCAGAAATGCATTGACCGGTGCGTTTTATCACATAGAAAAGTAGGCACACTGTAGTGTTCTCTCTCTATGCCCATGTCAGTGCAGGACATAGAGGACAGACTCCTACCTGTCCCCTTTCCATTATTGTTGTGGTTTGCAGCCTGTGGCGCTGGCCCGTTAAGGGGGCGCATGCGACGGAGTGACGTTCACTCCGTCGCGTACGGCTGTAAATAAACGGGGCATTCCAGCGGCCTCAGAGCCACATGGGGAGCCCACACTATGAACACCTTGTCCTGTGTGTCTGTGTTCCGGGAGTGGGGGGCTCACGGCACGGCGGTTCTCTGAGACTGCTAACGGTGGCGACGAGCTGCGATTATCACCCCGGAAAGGCGGTAACCTTCTGAAGTGCGTGAATGATTGATTATGAGGCGCATTTCACGGAGCATGCCGTAGAGAGGGGACTAATCCACGTGGTCAGTGACCATTTTGATTAGTAGGCCCTGGGAGGTCACGGCTTCTCATGAAGCGTCAGTGAGCTATCCAGCCTCAATTTTTGGATAATCTTGTGGCGGACAGCCACAGGAAGCAGTACTTGCATTTTGGAAGTGATTTTTTCACAGTTTCACTGTTTTTCGTCGAGTGGTTGGGTATGGAACCAAGGAAGGCCTGCTGTGTGTGTACACCTTGGGCCCACCCTGCTCAATTTTTGGGACCTCTACAGTGCCTGGCATCTGCTCTGCTACATTGTGCAACAGCATCTGCTCTGCTACATTGAGGAACGTCATGACTGTGGGGTTGCCAGTGGCCACATCTGGGGCCTGTCTACTGCAGAGGACTACCTGCAAGTGTGGTGGTGAGTTGCGGCCCCATTTTCTTGTACTTCTGGGGTGCCTGTGCATTTGCCATCATGAGCCAAGGACAAGCTGCAGCAGCTGACTAACAGAAGGCCGCTCCTCTAGTGCGCTGACAGCCCCCACTCATTCTACCACCAAGACCTCTACCCAAACCACCTAGAGCCCTGCAGCCAATGCCTGAGTTTGATATCTCGGGCACACCATCAAGTCTGGGGCCAAAGTGGAAAATGTGGATGGAGAGGTTAGAAAAGTACTTTAGGGCCACCATGGAGACTAGTGATGACAGTAAGTTGGGCACCCTTCTGTACTGTGCGGGCCCTGTGGTACATGAGATATTCCTGTACCTGCAACCAGCAAATGGTTCATATAAGGCGGCCAAGGATGCGCTCCACAATCATTTTCTGCCCATGGCAAATGCAGATTACAAACGCTTCCTGATGGGTGCAGCACGCCAAAAGGACGATCAGACTCTAGATGTGCTCTATGGGAGGCTGCGCAGACTGGCAGTACCATGTGCGTGGAATGACGACCCAGACACGATGATAAGAAATCAACTTATCCAGGGGTGTATGTCTGGCAAGCTGCACCATCAGATCCTGAGAGAGCCAGGCATCACCCTTCCCCGCATCCTAAAACTGGGGAGGTGCCATGAGGTCTCTGAGTTGCAGGTGACCAGAATGAAGCCAGGAGTGCGCCCCAGTAAAGGGGAAGACATCTGTGCTGTCAGCAGGGGCCGAGGGTCTAGACGCCCCACTGGCAACCAAGGATTAAGGGGACAAGCAGTGACCAATTCATGTCTGAAGTGTGGATTCGCCCCCCCACATTCGGCGGAGTGCCCGGCCATAGGAAAGTCGTGTGGCCGCTGTGGAGGGGCTGACCACTATGCCCGCATGTGTAGGGCCGTGACACCGACAGTTGTTCCCAGAGGGCCCGTCTGGGTGAGTTTCTTCCGCCCACAGCGATCATCATATGTGGCGCAAGTGGACCAAGGGGACGAGGGCAACTGTCCCGAGGGTGATGAAGAGGAAGAAGAAGAAGTAAACGTATTCTTCATGTCCAGTGTGGGTGTCCTGAAATCTAACTTCAAGCGACAGCCCAGGTGCAATGTCCTGGTGAATGGGGATTCAATACCGATGCTGGTGGACACTGGTGCATCAGTCAATGTGATGGCCAGGGAACACTATGACACTATGGAATCCCCACCTGGCCTGTCTGCACCGAAGGCGCGCATCTTCACATTCGGGGGAGAACAGCCAATCCCGGTGGACAGTGCTTTTGTTGCAAATGTGAAGTATGGTGAGACCTCATTCCAGGCCAGGTTCTACGTCACACCAGTGAGTAACAACACCCTACTGTGCTGTGCTGCGGCAGAGGCCCTTGGCATTGTAACATTTGCGTACTCAGTAGACGACATCCAGGTATTATTGAACAAGCACTCACCTCTGTTTGAGGGCATAGGACAGATGGTGGGTGAACCTGTCCAGCTACATATAGATGAGTCCATTCAACCGGTGGCGCTCAAACACCGACGAGTGCCCTTCCACCTCAGAGATCTGGTGGATTAGGAATTAGATAACCTCGTTGAACTGGACATCATCGAAAAGGTGGAGGGCCCTACCCCGTGAGTATCTCCTATTGTGACTGCCCGCAAGCCCAAGCAACCCGATGCAGTGAGAATTTGTGTGGACTTGTGCCTGCCCAACAAGGCAATAAAACGGGAGAGACACTTAAACCCCACCATTGACGACATCATAACGGAGCTGCAAGGTGTGAAGTTCTTTTCCAAGCTGGACCTCAGGGCTGGGTACCATCAGGTGGTCCTACACCCCGAATCACGCTACATCACCACCTTCACCACTCACTGGTGGCTGTACAGATATAAAAGACTCAGTTTTGGGGTCTCCTCAGCGGCAAAGGTGTTCCAAAACATCATCAGAGGGGTCCTTGCAGACCTGGAAGGGGTACTCAATATCAGCGATGACATTCTGGTGTTTGCAAGGTCAGAGGCTGAGCACCTGGCACGTCTAGCAAAGACATTTGAGTGCCTGCGCTCCGTGGGACTCACTTTGCACAGGGACAAGTGTGAATTTCTCAAGACCACAATTGAGTTTTTCGGCTTTGTCTTTAAGGCGGATGGCGTGTCCCCTGATCCGCGCAAGATGAGAGACATCAAGGATGCCAGGCCACCGGAAAATTTGGCCGAGGTGAGGAGTTTTCTGGGCATGGTCACGTATTGTGGCCGTTTCATCTGAAACCTGGCGTCCCACTCTGAGCCGCTGAGGACACTAACAAGAAAAGACGTTACTTGGCAGTGGGGGCCACTCGAGCAGGTAGCCTTCGATGACATCAAGGGTGCCCTTGCTGCTGAGGATACCATGGCGTTCTTCGACCCGGCCCTAGAGACTGAGATAATCGTAGATGCCAGCCCCTACGGCCTTGCAGCGGTCCTCACGCAGGTGGGGGGTGATTAAGAGGTTTGCCCGATAGCATACGCCAGCAAGGCGCTCTCTGAGACCGAGCAGCGGTACTCGCAAATTGAGCGGGAGGCACTGGCTGTGCTGTGGGGCTGTAGACATTTCCACCTATACATTCTGGAAAGGCCAGTCACAGGGATCATGGACCACAAGCCCCTACTTCCCATAATTGCTGGCTTATCATCCAAACCACCGGTGAGGATAGAGCGATGGATGCTGGCACTCCTAGAGTATGGTGTGTCGCTGATCTACCGCCCGGGCAGCAACAATGCTGCAGACTACCTCTCCAGGCACCTGAGAGGGGATGCTCAGCCGTCCACATGCGCGGAAGAGGCGGATGAGCATGTACAGCTGGTGATAGAGGCAGCTACCCCAAACTCTGTGTAGGTGGAGGAACTAGAACAGGCATCAAAGATTGATGAGTATTTTGGGATCCTGAAAGCGGCCATGGAACAGGAAGCCTTGAAAACGGTGTTGGAGTCCCTGGTCCGAAGGACAAATGAGGCAAAGTTGGCCCTAGAACAGCTCTGGCGGGTTCATGAAGAACTGCCATTCTCGGACTCTGGGCTATTGCTTAGAGGTGACAAAATTGTGGTCCCCCAGGCCAAGATTCAACAGATCATCGCTCTGGCTTACCAGGGACACCAAGGGACCCCCAAAACAAAGGCTTGCCTCTGACAGAAGGTGTGGTTCCCTGAACTAGAGAGGAGAGTGGAAGAGTTTGTGGCCTCCTGTGTGTGGTGCCAGGCAGCCTCGCCGGCACAGCATGAGCCATCCATCGAGATGATGCCCAGAGGGACGAGGCCATGGGAAGTGGTCCACGCAGACTTTGGGTCCACGACCAGAGGCACCCACTTCCTAGTGGTGGTGGACGAGTGGTCCCGATACCCGGAGGTAGAATTCGTGGAGTCAGTGGTGTTTGAAAGAGTGGTGGCAGCACTGGAAAATATCTTTGCCACCCATGGACTGCCTAAAGTCCTATGCTCCAACAACGGGGCCCCGTTCCAGGGCGAAAGCTTTGCCGACCTCATGAAGGACTATGGCATCCACCACAGGAAGGTCACTCCGCTGTGGCCTCATGCGAACGGTGAAGCAGAGAGGATGATGCGCACGCTGTATAAGGTATTCAGGATTGCACAAGGAAAGGGCGAGTGCCTACAAAGGGCACTATATGTGTTCCTGCGAGGGTACAGAGCCACTCCACACTCATCCACAGGAGTGGCGCCAGCAGAGGCACTCTTCCAGTGGTTCCCGAGGGACATAATATCAGAGGTGGGGGAGCGAGAGCCGGCCGTCATTAACAACAACCAGGTGGAGGAGGAGAGAAGGGCACGGACAGAGTTGGAAAACAACACAAGAGGTCTAAGACCACCAACACTTGCCCCGGAGGATGAAGTACTAGTGAGGAATCATCACCCGCAGGGCAAGTTGTCTCTCACCTATGAGCCGGCTCCGTTGGACGTGGTGGCGGTCAAGGGATCCATGGTGACCGCATCTGATGGAAAAGCATCCGTCACCAGAAATGCCAGCTTCTTCAAGAGGCTGGGTGAGCCAAGGGCAGAGACTATGGGGGACATGGACCTGGAGGAAGCACCGGACGAAGGAGGGGGACATCCCGCCCATGTGGAGTCCCCGACCCGTGATGGCCAAGGCGAAGGAACACTGGCCAGAGAGACAGGCAGGAGGTACCCCCTGAGGACAGGGCGAGGGAAACCTGCCCTTTTGTACAGACTACGTCATGGACTAAGTGTGCGTTGCTGTGTGATGAAGACTCTTAAGCTGTTTATGGATGGTGCCATCTGGGGATACAGGGTGGGTACCAATAAACGGGGGCATTTGGGTTGTTACCATTGTGTGAAGTTATGCTTAGTAGTTAGATCCTCCTTCTTCAGTTTGTTGTTAAGAAAAAGGAGGAGTGTGGTGCTGGCCCTTTAAGGGCACGCACGCGACAAGTGACGTTCACTCCGTCGTGTGCGGCTATAAATAAACGGGACATTCCCGGCGGCCTCAGAACCACCGTGGAGCCTGCACTATGAGCACCTTGTCCTGTGTGTCTGTGTTCCGATAGTGTAAGGCTCACGGCACTGCGGTTCTCTTGAGACCGCTAACACAGCCCACCCTGCAAGTATGAGTTGTGATTAAAGAGGTTAGATCTACGCTTCTGGCTCCCAAGTGTTATTGCTTCGTCATTTGTATTTCGTTTGTTTCATTATATCCGCAAGCGCAGAATTGACAAACACCTCAGTTTGTGGGGGTTCCTGCGATGACAGACGCCTTGATCATGGACCTCTTACAAAGAATACATTCATACAAAAGCCCGCCGAGCTACCTTTGAAAGTGCTGCTGGTCCAATACCTTCGTCGAGCACAACAAGGCCCCCAGCACTAAAGACATGTATGTTTCCGGGATTGAAGACAGAGCAGTTGGCGTGGTCCATCAGAAATGTCATTTGTAGGTTTTTTCTATATTCAGGAAATTAGTAGAAAATAACCATTGTCTGATTTTCCACATCAGTGCATTCTTACGTGGACAACTCAACATTCTGTAACGTTGGAATTATTCCACCGGAAAACCATCATGGGTTTGACAGAAAAACTGACAGATATCACCTGAGCATGGCAGCCCACAACATGCTATTCCCATAATAAATATCCTTGGCCTGTTGGTCCAAAGACAGGGATGTGTGCCCCACCAATATATTTTGTGTTATTGAAACAACAGACATCCGGAATAGGAACATTTTACATTTACTTACAGAATCTCTAGGAATCCAGGGGGGTGAAGCTTGGCAGCGCACTGACATCTTGGAACCCTTATGTTTGTCATACCACGCAACTCACACGCTTTTGGCAGGCGTCACCCACCGTGGAGTCAGTTTATTCACAGCAAGCCCTTTTCCAGTCCATAGACTTTTATGGGCTCTCCAAAAAACGCCAACATGGTCATGATTGTAGCTTTGTTCTCTCCGCCATCAAGGTAAGTTAAGTACCAACATTTTAATTAATGTGATCTTAAAAGATGTTATCTGGGTTTCTCATTTGTATTTTAAAGCTTTAAATATGCCCAAAGCAGAGGCTTGTGAAATTATTTATAGACATTCGGAAAAACCTTTGAATTGAAAAATAAAATACGTGTTTGTGTCAAATGAGTAGACCCTAAAAATGTGCTTGCCAGAGGCCTTCAATATCTGGTGCACTTTCTTCTGTCCATAAACTTTTCCACTCAAAGAGCCTATATAAAAAGAAAGATAAGGTAATGGGCTAAACAATGCCACCAGCATGTGAGCAGGCAACCCTTTTCAAAGAAGGCAGCACAGTAACTGTCAGAGATATAAGATGATTTGTCTGCTGACAAAGACAGGATACGAGAATGAATGCTTTGGTTCCACAGTCTTCAATTTGGTTGCCAAACTCTCCAAACTAAAATGTATGCTCATCATTGGGAGAGGGTGCCTAGGTTTTACAACCACCTGTCTAAAGAAACCTATTTCTAGACCTTCCCCAAACTGATACTATGTTTTCTTTTTATATCAACCGCTGTCTGATGTAGGTACATTGGGCCTCATTCGGACTTTGCCGGTATCCTGGCGGTAGAGCAGCCAGGATATCTGCAAATGTAGATACCATTTCCAGCACCCCCGTCCGGTAGCATTGCCACTGGATTCTGAGTGCTGGAGTGACGATGTAAATCACCATTCATGGAGTCCGATAGCTGGTGCTGCTAATGAGGCCTTTGTTTGCTGGTAGAGCATCTGCCTTTTAGCTGGAGGTAAGGCAGGCACGCCACCAGCAAACCCATAGTCAGCTGGTCCGGTGAAAGGCCGGTATCCACGAATACCGGCACTTTTTTACTGGACCGGCCAAATTAGAATGAGGCTGAATGT
Source organism: Ambystoma mexicanum (assembly GCF_040938575.1). Lineage (NCBI taxonomy): Eukaryota > Metazoa > Chordata > Amphibia > Caudata > Ambystomatidae > Ambystoma > Ambystoma mexicanum. Next base: position 754,342,722 of record NC_090925.1, on the reverse strand, counting down.
ATTTTATTGTAATTTTATAACGTGTTTCATGCCGGATTCCAGCCCTAAGTGCAGGACCAGGTTTCAAAACTGTGCTGCTCGGCATCTTGCTTCCCCATAGCTATTCTCCCAGCCCTTGTCGATAATAGCACCTGTTGTGCTACAAAACCAAGCAAATATACATGCAGGTTTATCAACTTCAGACACAGGAAAGGCTGAGTCGACCTTGCTGATATTTGGTTCTGCAAACTTGCATATGAACAGAAATATCTGAAATGAGTGCTTAACACACTGAGCTATCTTCTGACCGATCACAGCAGTCAAACTGTTCAATATGCATTTCAACTTTGCCTATTGCACATTATCAATACACTCCCCACAGAAAGGTGAGAATTCTACCAAAGTTGTGCTGTAGTGAATGTGCAAACTATGCATACTACAGTGAACACAGCAAGCATTATAGGTTGAATTTGTCCGAGCAGAATGTGCCTATCAACAACAGAAAGGAAATAGAATTAGAGCCTCAGCATCATACTATAAAATATCCTGACATATACTATTTAAGTTTGGTGAACTGACTTCTTTAAATTAGGCAGCTTTGTGGGGCACGTCTTCAAGGTGGCGGCACGGGGCAAGTGCCCCTTCTGCTCTCCCATAAAGATGTCTCTGGTAGCTTGGAATCCCTACAGAGATAATAACCCTCTCTCTCTCCCTTTCTCTCTCTCTCTCTCTCTCTCTCTCTCTCTCTCTCTCTTTCTCTCTCTCTCTCTCTCTCTCTCTCTCTCTCTCACGCTCTCACGCTCTCACGCTCTCTCTCTCTCTCTCTGTCTGTCTCTCTGCTGGGTGCTATACCAGCTGCCAAAACACCATTCAAAGCTTGGACAACCATCCAATCAGGAGAGGATAGCTGAAACTCCACATTCGGGCTCAGGGTCACACCTGCTGTAGATCTGTGTGTCTTGGAGTCCCTCGTCCGGTCATAACTGGATGCCACACACAAACAAACCATTGTGGATTCCGGAGTGAGCCTTAGCAGGAAAAAAAGGCCCAAATTGGCAGTTCCACAGAGTACATCACACAAAGGGGAGCAAGAAAACTAAATGGCTAGGACACAGGGCTAAGAAATCAATGTGTAGCCTGTTTCTTCTGTTAAGGGAGCAAGTGGCTACTGTGAGAAACCTGTAGGTATTCTCCCATGTAGACTCCAAGAATCTTCTATTCAGGTGGCGAGGGGAGGGCCATCGCTTTTGGATCCCAACCCTGGGGGTTGACAAGCCAGGCAGGATCACCTGGATAGGGGAGTCTGGGGGTTGCTACCATGGGAGAAACCCAGGGAATATGCAGTATCCCAAAGGAATAAAGGCAAAGAGGAGCATGTCTCTGAAGCCTTCATGGGATATATAAGTCCCGCTGTCCCGGATCTAAGAGGGAGGCAAGGATATCACCCCAGAATAGAGGTAGAGAATAAGGGGGGTCAGAAGAAACAAAAGTCTAGCCTTGACCTTAAAACCTATCCAAATTCCCCTATTTCAGATCATAGGGTATGCTGGCAAAACCATAGCCTCCATAGCAGAATACCAGAGGTCAAGACTGACTTTAAAAAGGTGTGGGCTATAAATTCAGCCCAAGAATGATATGAACTGACAGTCCAAGCAAGGTCACTACTGCAAGATTAAAGTGGTCTGATGGATGAGACCCATTGGAACATGCAGGCCAGCCCAAAACACTTACTTTCCAACATGAAGCCTGGTGAATGTGAAAAGTGGGCCTCACTCAACATTAACAAATGGGAAGTCACCGAGATGAAGAAAAGTGTGCCTTAGAACTTAATACTGCTGAATGTGCCCAATGGATTCCAAAAGACATTTGTTGATGCATATGCTGACTACATTTAAAATGTGAGAGGGCACATTTTGACTGAGAAAAACAAACAGCAGCATGATACATGAGTCTGTCATACATAAAAATGCTGTGCATTTGGAAAGTAAAAAGGAATAGTGATTTATATCTAAAAGTGAAGCCAAGTGACATATGTCATTTGACACGAACAGAAACACTTTCTTTCCAACAAACAAACTGACATTATTGAAAAGGAAAGATCTACTTGGTTTTAAAGTGGACACCAGTTTTCCATGTTAAACTGTGGCCCATGTGTGGACAATTCAGAATAAACACACACGTCTTTTCAACTGTTAGATTAAGGAAATATATAAACCCATGGAAAGAAGGCCCAAAGGCAGTGTATGGAAATACAATGTATAACATGCAAAACACATCTTTTGATTTAAAAAGACACTTCTTTCAGCTTACATATGTGATTGTAGTTTGTTTTTTAGTTTGTTTATGCAGTGTCCCCATTGAACTGCTGTACAGTGCATCTGGATCTCTGACCCCAGAGACCTTTGGGGTGATGCATACCAGGAATGCAGCTCTGTTTCAGCAAAATGCTGAAAAACACTTTTGGAGATCGAATACACGGAAGGGATCAGGTAAAGAAATACTGGCCTGACCGTTCAGATTACTTTTACAATCCCAATAGACAGGTCCTCAGCTTCAAACAGGCGTAGTGGGCTAAATTGCAGAGCTGGAATAACATGTAGTCAAGCAGATATCCAGGTCATGTGACTTTGGAGAAACAAAACTGTTTGGGTGGTGAATGTGGACCTGAAGACTTATATATTCATGTATTTCTATGGAATAAGAGAATCGTGTGTCCCAGTTAGCTTATCCAGGACTCATATTAAAGATCGCAAAAAGCCTGTCATTTCTATGTACATATCAACATCATGCAATTTGTTTAGTTTGAGCTAAAGATAAAATCAAATTGTGACACTCCTATAAATGACAGATATCCAAAACTTGGAGAGCTGATAGAAAGTAAAATTAATGTGTGTTTTGTAAAGTTTGATGTTCATAACTATTTGGGTGTATGAATAAACTGCAAAAAATGATAGCTCACTCCAGGAAGGTCATGCCGCGGTCAAGGTAGTGTCCCAAGACCTGGAATAAATCGCTGGATCAGAATATGTATATTTTATGCTGGTTATCTGTAAATTGAAGAAAGTTGTCATGTTGTGACTTTCTGAGAAAGAAAAAAGCTACTTTAAATGTCATTTAAAAAAATGCATTTCTCTTCTCCTCTCATTATCGATAATGGACCTCCTAAAACCTTTGCCCTATCGGCTGGAAGAGGCCAGAAAAGAGAGGTGGGGGAGAAAATGAATGCCCAATGCAATGCATGGCAATCTTCATAATGTGGATATATCATAAGTACTATGTAATAGCATTACCCTATGACTCGAGGACGAGAACATGGGCTGGAGAGAAAAAACAGAGAGAGAGAAAGAGGAGGGTAGAGAGATACAGAAAGAGACAGAAACACAGAGAGAAAGAAGGAGAAAAGAAAGGAGACTTGTTATTGGAAAACTGGGAGCCCTGTCTAATGGAGACAGCCTTCAAACCTGACTGAGCCCTGCTGAGAATAGCTGAGCTGCCCATGCCTGTAGTGTGAGCTGACTCCTACCTGTGTCCAAAAGAGGGCCCTAAAATGTGTCTGGTGTCCTGAATTAAGAACCGAGAGCTCCCCTGTAAGTAGATAAAACCCAAAGCTATCAAATGTGTGGGGAATCTACCAGCCTTAATCCTTTCCCTTAAATTGTGGGTCAGGGCAACAAAACTGTGTAGACCGTTAGCCCATTTGATTGAAAATAATTAATTAATTCCCCTATAGAAAAGATCGCAGGATGATTCTTGTTAAAATTCAAAATTAACAAATCTCATTCCAGTGTGTTATAGTCAGTCTAGCTGATAAAGTAATTGGGTGATGTTATTTTACTGCAACCCCAAACTTCCTTAAAGAAGAGTGGTGTCCCTGGTCCCAAAATAAGAATAACAAAAACCCTGCCTTTCATTTGAATGTGTGTCCCCCAAAACAAATGTTCCCATTTATTCCAAATCCCCAAAGCACTGCCTTTCATTTGAATGTGCTGTGTTCCAAATTAATGTTCCCATTGATTTCATTTACAAAACCCTGCCTTTCAAATTAAAAAGCCAAATGAAATACGCAATATATTCCCAGTCCCTAAACCTTGCCTTTGAACTGAGGGGTATTACAGATAATTGATGTCTAGGGGCCGGGGGGTGGGTGCTGGGAGAAAAGAGCATTTTGATAAAAAATTAATGACTGTTGTTAGAGTTTCCTATGTGTTAATGTGCAGAGAAATCCCATGTGTGATCTGATTTAAAATTCAACCTGTGTTTTGTTGTTGTAACTGAAAGTTTACTAAGAAATATTTGCCAGTCTATTGATGTGAGTACATTTCATATGACATTATTGTGTTGTACCACAGAGTGGGTGGCTTGTGTTATTTTAGTGTAGCTATTATTAATTCTATAATTTAAATGAATCAATATTACCTTCTTCTATACACCGGCCTGGTTCTTGGCTTATTGGTGGCATAGGGGGAGGAAGCTGAGTGGTATTATACAGGTTGGAAACCTGATCAAGTCTGAATCTGTTAAGCGTTTTACTGTGCAACACCTTGATTGGGGAGGGAAGGAACTCCCTGAGTTGAGAGTGGCCATCCAATAAATCGTTACAAAGAATGAATCATGCCAGTCAAAGAACATTAAGGCGAGGGGATTCCATTGTTTTTTTCTTTCCATCACCCTATGTTTATTTGGCCCACAGACAGTATATTCAATCTCATCCCATGTCACTCTCCCCATGGCCAACTAGTTCTGGGACGAGGAAGAGGTGACTGAGAGTAGTAAGGATTACTAAAGGAATAACATTGGGAGGCAGGAAGAGGCCTACTACATTTCACCACTAGGCTGTCCCATTAATAGCGTTAGGCAAGGTCAGGCATTTCACTTAATCATGTACACCTGACTCTGCTTGGCTCAGTTAGGGTATAAAAGGTGTGGCTCTGCCAAAGAAGATGAGCGAGTTGAGATTGCTTGTTGGAATGTGGAAGCCAGGGAGCAGGAGGCAGCAAGAAGAGAAGCCTGGAAGATCTAGAGGAGAGTGGGACACCAAGACACAGACTCAGTATGTCAGAAGGTTTGCAGCGTGGCGAGGGAGACGTGTCTCCAGGGTGCCGGTGTGAGGCGTGCTGGCAACTGCTGGCTGTGTCCAGGCCAATGCTCATTCTCCTGGGACATGTGCCGGTCCCAGGAGTGTCTGAGGGGCAGGTGGTAAGACCCTAACCTCAACCTACAGATCCTGCGGACCTGCTCACCAACACTGCACTACCGGGTGAGTTTCGCACAGAAAGAGAGAGAGAAACTCAATAGCTTGCGAGTGGCTTGAACAGGAGAAAAAGTGATGAAAGATGCAAGCAGTGCACTAATCGGAAAGCAGAAAGAAAGCAAGGAAAACCATAGAAACAGTCCACTGGTGGCTCGATGACAGAGAAAGATAGAAATTATTAATTCAAAATGAGCAAAAAGCAAAGAGAGGGGGCGAGCGACCCGAAAGCCAGAAAGAATGTGCAAGTGACCCAAAAGTAGAATAAAGAGAGTTGAAAGCAAAGAGAAAGCAACCAGAAGGTACAAGCAACCTGAAATCAGGAAGAGGGTGAGAGCGCCCCAAAAGCAGAAAAGAAGGTGTGAGCAACCCAGAAGTACAAAAAGATGCAAGAGTGCACGATCAAGTGAGAAGCGTTTGCCAGGGGCACGGCAAAGCAAGAGGAGCGTGTAAGAGGCGCAATAAAGAAGTGTGCACAGCAAAGTGGAAAGAGAGGTGAAAGAGAAAAAAGAGCAGAGTGAAAAAGGCACCAGAGGGAAAAGGTGCTAGAAGACAGATATGAGGTGTAAAGAGAGGGGGTCAGTGGTGAAAGTGGTTGCGCAGGGGAGGAGCAAAAGCCTGGCATTTTCTAAAGTCTCTGACACTGCCCCATGAAAGGACTATGTGTTGAAAGGTACATCCTGACAAGGTGAACTTTTGCTTGAAACTAAAGGGGCTTAAGCTTGGGGAAGGGAACCCAGAAAGGCCCACAGAGACATTTTGAACTTGGCAAGAGATGCCTAGACTTGGGGAAGGGAACCCTAACAGGTATAAGCAGAAACTGTGTCTTTTTGTTTGACACTGGAAGGATCGAAGCTTGGGGAAGGGAACCCCAAGAGAGACAGAGACATTGAGAACGTTAACGTTATTGACTGGCTGCAAGAGCTCTACATGGAAGGTTTCCGAGGGCAACCCTTTTGAGTTGAACTATTTTTGTAACTGGCAGAACTACACCTGATGACAAGGCTACCTGAAACCAGTCTTGGTTTGCATTTCTTTTTTTTTTAGCAATCATTTTTCCTTTTAGAAGATCCCAGAAAATAATTGGTCTAAGAGTGAGGGCAAGCATAGTTTGTGACACAGACAGAATTTATTTTTGGTAGAAAGTCGAAAATGACCTGGATACCTTGACTTAGGGAATATATGAAAAGTGCAGCTGCCAAAAGTAATAATTCTGGAATGCGGGAGGCTTGGGGTTGCTGCAAGAGCCACCTACACTGGAGATGTTTTCTTCCCAACAGGCTAAAGTTGACTGGGGGCACATGCCAGCACATTGTCTCTTTCTGGGAATTTGGGGGCCCTGGTCTCTAGCCCTCAGCTGTAGGCATACTCCCTTCTCTCATTTGCTGTCTTCACTCCTATTGATCAAGGCTTTCTCTCCTGGCAAAAAGCAACAGTTATCAAGAGAGTGGGATCCCCATACTGTGTATGTATCTATCCTAGCAAAGGATTGTTGGCTTCCAATACTCTAACCCCTCTAAGAACCATTGTCGACCTCATGGTCAACCCGCCCTCTTTTGCAGCACTTCCCATGGTGCTTTGCTCTTGGCGGACAGGCTAGGCGCTCTGAGGCCTTTGGGTGTGTGGTGCCATATTTAAATAATGAAATAAATAAATGAGTAAACTGCCGAGGATTCTGGAACCACATTCTGAAAGTTCCAAAATGATGGAATTCATCCTCCTTATCACTGAGATCCCAGTCTCCTTTATCTCTGCCTGTCGCCTTCCTCCAAAGAACAGAGGATCCTGGTTGCGTTTAACATTCCCCAACCCTAATCACCTTCTGCTGGAAAAGCTCCAAGGGCCTGTTTTGGGTCCACCCCACCCCAAAATTGTTCTGTTTGCATACAAATGAATTGGGAAAATGTCACTTAGGAGCAGAAACGGTCATCCAGGATAAAGCTTAAACTACCAGCTGTCATTCCTAAAAGAGGATATACTTGCTCCTCCTTCTGCATTTTCCTCTCAGTGAATGGCACATTGTTGGCCATTTTCTGTCAAAACTATTATGTCTTTAGCTTTGCTTCTAATAGTAGCACAGCATATTTCTTTGGTAATGTGTTGCTTTCTATTTAAGTGAACCTAGCATCCAATGTTTAGCCTCTTAGGGCCGGGGAACCAGATATGATAGACATTGGCGATACTGATGGGTGTTAATATGTGAGGCCTTGTGACTTTGAATACACTTCAAATCTTAAACGTTCTCCTGCTTGGGAAGCAGATCCCTGGACTTTTGCAGTTATGCCAGATATATACATTTAGCTGATCCACCAATCAATTCTATCAGGCCTAATCTCCTTCTTTAAACTGAGTGCTACTCTGCCACATATTAAGGTTGGTTTCCATCACCTACAATGCTAGTGATAGGACAGTTACATTTACTCTCCTTTTGCTTACTTTGGACACATTCCACTGATCCTTTTGCTGGCTTCTTGGGATCCTGCCTTATTTTCTTCTGGAAGTGATATCCCCGCCGAGCCCACTCCCCTCCCCGAAGGCTGCAAGTGTGCATATGGCAACCAAGGCAGGGCTACTACAAAAGTGCACCATGTTGTCCCAGGGTGAGTTCCTTCACACCGTAAATGTGTTTAGGGGTGCAAGCTTGTGGCAGGTTTATACTTCCTATTTGGCGGTACAGTCCACTAGCCTTTTACTGCATTGTTAGTGCGAGGCAGGCATGGTATCAAGAGAGACACAGACTCAAAAGAAACAGTTCGAAAATCTCTATTGAATATATCTAGCTGGCCCTAACTCTAAGGGGCTTGTTCCCTCCACTAATGTTTCTATGGGCCGTCGATGTGTGTAAGTCCAAAAATAAAATCTGGGGGGTTTTTTTGGGCTCTAGAATGGAACCAGCCTTGCTGAGCTCTGATAATGAGATTCCTTAATTTCTGTTGTTGCAGCAAGGTTACAGGCTGTGGCTGAGGTGTAGCCCACACCTCCTTTGTTTGGCAGAAAGGCGAAAATGACCTGGAAACCTTGGGCCTCATTACGAGGTGGGCGGAATGGGTTTACCGGCACCGGTAATGGTGCCGGTGCCGGTAAACCCATTCCGCCCTATTACAAGGTTCCCTTGCGGGACCCGCTCAGAACGTCTAGTCAGACCAGACGTCCTTTATTGGTCCCGCAAGGGGACCAGGGAGCTATTAACGGGCCCGTTATTAACAGACCCGTTATTAGCTCCATCCCCATTCCCATTGAGCCCTATGGGGGCTCGAATGGGAAAGGGGATGGGTTTTTTGAATGAGGAATTACCAGGTCCTCCAAGGTTGGAATGACCCGGTAATTCCTCATTTAAAGAAGCCAGACCCGGACCCAAGTTTGGAGGCAGCCATGGCGCTAATAGCACCATGGCTACCTCCAAACTCGTAATGAGGCCCCTTGTCTTAGTGAATATATGAAAAAATGTATTTTCCACACAGGTTTGTGTTTTTTTGGAGAGTGCTGCTTTGTAACAGGTTTGTTTATTTACTTGGGTTATACCCAAACATGGTGAGGGTGGGATTCTTAGTGTCCCATGTGGTCAGCCGACACGTGTTTCGACCTGAAGGTCTTTCTCAAGGCTGATACAATTCAAAATCATGTGTGGTGACAGTGGGCCTCATTACACGGAAGGCGGTGAGCCATGGCGCTATTAGCGCCATGGCTCATGCCGGTAAAATACTGGCACCGCCTTGGCGGAAAGGGGATTTACCGCCCCATTCCAAGGTTGGTGGGGCGGTAAATCCCCCTTCCGCCATTGCCCTTCCCCATTCCCATTTCTGCCCCATAGGACTCTATGGGAATGGGGAAGGTGCTAATTACGGCACTGCAATTTTGCGGTGCTGTAATTAGCTCCAAGTTCCCTTAGCGGGTTGGTTTTTAACGCCTGCAAAAAGCAGGCGTTAAAGCACCAACCCGCTAAGGGACCTCGGAGTAAGGCGGTAATGGTTAACGGTCACGTTACCATTAACGGTGGCCGTTAACCATTACCGCCTTCCGTGTAATGAGGCCCAGTGAGTAATGTTTGTGTATAATGGTGACATGGTATACAATACAATTGTGCACAGTGCATTGTGAGGATTTAGTGGTGTTGGTCAATTAGTTTAGGTATTTACACAGTTTACAATAGATTCATTTTAACAGATTCATTTATAATTGCAATTAGGCATGTTGTACCCATTAGTTTATGAGTGTGGAAGAAGTCAGAGGAGGAAAAGAGAGGGGGATGGAGAGGCAAGGTTAGCTTGAGATCTGAGGTATAATAATTGTCCATTTACAGGTTCTAAGTGATGCTTACCTATGTTTGTTCGGTCCAGCGCCCCATATGGGGTTCTTATTTTGTATTCTTGGTGCTGTATATACGGTGGCTCCTTTTTGGGCCCTGTTGGAGAAGGGGAAGGTCCCTGTTAGTTCAGTACAGAGGACTTGGTTGTTGGTCAGCATGGTGCTTGTGGTGATACTCTGCATATTCTTGTGCTGGGGACAGATCCCTCTATTCTATGCTTGTGGTGATGCTCTGCATATTCTTGTGCTGGGGACAGAGCCCTCTATTCCATGAGGGAGTGTGGTGGTGTCCCGTGCCTGGCTAGTGGGTGTTGCTTGGCTGGAGATGGGAGGGGGGGGGTGGTTGGGGCTTTAGTTCCTAGACCACTGCTGGTAGCAGTGGCGCAGGACCAGCTAGTTTCTGTGCCTTAATGCTGGGGGCCCTGTGTTTGGCATCTGAATCCAGATGCAGGCCATACTCACTACTAGGGATGGTGGCTGCGCTAGCGTGGGTGCCATGTTTGTGGCTCTGATGAATCTGAGGTTTTGCATTGTGTGCTTGTAATTGTGCCACTTGGTGATAGGTGTGGGACCCGTTTGGCATAGTATGAAATGTGTGGTGTATTGATTGTGCGGTGACTAAAGTACATGTAGAAAGTAGGCAGCCCCCATGCTGACAAATATTGGGGGAGTATTGTGTGGGAAAGCATTGGGGCTGTGTGGACGTCGCATCTAGTTGCGGGTCCTGTCGTATGACTAATGCCTGTAGGTACGTGCATAGGAGGCATGATCATGGCGCGGGGGTTAGCGCATATAAGCTGGGTGGGAGGCCATGCATGGGAAGCTTGGAGGTCGAGTGCGCTTACCTGTGTGTCCGTAGTTTTCGTCCGAGTTCGGTTGCTGTGACCGTACTTCCTGATTGGTTGTTCATATATGAGTGTAGTACGTGTTGGGTAGAGAGCGCATGTGCGTGGAGAGACCAGTGTCGTTGCTTCACGCACATGCGCCATCTGGATGTTGCTGGCTGCGGCCCATTGTTGTTTTCGGTTGTGCGTTCGGGTTGACTCCATGGCTGATGGGAGATGGGCCATGCAGGGATGCCTGCCGTCTGTGCGCGGACACTGGCTCCCTGTGTGCAAAAGGTGGCCCATCGCTTGTTTGCGTGCAGTTTGTGAGTTAGGGTTGAATCCATGGGTGGTGGGAGGTGGCCCATGCGAGGATGAATGCCGTCCGTGGACGGACATTGGCTCCCTATGTGCAAGAGGGGCGGCACATAAGGTGGCAATTATGTATATTGTGTCCTAGGTGCAGGGACCTGCAAGGGTGCAGGATAAGGTAGAGGGTAGCACCTGTTGTGTGGAACGGATAGGATATGTGATGCCTCTTGTGATGTGGTGCACCTATTGGGGTTGCACACAAGGTATATGGGAAGGGTGCTCCTAATGGTGTAGAATCAGTAGGGTTGGCAGTAGGCCTGTTTTGATGTCTGGCATCTGTTCGGGTTGCCAATTGGTTTACAGGAGATGGGTGCTCCTTGGTTGAGGGGGCATGTTGGATGGTCATTGTGAGGCCTCTTGGTTGTGATTGCGCCTGTTTGGGGTTGCCTAAAGGTGTTGGTCTTGAATGACAGGGGGTAGGCCAGTGCCTGGGTTGTAGCCCTGTGGGTTGAGTGCGACTACGCTGTAGTCTAAGTCTTGAGAGGTGCCAGCGAGGCCACCCTGGGAAGTCAATGATGTCTCGGTAAATCATTTTTATCAAGTAGACTGTCTGGTCTAGTTCGGGGTAGCTGAGGAGTGTGGAGGTCTGTCGGAGGCCAATCAGTGTTTGGATCTGGGACAACCTGGCTGTATCGTTTATTTGTTAGGAGTCAGTTGGTTGGTTGTTGTTTTGAGTCAAGTGGGCGGTTGAAGAGAGGGAGGACAGGGATTATGGTTGGGCATGGAAAAAGTTATAGGAAAACATTGAAATCATGATCACTGTTTAGGCCATTTTTGACACATCTATAGCGACATATAATCCTTGCTTCTTCTTGCCGCAGTTTGAGTGTTCTGTTCCCTCCTCTTGCTCCCATCTTCATTGTTCTGAGTCCTAAGTATCTTATTTTACTCTTGTCCTCCAGTTGGTAGTCTCTCTGCCAATGGCTGGCCAGTGGCAGTTTAGGGTCTTGTGAATGGATGTTGTTCAAATGTTCTCTTATTCTGAACCGGACCTCTCGGATAGTGCTCCCTATGTAGATCTTGTCACAAACACATACTATGGCATAAATTACATATTTCATTTTACAGTTCAGGTGTTCGGTGATTTTGAATGGTGGGCAGCCTTTGACATTTGCACAGTTGATTTGTGTTACATATTTGCACATGGAGCATGTGCCACATTTGGTAAATCCAATCGGTGTCTGTTTGCTGAGCCAATCTTTTGCCATGATGTTTTTCTGTGATAGGAATGATGGGCTCAGTATATTGCGCAATGTTGGTGCTCTGCTAAAGGACAAGCTTGGATATGGTTTTAGGTGGCGTCTTATGTGTTCGTCCATTAGTAGTAGGTTCCAATGTTTGGTGAGTATCTTTTGTTTTTTGTAACTGTCATGTTATATCTTGTTACAAATCGGATAGATTTCTCTATACAATTGTTTTTTTCTTTTTGGAGTCAGCAGTGTTTCTCTCTGTGTCGCTGAGGTTTTTAGTTTGGCTTCTGTCGGATTGTCCTTCCCATAACCTCTGTTTCTGAATCTTTCATCCAAAAGATCACATTCTTCTTCAAAAAGTTTTTGAGTATTGCAGTTCCTTATGGCCCTGATGTATTCGCCTTGTGGTATGTTTCGTATTATGCTTTTTCTGTGACAACTGTTTGCATGTAGGACTGAGTTGACCTCGGTTGGCTTGCGGAAGGTCCTTGTAATGATTTTGTTTTCTTTGATTATGATTCTCAAGTCCAAAAAGTCAATTTGTTCGGTGCTGATGTGGCTGGTTATCTCTATTCCATAGCTGCTCATGTTAAGGTAGTCTATTGTCTTATTTCTTCTGATGTTCCTTTCCAAATGAGTATGATATCATCTATATAACGTGACTATTGTACAATTAGGTTTGTGAATCTAATTGTACTGCTCCGGCTCTTTGGAATTGTACCATAAATAACCAAGAACTAACACCAAGATGGCAAAATATCTAATGTCCAGAAACGAAGATATCAGAGCATTGTTTGCCACAACAGGATCAACAGACAATGCCTTCGAAACTCAAACCCACAAGAGGATCTCAGACAAAAGTTCATGAGATTAGAAAAACTCTCAAGAACAGAAATCAACAAGTTCTGGGAGAAAACCACGATGCAAGAATACTATGAACAGAAGAAAATACAGAGAGGACTAAGGATACTCATATTCCTGGACTTTGATGACCCTCTAGACTCAGATCTAGCAGACAATTGGGAAACCAACCTCATACAAGTTTCAACTATAATGATAGAACTACTAATAGAACATGCAAAACGAAAACATGCAAGAGTTGTAACGCTTATAGAAGAACTTAAGAAAGAAATTGAAGATTTCGATGCGCCAAAAGCAACAAAGGAAAAAAACTATAAAACGATGTACAAAATACTCAAAATTCACCAGGATGAAGTGAAAATGCGGAAACTACACAAATGCTTTAGAGATTACAAAGATTACAGAGAAGACAGGGTCTTCACTTACCAAGCAAAATATGACCAGGACAAAAATCAAAAGAAAGTACACCAAACAGCTCACCTGGAAGTTCTGAAATGGACAGTGACCAGGAAGAATCTGCCAGAACAAGTGAAAAAGCAACAGATGAACAACCCACAAAACTCTTTTTAGAGCAAATAAAAAGACACTAGAAAGCAAATCGCAACAAACCACTAACAAAGAAAACGGTATGATTTGCAGTACCACTAACAGATACAAGAATCCAACCAGAAGAGAGAGAGGAGGAAGACTTGGCAGAAAATGTAAGAGAACTAGAGGTAGACATAGAAAAAAGACAAACAAGATCATAGTCCCAGAAGATCGCGGGACAGGACAACAACAAAATCTAGTCATGAATTTATCCGACAAAGAACTGACCCCAGTACAGATCGGAGTACTCAACAAAGGACTCTCTTTTTCACCTACAAGCACCAACAACTACGTAGACATTCAAATTGACCTTTTCAAATTTACTCGACGCCTCAAACTGACCAAATTCTTTGCCACTAAACCCAAAATATTTAAACCACAAGAAGACATACTAGAACCCAGTCCAGTCACAATCTGTGACCTAGAGCATATACATCTACTAACCACTCTAGAAGAAGATACCTTAAGCAAAAAAGACTGCATGAGAGAACTCGGAATTGCTAACGTGGCCATGAATTTCCCGGGTCTCAAAAACAAATCCAGATTTACTCCCCAACTTTTTGCAAAGAATTATATTGACACGTTCCAACAGGCAGTCACCAACGATCTACACACCAAAGACAACATAAACAAGAGAACAAAGAAAACCTCACTAGGACTAAAGTAAGTACCCTAAAACAACTACAAAAGGATGGGAATATCGTAATAAAGGAGGCAGACAAAGGTGGGAACATTGTCATTATGAACAAAGTGGACTACATTAAAATGGCACAGAACCACCTAGAGACGCCAGGTAGCGATGAGAAACTGAGCGGCAACCCACAATGAAGAATACAAACAGAACACCAAGAACAGACTTACCAATCATGCCCACCCTTTATTTCTTACCGAAATGAGTGGAATAGGAGGCCAAATGGAAACTCTGGCAAGATACATCAACAACGTCATCCAGCCATTAGTCACCAGGATACCGACATACTTAAGAGACTCAATGCACACTCTGGCCATACTCTCAGAAATAGAATGGAAGTCCAACTTTCTGCTAGCTACACTACATGTAAAGGCTCTTTACACATCAATTGACCACAAACTAGCTATCACCAGCCTGGGATACCTCCTAACCAACGAATCAGCATCACATTGGGAACAAGCAGAAATGACAAAGGATTTTCTCAAATTCTTATTGTCCAACAACATCTTTTCATTCAACAGCGAATATTACAAACAAAGAAAAGGGATCGCAATGGCGGCAAACTATGCTCCGGCTTTGGCTAACTGCTTTATGCATGCATACGAACAACACCATGCCATGAAAGAAAACGGATTCACGAACCTAATTGTACAATGGTCATGTTATATAGATGATGTCATACTCATTTGGAAAGGAACATCAGAAGAACTAAGACAATACGTAGACTACCTGAACATGAACAGCTATGGCATAGAGTTAACCAGCCACATCAGCACCGAACAAATTGACTTTTTGGACTTGAGAATCATAATCAAAGAAAACAAAATCATTACAAGGACCTTCCGCAAGCCAACAGAGGTCAACTCACTCCTACATGTGAACAGTTGTCACAGAAAAAGCATAATACGAAACATACCACAAGGCGAATACATCAGGGCCAGAAGGAAATGCAATACTCAAAAACCTTTTGAAGAAGAATGTGATCTTTTGGATGAAAGATTCAGAAACAGAGGTTATGGGAAGGACAATCTAACAGAAGCCGAACTAAAAACATCAGTGATAGCGAGAGAAACACTGCTGACTCCAAAAAGAAAAACTAATTGTATGCAAAAATCTATCAGATTTGTAACAAGATATAGCATGGACACTTACAAAATACAAAAGATACTCACCAAACATTGGAACCTACTACTAATGGACGAACACATAAGACCCCATCTAAAACCATATCCAAGCTTGTCCTTTAGCAGAGCACCAACATTGCGCAATATACTGAGCCCATCATTCCTATCACAGAGAAACATCATGGCAAAAGATTGGTTCAGCAAACAGACACCGATTGGATTTACCAAATGTGGCACATGCTCCATGTGCAAATATGTAACACAAACCAACTGCGCAAATTTCAAAGGCTGCCCACCATTTATAATCACCGAACACCTGAACTGTAAAAGCAAATATGTAATTTATGCCATAGTATGTGTTTGTGACAAGATCTACATAGGGAGCACTATCCGAGAGGCCCGGATCAGAATAAGAGAACATTTAAATAACATCCATTCACAAGACCCTAAACTGCCACAGACCAACCATTGGCAGAGAAGCCACCAACTGGAGGACAAGAGTAAAATAAGATACATAGGACTCAAAACAGTGAAGATGGGAGCAAGCGGAGGGAACAGAACACTCAAACTGCGGCAAGAAGAAGCAAGGATTATATGTCGCTATGGATGTGTTAAAAATGGCCTAAACAGTGATCATGATTTCAATGTTTTCCTATAACTTTTTCCATGACCTACCATAATCCCTGTCCCCCCTCTCTTCAACTGCCCACTTGACTCAAAACAACAACCAACCAACTGACTTCTAACAAATAAACGATACAGCCAGGTTGTCCCAGATCCAAACACCGATTGGCCTCCGACAGACCTCCACACTCCTCAGCTACCCCGAACTAGACCAGACAGGCTACTGGATAAAAATGATTTACAGAGACATCATTGACTTCCCAGGATGGCCACGCTGGCACCTCTCAAGACTTAGACTACAGCGTAGTCACACCCAGCCCACAGAGCTACAACCCAGGCACTGGCCTGCCCCCTGGCATTCAAGACCAACACCTTCAGGCAACCCCAAACAGGCACAATCACAACCAAGGGGCCTCACAATGACCATGTAACATGCCCCCTCAACCAAGGAGCACCCATATCCCGTAAACCAATTGGCAACCCCAACAGATGCCAGACATCAAAACAGGCCTACTGCCAACCCTGCTGATTCTACACCATTAGGAGCACCCTTCCCACAAACCTTGTGTGCACCCCCAATAGGTGCACCACATCACAAGAGGCATCACATCACATATCCTATCCGTTCCACAAAACAGGTGCTACCCTCTACCTGAGCCCGCACCCTTGCGGGTCCCTGCACCTAGGACACAATATACATAATTGCCACCTTATGTGCCGCAGCTCTTGCACATAGGGAGCCAATGTCCGTCCACAGACGGCATGCATCCTCACATGGGCCACCTCCCACCACCCATGGAGTCAACCTGAACACACAACCGAAAACAACGATGGGCCGCAGCCAGAAACATCCAGATGGCGCATGCGCGTGAAGACAACCACACTGGTCTCTCCAGAGCATACGCTGTCTACCCATATAAAAAACCAATCCGGAAGTACGGTCACAGCAACCGAACTCGGACCAAAACTACGGACACACAGGTAAGCACACTCGACCTCCAAGCTTCCCATGCACTGCCTCCCACCCAGCTTATACGCGCTAACCCCTGCACCATGACCATGCCTCCTAAGCACGTACCTAAAGGCATTAGTTATACGACAGGACCCGCAACTAGATGCAACGTCCACACGGCCCCCACTCTTTCCCACACAATACTCGTCCAATATTCATCAGCACGGGGGCCGCCTACCTTCTACATGTACTTTAGTCACAGCACAACATGCCTAATTGCAATTATAAATGAATCTGTTAAAATGTATCTATTGTAAACTGTGTAAATTGCTAAACTAATTGATCAACACCACTAAATCCTCACAATGCACTCTGCACAATTGTATTGTATACCATGTCACCATTATACACAAACATCACTCACTGTCACCACACTGATTTTGAATTGTATCAGCCTTGAGAAAGACCTTCGAGTCAAAACACGTGTCGGCTGACCACATGGGACACTAAGAATCCCACCCTCACCATGTTTGGGTATAATCCAAGTAAATAAACAAACCTGCTACAAAGCAGCACTCTCCAAAAAACCACAAACCTATGTGGAAAATAAATGTTTTCATATATTCACTAAGACAAGGTATCCAGGTCATTTTCGACTTTCTACCAAACAAAGGAGGTGTGGGATACACCTCAGCCACAGCCTGTGACCTTGCTGCAACAATAGAAATTAAGGAATATCATTATCAGAGCTCAGCAAGGCTGGTTCCATTCTAGAGCCCATAAAAAAAAACCCAGATTTTATTTTTGTACTTACGCACATCGAGGGCCCATAGAAACATCAGTTGAGGGAGCAAGCCCCTTAGAGTTAGATATATTCATTAAAGATTTTCGAACTGTTTCTTTTGAGTCTGGGCCTCATTATGACCCTGGCGGTAAGTGTTTAACGGCGCCGTAAAAGGCTACGGCGCCGTTAAACACTTACCGCCTGATTACGAGGTCCCTTTGCGGGACCCGACCTTAACGGCTGGTTTTACCAGCCGTTAAAGTAGGATGCCCCAAAGGGACCTTGGTGCTTAGTACGGTGCCGCAATTTGCGGCACCGTACTTAGCGCCTTCCCCATTCCCATTGAGCCCTATGGGGCAAAAATGGGAATGGTGAAGGGCCCATGGTGAATGGGGAATTACCGCCCTGCCAACCTTGGAATGGGACGGTAATTCCTCCATTCACCATGGCGGAATCTGGCATCGACCATGGTGCTGATAGCACCATGGTCGAGCGCCTGGGTCATAATGAGGCCCTCTGTGTCTCTCTTGATACCATGCCTGCCTCGCACTAACAATGCAGTAAAAGGCTAGTGGACTGTGCCGCCAAACAGGAAGTATAAATCTGCCACAAGCTTCCACCCCTAAACACATTTACGGTGTGAAGGAACTCACCCTGGGACAACATGGTGCACTTTTGTAGTAGCCCTGCCTTGGTTGCCATATGCACACTTGCAGCTTTCGGGGAGGGGAGTGGGCTCGGCGGGGATATCACTTCCAGAAGAAAATAAGGCAGGGTCCCAAGAAGCCAGCAAAAGGATCAGTGGAATGTGTCCAAAGTAAGCAAAAGGAGAGTAAATGTGACTGTCCTATCACTAGCATTGTAGGTGATGGAAACCAACCTTAATATGTGGCAGAGTAGCACTCAGTTTAAAGAAGGAGATTAGGCCTGATAGAATTGATTGGTGGATCAGCTAAATGTATTTATCTGACATAACTGCAAAAGTCCAGGGATCTGCTTCCCAAGCAGGAGAACCTTAAAGATTTGAAGTGTATTCAAAGTCACAAGGCCTCACATATTAACACCCATCAGTATCGCCAATGTCTATCATATCTGGTTCCCCGGCCCTATGAGGCTAAACATTGGATGCTAGGTTCACTTAAATCGAAAGCAACACATTACCAAAGAAATATGCTGTGGTACTATTAGAAGCAAAGCTAAAGACATAATAGTTTTGACAGAAAATGGCCAACAATGTGCCATTCACTGAGATGAAAATGCAGAAGGAGGAGCAAGTATATCCTCTTTTAGGAATGACAGCTGGTGGCTTAAGCTTTATCCTGGATGGCCGTTTCTGCTCCTAAGTGACATTTTCCCAATTCATTCTTATGCAAACAGAACAATTTGTAAAAGTTTAGGGTGGGATGGACCCAAAACAGGCCCTTGGAGCTTTTCCAGCAGAAGGTGATTAGGGTTGGGGAATGTTAATTGCAACCAGGATCCATTACTTCTGGCAGCTGCACTAGCTCAGCGAAACACCAAGGACTTCTGGACTACAGTCGAACCACGCTGCTGAACAACTTTCAAGCAAGCGTTTCCTAAAGCAACATCCCATAAACTAAGCCCTCAAGTCTGCGTCACGCCATTAAATCAACCAATCAAGCAGAACGGAGGCCCCCTCTTCAGAGACGCAGGTGAAATGGTACTCGTCAAGCTTGGTGAAAGCCTCAAATCAGCCAAACTTAATCCAAGGTTTCCATCATTGAGCTGCTAATGGGGACTGTCAAGCCTCTAGTCTTGAAGACACTGCCACTGTGCCCAAAAACCATTGTGCTTGTCAAGCCGCCTACTCAGACACTTCCGCTATGAACAGTTATCGACGAGCCAACAAGAAGACCGCCTTGATGCAGCCGAGCCACCATAAAGAACCAAGTCCTTCCTACTCTGCCTTTAATTCATATAACATCACTATTATCCCTCGCCCCTTTGCAAGAGTCAAACCAAGAACCAGGCCGGTGTGCAGAAAGAATACATATGTATTAATTAGTAGACAAAATCATTATTGCACAATGATTATTACAATGCACGCCACCTTACCCGGTGGCTCACAACCTTTCCTTCCTAACAGAACGTCACTACAAACAAGTTGAAAACAATTCACTTTTGGCACTAAAATTTCACTGCATATGTAAGAACCAACGAATGTGCATTTTTCATTCAAAATCGCACCTTCCACCTGGTCACAGACAGAGAAACACAGATACTTGGGTCACTCACAAAAATACTCTTAATATAAAGTTAACGTATGCAGTGCCCTAGAACATGGCACGACCATTTTGCTTTACCATATACTTGGTAAATGGTCTGACTCTAAATGAAACGTAGTGCTTTTCTATCGTGCAAAAGAAAAGACGTTCACAGCACTCTTTACTTCTGACCTCCCTGCACACCTTTCAGTTCTGGCAACATTCTCACAGAACAAACATTAATTAATAGACTCTTTTCAACAGATGAAGAAGCCCTTGTCCCTTGCCACTATGCAGTGAACATGTCCCCATTCAGTATGGAGTACCTTGTTCCGTCGCTCTCCAGAGTATGCTCTTAAACCAGCTATGAAGACACTTTTCTGAACGGCACAGACACAGATATTCAGTTTACCATTTGGAAACCTTCTGCTTTAAGGTAGGGTCTGGGGAATGGAATAAAGTTGGACATTGCGTTTTTAAATGCACCCCTCTCCTTTAGGGGTGTTTGGGCTTGCCAAGAATAGTGTAGGGATACCCAATTACTTTAAAAGACTATGGCCCTCATCATATGGTCGCTGGTATCTTTGCGGCATTATTGCCAGGATACCGGAAAATGGTAATGCCATTGCCAGTGCCTGATCTGCCAGAATTACCAGCAAATTACAGGTGCCAGCAACAGTAGGTTTATCCCCATTCCATGGAGTCCAAGACTCCAATGAGGGATTGCCAGTATTACTGGCAGTTTGTTGCCAGTGGGGTGCCTGGCTTACCTCCAGCTCATGGCTGGAGGCAACCCAGGCCACCCCACCAGAGAACTTGTAGTTTGCCAGTCTGGAGAAGTGCAGGTAAAATGTATTACCAGCATTCAATTTCCAGACCGGAAAATTTAGAATGAGCCCCAATATCTTTATCATCACTTGGATAGATGTTGGGGTTTTCGAATTTCCCCAAAACCCCTCCAGTGTCTGTTGACTATGTGCGAATGAATTAAGGGATCTCCTTCTGTATGCCCACCCAATCATTAAGGTGGGTAATAATTCAGACAGATCCCGACCAATGGTTTCTCCTATGTACTTACTTTAAATCACTCTGAGTGCATGCTCAGGAAAAGTAGTCAGGGCTCCTGAGTGATCTTGTGGGAAGCATAGGGACTGGTTAGACCGCCTCTCCAGACTCAGTAGTGGATGGCTTCCAGCATCAATCCCTCTGCCTCTTGTGGTCTCTGGTTATGGATCTATTTTTAAAATATCCTAACCGCACCCCAGAATTGTCCAAATTAAAATGTACTTGTTCATTGGTTGATTGTCCTGCTTAGCCATCTCATGTTTTTCCTTCTGCACAAGGCCTAGCCCCTTTTCTCTGATTGACCCTTAAATTATGGTAAATTAAATATCAGATCTCTTGGAGTTGTACATGGAGTCATAACAACTCTAAGAGATTTGATATTAATTTATAGACTGTGTATGTGTCTAGCTAACCAGGTTTTGCATATAGCAGTCTGCTCCCACCTCGTGAGAACACGAGTCACTGTCTGCACATTTTGCACATTTTTGATTGTTTGCACTTTATATATTATTGAGTTTGTGAGTCTAAGCGATTGTTTATTCATGTGTTTTGTATGTACTGCAGCCATTTATGGGTTCTTAATATTTATTGAATAAAGTATTGTATTTCATCAGCTTATGGTACTCAACCTTGTTGAAGGATCTTTGTATACTTGTAGTTACTTTCACACTATAGAAGCCTCTGATGTTCCTAGCCCCCATGCTTGTGTTCTTTGAGTACTTTCTGACTCTGGGGAGCGGTTAGGACTGCATGAATAGTTTGATACTGGTGCGTCTCGGGTTTCCACTTTTTTGTTTTGTGATGTATGGCGGTTCATCATTAAGCTGTTAACCTGGCGCCATGTTCCTCAGTTGTTAGACAAACCATGCATTCTCAAGTCCAGTAGCACGGTTCCATGTGTTAATATCCCCGCAAAAATATTGCGATCCAAAAATATCGCCATATTTTTGCAGCGATATTGACCCATGGACCCTGCGGGGGACAAACCTGCAACCCCCGCATTATTTTAAAATGTGCAGGGCACACCCCCGCAACCTCTGCTCCCACAAGATATCCCCTCAAAAAATATCGCCTATGGCGAGACAAATGGCCATATGTACGGCGATATTTTTGGTGGGGATATTTTGTAGGGATACCAGTAGCACACCATCAATATTGGTACTCCACCATCACCAACCCCGTCACCAAAAGGGGGTAGCAAATTAGGCTGGCTTGGTTAGGTTAGGGAGTGGTACGTATGCTAGACATATAAAAGTGCAGTAAGTAACACATGAAAAAGTACTACCACTTGTCTAAGGACAGTGGCACTTCTTGCTAAAGCTAATGCCCTGCAGACGCCAGGTGCCACTCTTCTCACAATGCATGTGAATGCAGCCTTGTAACCCTAAAATGGTTGCTCATCACAGCAGTGGTCGAAGCGTACGAAAAGAAGTAGTGGAACCATATTCCCTGCTGACCTGCCCCAACTCCCCACAACCACCATCACCAAACCCCTCCCACACGCAATTCAAACCCTCAAACAAACACGTCTGCTGTTTAAGGGAACGTTCAGTGCAGTGCACTGAAGTGCAAGGTTCAACTTTTTCCTACACTTTTATTTTAAAACTAAGCTATTACGAAACGGGTTCTTTTTCAAGTAAAAGTATAGGAACGGCAAAGCGTAATTAAAAAAGTAGAGGAGCACCACTTCCGCCCACTTCGACCACTACATCACAGTGTGCAGAGTTCTCAGGTGCCAACGAGAGTGCCTACTCGTGCAGGCACATGAGAATGTAGTTATGCAAACCAAAGGAAGTACTTTTGGAACCTCTTCAAAGAAGATAAATATTGGCCCAAAACTGATATTTCACACCATTCCTTCCAAGGAACACTTCTGGGAGGCGTGCCCGGGCGTCTGTTGCTGGCATTCTTTCTCCATGTTGTTCTTTTTCCATTCCCCAGGGACATCAATTGGCAGTGAAGCCAACCTTTCATCCTTGTTTTGTTCCTGAAAATGAGTCCTGCACCCTTGGCTATGGTTTAGTAATTCCACAGAACTTGAGTGAGTCATGAAAGCAAACAAACAATTAAGTTCACAGCTCCAGTGGAACACTTCCTTAAAACAAGTTTTTCGTTCTCGTCAGAGAGTGGTTTAGCTCTCTTGCAGAGTGACTGGCGATACACATCAGACAGGCCCTGGTGCCATGGTTGCATCATTCGCTTACGGTTGCATGATTCGCTTGAGTTGTACTACAGTCTACCCATTAGGTATGAAGGCTTGTTTCATTTAATTTCATTTCAATTATTTGTATTGTGCTTAAATCCTCCAGGGAGGAAAACCAAAAAGAGACTGTATGTAGGCGTATATGATCTAATTGAGGAGAAAACCATGAGGCCGTTTATTAGATGGTTAGAAAAAAAAGATGTTTTTAAGCTTCTTCCAGAATACTGAGTCGAGTCAAGTTTCCAAAGGTCAGAAGGTAGAGAATTCCAAGCACGAGGGCAAAATACATCACCAAGATAAACAAAGCGAGATGTGGGTACCAACAATAGATTTTGAGCTGACGATCGTAGAGGTCATGCTGGGACATAGGGACTGATCTTGGAAACAAGATAGGCTGGGGCAAGGTCATAGAGACACTTAAGGACACGACAGTGGATCTTGAAACGAATACTTTGTTGTACTAGTAACCAATGAAGTGATCTACGGTAAAGGGACACAGAGGCAGGTTTAGGCATATTAAAGCGAAGTCTAACAGCTGCATTTTGAGCAGCTTGAAGTCTTTGACTTGTCGGAATCTCAGAAAAGATGGCATTGCAATAGTCAAGGTTAGAGTTTATCAGTGCTCCAAGGACCACTCGGCAATAAGATGGAGAATAGGTCGCAGAAGTCTACGACGATAATATATGGAGTTCAGAGTCTCGCTAACCTGCATATTATATTCAAATTAGACTGCCAGATGCAGCCAAGATATTTTACTTTAGTTGAAAAAGCAATATACAGATCAAATAAGGCAGGCCATGGGGGGAGCTGGTCCTGTCAAAGGGTGTTTGGGACCAAGTTAGATTACCTCTGTCTTGGAAGGATCAAGTTGCAATTTGTTTGCCAACATCCATCTTTTAATAGCTTCAGCACAGTCTAGAATCTGTTTTATGGAATCTTCAGATTTATGGATCCTGACATCAGCATATGTATGATAGCAGAGGCCGGAGTTCTATATGTAATGGTTGGATGTAAATGTTAAACATAAAGGTAAAGAGATGAGCCATGTGGAACATCTCCGTGAACAGGAAGAGAGCTGGAATAATAGACTACAATTTTCACATGTTTGGCCCGCTCGGATAAAAAGCATATGAACCATTTTAGAGCATCTTCCGATACTTCAGCAACTTCGGTCAATCTAGATATGAGTGTTTCAAAATCAAATTTGTCCAATACAGCCAATAGGTTGAGCATGACCAACAAACTAAGATCGCTCTGGTCTGCTGATCTTAAAATGTCATTCCAGACGGCAAGAATATCTGTCTACATACCATGGCGAGGCATAAAGCCAGAGTGAAACACATCAAAAAGATGTTGTCTTCCATGAATTTTTGAAGTTGAAGAGTGGTGACTTTTTCAAAGACTTTTGCAAGCCATTTCAGGCCTTCCATTGGGCAATAGTTTGCAAGTCGGTTGTGATCTAATGAGGATTTCTTTAATAATGGGGTTAGGAAGGATCTTTTAAGCTCTATAAGGAGCTGGTTTGACTTTTAAGTGCTACTGTAACCTATCAAAACCCCGGATGCATATATCTGGTATTGCCCAGCCAACATCAGAAGTAAAAGAGCCCAGAGTGGACTATGGGCAAGATGAGTCCGGTGGACACAAGAGAAGTGAGAAACAGGAAGCATGGTCTTCCCCTCAGAGTGCCATACCAGCTTGCCTACATGTTAGAGTCAGGTGGGATCAGTAAAGAATGGTAACATTTTTCATAAGTAAATTATTGTATCAAAGTGGCCAAAAATCATCAAAATTGTCAAAATTGTGTTTGCGTCATTTTAAAGCTAGTTTCAAACCTATACAATGTGATGATATATTAGAGTGAAAGAATCTCTGTCTTACATTATGCATAAAATATCTTCACTTGAAGATTGTTTTTGCAAGAAATTGTAATTCAGAGGGCAACAACAGATATCCTGCCTGAGGGACAGAAAAAGTTCTTAATGGCACGATTTATTGCACTCTGAGTCACTAGAATTTCACAATAAAATGATGTTGCTTGATCTCTGAACTTCAGCAAGCAAAGAAAGCAGGATGGGAATTAAAACTGTCTGATATATGTTAATTTTCTTTCTTTTCATTGTCATACATGGTAGAGTGAAAAAATCCCTAAATCAAAAAATCACTATGATGGCAACAGTAAAAACAGGAAATCCTTGCAAATGCTACCTGTTTTACAGACCACCAAATTGCAGGATTGTAGGTATTTGCTAGCGGCAGTGCATTCCATACAGTACATATGTCCTGATTATAATTGTTCTTTTATAACACTCCTAATACCCGAGATTGTTTTTTAAGAGCAGGATCGGGATTCAAACCTGTGCTGCCTTGTCTTGCTTCCAAGACAAGCACATTGCCACTGAGCTATTCCCCCTCACCTTAAAAGGTGAAATACCAGAAAACCTGAAGGTTGATGTGTGGAAGGTTTTGAATGAATCCCAACCTCTGGCAATGGTGTTCTATGATGTTTTACTGACAGTCGTTTTTTGATGGATTTTTTTAATGAAAAAATCCATCAAAAAATGAATTGATTTTTTTATTGTTTTTGGGGGCACTCCTCCAATTGCCCCATTTCTCTACATTATTAGCCACGCTGAG
Organism: Ambystoma mexicanum; assembly: GCF_040938575.1. NCBI lineage: Eukaryota > Metazoa > Chordata > Amphibia > Caudata > Ambystomatidae > Ambystoma > Ambystoma mexicanum. The sequence continues at coordinate 754,317,050 of NC_090925.1, read as the reverse complement.
CCCCTCCACATCCATCTTAACCACTTAACCACCCCACATATATATTTCTATGAGTTTTTTCAATGGAGTTTTTTCTGTACAAATTCCATCGAAAAGTATCAGCTAACAGACATCGTACCGGCATTGCACTCGAGACTGACCCATACCATCCTTCTTTCAGCATGCCATGCGAAGTAGCGGCAAAGTAGCAGTCTGAAGCAGGGACTGCCAGTTATTCTACGTTCCAGTCTTTCTACCGTGGTTACTTTTCAAGATCACCTGACCAGCCTTTAAAAACTCCTTGCTCCCGTGGAGCGGCCGTGGAGTAGCGGCAGAGTAGCAATCTGAAGCAGTCTATGGCAGCTATGGACGCTGGGGACTCTACTCTGCCGTCCCCGTATACTGCAGAGAAAAGCGTGAACGATTTGCAGCAAAGGAGCTCACGCTCGCGCACTCGGGCTGAAATGGAGGGACTATATGTACAAAGCAGAAGAAACCCTTTGCCACAGTCAAATTTGCCTAAACTGGCCCCACTGAACAGCCGCAGAGCCTACTGAGTCCTTTCCGAAGAAATGAGCCCACTTTATTGACTCTAGAGACTAGTGGGGGCTCTTGCCCGAAAACAACGTGGGGCAAAGATAAACCATCGGCAGAGTCATCTTCTCCAACACAGGGTTTCAGCCTACGGCTCAAGACTCCTACATTAATGAGCTGGGAGAGATGGATTCCCGGACCGTATGCCGAATAAATGAAGAAACATTTAAAAACTCACAGGGCCGCTCCGAGGCTCTTCAGGAAACTCTGGCCGACGACTCATGTGGAAATGGCCGCGTCTTCCCAACGGTGTGTGCTCCGCCGTCTGTCGGAGGACTGACGGCGTCGAGCTTGGCGCAGCTGGTGGAGAACGGTCTGGGAGATCGAACTCAAGGGCCCGCGGGGCCTCTGGTGATGGACCCGGGGATCGCGGTGAGGCTCCCTACGGAGGGACAGCGGGGACAAAAATCTACAGAGGAGGAAACAGAGGAGAGCGAAGCTCGACAAGCACCGGCTGAATCAGAGGGCCCTCTGGCGGCCGCCACGAAACAGACCACGACTGAAAACTCGATTGCAGAGCCATTCCACGATTTCCACAGACCTGATACCCAACTGAAAGACAGCTCAGTGGGTACGGCAGGAGTAACATCTCTGAAACCCCCATGGGAGACGACAATGCCTGATTTGAAAAAATTGCCCTTATTAAAAGAAAACGATCAGGTGGAAAATACAAACCACCTAAAAGACTGTCAACCAACAAAACCACCTGTAAGGCAATTAGAAAAAGGGCCGTGCTGTAAAAAATTGAAAATTACTCAAAAACCAAATAACAACTCGGTGGCTAAAATATACCCCAAAATTGTACAATCAATTCCAGGTCAGCTGCCTGAATGCAAGGCTTTGACTTCAACAACGCTGGAAAAAAGAGAAGAAAAAGACAAATAAGGTGAGTACTAGAATGTACAAACAGCAAAAGCCGACAAGAAACTTCCATATTCTCGCCTCAAAGCATGGCAGATTTTTTTGTGAATCCTAGAAAAAGGAAACTTGATAACACACGAGAAATAACTGATAGCGAAATGCTGGAAGTGGTGCACTGTGCAGAGGACTTACAGCCGGAAACATCTCCTTTGGGACTGAATATTGGAGACCCAAATCTAGAAAGCCATAAAAATGTACCCGGTTGTGCCATAGATTAGCAAGATGAACTCCCGTCCAGTCCTCCCCCTACAAACGAACCCATGTGGGATGAGAATCAAGTAAAGACACCGGAAAAGGAGCCCGAAAGGGCCAGCACTAAATCGGCCAGCTCTGGGATAAAAAAAAAACCAACTAATAATAATAATGAAAAACCCACATCGATTAACTCTATAGAAAGCGAGGATCCAGAAGACTGGCTTGCAACAGCTGAGGACTTTAACATATCGACACATGAGCCAGATGCATCTGAAACAGGCACACCAATCAGGGATTTTGGGAGAAACCCTAGACATGATTCCTTGGTAGCGAATACACCGGAAAAAAAATTGGACATGGTGACTTTGATGGCCGCGGCGGCAGTTGCCATGGCCCCCTTCACCAAACTGTACGAGGCTATAAATGACTCATTAAAAGACAACTGCGCTCTACTAGCTACAATGCACACCAGGTTTGTTTATCTGGAGGGGTATGTTACCGCCATGGAAACCGAAAAGTTAAAGGCGGATGCCTCAAGACCATCGCCGACAGGGACAGGAGAAAAGATAACAAATACTGGAATTGTATACACTGAAAAGGGCGCCCAAACACGGGATAATGTGTAAACAAAAACTCAAGTGCCTACAAAACCAATAGAATAAGCCGAGGTATTCATTATAGAGGAACCTTCTCTTACTCAGCCGCTAACAATGAGACCTAAGTCTACAAGTACACATCTTCACCCAAATGTAGCAAGGAATGACTCCTTGCCTAGCGGACATAAACCAAATACAATGCAAAAAAAAAATCTGCTCTAAAAAACTTCCCAAATAAGAGTATGGAATCTGTTATCAATAAAGATTTCTCAATTTTTTCAGAATGTAAGTCATCAGCTATATCAGCCGCCTACAACGAAAAACAACTTGTGTTTTTTTTACCAGTCCAGGAAATGAGCTTCAAAGATAGGAAGAAGACACAGACGGCGAAAATAAAAGCAAATACTGATGCAAACTGTTTAATTTCAACAAATATAGAGACATCCAACACACCAACAGGTGTAAATGAAATGGATACCTCCAAAGCTTCCATAACATCAAAGTGCACAGAAGATCTCCTGATGGATGAAGTGCTTGACAACCTAAATCAACCCTGCGGATCACCGACCATAGAGAAGGGCCATTATAACTTAGAACCTCAAACAGATGGAGGCCAAACAGAAACAGGGGATGAAAGAACATTTTTATCACTAGAGGATTGTTGTAAAAAGATCTCCTGTAATGCAAACTGGGGTCTTGCAAAGAAGGCAAAAGTTGGACAAAATATTGTTAACAATGGCTCGCAAAACTCAGACTCAACAAAAGATTTAGGATTTTGGGATAAAAGGGGAGAAAAATAATCTCCCACTATACCCGAAAAAGAGGTAGTAAAAGAAGACAGACCTGAGTACCGCACATGGAAAGAAGACAGAAAAGTAAATAGACATGAAACAAAACAGGAAAGACATGAAAAAAAATACGAAAGAAAGGCCCAAGGTCGAGGGGCGACACCCAAAAAGTATTTTAGAGGCACTCCAGCCTTTAAAATTGAACAACTTGGAAACTGTCATGACTACGTGATCTTGAACAGGAGAACTGTTATGGAATTACTACATAGTATCCCAAACTTAAGATCAGTGAATTCCAGAGATCTGGAACTAGTTGAGCCCTTTCATGAAGGACGCCAAGCGATGACCCATTTATTCATTTCCTCTACATCAGTTAAGCGGAGACTGTGTGACTCTGTGAAGTACTTCCTAAAAATGGGTTATGATATCATTGAACTGGGAGAAGAGAGAGGAGCAAAAGGAACAGATTTAAACAATCTGAGTGAAAAAAACCAGTCCCAGAGGAAAGAAAAAGACCCACGAGGTGATTACAGAACCCGAGAAGAGAGGAGTCAAAAAACAGACCTTCCAATATACTATAAAAATGATAACTCAGAACTTGGAGTCCAGAAAAGGACGAGGCATCTGTCTAAACGAGAACATGGCCAAGAAAGGACAACAGAGCCAGACTCTGGGTCTTCCGCTTTAGGGCGCACAAACAAAGATCTAGACACCGAAGTGACGAAATATGATAGAAAGCCAAAGGGGCCAGCATTGCAGATCAAAAGAACGTGCACACAGGAGACGAAAGTGGCAATTAATACCAAAGGAACAAAAGAAAATCTAAACCCTCTACAAAACCTGTGGGCTTGGCTCCCGAAAGCTTTGAGCTCTCAAAGCAACAAATAGCAACTCATCTCTGGCAAAAACTGTGGAGACGACCTGAAAAGAGGCCAAAACACAAACCACGCAAAACTTTGCTCATGGAATACGCGAGAGTTTATGCACCTCACTGTACAGAACGAAGTGAACTTCGCCTCTTTCGACATAATATGTTTACAAGAGACATGGGTTACTACAAAGCCTATTCTTGATGGATTTGAAATTGCTTTTGCGACTGCCAAAAAGGGACAAAAAGGACGACCTTCCTCTGGCCTGTTAATCGCTGTAAGAGAAGGAAAAGGAATGAAATCGATTAAGATTCTGACTCTGCCTCTCTTGATGATCTCAGTACAAGTCAAATGGAAATAGTGGGATATACAAAAAATGAAACCAGTTTCAACAACAGCTATCATTATAAACTTGTACTGGAATCCTGAAGCTATCTCCAATCAGGATTTTCTGGACATGGTCGAACTAGAAATAGACAAAGCATACATCGACCACTTTGAAACACATCTATTAGTCTGTGGAGACCTAAATGCTGTATGCACTAACAACCAAATCAAAACCAAAGCCCAGGCTAGGGGAAAAGCATGGTCACTACTGATGAAAGCCAAAGATCTGACAAATGTGAGCTCAACGTTCCAGAACTTGGACCTGCTGCCAACTTGGGAAGGTCGAGGCTTGGTGGCAACAATAGACTACATCTATGCCTCGACAGCCTTACTGTCTATTATCTCATCTTTTGACATCATTAAAACAAAGGCGAGCGATCACAACCTTTTGTCCTTAACTTGGCCAAACATCTCTCATGAACAAACATCCTCGACCCCAAATCTCGAAGTAAATACAAAAGGAAACCGACTTGCCTTGAGCTTGGACAACGTCATTTCTTTGACGAAAAACTACATCAAGCTAGAACAAAAGGTGCAAGCTGACAATTTACCAGACTATAGTACCTTATTGAATGTCTTCAAAAAACCAAGATTGCAAAATCGCATTAATACGAATAAGTCAATCCACACCTATGACAATCTTTTAGTTGAAAAAAGACGCCAATTTAGGAGAGTCAAGCAAAGACTAATAAAACACAGCTCAAACCATAATAAACAACTATGGTTAAGCAAACAAAAAATCTACAAGTCCTGGCTGAAAACTCATCGTCTTGCGATGTATCAAAAAGACTCTGAAGATATGCTGCGATGTATAACCACTAAGGACTCGAGAACCTTTTGGGCTTTAATCAACGCAACGGATCAGATAAACTCGGATGCTTTCATAAATGGCATTCCGGAAGCCAAATGGGCAGCGCATTTTGAAAACCTCTTCTTTAACCGAGAGGGCATGGAACCTACAAACTTTACAGACACCGAACCTTGGATTGAGCTTCACGATCCGCAGGACATTTTATTCATCTTAAAAAAACTGAAAAATTCCAGGGCACCTGGGCCAGATGGCCTTACAAACAGACATTTAAAAGAACACCCTGAGGCATGGGCCAATTTCATAAGCGAGGAATTCCAAAGATTGACAATTGCAAAGGTACTAACGAAATCCTGGACAAATGCAGTGGTTGTACCTATTTACAAAAGAGGGTCGAGGGAAGACCCAAAACATTTCCGGCCCATTGCTTTGCTGAACGTGATTGGGAAGGTGTATGGTTCGCTACTTTTACAACATTTCCTAAAATGGGCAAAGGAGGCAACCTGTGAAGATCCTCTTCAATTTGGCTTTAAAAAGAATGTGGGAACTACAATCAATATTCTAACGATTAACATCCTTAAAAACAAAAGCCAGTCGAGAGGGACCAGAACTTATATGGCCTTCATTGACCTAAAACAAGCTTTTGACCAAGTCAATAGACAGAGACTATGGGAGAAGCTAAGATCATGGAAATGCCCTGAACAAATCCTACACCCAATCATGGCTTTACACACAGCCACAAAGATACAAGTGAGGCTTGATAATTAAGGTACACTTTCGGAGGAGATCACAACCAACCAGGGGGTGGTCAAGTAAGGATGCCCTTTGCACTCTTCTTGAGTTTCATTGGAGACTATAAAGAAACAGAAGAAAAAATAAGATCTTTTCCACTGCAAATTGGTCAGATGAAAATTTCAAGAATCATGTACGCGGATGATATCTTAATTGCTGATCAAACCGCAATAGGGTTGCAGAGACAACTAAACAACCTCGCGGAATACATAAATGCAAATGGTCTTGAAATAAATAAACCAAAGACCAAAATCATGCTCCTTGACAAAAGAAGAAATAAAGGTGACTCTTTTACTTGGTTCCTGGAAGGCGAACAGATTGAAATAGTAAATGAATTTAAATATTTGGGCATTATTGTGGACAATTCATCCAAGGAGCTTGCAATGCAAAAACATCTGCTTCAAAAAACAAAGAAATTAACCTCGCAAGCAAAAGCGATTTACAGAAAATATGGCCGTTTTTCACTTATCCCAATTGTGGACTTCTACAGGGTAAAGGTTGTCCCTACACTGGTTTAGAGAGCTGAAGCGATGCTTGGGATACCACAAAACATCTGGAATAAGATGGAAAGTCAATATTGGAGAGAAGTCTTGAAATTACCTAAATTAATGCCAATAGCTCTGATTAGACGCGAAATGAGCCAGCTCTCACTTGTCTCTATAGTGGAAAGGAACAGCATGATGCTGTTTAGAAAATTACTGTTGGAAAATCGTCCAATGCTTGTGGGAGCAATAAACAAACAAGCTGAAGAAGGCGGTGTGGCCAGTCTGACCAAATGGTACAGAATCCAGGAAACAAAACTCGATCATATCCAATGCTCAAAAAAGCATCTAATGGAAAATCCGACAAAAATCCCAAAAAAAACTAAACGAGTTGGATTGGATATGTACTTTGGAAAAGGCAGCCTCATACAAACTAACTTCACATTTGCCACATACTGCTCACAAACTACACAAACTTCAACCATATGTGAAAAAGTATCCCAATAGAAAGCTGAGGAATACTTTTCTAAGAGCCCGCCTCAATTTACTACCCACAAACGAAATCTTAGAGATAAGAGGCCTGGCCAATACAAATACGTGTAGATTCTGTAAAGATCTGAGCACAGTGGAAACAATTGAACATTTGTTGTTAAGATGCCCAGGAGGCGACTCAATAAGAGGACCTTACATGAAAGAAATCTTAGCCGCGGCCTATACCTATGAGGTAGAGACCTGGTGGCCGAGATTGATTGGAGGCGGTAGAACCACCTGGGTAACTGCCACAGCAAAAATCCTGGACATAATTCTGTCAACGGTCGAAAAAGGCATATAAGCGAAATGGAAAGAAAGAAAGAAAGAAAGAAAGAAAGAAAGAAAGAAAGAAAGAAAGAAAGAAAGAAAGAAAGAAAGAAAGAAAGAAAGAAAGAAAATAGACAGTTCACTTTTAAAAACCCCCGGGTTATATAAAGTATAAAAAAAAAAAAAAATTGTCACTCTGTGTGGGACAGATATGCCCATATGTTTCTCCCTGGCCTGATATGCCTAGAGACCCGAGATACACCTCACTGGGGATGCCCAGATATGCTGAAACATGTCTGAGTTGACTTGCCTTCTCTCACACAGAATGTAACCCAGCAGTTCAGACTTTACTGCTCCTTTTGGGAAGGAAGGTGCCAAACTTGAAATGCACCTGGTTTTTGCCCTTTTGTAATGGCATAACAGTTTGAAAAACGATAGTCTGGTGGGTTGCCGAGAGCAGTTGCAAGTGGTTAAGAATAATTGATAATGTTTCAGGCATCAACCTCCAGTTTTGTACAAGGTGGAATACCGCCATAAAAGATTTCCAATTTTTCCCTCCATCCAAGAGGTGGAAGTAAACTTTTGAGAAGATCATCTGGAAGGTATTACCTTGTTTTTCAGTAGCAAAGGGTATCACAAGCTCTTCCCTTCATTGCAGGGGGAATATCACTACATGGGGACGCCCAAAGGTTGGGGGTCGTCTCTGATTGCCACCTTCTCACCCTCTCTTCATTATAAAAAAAGGTTAGCGCTTCATGAAAGCATTCCCATAGCCATAGCTCTGTGTCAACGTGCGGGTCTTGGCAGCAAGCCCCCACTGAGCAATGCAGGTGTGTATCGCCACATAATAAATGAACTACCATAAAAAAAAGACGAGGATGGAAATGGTACAAAAAAGTTTTAAATAATGCATACCGACTTGCTGAACTACCTCTGGCTGCAAACCCCCATCCATAACCGCAATACAGGCTATATTTCTGTAATCAGGCGGAGCCTTTATTGGAAGCAGTAATGGTAATCACTACCGCAGTTAATATGGCAATAACCGGCAAGCTGGCGGGCCATTAACGCTTAAGGTAATGTCCCCGGGGCCTGAAGTTACAGGCCCGAGCGTAGCAAGGGCCTTACACATGGCCCCGGGGGCATTACCTTAAGGCGGTAATGGCCCGCCGGCGAGGTGGTTATTGGCATTAATATTCCGGGGTCTGCAGGCTGGGGAAACTAGTTTTCTGGAGTTTGGAACCCCTGAATACTAGTGCGCTGACTAAACGTTTCAAGCAGCATTTCTTTTGCCGTTTGAAAAGGCATTGCAACAGTATGCGTTAGCTCTAGGAACACTAGAACGCACCTACTGCTTCATTAGTACAGAGCAATAGGGCGCTGTTTTGGGCCAACTTGCTCCGTACTAATGAATGGGAGGAAAATAAACATAAAAAATGCCCACCTTGGAAAAAGGAGAAGGGACTACGTGGGGTCCCATCACCCTTTCCATCGTCGCCTGAAAAAGAAAGAGAGTGTACCTGTCGCGCGATGCACGCAAGTGCATCCACGGGATTACACTGTGGTATGGTTCGGAAATGAGCCAATCCACGTTAAGTGTATCCCGTGGATTCTCGCCGCCGGGTACTAATCGGGCCATAAAAGAATGTACTGAGTAAGTATTCCTTTAATTGTACCATAAACATGCACAAAGGTCTCCATGCATGTCACCTCAATGGACACCGAACACTTCCCTGCTTGCAAAAGTCATTCAAGCGAATTAGAAATGTAGTTTTGAAGTTTAAGTTATGAACCTGCATAGCGCAAACCCAATTCGCGCAACCTCCCAGAAATAGAAGCAATCAGTTGTAGTAATAGTTGTCAAAACCAACAGCATTTTATGTTTTCCTAAATGATCTGTTGTTTGTGTACCATGAGCAGAGCAGGAACATGGCCATATTTCGGGATATGACATGATTAGAGCCATACGGTTAGGAATCAGCAAACCCATATGGCCGTGCGATTGTGATGTTAGCCTCTACCCACGGTCCAGGCACATACTGTGATGCGTGGTACGTCACATATGAGGGTGGGGTATTCTTGCCTGAGAACTAGAACACGGTTCTTGTGGGGTTGTTCTTTACCAGACTGGGTCCTGTTACCTATGATGGAGGGACCCGGCACAGGCAGAGATTGTGTCGCGTGAGTCGGCCGAGTGGAGCTGTACAGGCCTAGCAGGGTCTGTTAAGCCAGGCACCTCAAGGCCCGAGGATTTTCTGTCAGGAAAACTATTGGTATTGTAACCAACTAGATGTATCATAGTGATTTTTTGCATGAGCCTAATTGCATAAAACACTATGGAACAACCCCTGAGAATTGTGTGGGTGGAGGCATCTTTTCTGGGACAGGGACCCTCTGCTGCACTCTCTGTCCATTTCTACACAGCTGGATGAAAATATGGAATAAAGCTGGCACTGCCTGGTTTTCCTTATTGGGAGTTATTGGCTGAGTCCTACACAGATGACATGAGAACAGTACTCCTCAGGTTTCACAACTGATTTTTACAACAAAATACGCTATTTGGTTTTGCATTTAAAGCATTATATGGCAGGTGTCACAATATGATGATGGTGGAGAAGCAGCGTTGTTCTTGACTGTGGCAAGAAGTACCTTTTAATCATTGGTACAATATGTTTTCAGAGCTCTTGTATTCATTTGGAGGAAGGGGAGGTAATAAGCACTTGGAGAAGGGGGGGATTCATTGCAGTTCAGTCTTGTGATCTTGAGAAAAAGCCACTCCATGAGGAATAAAGGACAAATATCAGTACTGGGAGACAGAAAGACTAAAGGAAGTGTATTTGTGTGATCTTTGGCAAGAAGTATTTGAGGAAAGAAAAGCAAACAGAAGTAGAAGTAGAAGGGTTCATCCCCTTTCCCTACTAGCTCTCTTCCAGCGCCAACTCTCTGTAAACTCTGCTCCCCTCCTGCTCCAAACAGCCACACTGTCCCCTTCCAGGCTGCCCCTTTTATCCCAGACCACTCCTCTCTTGGGGTTGGGCTAAGAGTTTGCAGGTGTGCATTTTTATGAATTGCCGATGCCATTGGTTTGATTTGAAAAGCGGTTGTGGCTGAGCTCTTTAGCGTGCTGGCATTGCTAGTATTCATGGAGGCTGGACTGCGGTCACCAAAGCCCTGTCCGCCATCATGGACTAGTCTTAAGCAGGAATTGCTAGTGTGCAGAGGGTATCAGGTAATATTATCCCCATAAATAATATCGCCATATATATCGTCACCGGGGAAAGGCCATTGGGTAAATGGGAGCGGGGGCTGTGGGTGTATCCCCCGCTCACTTAAAAAAAATATGGGGGTTGCAGGGCTGTCCCCCACAGGTTCCATGGTTATATATCGCTGCAAAAAATGGCGCCATTCGATATTAACACATGGAACCGTATGCATGCTGGACTGTGGTTAGAAAAGCCCTGTCCTCACTGCTTCAGGAGTAGAGCCGCGTCTGAATGCTTCTGGTAGATAAGCACTTGTGAAGGGCGAGCGTCTGCAGCAGGGAATCGCAAGGTATTTTATCTTCCCACCAAACCAGGTGTACTGGTCGCAAATGGGACAACTATATTTTGGGATTTCTCTAGCTCTGGGACATCACTGCACTATGTCCTGACCTTCAGGGATGGGATGCGTCTGGGTTTTTTGCAGTGGCAGGTCGTCCATAATGGGCAATGGTGTGCTGACCCACCACCCATTGCGAAGGTGCCAAGCCAGCCCGGGTAAAATCCTGAGTACTCTCACAGCTGCACCAAGCAACTGAGACTGTGCTACTAGAGAGGAGTTTTTGCTGTTTGGGAAAAATGACTCCCTTGGCTTAAAGAACCCCAGTCATGCATACCTAATGGGCCATGCAAGGCAGAGGGCATGTTCTTCCTAGTCAGGGGTACTGCAGGCTGGAATTTACCAGAGGGTGGTCCCGCGTATCCGACAAGACTGGAGAACCATGGGAAGTGACTTTTTGGCGCTCAGACTCTGCTGCCTATGTCAGGAGCCAGAACGCGAGAGGATTTTAGATTGACACCTTCTCTGCTTCCTTGATCATGTATGAGTGGTCTGTGGGAGCTAAATGGCCGACCACAGCAGATGTGTGTCTGCAGCCGGAGTGCTAGCCTGTGCAGGAGCTAAGACATTGTTCAGGGAAGAGTAATACAACTTTGTGTATTTATATATGAATGTGAGTTTGGATAATAGCTATGCAACTTGTGAATGCAAATTATACAGTGAGATAAATTCATATGCTAAAATCGAGCATTTAAAGCTACTCATCCTGACCTAGGATATCTAGTCCCAAGAGGTTGCCTGTAACTATCATGAAGGGGCCAGTTACTCCAGAACAAAGCGCCCTCGGTGGATTCCATGGCCTATGCACTTAAAAATGTACCCCGTGGTAAAAACATGAACTGAACTTGAATGGTTGAAGATATCCTTTCATGGATGTCATATATCTCTTGAAGAAGTTCCTACAGACCCTTAGGGAATGAAACATGTTAGTTGTGGGCACCTCTGGTAAAGAATCAGGAGATATACAAAAACTTCATGCATACTGGTATGGAGAGCCAGTGATTAGAAGAAACCCAGAAGGGCTTTTACCCATTAGAAATAAGATCTATATCTGGCAACGTGTACCTAAGTGTCTCTGGCATATGTTCTCAGAAAAGAAAGGGACATACATCATGTAAATATTAGCATTTTTAAAGTGTTGTAATGTTTTATTGTTTGTGTGTATTGATATGATGTTCAGACTAGTGACATACTAGATTCATACATGTTAGCTGAGACTTCACAATAGACATGGTGAGCAATTCACTGTAAAATCAATCAGAATGTTTCAATGAGGTGGAGAAGAAATAGAGCAGGACTCCTGAAGGAGAATAATTGTGTTGGTGTGTCTGTAGTATACTCAGGAGCATTATCCTTCAGCACTCTGATCATCGTACGGTTAGATCCCAGGTGCCCTCTTGGTTTAATGTTGAATTGTCTGTTTGTGTGACCGTGAGGGTTTTTTTCTATGCATATGTTAATGTGTGCACCTGTGCAGCGAGAGAGAAGTGTTTATTGGTGCATGTGGGAGTTCAATGTATATGTTGCTGCGTAGGGTGCCCATGCGAATGCTGTGTGAATGTGCATGACCGTGCGCACTTGTGGGCTGCATAGGGGGCCATGGCATTGGTTACATGCGATTTTAACAAATGGAAAATAACGAATAACATTATTGTCTAAACATTTATAATGAAAACAATACTGATTATTATTTGTTTTTCATCTGGGGAGGTCCACACCAAGCCTCCCTTTTCCCTTCATTTATAATACCAACCCAATCCACACCTCACCCGTTTTTACCCCTTACATCACCATATATATATAGTCAAAATAATTTGATATTTTTTGTTATTAATGTTTAGACATTAATGTTATTTGTTATTTTCTATTTGTTTAAATCACTGCACACCCAGGGAATTGTGGGCAAAGTCAACATGATGAGTATTCTTATTTGGGGAAACTGGCCTACATTTGTGCGGCCAGTACAGACATATTTTTTACATGAAATAACAGTTTTATTGCCATTATGTGCAAATCTGTTATGATGAGTGTTCTTATGTTGGGGGATTGGCTGAGGTTGGTGCAGTCAGCATGGCCATGTTTTCTTGCATTAGCATGGCATTATTTTAATGTCTGGGGTTACTAGCGGTCTCATGCAGAAGGGATATGGCCCAGCATTTTGGGCTGGACTACCCTTTTGGGGCGAGTCCCAGCCTGATTTGCACAGGGTCTTTCCCCTTTCAGTAATGGCTTGGCAGGCTGAAGAACAATGGTCTGGGGGTTGCCCAGAGCTACACCAGAGGTTGAGATTAAATGTAAACCTTCCAGCCATCACCTCCCTTGCTTTGCTTTATTATAAGCAAAGCCAGCATGCATGTTCTTACTTGGTGATACTAACTTAAATGGGTAAGTTAGTATCAACGTACATGAACTGATCACATCTCTGGATTCCAACTCCCCAGCTGTCCTCATCCTACTTGATCTCTCCTCTGCCTTTTATATGGTTAACCATTCCATCCTCATACAAAGGCTCCACGATACCCTTGGTATCTTGGAATGGGCACTGGACTGGCTGACCTCCTTCCTAACTTTCTGCTCTTCCCAGGGCATCCTGGGCACCTTCTCCTCTCCTAATTCCTTCTCCACCCGTGGTGTCCCCAGGGTTCTATCATCTCCCCTTGGCTCTTTAACATCTACCTTACTCAGCTGTCACTCCTCATCTCATCCTTCTGCCCCAACTTCCATTGTTATGCAGACAACACACAACTCTTTTTCAAACTTCCTGCTGAACCTCTTGCACCTTCCATCATCACTGACTGCCTATCTGCAATCCAGGCCTGGTGCACTTCCAATGATCTCTGCCTCAATGCCAGCAAAACTGAGATCCTTCCCATTGGGACCCCTGCTCCCGCCTTCTTCCCTTCACTCTGGCCTTCCTCCATGGGCTGTCCCCTGCTCCATCTTCTGAAGCCAGAGACCTTGGAGTCATCTTCGACTCCTCTCTCTCATTCCTCCCCCACACTCAGGACATTGGCAAGAAGTCCCACTTTCAGCTCTTCCTTCTCAAAAGAATTCTACATTTTCTCACCTTCCCCCAGAAGCTCAATGTTACCCGAGCCCTGGTTCTCTCTAGCCTTGACTATTGCAATAGCCTCCTCCTGAATCTTTCCTCTTCCACTCTGTGACCCCTCAGCTGCCAAGGCCTCAGGCCAAGGGACCGCATCTCTCCTGCCCTAAAAACTCTTCACTGGTGCTGGGGACCATTCTATATGTAACTCTCTCTTACTAAATATTCTCCCTCTAGACCTCTGCGTTCCTCTGGCACCATCTCTTTGTGTGTAAAGCGTTTTGCTAAAGAGGGCAGGTGCTTGATCGCTTTCCTCAGCTGGCTACCTTCTATGGAACAACCTCTCCCTCTGTCTTGAGCAGGACTTTCTTAAATTACGGAAGCTCCTGAAGACTTTCCTCTTTACCTCCTCCTTGCCCCTTCTCTCCTCTGCGAATCTCACAGTTGCTTTGATTGGTGTCCAGGAGCCTTATGCATCCTCGGGGCCCTGACCTCCCACACCAAATCGCCCCCAGCTTTTGGCTATCCTCAGCACTTGCCTCGGTGCACCCTCTGTCCTGGAGGCTCGCACTTACCATACTGTGCACTTCATCTGTTGCTCAACCACGAGCACGGGCACCCCAGCATCTACCTCCACTACCCCCTCCCTTCTACACTTGCACATTCTGAATACTCACATGGCATAGTAGTTTCTTCCTTTTCCCCCTCCACAGTATTTAATATTTTATGTATTTAATGTTGTCTCATTCCCATGTCCCCTCACTTTTGCCCTGTGGGCTCTTTGAAACAGAATGTACTTGCTGTATAAGCGCCTAACAAGCGAACAATAAATAAATAAAAAAATGGGTGCAGGCATCGTGAAACTTTTTATAATGGCAGAATATGAGTATATGCTGTGGCCGAAGACATCATGAAAATGTTTGGAAAATGCTAATGGACACCCCACACCTTTCCCAGGATTTCAGCCCCATCACACATGAGATGGTTGCAAGGAATAGCCGAAACATCAATATGGCTCATTATAAGCATCTCGACGCAGAGAACAAAACTCAAAGGTCCTTATGGGATCTTGAAAACCAAGTTTCAAGGATTTAGGATGCAAAGTTTCTGAGATATTGCCACTGCAATGCACTGCACCATGCCAGGGTGAGGCGACAGGTGGGGAGAACGCACAGAAGGTGCCAGAATGCTGCAGCATGCCAACTCTCACCTCCACCTCCCCTCCACGTCTGCTCTGTGGTATGTCAGCCAGCCACACACGCCCATTCTCAGTGCAGTTTTCCGCAGAGTGCAAAGCACATCAAGTGATAAGCGACCCGGAACAGGATAATTGATTTTCAATGATTGATGAGAGTGTCATCATGTCCGTCTACAGAACCAGTGCAGAGTATGGCAAAACGTAAGTGTGGCGGTTCTACTGATGAAATGCCAAGATGGGCGCAAGCGAGATGAAGGCGTTCCCCTTACGGAATCTCTGGTGTCTGAAAGGCAATGCACTAGATTCAGTATCTGTTACGGGACACGCAGTGACCAAAATATATCTCTGTATGCATAGCTTGGATAAATTAGAGAGGGAGACCTATATGAGCAGGAGGAAGAAGCTACATCTCCAAAGCCTGTGTCTCACCTAATTGCAGTCATCTTCCAATCATTGAGCCCTATAAGCCAAAGTGATCACATGACCAACAGCGCTTCCCATCTTAGTGCCCTGCAGCTCGCTGGTTGCTTACGGTATCAATCCCAGTCAAATCCCTGGACCCACACACACCCTCCTCAGATAAACTCCACCCCATGAACAAATAAACTGCACCTCTAGTGCCAGACTCAGGCCAACAGCAGCTATCTTTCCATCAGGCAGCAATGTTATTGACCAAAGTGGTCACATGACACCCCTTATAACGAGGAGCCGGGGGATCATCACGCTGGGAGCCTGAGGCTAAGGCCAGTTTAAGACAGGGGCACCACCTATTTGGCCCTGTTCTGGGCAAAGCCACTTTTTCTGTTCCCACTGCTCCTCCTTAACAACTACAGAGGTCAGCACCACTCACATGCCCCTGCCTCAGGTACTCAGCCTACCCCAGCCCTTCTGCCTGCAATCCCTGAGTTCCATCCTACTACCATGCTCCTACCAATCCTACTCCTCCATTTTACAGTCCTCTCTCTTTTTCCCCTCAAGGGGCTTTTCCCAACCTTATACATTCTCCTACCGCTTCCCCTCTCCCCTCATCCACTTTCCTCATTCCTAACCTCTCTATGCTGCTGACATGACACCCTAGTCATACCTCTCCTTCTGACCCTACCCATTCCAACCTCATCTTTCCCGATCACGTCCTTCTTGCAGCTGCCCTACCTACCTCTCCACCCTCCCACTCCGCCACTGAACTCAACACTGGCCTCTGTATTGCCCAATCCCCTTGTAACAAGAAATCATTTTGCATTCACCCATTGGACTCCCATCCCCAAACTCCCAGTGATGGCCGTTATTGACATGTGGATTCCTCCTCTTGGGACTGTCAAGCTGACTGTCCTCTTTAGTGACTTTCCTACCTTCTTCCATTTTTCATGACAAAAAAGGTGTTGGACAGATGATCAGAAAAGACACACCACTGTCCTCCCTTCCCTCCTCTGAGATAACTCCCTCCTCCCTTGAACACATATCTGTCCAACTTCTCATCCATTTCCCTCTCACCTTCTTTTGGATCTATTGTCCTCCAGGCACACTCTACCTCTTCGTTTTAGATCTCAAACTATTACTTATATCGTTCCCAGTTTATGTTCCCACTATCATAATGGGTGGACTCATTCTTTCCATTGCAATCAAGGTCGATCAACTTCAGCTATACTCCACTCTCAGTGACCACTCTCTGGCCAACCTACACAACTTTCCTACTCATACCCATCACAACTCTCCAAATCTCATCTTTCTGTCCTCCTCTCTTGACTCCTCTGCTGTTAACCCCTCCCCTCTGAACACTCTTCTTCTTCAGCATCTTTGTCATCCTTCCCATCCTGTCTCAATTGTCACTAAAAGAAATGACTGGCCTCACACCATGATCTCCTATTTTGACCAATTCAGGACCCCTTCCAAACTATCATCCCACTGCTTGCCCACTTGATCAAATTCACCTTCATTAAGTGCAGTACTTCACTGGCCATTAACTGTGATAATTAGTATGGAGCCCGCTGCTTCACCCTCTTCCATCCACACCATACACCATGGATCTTCCCTGACATCCAACAGCTAAGGACAATCTTCATCTGCATCTACTTTGCTGGCACAATGCCCACTCTCTTGCTCTCCTTGCTGTTTACAAAGACTCTGCCAAATCGACCACCTACATAAAGCTAATTTCCGCTCTTCCCTTGTGCCTTGCCAAGATGTTCTTGACCCTCCATATCATACTTCCCCCCATTAAAACCACTCCATATCCTCCTTACTCTCCTTTGATCGCAATGCCACCTGTGCCTCCTTCAAAATAACTAAAATTGTGTGATGTCCTGTAGCTCCCATCCCCACCCCTTTCTCTCCACCTTCTTCCACCATCATCTCTCCTCTCTCTTCTCTAGGCCACTTCTTTCCTAGCAGCCCCACAAAGCTCATATCCATGGTTTGCTCTTCCAACCCATCCAGTATTCATGTTGATCTATTCGCTCCCCAAATGATCAAAGTGCTTCAAACTCTATTTCCACAGGAATCTTCCCAGCCTGTGATAAGAGAGACAAGTTACACCCATCCTAAAAGAAAATACAGACACAAATAATCCTTCTTACTACAATCCAGCCTCTCGTTCTGGCCACCCCTCCAAAGTCCTTGAGAGTTGTCTTTCACCATATCATCAACTACATTTAAGGACACACACTTTGTGATACCCTCCGATATAGTTAACTGAAACTGATACCCCCCAAATCTTACTGCTCCTCACCACTCTCACCTCTCCTATGCAAAAATGTACCAGAATACTAAATGATGTTAAAATATCTAGTTTTATCGTGACAGATAAAATTACCGGTTATACATGGTAACAAATATGCTTGGGGCAGAATTTTCAGTGCTTTTCTGTATTACAATGAGCAATGACACATTTCAAAAATAGAATGAGCTGTGACCAGTCTTACCAATCCGACCTTGAAAGCGAAGCACTTGGCAAGAATTACGCTTTGAGAAAAAGAACAAAACTGCAAATACATTAATAGAAATTTGAAACTGCATTCCCTTTTAACATTGATAGTACCTAGAATGACATGACCTACTTCTCTGAATAATTGAGCAACGGGCACTCCAAACCCCTCACTTTTGACCTATATTTACCCAGAGGCTGGCAATATTCCTGTCTCATCTGGACACGTTGAATCCCCCAAAGTCTGCTCACCGACAGATAAGGAATGCCACGGCACCATGAAGCCTGCTAGCACTGGACTCTGTCCAGGAATTCACTGTCCTTCTCAGCACAGTGTCCCAGGATGCCTGCCTGCAAGCTCATCTCAGTCCAGCCTTCAAGGATATCTCACCATGCTCACCTCTCCTCCATACTCAATGTCTCTGTCACCTTCCACATTGTGGGCACCCCCTGGCCCCCACCATACAAACTCTCCCCTTCCTTGGCTTCACACTCACCACTCCATTCGGTGGTCTCACCCTACCTATCTGACTGTTCCTTCTCCATCTCATGGAACCCCAACACCACCTCTACTACACCCCTTGCAGTGGGTGTCACTCAATAATCAGTCCTCATCACCCTTTACACCTTGTTAGGGGTCTCTCGGTCACTCACTCATACTCCATCCTCCTACCCCTTTATGGCTCATCCCCGCCTCCAGATTTCTTGTATGGTCACCTTACATGCGGGAGGCCGCTGTCTTCGTGGAGATTCTTCCCACTGTGGCCTCCTCTTGATTGCACGCATGCATACTTAGGAATTCTTAGGGGTGCTTTCCTCCTGACCTCTTCACTCCATGACCCTTGCATTGCCAACTTGGGGTCCATTTTGACAGTGATCTTAAGCTCAGTGATTTAATCAAAAACACTGACATCACGGCCAGGGTTAACCTTTCAACATCGGAATAAATCACCTACATTCATGTACTCCTCAGCAAAATCTTCCATCTATTCGGTGCTTTGGAAACCTATGCTCTGGCCTACTCCTATCCCCCACCCACTCCTTTGCTTCCATTGACACATCTCCACTTTGCTGCGTGAACCCACTACAACCTCCCTAGTTCCTACGCCCCCTCAACTCTCCACCATAACCATGGCTAGCTCAGCATCCCTTCCTCTTCAAGTTCCAACTCCTTGCCTTCGAATCAATTCATGGTGTTGCCCCCCCCCCCACTGCTTTGATGACTGTATCTCTTCATAACCTATCTGCACCCCACGTCCATTGGGCCACCTCCTTCCGCTCCTTTGCACAACAAACCTCTCTCGGGGCCATCAAAGTTGCACAATCAATAGCACTCTTGAAGACCATACTAAAAACCCATTTGCTAACCAGTGAAGGGGATTCCTAAACGTCCCCACTAATTCTCCCCACTTCTGACCCTCCAGACCACCATTGTTATATAGACTTGAGATCAATTCATCTCTACAAAATAATGAAGGACAGGCATGGGTTGGATGCTGAAAGTTGGTGATAAACACTTTATGGGGGAAAAAAATCAAAGGATGACATATGCCCTCGTAACATTTCTCAAAATAATCTTTGAGAAGCCCATAGACAAAGAACGAGATCGCGATTCCCATATAAAGACATTGTTTTTACATGACTAAGACTACCTCCCCTCTTATGCTTTTTTTGCTGAACTGAGATACCGAAAATGGTATAAATATTTTATTTTATTTTATGTTATTCTGTGAGTTAACGATTAGACATAGGAATTTGGCTAAACAAGTTTGTAATAAATTAAAAATGTCAATAAAACATTTTTTAAATGGTTATATATGCATGTACATTTGTGAAATACATCTCTGTAAATACTAGCCCAAGCCTTAATTGTCTGTCAATCTCCACCGCGTGTGTTCCCTAGACCTAGGCCCTCACCAACTGGTTTGCTCTCAACCCAACAATCACATAACTTGTAAATGCACTCAGCTGTGTGGTTGCCTCCACTACTCTGTGCTGTGGTATGTCATTTCTGAAGAAATGTTTTCCAAACTACCAATGAACACCAATACAAATATGCGCAGTACCACTTGAAACATACCACCAAATGTCTAAAGGTGATAGCAGTAACTGCTTAGGCGAACACACCCCCCCCACAGTAAACATGAGCGCGCAGCTGCGTGGCACACAAATGGACGTGCATTCACGTTGTGACAAGTGCTCATCACAGTTTGAGCATGTGTCACATGCAACAAGAGGGACACACTCTGTGCCCCTGCGAGCAGGTGGACATGGGATCCATTGGCAGGCACTCGAAATCCATTGCTTAATTTGTGGAGGGGCTTGCCAGTGCTCAGCCCCGGTACTTATTTCTGAGCCCGTCTTGATTATGTTGTGGTGTTTTGGCAACTTTATTCTTTTAACCATCAGTCAGTCATAGTAACAATCAACAACAGTGTGCACTGGCCAGGGTCCCTGCATCCTGGGCTGGCTCCTTTTTATTCACAAACCTGATGACCTAGCTTGGCAGGGCGGGAATATTTATCCAGTTTTATCAAAAACAATGAGATGCAAGGTGACAATCCTGGGCAATGACGCTGGCCATGTCCACACACTGCTCCACTCAGCCTGCATGACATCTCTGCAAAATCTCTAGTGTAATAATCAGCAGGATGGATTGACAACAACAGCACAGTCACCAGCCAACAGCGCCAACACAGGGCAAATTCAGTGAAAAGGCCCATATCGATCAGGAGAGCCAGTCATGAGGGCCAACCTACGCGAGACGATCTTGCTGCAGTGTTTCACAGGCAACACATCAGTTCTGTAATGACTTTGCCTTCATTCGTCCATCAATTTACCATAGGAGGAAAGCATGTTTGCTCTTTTTTCCTGTGGTTAACATGTTCCACTTGACACCAATAGGATTAGAGCAAAACGTTAACGATGATGTGTTCTAAAGAAACACACATTTATTTTTATTTAACGATACAACTAATGTTATGTTGATTTCCACCTCAATGAACCAGTGGGAGTTGGAGATTTAGCCCCAAATATGTTGAGCAACAGAGGGGGTGTCAACAGTACACAGAGCGCTGTCTCTCCTCCCATGCAAGAAAATATTTGGGTCCTGACACTTATTTTCGCACAAAGTAAGCACTGTCTAAATCTACAGGGAACACTATGGACTCGGATACATATTTCACACCGTTTGTTCCCAGAAACACTTTGAGGCGAGCCCGGGCACCTGTTGCTGACACTTGTCTCCATGTTGTGCTTTTTCCATTGCCTCTGGGCTTCAGGCGGCAGCCATTGCAACCGTTCATGTTTGCCGTCTCCCTGCTAATGGAGGCCGTGTCTCCTACTTTAGCACTGCCAGGCCCCAGGGGCAGCCATTCCAGGGATCTCGTGTGACTCATGAACGACTTGTGCAAACAAACCATGAACTTCACAGTTCCAAAAGAACACGCCCTTACAAACTGTTTTTTAATGTGTTTACTGGCCGACCTCTGGCCGGGTGTGCTCGAGCAGGCTGCCAAGTGCTGCGGCGTCCCACGGCTGCAGGTCTTAAACTTTGCGAAGACCAGCTGTGGAAGCCATTATCATTCCATATGCTAGATAACTGGTAGATTGGTAGATTCTTACCACTAGCGCTAAAGTTGCCATATTTTCAACGGAGAAACTGTACTTGGAATATAGTTCCAGAGGTGAAGTCTAAAGGCAATTCTTTGTGGTCTGCACAACCTATTTGCAATTTTAAATGGGAAATAACTTGGCATCGATATTTGGAACATAATGATGATGGGTTATTTATATAGCGCCTTTATCCAAAGCGCTTTACAGAGCACATATTTACATACAATATCAGCCAACCGAAATTGGTACTCATTAATCAACCTCAGAAGGATGAAAGGCTGAGCTGGCCTTGCCGGGATTTGAACCTGCGACCTGCAGATCGCAGCAGCGAGCGCTCAACCAGCTGAGCTATCTTACCAGCTGCGATGCATCCATTCACCTGGTACCCTATCTCTCAGCGTGTGCGATCTAGTTGATTCCACACGTGCGATCTAGGTGATTCTATTCTTATTGTCTCGTTGCCAATAGGCCTGAAGAGAAACGAAGGGCACATCTCCATTCTCTCCATGGTGTGGCGCTAGATGGAAACCACGCTGCTCAATCGCAAGGTGTTCTCCGAGCCAACTGCCTGGTGATGTATGATGACACGGTTGGCTTATATTCATTTCTACCCATATCATGAGTGTGGCGTTGTTTGTGAATTGATTCGAGTGCTCTCCTTTAAAGAGAGGCCACGAGAGTTGCCTTCGAATTTCACCTCCTATGCCATCTTGATTGGGCCTTGATTTTTTAATTGTATTTTATTTTGTTGCTTTTGTCTACCCGCTGTCTACTTGCGCCGCAGTTTTCCCCACGGCTCAGGGGGGGTTCTGTGCACTCTCTTGAGAGCTGGCGGTGGTCCTACCACGGACCAGAGATCCAGGTTCTCGGCACCTTGACAACCAATGTTGTTTTCGCTTTAACAAACAAAACAGTAATAATTAACTGAATTGAAAAACGGATCCAGGCCAAACCCGGACCACAATCAGTAGTTTATAATGGCTAGTATTAGCCATATGGTGTGTTCTGAACCTACTCCGCCCACCTCTTGCCAGGCACTATGCGTGATGAGTCAGAGTGTGTAGGTGTGTGTTATCTCAGGGTGTGGTGTGATATCCTATAGTAATACTGACTTAGGGCTCCTGGCTCTTACTTTCCTTTGGGCTTCTTTGCAAGTTGGGCAGTATTCTGGTGGTTAATCTGACGGAATACCGCCCAATGGAATTACTGTTACTGCCACTTTGTCTGGTGGAATTACCGCTAGATTGCAGGTGGCAGTGGCATTTTTGGCAGAATTACCGCTGGTGGAATTACCATGGCAGTAATGCCACTGATTTTGCAGACTCGTAGCATTGCGGTGTGGTGAAAGTGGTGTTAATTACGTTACCGCAATCTTTTTCCCACACCACCATACTTGTAATGATCCTGTTTATTTTGTATTAGTAACCTACAAGGGACAATCAGATTGTAACATGCAATCTGATTGGCCCTCGCCGAGGCTTTACTGGGAATCCCTCGCCTGACGTTCTTTTCCTTTGTGTCTCCGGCGGGGGGGTGTGGCAGCCCCTCAGCCAATGAGGAGGCTCGGAATGGGGTAATCCCTGCTCCAGGCCACTAGAGGGCTGGAGGCTGCCATCCACCCCTCCCGGGGAATGAGGTGTTTTCGCTCTCCCCCCTACCCACCCCAATCCAAACAGTACCCTTCCCGCTCTCCCAACCCCACTTACCTTCTTTTTGCTCCATTTCGGGAGTGGACGCTCTGGGAACACTTCTGTCCCCAACGCTTCTGCTCCCGATCCGCAACAGGTCGTCATGGAAACGAATGAGGCCCCTTCTCTCCTTTCCATGGCGGCCATTTTCTTTGTTTACTTTTTTCGCTATTTTTTTCAATGGCCACCATGGAAAGGGAGAAAGGACTACTTCTTGTCCCTTCTCCCTTTCCATGGCGGCCATTTCATTTGTTTACCTTTTTCAATACACTTTAAATGGCCACCATGGAAAGGAAAAACGGACTCCGTTTGTGAATTCTTTCTTTTTTTTTTTTGTGTTCTGAAACGCTGGAGCATTTCGGAACAGAAAAACAATGCTATTAGTACCCCGGTCTTCGAGCCGGGGTGCTACTAGCAATAAGCCCTTTGCTGCGGGGGCATTACCGAGTCTGGTAAAGCCTGGGGCCTTCATTAATTATGTGCCCTGGGGCTTTACCTGACTCGGTAATGCCCCCGCGGCTCTGGGTTTATTGCTTAAATAAAGCGCCACATGCCCGGACACCTTATAGCGCACAAAAATCAAGACAAACGGACAAACATAAAAACCAAGAAAAAAGTGGAAACCATACCTGTCGGAGAGAGCTGTCAAAGAGGGGCGTCTTTAGTGTTTTTTTCAAATGTGTCATGCAGGAAATAGATCTTAGTGCCAACGGAAGTTCATTCCATGATTGGTGGGCCCAGCAATCAAAGACGGCACCCCCGCATTTCTGAAGTTTGTAGCGTGGGAAGGCTAGAAGGTGTGAATTATTGGAACGGGGATCTGTTGACAGGTGCCTTCCGAAGCCGAGCTGCTTGATATTTAGGCGCGGATCCCTTGAGGCATTTGAGGGAAAACTTTAAGGATTTATAAAGAATCCTGTTTTTTACTGGGAGCCAGCTTAGGCCCTCTCTCACTGATATGATGCAACTTGCCCAACCTACTGACTATATGGAGTCATGTGTTAACATCCTCCAAGTTCGCTGGAACTTGGAAGTCTGGCTTCCTGTAGCATTTAGCCTCTTGCACTTACAAAGGTGGGAATTTGCACTATTTCAAATTATGATTTCTGGCTACACCAGCGCTTCAAAACATGTACAGTGGACACGGCCAAAGGCCATGGCTAGTGGCCCGGCAGTGTTTTTTGAAATATACAGTGTGCAGGGCCAAAGGCCGTGCTCACTGACCAGGGCCAAATACCCTGGCTAATGGGCCTTAAAGACATATCTGGTGGCCATGGCCGAAGGCCGTAGCCACCTAGTGGATCCAAAAGAAACATATTTTGAAAATATGTATACTGGTCATGGCCATATGCCATGACTACTAGCCCGTAAAAAAACTATGGTTTAACAAAACCCTTGGAAATCAATGAAAAAACCTTAGTTAAGGTGCTGTTAAGTTGCACAGATTTAACACATTTTACTTGTTAGAATCTTGGAGCTGCTATCACCTGTTTACGGACAAACACTGGAGTTGGGACTACACTTCCAAGAAGATGATCACCTCATAGTGACTGTCGGGCGGCCCCACAGCAATGTGCAGAATATGTGATAGGCGCGTTGCTGTCACATCGTCATCCGACAGCGTGACTGCGTGGAAGCCAGTATTGATTGCTGATATTCTATACGAAAACTATCCTGATTCAGTTTGCAAAATGGCTATGTGTTCTAACAGCGCCGTTGAACCTACTGGAAGTACCACCACCCTTGTAGCGACTGATGCCAGTGTTCGCCCTTATGACGTACGCCATAACAGGAAATGTCATGCACAAGTCAAACAGCCTCTGTTAATCAGTTTTGTATCTGATGCCTCGAAAATCACTTGTTTCTTCCCGGCGTGATCCATGAGCCACCCTGTCTCTACTACTCCATTGAGGCTACAATTGTCTTCTTCACTCAACTGCTTGGGCTCCAAAATTGTGGAAGCAGTGGTTAATGCGATCACAGAGGCCCCATGTGAATCGGTGACATTCTAAGATAAAACATTGATCGAGTCTGTTCCTTTTGAGATCGGCTCTCGAGGAATAGATCCAGCTAAACCACTGATAGAGCCTGTGACTGCTGTGATTAATTCTCCACGGACAGAATCTGTTTTAAATATGGATTGTGCTGCTGTATCAGTACCTGCTAAAATTGCGCGCAAACCTTTGCGGGATGAGTTTGTTTTTCGATGTGACCGTAGCAGGAATTTGCGCAACAGTCTATTGTGAAGTCCTGTGTTTTCTGATTTTAAACTCGACTTTGGAAGAACACAGACTGAATTTATTTATTTATGCATTTATTACAGCGACAAAACCCTTGTGTCTCTAGGCGCTAGTTACATTGAGGAAATGCATTGGGATGAATGATGAGTCTTAAGGGAAGCAGAGTTAGTTGAAAAGCCAGGTCTTTAGGTTTTGGCTGAAGGTCCAGTAGCCAAGTTCTTTTCTGAGTGCTGGAGGGAGAGTGTTCCAAAGTTTGTCAGCCGCAACCGGGAAGCTCTTACCCCCCTCCCCCACCGAGAGGCGATTGAATTTGGGGATCTTGAGGAAATTAGAGTTTGCAGATCTGAGAGGTCTGGGGTGGTATTTCTCCAAGCAGCATGAGAGGTAGGTTGGGGCTGTGTTTGAGAGACATTGGTGGACCAAGAATAGTGTGTTGAATTTGATCCTTTCTCGGATGGGTAGGCAGTGTGCATTTCTCCTGGCTTCTAAACTGCAGTAAGATTTGAAGAGACGTATGGCTGCTCGGAGAGCATTGTTCTGAACCGTTTGAAGTTTGTTCAGGTTGCGCTCAGAAGTGTCGATAAATAAGCTGCTGCAATAGTCGAACTTGGCTCCTGTGATGGCTCTTGCAATGGAGAAGCAGTTGGGAGTGGAGCGGAAAGGCTTGCTGGCATGCAGCAGTTTGGCTGTGTAGGCTGCTGATGAAGCAATAGTGTTAATTTGCCACGAAAGATCAAGGTTAGAGTCCAGGTAGACGCCGAAGGTTTTGGCTGCGGCGGAGGTGGGGATTCTGTTTCCGTCGATGGTAAACTCCTTGTAGGTTGGGTCAATGTTGCATAGTGGGGAGTCAGAGCCAACGATGAGGATTTTGGTTTCATCGTCATTAAGGCAAAGTTGGTGAGATGCCATCCAGTTTATTACGACTTCATACACTGAGTTGGTGGTGGCTGAGTACTGAGCGTATGAACCAGAAAGGGGGATAAGGAGCTACGTGTCATCAGCGTAGTTTGTGTAATATATGCTGAGTAGGTCAAGGTGGTTGAAGGGGGGTTTCGTATAGATGTTGTAAAGGGCGGGGAAGAGGCAGGAACCTTGGGGAACTCCGCAGGTGACCGGAGTAGGCGCGGGGGAAAAGTAATCGATGAAGACTTGTGAAGATCTGTCAGCTAGGAATGACCTAATCCAATTGGTGGCCAATGAAGAGAAGTTAGCTGTCGTGGCAAGTTGTGAACAGAGGGTTTGGTGGTCTACCAATTCAAATGCTGCTAAGAGGTCCAGCATCATCAGGAGGGCAGGTTTGCCAGTGTCCTTGATGGCATCAAGCTTAATTTTCAGGTCAAGTCGTGCAGTTTCGGTTCCGTGCTTGGGGCGGAATCCTGAATGGCGAACGCCCAAGATATTATTCTCCTCGAGATACTGTGGAACCTGTATATAAAGTACGCGATCCAGGATCTTCAGTAGGTAAGGTACCGTAGTGATAGTGCAATCATTTTTGTAGGTATGGAGGGGTCGAGTGAGGGTTTCTTGAGCAGCAGTAGGACTTATGCTTCCATTAGGGAGGTTGGCACCGATTTGGTGGAGATGGAAGCATTAATAATGGCTGTGATGATAGTAGTGTCTCGGCACAGTCTTTGATGACTGGGGCTGTGCAAGTGTCCCCTTTGCAGCATGAAGGTTTGAGACTCTTGATGATTTTGGTGACATCCGGGACTGAGACAGGGTGGAAGTTGAACGGGGCGCAGGTGTGGGCAGGTAAGGCACTTGGTGCTGCGGGCGGTTGTGGTTTGGCTAGCATAGGAAGTTGTTTGGAGAGGATTTTTTCATTCAGGGAGTTTACTTTTCCAGTGAGGGCGTCTTGGATTTTGTTGCACCAAGCGTTGCACACTGTGAGATCTTGCTGGGGAGCTGGTCTATAGCCCCTGGAGGATCGTGAATAGTTCCTGGAAGTTGGATTTGGTGTTACTGATTCTAGGGTTGTAGCTGCTGGCATTGACCGTGTGGATTTCCCTTCTGTAGTCTTTGGCAATGGAGTTGAAGAGGGCTTTGGAGGCAGGGGAGGTTGTTTTTTTTCAAGCTAGGTCAGAGGTGCGCTTTTTGGCATGAGCTTGGAGGAGCTGAGGTGTGAGCAAAGCTTTTTTTTAGTGAGGGTTTGGCTTTGTGAAGTTTGTGAGGGGCAAGCGTGTTGACTGCCTAAGCAATGGTTTGGTTGTAGATGTCAACCACAGCTGCTGGATCTGTCACTGAGGGTGGGAGGTGAGCAAAGGTAGCAAGTAGCGGTGTGAGGTTGGTGTTGTTTAGGTTTTTTGTGCAACGGGCCACACTTTCAGGTTTAGCAGAGTGTACATGAGGGAGGAGCGACCTCTGACGGGCCCATGGGATCAGAGCTCACCCTCGAGTACTTTAAGACGAGATAGCGACACCTTAAGGAGGATGGGTGCAGGATTCTCTTACTCCAACACCAATCAATAAGGACAACTCAAATGGTTTGACAAAGGGAAGTCCGTTTCAGTTCAAAAAATGGGGAAACATTAGGAAATCATCAGTGGTGCGATCGCCCGTCTCGCTTCAACTCCCACAATCTTCATTCAAACAGCAGTATTTATAGGCAAAATTCATCATCATTGACGTGTAACACTCAAAAGTTTGTCATGCAAGTCTATTGGTTGGAAAAGGTAATTTATGTATAGGTACCATACCTGTATATGGTAACAGAGTATGAGGATTGGATAATTCTTATCGGGTGGGCATCTACACCCATCCCTCTACATCACTCGTACTTGACGTCACTACAAGTACGACGTCTCATTAGTTCTACTAGCTACAGGACCCTAGATTACTTGGTCCATTGTGATTGAGTCATTTACACCCCAAAGCATAAATCCCCACTTTAATTAGCAGCATGCAGAATGTTCACCCAGATGCGACATGCCCCAAGGTTCACCCTGCCTCCCTTGCATCAATCAGTACTTTAGAGCTATGTGTCAATTAGTTGGCTGAGGACGGCCTCGAAACTGTAGCTTCTTATCAGGAAAAGTTATGGCATCCTCTGGTTTTGGGTGACATCAGACGTTGGTACCTCTTCGCGCTTGGCTGGTCACATGTCAGTACACCGTGAAGCTGCTTCATTTTTTTCCATCTATTTGCATATTTGATTCTCTCTTCGACCTCGCCACCTGCCTGGGCCTCCTTATCTCGACCTTCACGGCAGGCTGCTATGCTCTTAAGTTTCGATTCTTCGAAGTTGCCACTCTCCTCCCCTCCCTGGGGTTGACCTTGAATACCTAGGCATGAGCTGCTTCTTGCTAAGTTTCGATTCCGCTCTTTCGTCTGGCTTTGTGCTGGTATATGAATCCTGGCCTGTTTGGCCCCTACCATCCTGGGCTTAATTCTGCTTTCATGTAAAATGGAGTCGCAATTGTATAATGTGCTTCGTTGAAATAGATATATAGTTGGCCTATGGGTCTCTTCTGGGACAGTCTGAAAGTAGTCTTCATGTCGTGTCAGCTGTGTCAGCTGTTGATACGGTTGTCT
This sequence comes from Ambystoma mexicanum, assembly GCF_040938575.1. Lineage (NCBI taxonomy): Eukaryota > Metazoa > Chordata > Amphibia > Caudata > Ambystomatidae > Ambystoma > Ambystoma mexicanum. The sequence goes on along the minus strand of NC_090925.1, from coordinate 754,288,003 downwards.
CAATGGGTACCGTGCTGCCCATGGTTTTGTGGTAATTGGCACTTCAACAGGTATTGCTTTTCCGATGGGCACTGGACAAAGCCCTAGCGTGGCTCTGCTGGTTTATTTGCTCATCATACATCACATATCTTGGCGAGTATGTTCCTGGTATTTCAAAATGGGTGGCTGGAGTGCAGGCCATATCTGGGACCTCCTCTACAAGGGTGAGCTGGACTGGGGCATTCAGAAGTGGGGATATTGAAGGTAATGGTGTAGTGATCAGCAGGGTCGGACTGGGACAAGAAATAGGCCCGGACACCCAAATAAAAGTGGCCCACCCCTTGCCTTTGAAAAGTGGCCCACCCCTCACCTCAAAAAGTGGCCCACCCCTCACCTCAACAAAAGTGGCCCTCAAACCATCATCCCTGAATCGCGTCAATTCACGACTTTACACTTGAGAAAGTGATAACATTCCTTTTGTTCTTTTTTTAAAAAAAAACATCATCATCACATAGTTAAATACTTATTTTGCAGAACCAGACTCAAAGCATGTCTACTCATTGCCACCAGTAATGAAAATAGAGTTGCATTTAATAAGCAGTACAGCCTAATGATGACACCATAACAACACAACTCATAAAATAACATACATTTGCATACAGTTCTGTGACAGGGTCTGCTTCCAGCTTCAAAACGTACAACTGCAATCAAACAGCCCTTTTGGTTAAATCTCTGGGATAGACGGCCAAAGGGTGGTGTTCAGCGCCCTACCAAATGAAAAACAAACATTGGCAATGCCAAAAGTTTGGCCTTTTGTTTATATATGGGAAAGGCATTTGTCAGGCAGTTTTAACTGCCCATTGATGATAGCAGGTGCAAAATGGTGCGAGTACTCGGACAACTGATAGCACCGCCAGGCAAATGCCTATTTTTTCTATATAAGCCAAAACTGTTGGCTTTGCCAATGCTTGTTTTTAAGAGGACTTCAGTGAAGGACATGCATAGTGCTTATAATTTGAGTGGCTGAAGGCAGACCTAGCTAAGACATTTGTATTACACTAATAGCACTTTACTGCTTCATTTAAGTCATGAACTCTCAGAAAACTGCTTTGCAAAAATACTGGCAGGAACTTCAAGTGCAAAGTTTGAAGTTATAGCAAAGTTTGAGAGGAAGGTAAGGTTCGCCAAATTATCCTTTATCCCTGGGGCTCGGAGAAAATCATGGTGGCTTTGGAAAATGCCACTCAAATGGACTTTAGGCAGAACAGGCAATTTTGCTTGCAATGTGGTTCACTTTAAGACAGGCTGTGTTATTAGCAATCAATGTTGTGTTATATATACAGAGTGATGCATACACATAAAACACACGCGCTCTGGCTGCATATTATTTGCCCAGGATCTCCCTCTGGACCAGCGCTTCATTATACATAATGGGAACTTTTGAAACACAGGGGACCGGCAACAACACTTATATTCTAGTGGTAATAGTCTACACCTCTACATGGATGGATTGGATAAGCCCATGCAGGTTTACATTTGTTGACACACTCAACGGAGGACATACCCTATTTAAGGCTGACTGACATGCATGCAGCTCTGCTCACAGGAAATGCAGACCTTTCTAAGGGGAAATGGGTATGGAGCACAGGTGGATCGCACTGCATCATCCGACCACCAATGGGCTAATGGAAAGGGCAGACATATTTTTAAAAGGAGGTATTCAACAGCCCTGAGCCCTTGCTTGGAGAGAGGTTGTGGGGAGGCCACAGTCGTATTTAATGACCCCTCATTCATCTACTGGTTTAGCACCATTTTGCATGAGGCGGAGATGCCAACTGCCAGGCTGGGACCAGTTTAAACCAGAATGGATGGAAAGGGAGAGTGACGAAGAACAAGGAGACGTAAGGAATGTACTAGGTAACATGGAAAAAGTACACAAGTTACCACGAGCCACGCCACGGTTCAAGAAAGTAGTTACTAAACCCAGTGACTGGATGAGGGTAAGAAGGCCTACCCTGATGGTCACAGGTTACCAGCCTATTTACCGGACAAGAAAGACATGGAGGTCTCAGCAAGCGGTATGGTGTGGAGTAAAATTGACATGAAGGTAATAGCAGCAAACCTGTTGTGGAGCACTCCCTTGCGAGGTCTACAGGAAGTGAATGCAACTGCGCCCAGAAGAATCTGCCTCTTCACACCAGACATAGGAGACAAACAGCGTGCATGGAGAATTTAGCGACATAAGTAGGTGTGAATTTTCTCATGTAGTCCAAGGAGGGGAATGGAATGTTAGTGTTTGCTATTGTTCCTCTATCAGTACTGGCATGCTTATGTGTCATGTAATGCCCTTCACTCATGTCCCATGTTTTGATTTGAGGCCCTGCACTCTCAGCCAGTTGCCAACAGTCTCTGGCCTGAAAGGGTTGTGCACCCTGAAGTGAATCAACGTCTTTCTGTGGTATTTGGTTTTTGGAGCTTTCCATCGTCTTTGTGAATGCCTGTTTTCTAAGCACTACTATTACTTACCCCTTGTCATGGGTCTTGTATATTAAGCTATCCACACCCCCAGCTGGTGTAGCATTCCAGAGCCCCACTTTCATTGGCTGAGTTAGACGACATCAAGGAATGTGGACGGTGGTCCTTGACGTTTGAGTATTGTCTTTAGGCCGTCTCTCAAGAGTCTGTCAAAGGTCTCCACTTACTGACCCGGGCATCGATAGTTCTACTTGTGGACCTAGTGCTGACGGAACCTGTAACAGCAATTGTAAGTGAGGAGCTTGTCCACATTCCATGAAACCTTCAAGAGCTTCTAAGTACTTACCACACATCCTGTTTCATATTTCAGCATGACTGTCTACATACATACACAATCCCAGAGTTAGAGGGCGTGTGCCTTGGATCCCGAATTCCTGTTTGATATGCATTTGACTCCCTGTGTGATCTTGCGCACATGTCCCTTGCCAGTATCCCCTGCCTCGTTTCTCCCGGTGTCAGTTGCCTTCTAAAAACAACTGTAGCTTTCGGGTCTTCAGTAGAAGAAGAATGACGTTGCCTTGCAATACTGGCTGTTTCTTCATTGTCCACGGATGTATTCACGTGCGACAGAAGAGGAAGATTAGAGCCCGTCGCGAGCATGACTGTGATCACAGGAACTGCATGCCGTGCAGATATGGGAGATAAGCGGGCGCGCAGATGCAATGCAGCCTGTGAGTGCGGGAGCTTAAAAGGAGATAAACCCACTGAACCTTGCATGTCATTGTCACACTGAAGCAAAGGGGCCATGTAGCAAGAAAGCTTTATTTACAAGACACAATATGTTGACTTTCTTATAATTCATTTTGTTTGTGATTGTATGCATCATAAACTCTGAAATGTAAGAAGCCTTTGCATCACCCTAGTAGCAGAGAGAGGCTCACTCTTGTTCTCATTCACGCAAAATAAAATTACATTGTGTATACATTCGGTTAAATACAATTTAAGAATGTTAAAAAATCCACCACCTGCATTTTTTCTCAATGTTTAGCCCACCCAGCAGGATATGAGCTATGCCAAAACTTCAATGAACACATAATAAAAACATGCTAAAGGCAGCAGTTCACTGAGTTTCTTTTCAATGTTCAGGAGTTGGGAGCGTGGTTAAGCCACATTTGGTGCCAGCCAATTCACAGGGTGTGCAAACCAAAAACTAGGGAGAGTCACTGCCATTTTCTAGCCCCGAAGCAATGCTTCTGCAATCTCCCTGGCACAGGCAAGGTGTTCCAGCAGTGACATGTCAGGGCCTTCATCAAGATGCAACACTTTCAGTTCCTGCACCCTTTTCTTTGCCGAATGTATTCCTAGCTCCCCTCTTTCTTTCATCAGCCCTGGACACATGCTGCAAAGATAGCTCTGTTGGTTGCGCACATGTGCCATAAAGAGTAAAAATCAACGCTCCCCCTCGGATCCCAAAGATATAATTACTAGTAACAGGGCAGATCTTACTTTTAAGTACAGTGTACCTACGTACACATACGGGTAACTGCTGATGGGTTGCAGGGGCTATAAGGTCAGTCACTATAACAAAAGAAAAACACCTTTATTAGGTATGGTGAGGTCCCCGCCATCCTGGCCGCCAACCCTATCCCTCCACACGAGTATTCACCCACTCCCACTTCTACTCAGTGCAGCCTGGCAGCTGTGTCTAATGAAACATATGCACAGCAAACTGAACAGGCCATGAATGCTCCCCCATTTGAAGCTGTCCCAGCAGAACCTGAGCACAAAGGGTTAAATCCATAAAGTCACAGAACCTATGCCTGCAGAAACGCCTGCCTTATATAAAGAGTGATGCTGCATACTTGCTCTGGCTGCATATGATTTGCCCAGGATGAGGATCACAGGATTGCACTGCACTGCAGTAAGGCATCCCGATCCCAGTACATAACTCCCTGAATCATAATGCCAATGCCATACCCTCCAAAAACACAACCTGCTCTTACTGTAAGTTGCTGCATATTGACTGACTGGCATCAAATCCGGCTTCCAGTCCAGTCCCACCACACCACCCACGTGACTCCATAATCAGAGACTAACGCTACTTGTGCAAATCGACCCGAAAGGGCCATGAGGCTTTTCTAACAACAAAACAATATATTCTAGTGGAGACTTTGTGCAGAATAAAATAAATAAATAATAAGGTAATTTCCCACTGGCCCTCACTCACCATCCATACTTCAACGTCTGCGACATCGCCGACGTGTGGCAGGTCTCGATGCGCTGCTGCGCACACAGCAAAGTGCGAGCTCAGTGTCAGTCTGCCTGTTGCTGCTGCTGTTGGGGGTCTGGGTTCAGGGGCCACTGGCCGGGGCAGGATGTGGGCGTCCCCCAGCCATTAGTCTGCTGGCTTGCTGCCTGCTGCTGCCTGCTGGCTGCAGTGTCTTCGTCGTCGAGTCCACTCGTCGTCAGTCTTGGGCAATGGGGGCACTGGGCTGGCTCAGCTGGCTGACTCTCTGTGGGCTGCCTCTTCGACTCGTGGCCAAAAAATAATGCCAGGGTCAGGAGGAGGCCCACTATATCAGAGAGTCACCCATGTGTCCACCGACTGTGGCAGCACGCACAGAGTCTGTCTGAGACTGTCGCCACCCCAGCCCCCCACTGGCACAAGTTGCTTTCAACTTTAAAGTTGAAAGCAACTTGTTGTGTGTGAACCTGGGGGCAGCCCGCCCCCAGCCCAGCCCTGCAGGAGCCAGAGCCTGGAGGGAGTGCAGCCCTGCCAGCAACCTCCTGCTGTGTGCTGCAGTCTGTAGAGTGCAGACAGTGTTCGTTTGTGTTAACACTGCCTGTACGTTCTCACAAGAGGGGGGAGGGCTCTAACATGTGCACATTGTGATGCATCATGCATGCATGCATCATGATTATGATGCATGCATTGCAAATCATCAAAGCAAGGTAACAACGTGTGTGTTGTTGTTACCTTGCTTTGATGAATATGCTCCCTCCAGGTCAGGAGGTCCGGCTGCCGGCAGATCCGGGCTGGGGCTCCCCTGGGGCCTGGCTGGGTGGGCCACCCCCCCCCCCCAGAGAGAGAGAGAGCGTGCGTTGTGTGTGTCAGTTTCCTTTTCGGGCCGGCACCCGAGGCGAGCTGAGCACACACAACTACATAAAAACACAGCAGCAGAGCAGACACGTGTTTTGTGTCTTGTGCGTCTGCAAAAATGACAATGTAATAAACATTTACACCAAAAAACAAACGGCCCATGGGTGGCCTCAGGAAAAAACTGGCCCCCAGGTCGCAAAGGTCATCGGCCAGTGGCCGATGGACCGATACGGCCAGTCCAGCCCTGGTGATCAGACCATGGGCAAGGGGAGGTGACGTGATTGGGTTGGAGGAAGTGTTTGATAGATCTGGCAATGAGCCAAAGAATGCTGGTTCCATGTGATAATGTCACCTGGCAAAAGTCGCCAGGCAGGCAACTTTTTTTTCCCTGAGCCTTAAAATACTTTCCTCAAATATTCTTGGAAGTGTATATTTTTATATTATAAAGTCCAATCTAGAATTTTTGAGGAAAGTGTTTGATTTTAATGAGAGTGCATTTTTGGCGAAATGTCGGCCCCTGGCAGCCATTTCCAAGGCTGCTTTATGGGCGGACACCAGATTGCTCACATTGTTGTGAATGCATCTGATCCATTTGATGGTTCCACTTCTTCTTGTACGCAGTATTTGGCAATGGAACAACTATTGAATTTAGCAATTGAAAAATGTGATTCCATTACAAATGCAAAATTCAGCAATGGAAGTGATTACTATTCCTGAGCAAGTGAAGGTGGCTGAAGTATGTCTTAGGGGATGACATCTTGAATGTGGAAGAGAAAGTGGCGGAAGCATGTACTAGTGAAAACGACATCTTGAATGCGCCGGTGCGCTTGGATGTCGATGGAGATGAAGTTAAAAATAATTGTGTTGGATTATCTGTAGGAGATTGCCCCTGTAGTACCGTTGTTCAAAAGGAGGTACTGGGTACTTCAATTGATAACACTGGGAAGGGAACAAAAAAGAAAGAAAGGAAAAAGCGTAGAATTCAGTTCGACACCACTAAGGGTGCACCTAGGCCTGTACGTAGTGATCTCCCACACGAGAACAGTACAACTGGATCGATGAATTGGATTCAGAATGATGCGGAGAAGGTGAAAGTTGCAGGTAATTGTCAAGAGCAAAACAAAAATGGAAAAATAGGGCTAGTAAGGGAAGAAAGGAAAAAGTACTACACCAACGGGAGATGTTAGAAGTATGATTAACGCCACTCATACAAAAGGCAGATTATACTATTTATGCTGCATAAAAAGAAAGAAGGGGAAAGTGATAGTAAAACAGCAAAACAGCTGCTTGATGGTTGTATCATTTTGGAAGATATACATAATTTGTTTGACACTGAATCTCTTGTACCATAACTCCTTGTGTGGATATGAGAACATATGCTGGGGGATCACCCCAACCACAGATGGAGAAATTATCAATGTCAGGACCCCTCTAGTACATACCCATTGAGAGAGAGAGAGAGAGAGAGAGAGAGAGAGAGAGAGTGTGTGTGTGTGGGTTTTTTTTGCACTTCATGCAACCCCTGGATAAGTCAGTGCCCCACTTGGGCCACCCCTGTCAAAAGAGTCTGGACACGCCACTGGGCTTATTGTCGCTGAGCATGGATTGCTTAGCGGGAATCACTTTGTTTGTTCTTCCCTGGGGAGAGGGGACTCTTGACAAGGCAAGTGCCAACTAGCTCTACTCAGCCATGTGCAGTGATTATAAAAACAGAATAAATACTACAAAGTCAGTTAAACAATCTTGTCCGCCTACTAGGAGGACATTACAAATCCATCGTCTATTTCAGAGATCTGATGCCTTTATTCTAAACCGGTCAACATTTTAGACCTCTCTAATTAAACACCGCCACTGCGGGTCATTACTACAAGAGACATCCGCCTCGTAGAAATCTCTGATGACCCTGAATTTGCCACTATACTAGTCGACTTCTACCAGGAAGATACTATAGACTATTCAGTGGCCTGTGAAGTGAACTTCTATATATTACGCTATGAGTGCACTATAATTAAAACTTATGTACAGGAGGATATGGGGGTACCAAGGAAAGCAGACAGGAATTTGTTGGTGAAGACCAAATGCCTAGGATACACTCGATTATGGTGGCAGCAAATGCGAATGGCAGCAGGGAAATACAGCTTGTTAATCATAAGACCACTGGGACTTCCGTGCAAATGGTAGACTGGTCTTGGCTTATGTCTTTCTTGCCCTGCAAGTCTGGAAAATGCCCCAAATCCAAGTTTTGTTTATTATCTTGGAACACCCGGGGATTCAGTCATTTGAGCTTGAAAATTGTATTTTTAATAAGGTGTCTAGCTTTGGCATTATTTCATGACAGGAGACATGGCTGCCAGAGGATTTGGTGCTTGATGGGAGGGTTACTATTCAGAAGAAGGTTATTAAAGGTCAGCTGTGGCGTCCGGGGATGGGGGGGCTCTTAATTAGCTGTATGCCCCCCTTTGATATTAATGTTCTGGGGCTCTCCTCAGAGTATCTCCTAGTATGTATGTTGATGCGTGATTCTCTGGGCGCGAGGTCATTAAGGGCCTGAAAATAAATCTGTATGACACCCCCAACCCGGTCTTGATAAGACTAAGGCTGTACAAACCCTTGTGTCCTCTTTGATAGGGAAGTATGGTCAGATTTGCTGGGTACTGCTCATTGGGCACTTTAATGCCAAAACTCTGCCGAATGGTTATCTAAAAGAAGCTATACCCATGGTGGTGACTTAACAAACCTTATTAGACAATAAGGTTAAAGCCTGGGCTCAAACTCTGACTAAGCTAAACATAAATATGTTAAACTGGGGTTGCAAACATAATTGCCCAGCTAGTTTCACTAGGGTTTCAGGTAAACCTGCCTCCATCATTGATCATATGTTTGAAAATTCTTTATTTTTTAAAATCAATGTGGATCTAGTCGTGACTCCTCGCGAGGAGAGTGATCATTTCTCCTTGTTATTGTTGCTGGGTTTGGACATTCCTACATACATGGGGATCTAGCAGGCCCCTTGTCAATTAATGGTGGAAATAATAGAATTACGTGGAATCCTACGCATTTGGAAAAAGTTAATTTGTCCCTTCATCATGTGTGCCATCAAAGTATAGCCAGCATAATTGGAAGGAGCCCTGGAGGTGATGGTACAGAGATAAGAGATGAGCTTAGAAATGCGTCTTCAGGGCAAGTTAGCCTGAGAATGACCGCTGATGAAGGGTTACGAAAATGTATAACACATGACTATGTTGACATGTTATCTCTCATTTTGTCCCTGCTAAATGCAGTCAGAACTATCAAAAAACCTGCTGCACCATTGCTTAGAGGCTCCTATGACAAAAACATAAGGGCGGCAAAAAGAGTACTACTAAGGGATCTGCCTAGACTTATAGCACTTCGTCAAGGTACTAGAAGGATAATGAACTTAGTCAGGGATTGTAAAAAGAACTATAAGGCATAGCTCAAATCGTATCAGCAGAATTTGAGACTGGATAAATGGAATGAATTAATGGTAACAGTTCTGGAAAATAATCATAAGAAATTCTGGGAGTTTGTTAATGAAAAATGTCTCCCACCTTACCAAGTAGCGAATGTGGGAAAGGAGATTTGGGAAGCTTATTTACGTACTAATATTGAAACCGTCCCGATAGATTCCTTTGATATTTTACTAGCAAATGCTAATTAGCAATTTACACTGAGTGTACAGGACTTAAGCGGTATAGGTCCCTTTTTAAAGAATGTTCATGCCCCTGGCCCGGATGGCTTAGGTAATGCCCGTTTAAAACTATATCTGGGTTGGTGCGGAAATTTGCTTCATCAGCTATTTACCTGTGTGTCAGCCACAAATATCTTGCCAAATTTGTGGTGTGAAAGTATAATTGTACCATGTAGAAGACAGGGACTCGTCATGAAGCTAAGAACTATAGAATACTTGCAATGCTCGTTGTCCCGGTTAAGATCTTTGCACAGGTATTACTAATTGAACTCTCTACTTGGGCATATGAATCTGAAATAATTCCAAGGTTCCGAACTGGGTTTATGAAAGGCACAGGTACTCTCAGGAACTTAGCAAAGTTAACAGATATAACCAAATACACTCGGTATGTGCGTGGTTCTCCCACATAGGCTCTTTTCTTTGACTAGAGAGCTGCGTTTGATTCAGTATGTAGAGAGAAGCTCTGGAAAAAACTTGTCAGGTGGGTAATGCCGTCGGGTCTTTGAAGGATGCTTGTCACATTATAAGCCGATACCAAAGTGAAGGTGAGAGTTCCTAATACTGAGGTTACTATTGACTACATTTGTACCCACATCAGGTTAAAACAAGGCTGCATCATAGCTCCTTTATTGTTAATCTGTATTTAAGTGATCTCTCACTCTGGCTGAACACATACAATGTGATTTCCCCCAGGTTGGGAGAGACTAAAATTTGTTGGCTCGGCTATGCCGATGACCTTGTGCTTCTAGACTTAACATTGAGGGATCTCCAATGAGCCTTGGAACAGCTACAGGGTTATTCAGTGGAAAATGGTATGGATATCAATGTCTCCAAAGCAAAATCTAAGGTTTTGGGCTTATAAAATATCAAACTGTGCCGGAAGCTTAATTTAAATCTGGGAACAATGAGTATTCGGCAGGTGAAATCTTATGATTGTCTAGGCCTTGATTTTGATAAACGCCTGGCATTGAAAGTTCATTTGGACAGAATGGAGGTCAGAGCTGAGAATCTTGTAGCTGGGACTAAGCAGTTTGCTGCCACGCATATCGGTTATTCCCTGGTTAGCCTGATCAATTTATATAAAACTGAAATAAGACCAGCACTACTATACAGGGCTGGAATTTGGGCTGGCAAGCATCGTGATAAGTTGGCACTGATTAAGAGATGATGCTTGAAAATGTTACTTAATATCCTGAGGTCAACCCAGATAGAGTACATTTACTTGGAATCTAAATTAAATTCAGGTGATAGTGTTTTCAGTGTTGCTCTAGTTAATCTCTATTTGAAGATAGCCCACTCGGATGAGGATTCTTTCCTGCATATGAATAGTAAACTGTTAACTTCAGGTATCATGGGCAATAGAACTACTACTGTCAGCAACATTTACATTGAATCCTTAATTTGGTTTCAAAGATTGGGACTAATTATCTGGGTAAGTTAATTATCTGCACACTAAACTTCAGTTAACAGGAAAATGATCTATTTATAGTATTAATTTTGAACAGTTATTGGTGGAATTAGCCTAAAAAAACTCACGGGCGAGTATGTTACGCATTGGCTCGTGTGATCTGGTGCCAATTGCAATCTGTCTGCCTAGCCCCATAATTGGATTATTAGAAAATACATGTGTATTAATTTTAATCTGTTTATCACACAAGAAGCCACCGGTAGCCGGAGGGGTGTGGGGGGATTGTAAACCTTCGTAACTGTAAACAATGTGGCACTATGAACTTAGAGACATCCAGACATTTGCTGATAGAATTCCAAACCCTCATAGACATCAGACGGCAATCCTTTGTGGCATATGGTTGCATTTTTGGGCAATTTGAATCAAATGAAATGTGGTACACATTTTTTGATGAAGTTGTTGTTAATGTCATCTACCTCTTAGTTAAAATGTGGGCTAGGGTAGAGGGAATACTGAATGAGTTGTAGTACTAACCCGACCTTAGAATTTGTCCCTCCTGTGATTGCTTTCAGCTGAAGAAGTTAAGTTAATATTATCTATAATTAAGGTTTATTGTTCATCGATTTGAGTAGTTATATTTTGTACAATTGCTATTCATTGGATAGTTTAAAAAAAGAATGATATTAATGAATATGAATTGAATGCATGCAATGTTTTACAATATTTTAAGCTATTGTAAATTAGGTGTTCTGGAATATGGGTGTTATGTGTGATAAATGGTGTAAAAGGCCCATATTGGGCTGTATTATACTAAATATAATACATACAAAATAAATAAATACATTTAATGCAACAAAACCCTTGAAATTCAGCAGATGTAGGAAGTCATGACCAGCTTAACTCGTCTTGTTCCCTTTGCAAAGCCCATTAGCACATATATATTATAAGAGAAGGGATTGACACTGATATACAAAATGGCATTACGGGGGACATAGCATTATGGGGGACATCAACAGGAGTGCAGCGAGTTAAACTGGTCATGATTTCTCACATCCGCTGAATTTCAATGGTTTTGTTGTGTTAAATCTGTTCAACTTAACTGCACCTTAACTGCACCTTAACTAAGGTTTCTTCAGTGAATATATATGTATATTAAAGGAATATTATGGTTAAGTTGCACTAGCAAAAACCTTGGCAATTCAATGGACAAATGTTGTTATAGGGACGTTATGGTTACAGGTAACACCTGAAAAAACACAGAAATTCCCAAGTTATGGTAAGCTAAGCAACCGTAACTCGTGCCACCAGTGTGCACTGCAAGGACTAACAGCCATGACATCAAAGATGCCATACCAATTCTCATTGACGACATCACTGATGACATCACATGTGTCGCTGCCCCTTTTTTGTTTATTGACATAAATAGGCCAGGTGCTTTTCTTCACTACCAATCAGGAAGTAACAATTAAAAAGGTTCTATCTTTGTGTACGGCACCCTTGTCATATGTTCTTGCAGTACTTTCCTCAGAGTTCATATGACACATATACATATAGGGGAAGAAGAAAGCATAAAATACAGCAATGATTTCTATGCACAAAGGTAATCAGGTATGGTATGAAGACTTTCTGGTAATACTGTTCCCTGTTTGCCTACTTTAATTTCCCTGTTCATGCTCAGGTTTGTATGTATTGTGGTGTCTTTATGTTTTCTGTACAATAGTGTATGTATGTAGGTAATGGGAGAATGGTAGGTACGTCTTACATGTTTCACAGTACCCAAAACTGTAAAACGAAAGCATTCATGATGTCACTATGTAACATGGGAACATTTGGAATATTACACTTCTATGAGGCATGGTGCAGACAATGGCTTCGTTTCCACATCAGTTGGTTCATGTACTGCAAAGAAGTGTGTAATAAAACGGTGTCTACAGCTATGCATTGCTTAATGAACTACTTCTCTCATGGTAGTTGTTCCAATGATCTTTGATAGTTTTTTGCCACCATTACAATAACAATCCGTTGTGGCGACTTCCCATGAAAACTAAATGCACATGTGATGTCATCAGTGATGTCATCAATGAGATTTGTGATGGCATTTTTTATGTCATGGGTGTTAGTCCTTGCAGTGTACACTGGTGGCACGATTTATGATTGCTTAGCTTACCATAAATTGCGAATTCTGTTTTTTTCTGGTTTTACCTGTAACCATAACGTCCCTGTTACAACGTTTGTCCAGTGAATTGCATAGGTTTTTGCTAGTGCAACTTAACCATAACGTTCCTTTAACAACATTTTTTGCCAGTGAATTTCATTGTTTTTTAGCAGGATATGCTTAGTTTGTAAAGAAGAACTCTCCAACATAATGAAACTACTGGCAGCATGGTAACGCAGACAGCAGTCGCAGACTATGTTTCTGGTTGCGCACATTGGGTGGTATCCAACCTGCTGAGCAAGGCACCTGCGCTCTTACATTGCAGTGCCAATTACCAAACGCAAAAAATATATGAAAACAGCAGCATGGCAAGAGAAAATGGAGTAGGTATAGAAATTGTTTACGTACAAACCAAACAGGAGAAAGACATTGGAAAGACACCATAAGAGAATGCATAAACTACATAATTAACGTCTCCCTTCACCAATCGTACCGCACTGCTACTGTACATGGGAACAAAAAAGTAAGGGGCAGTAACCACTGGCAGGAGCTTACAACAAAACGTCGGTACAATATAGTAAGGAAGCAGAACAGCCTCTAATGATTGCACAGGTGTTGCAGTATGCAAAAGGACATATGTGTAACGTGTCTTTTTGCAACGCGGCAATTCCAAGCACCTTCCAGTTGCAGGAAAGAAATGTCCCTCATAACAGAATTACTTTGTACAGTAACCCCACTGGTACGCACTGTAGTGGGAAGCGTACATTATGTATTATATATTCCTCCATGTACAGGAAACGCATTCTGTTTTCTGTAAGAAAACATATTGGAAAGGAAAGAAAGGCAGTAGAAACCGCAATCCTTGCACAACACCATTTGTGCATAGCAAAAGAAAGAAACTGTGCAAATAGCAAAAAGGAGAGCCTGGAAGGAAAAGTATAAAAAATGGGGTACAAATGTGGCCCTTACAAGTTGCATAAATCAAAAGTGAACAGGTCCAATCAACTACCCCTTTCTCAATCTGCTCAATTAGAGACCAACAGGTATGGCACGTACTCTATCTCAAACCACGTAAAACAGAAAGCAGGGGTTCACCAATTTATTTATATCACATATTTTATTCATGAAACAATATAAAAATAGTTAAGAACAATAGTTTGCCTTCATATGTTTAGCACTGTAATTCAATTTCATATAAGCACTTAGTGCAATCTGTGAGGTTAGTACGTGACAAATCTTTTGTTCATATACAGATAGTAGCTGGTTTATTAAGGTATTATAATATAAACCCTTAAGATAAGTTGCGTACACACAAATGTTTTGGACAAAATGAAATGGCTGTGGCACACCTGCACGTATACTTCTTCCCCATGTATCAGGCTGCCATCCCCTCAAAAATCGTATCATAGGAGACGTGACAGTGATACAGCAATCTCTTCCTTCGCAAACAACTAAGTGCTACCAAACCGCATTTTCTCACGCTAAGTATCTAATTCCGCTACCCCTTCGCTAATGGGTTCTACCCCTTCGCTAATGGGTTGTAGGAATATGCGAAAGTGAACATTAGTAATCATAGTGTGGCTAAATGTTTTGGCAGTATGCTTTTTTCCCTAAAATGGCGTTCAGACTCAACTCAGCGGCACACAGGCCTCCTTGCAATGCTTGCAATCAAGCAAAAGATAAGTGTCCTACGGAATGCACACAATAACAATGGACGCATCCGTACAACAGCAGTAGCCTCTGCATGGCTGCATGTTGTCCACCGCCTGGCAATGAATGTGGGAATGGACGTTTGTGCGTACTGCAAGTGCAGGCATGTGTATATGTGCCTCAGTGTCCTGGTAACATCACCACTCGGCATCGTATGTGAAGGAATGTTAATGTGATTAGGGCGTGCACCCGTGTCCTACAGATAGGTATGCAAATAAGCATCCCATCTGGTGCACTCTATAAGTATGCAGCATCTTTCCAAAATGGTCGGCGCATGTGTTGTGCACTATTAACTTGTACAAAATTGGCAACAGTGTGCACAGTACACCCAGGCATATGCACACAACGCACTGCGCCCAAAACGCGTCCAGCGGGCAGTCATCCAAAATCATAGATGCCAACATTCTGTGGCCAAAAATGTGTACGGATGTTAAAGTTTCAACAATCGTACCTACCAGGTGATGACATAACGGGAAATGATGCCACATCACCTGCACGCAATGAAATGACAGTACATAACATCACAGGAAATTATGTCACATTAACTTTCACCTTATGACATCACAAGAAATGACCTCAGTTGGCATATGGCCTTCAAGAAATCACAGGAGCAAAGTGCCTGGTGGGCTCCATCCCATATCCTCTAAACCATCATGATAAAGAGAAATACCAAATGAGTGACGTGTACCTAGTGTGACAAGTTTTTTCCTTAGCAGAACCCACTTTCCTCTTCGAACATATCAATAAGAACAATGTAATTCAGCCTTAACTTTTGATTTTTAGAAATTGATAAAAACTAGTGACCAATGTATGAGATCAAGACACATGGGGCCTCATTACAACCTTGGTGCTAAGTGCACCAACTTTACCACCATGGTGTAAACTCTGTTTACACCATGGTGGATGGCGGATTTACCGCCCCATTCCAAGGTGAGTGGGGCGGTAAATCCCCATTTCCCATTTTCCCTTCCCCATTCCCATTTTTGCCCCATAGGGCATAATGGGAGTGGGGAAGGCGTAATTAGCACCATGGCAGGTTAGCGCCATGGATTTTAACGCCTGCTAAAAGCAGGCGTTAAAATCAGAATCAGGCGTTAAGGGTTAACGGTGGCGTTAACCCTTAACGCCTGAGTTGTAATGAGGCCCATGTACTACCTTTGTACAAATGAACCATTTTAATAGGTCTTGGTAAAACAAACGACATGTCAGTGAGTAAAGACGAGCAACTAAAGAAAGTGATAAGGAAAATGCAGTAACTTTTTAAATAGCAAACAGTACCTTGCCATCAAACAGATTTTGTTTGCGAGAGGTCTAACAAAGCCTACACTTTTTAACAAAAAGCAAGTGTACTTGGTGTTACAAACTGGAATGTTACATTGAAATACGTAAGCATCAGAAAAATGGGGTCAAAATGTAAGTAAACATACAGTACACGGTTCCAAAATCAGGGGAGCTGGGAGCAATGGACATGCTACTTGTAGCAGAGAAGTGTCTGCCTAGCTTACCACTCAACAGTTAGCAGGAACTACATTTGACTCCCATACCAACTACTGGCAAACTAGCACAAATATGTTAACTTTGGGGCAATCTGTAAATAAACATTATAACACATGTACAGGAAAAGCATTCCAAAACACAATCCTTAGTTATTCAAGAAAAAGTCCTCTGCACGTGTTTTACCACAAAGTGTGGATCTTCAGGAGGTGCAAAGTACTCTTATGTTCATGTAGCCTACTTATGATTTGGCAGTTTGTTTTACATTTTCACCACACAATTTATCAATGCTTGTTGTAGTGGTTGAATGGAATGGGTTTTCATAATCCAATGTTTCTTTGATGGAGAGAAAGAAGGAGATACTTTCCTTGGTGGCCGTGAGCATGAGTTTCTTTGTTAGGACAGTTTATGGTTTAAATTTGCTTTTCTTTTGTACATTGATTGTGTTCTTGGGTGTCCTGATTGGTTAAATGATTGGATTGTGTATCAGGCCTTTATGAAATTATATCACTGTAACCAAGAGCCACATATCTCTATGTAACTAAGACAAGTTCGTGTAACTAAGACAATGGCCCTCATTACAAGGTTGGAGGTAACCATGCCGCATTTAGCGGCATGGTTGCCTCCTTACCGCATACCGGGCCCGGGTTCCTCAAATGAGGTCTTACCAGGCCATCCCAACCTTGGCGGACCCGGTAATTCCTCGTCCGAGGAACCCAGACCCGGTCCATCCCCATTCGAGCCCCCATAGGTCTCAATGGGAATGGGGATGGAGCTAACAACGGGCCCGTCATTAACGGGCCCGTTGTTAGCTCCCTTGTCTCCTCACAGGACCCGGTATGGATGCCTGGTTTTACCAGGCACCCATTGCGGCTCCCGCGAGGAGACCTTGTGATAGGGCGGAATGGGTTTACCACCATCGGCACCATTACCGGTGCCGGTAAACCCATTCTGCCAACCTTGTAATGAGGCCCAATGTGATGCAACAGCGCCTTTATGCCCTTGGGCTGCTATTGTACTTTACAAATCGTAATAATTAAATAATAAAATAAGTAACACATAATACCTCACTCAGTTTCCTACATAGGCAATGCGCTTTCACAAGGAACAGATACCGTAGTGGGGGTTTGTGAAAGGTGTGCAAACGCTCAAATAAGAGATCACTGACTTTCCTACACAGTCACTCAGACCTCACAAGATACACATACACTGGTGGGGGTCTGTTGAAAGAGCATTAGCGACTTTCATAAGATTTTCTTCACTTTTCTATACAGTCAGTCAGACCGCACACAGTACACAAACACTGTGGGGGGCTTCTGAATATTCTTCAGCAATATGTCACAAATGCATGTGACAGGCCTGGAAAGGCTGGGGTAAAAGAGTGTCTCTTGAAACCATTTGTAGAAGAAATTGGGTGTATTTCACTTTTCGCAATGGTGGAATGGCTAAAAGTGGTGTCATACAGTGCGTCTGCAACTACCACCAACCATTTTACTCTGGCTGAATACGCACAGTAGTGGAGAAAATTAGAATTGTCCGTTCCTGTCACCCACACCCACAACAGTGACACTCCCCATTGTCACAATGTCATAGGTAGCTTGCACGTGCGTATACCCAAGGATGGCAACGGCTTTGTCCGGATGAAGCTGAAACATTACTTCTCCCATTTGCAGCGTCTTCTTTGCAGTACAGCAACATTGCATGCTCTTAAAAAGTTGCACACACTTCCACCAATAACATTGGGGAGCTCTGCATGTGACAGCATTAGTTGTTTACAACAGCCCTCCGCGTACACACCGCGACCACTAATGCAGTTTCGCAATCCCTGTGCCTGTACAGTCCTATTTCCATAGCCGCTATCCGCAAAGTCGCTGGTTGTGCCTTTCGAACTGCGTAACGACACCATTGCCAACTTGACCAGGCGACCACACCGACGGTGCGCATGCGCACTCAGTTCATGGACAGGAGCCAGACTCTCCGACAGCGGCAAAGCATAGGGTTGAGAAATGTACGCAGTATTTTCTGGAAAGGGCAGGATTACAAACATATCGCTATGTCCCATTGCACATGCATGCATGTTTCCGAACAATGTACAGCTGCTTTCCGCATGAAAAATCTCCACAACAATCCGCCCAAAAGGCACACCGTAGAAGTCCTGTGTAATGTTTTTGTGCCTTTTTTGAGCAGCGCAGTGTGGCACATAGGTTTGCCCTGCAAGCAATGGTGCACCACATCTGCTCACCTACAGTACGTCTGCAACTAGTACCAGCCTTGTGACTGTGCCTAGGTAAGCACAGTCATTGCAAAAATGATGCACAGGCCTTGGTGTAACCCACACCCACAGCAGCGATAGTCCCCATTGTTGCAATGTAATTGGTAAGATCCAGAAAAGGGGAGTATACGCATGTGCATGTACCCAAGTATGGCGACGGCCTTGTCCAAATGAAGCACAAACATTTCTTGTAGCATTTCCAGTTTCTTCTTTGCAGCATGACGTCATTGCGTACTGTTAAAAAGTTCCACATGCTTCCACCAGTGACATTGAAGAGGTCTGCATGTAACGGAATCAGTTCTGTACAATAGACCTCTGCGTACACAGCCCGCATAGATGTGTTATTACGCAATCCCTATGGCTCCATAGTCCCATTTCCATTGCGCCATCCTGAAAATGTCTGGATGTGGCTTTCGTGCTGCGTGCAAGCGTGGGGGCATAACGTGCAACCAGGGTAGAGGAGGTTTGCTGTAAGGGGCAGCTCTTAAAAGAGCTTTGTTATTTTTTGTATTTTAAAGGCTTCTAGAGGAAGACCTTCTTTTCCTATTTTCTTTTATTTTCTGTTTTCTTGTGCAGACATTGTTAAAGCAAACTCTTCACCGCATCTGGTAGACAGGCAAACAAACAACATTACCAACGGGCGACAAAGAAATGCCATCTGGTTGGAAGAAATATGCATTTCCAACACTAATGAGGTCATTGTTGCAGAAGAACATCCCAGCAGCGGACAAAAAAGTATTCATTCTTCTGTTGATGAGACACCTTCCTGCGTCTGGCTCGGAACAACATCCATGATCAGTGGTCCACACTCTTCGTGGTGTTATCAATGAGGACAGCACCTTGGCAGTGGGGAAAAGCCTCTTCACTAGCTTTAGCAACCTCTTTAGTCGATGGAACAAGCTAAACAAGACATGTAACCCATGTGCATGCCGCCGTAGTGGATGACGATCACGTTGCCTCTACTGAAACTTGTCAGGTCTTTGCAAAGTGCATCCATGTCGGCGAAACTGCGCTCGTACACACCGTTCCACAATGCGACCACTCCTTCCAACCTGAAATTCCCGGCAAAGTTTCTTTCCAGGGCATACTCATGCAGATGTAGTAGAAAGGCATCACCTATAGACAACTCAATAGGTTTTGCCATGTCAACCAGCCTCACTACACAGAGAATAATGTACAGCAGTCTGAACGCCCCTTCCAGCGAACCAAACCCACAGTACCTGATTGGATAATTCCGAAATTCGCATGTTCATTGGACAACAACTTAAAAAGAGCAGATTCTCGCAAGTGCGGTTACCAAAGTACTGTGAGGGCAGCACCACAGGAAACCAGTACCAGTCCTTCTTCCCTTTCCACTGCCTTTTGTCCAGCACCACCTCATTGGGTACAGATAAATGGGCACACACGATTCCGCCAATGCTGTCGAAGACATTACCATCTAACATGGGCTGTGCTGCACAACACTTCATAGGTACCGTTAGAAAATCAGTGTGCCACTGTACTGTCACTTGCCAGCACGTTCACTACAAATGTCAGTAATAGACTCTGAAATGTATGCATCCACATTCATCCACCTGCGCACCCACTACCACAAATGTAAGGTACCAAAAATGTTTCTGCACTATGCGTATTACTGTGTTCTAAGTACCTCAGTATTGGCCACTGAGCGGCCATTTCGGTCTTTAGAGGTATACTGGTTTTTTCCCATCCCCTACCATGCAGTGGCACGTTAGTGATATGTGCTTGCAATGTTCTCATTGACCAAATCATACAGTGTAATATCCACACAGGATTCCTTGCTTTCCTTCCCCCAATGGTACGAAATGTTTTCCCCACTAACCCACCTTCTACATTAAGTGTACAATAATGCCACCAATAGCAGCATTAATTGTATCGTACCCAGGGAAAGCAACTTTCCAAAAGATCATTGTCTGCACAGCTGTACTTCTGGGTAGGCTGCACTATTACAGCAGCCTCTTGTTAAATGTGGGCCCTTGCACTCTCCGCCCTCTGCAACGCAGCCAGAAAAGGAGTGTTCGACTTGGGATGGTATCTGTCCTGCACTGAAATGTCGCCAATAGCTCCCAGTGGCTGCAAGCAATACAGGGAGAATAATCTGCATTATGCAGAAGGCCTTCTGGACCCTGCCTTCTGGACCCTGGGACCACAATACCTTCAAATCTAACTCCCTATACATGTGCGTGCGGAAGTTCTTCCCTTATCCGTTTCCAACTCCCTCAGGGTCACGTGCTTCTACAAAAAAACAGTTGTTTGTAGGTGTGGTTTTTCACCTGGGGCCTCCCTCTGCAACATGCTTGCTGACTCTTTAACACTTGAGGGGAACCATTGCCGGGTCCGGAAGCACCTCAAAGCATTTCTCTTTATTTCTGCTGTTTCTGCTCATCTCCCCAGCTAACTGCATGACGTACACTTATTCTGCACTACTTACCTGACGTACTAACCAGTGAGGATAGACCTCTGTACATAGGAGATCCTGTTTACTTTGTCTGCGGTAATGAAGTGTATCCATAATTGCCAAGAGACTGGGAGGGTACTTGTTATTTAGGGATACTTTTACCAGGAGTATATGTTGCCACCACTGCTGAAGTCTCTAGAACTTGTCCCAGGCGGGATGAGGATGGTAACACTCCCTCACAGATTCTGGGTGACGTTGCTAAATCCTTTGTACCATTTTGGGGACAGATAATAAACTCCCAAGATATTAGAAAATTGGTGAGGGTTTTAGAGAAAACCATTAATGAAACCACTGACAACCTATATAACATGACATTAGAGCAAAGGGCTATTAGATTAGTGGCTCTCCAAAATAGGATGGTGCAAGACATCATTCTAGCTGAGCGTGGTGGAGTGTGCAAAATGGTGGGATCTGCGTGTTGCGTTTTTGTACCCGATTCCTCCCCACCATATTTAAGGCAATTAGGAAATTGCACACCTTAAGTATTGAAGTACATGTTCCGGAGGGAAACTGGGATATCGGCACATGGTTCTGGGACTTGTTACGATCTTGGGGATGGAAAATCATTGCAGTCCTAATGGTGATCCTTGGCATTGTACTGTTTTGCTGTTATTGCATACAGTGTCTTTCTGTCATCTGTTCCATGATAGGGGGAAGTTGTGCACAAGCAGTTGGTAAACTAGACCCCAAGACACATGGGCTGGGAAAAATGACTAATGCCTTGGTAATGCAGGACATCGCCATAAAGGAATTAAGGTCGATCAATGTTTTTGAAGATAGCGATTCAGGATGCTCTGATGATGATAAGTGATTTCGGATGATGCTAATGTTTGATTAATGCTCTTGGCTTAGGCCAAAAGGGGGGGTTTGTAAAAATATATTTTGCATGAATACCACGTGATAGTAAACGATTGGCCTAAGCACATTCGCATCGCACTATAAATTGCATTGAATGATCCTGAAAAAGGCAGACTATGCCCCCATTTTGAGTTATCCGCCATTTTGATCGCCTCTTGCTTTCTGTCCCATGTTTAGAATTGTGTTTTTGGCTCCAGCAGAGTAAAATGAACTTTGCACTGTTTCCATGATATCAACGTAGATAAGAATGTTGAAGCTGCTAAAGTGGATTGTTTGTCCTACACTGAGAAACCTTGGAGTTAAACAAAAGCCGGACCAATCAGTAATTTCGATACCACCTGTTCCAATAGTGCCTTCCCTGTTCAAACAGCAAAGTAGAAAGATGAATAGTTGAACATGCTCTTCTTGCATAAATCTTTGTTTTCGCTCCTTGTAACTAAGCTGACTTTAAACTCAAGAACAAATGATAGACAAATATGAGCGAGCAAAATAAGGAATGTTACCTTTGTGTCTTATATTTGGAAAACAGTCAAATGTTTAAAGGAAAACAACAAACTATTCAAAGATGTTTAAGCATGACTTAGTTATGTGAATAGGCCATGAACCCTAGGTATATGTATTACACGAAGAGGGGCTGAACGATCTGTCTGGGATAGTGGAAAACTTGTATAAATATTTATGTTTTTGAAATGTTCAGCACTCTCTCATCTCACGGTGTATGCTTGCACACATCGCTTAGTGTTGAGAGCCAGACAGCTGCCTGTTAATAAATGTACATGGTACCTTTGGACTTGTGACTGGCGTATTTGTATTATGTGGTATTAAGCCTCGATATTCTTTAATCTTTCACGACTAACTGCATGACGTACACTTATTCTGCACTACTTACCTGACGACTCTGTGATGTTGAACCCATGTCACCTCCCCCTGTCAGGCGAACCCCTAAACTGTCTTTCTACCAAACCCCACACTTGACAACTATTTCCTGTATGCCTAACAGTGTATCCACCATCTTGTGTGTGCACTTATCTGCACAGTTGGCACAACTGGTCTACATTTTTACTTGTTGTCATTTCTCCGGGTTATTGTAAAACAGGATAAGGAGTTGGGTCTGTAGTACGGTCTCAGAAAAGAAATGTTATTTTTTTTACTTTTCTTCTCAAGTTTTTCTCCTGTTTTTGTTATGTACATGCTTGCTTGCACATTTTTTTGTTTTTTATGTCTTTCGATGCGCTCCTATTCCCTTCTCCTCCTCACGCTTGTATGTACTGAACGTCAACACTTCTCTTAAAGTTCTACAGGATTGTATGCCATGCTGCAATGAGTGGCAAACAAAGCAGCATTGCCAATGGAGGGCAGAAAAATTCCATTTCCTTGCACCCAGTGCAAATCTTGCTCCTTAATGCTGTCATAGTCGGTGCTGAACATCCCAACACTGCACACATTGTTCTGTTTATGAAACACCTCCCGACCTGTAGCTGTGGGCAAATTACAGCCTAATGTGCAGCATGTGCAATTACATGCAGCATAGCACCTCACTGTGGTTGTTCCACCAAGATTGAAATGCTCTCTGCACCCACTATTCAAAGGTCACCATCTTCGGAGACAAACAGAGGCAACTGTACATGGCTGCAGTATGGTAGGCTGGCTGTCATCAAGGGATAGGTTCTTTGGTACATAACCAACGGCCTTCAGCCCCTGGCCATGTACGCAATACTGTAGCCCCTACGTATACCCAGCACAGCATAGTGGCCTCATGAAACAGAACATTTCCCACATACCACAATCCACAAATGTAACATATGACGGGTGGGGCAAAAGGCAACTGATATCAACCTCAAGTAGCGCTATGTGGCTCCCTAATGTGCAAGGTGGTGGAATAATGGGTACCATATGGTACCAGATGCATATCAGGTAATTTGTACTGTTCAACCACGCCTACAGGGTCCTGCACAGCATTTCTTTTACGTCGCCACCAGTGGAGACATGCATACTTAAAAGTGCATGTCGGCATTACAGTGGCGTTCTATTGAGCAAGCCTAGCCTCTTCGGTGACTACAGGCTTTTTGGCATACACCCAATATTGTTGCCCTTGTCCACACCCAGCTCAACATAACAGACTTATGCAGGTGAACAAGTGGCCAGGTACATGCAGGTCACCCCTAGCCACTTCTAAGCATCCTCTACTTCAACACTTCTCCCACAGGACACACTGGAGGAGTCGGCACTCGATCAGGTCCAAGCATATGCTACACAGTGTGATAATTGCAACCAATCCCCACAACCATGAAAACAACATTTTATGCAATGATCACAAACCGCACATCGAGGATAGGATTGTAAAACCAACTTCATCCCACAGCACTCTTTTGCCAGTGCAAGATGGCCACCCATGCATGGATGGGTGTACAAGCTTAGCACACGCAACACACTGAATTGCAGTGTAGGATCCACGTTTCATGTGTTCTCCATTGTTTTCCCCTTCTCCCATTGCTCTACCATCATTGACCGCTGGGCCTCACCACACACTAAACACTCTAGTGCAGCCTATGTTTTACTTCTCATTTCATGTGTAAGGCAGGCCCCATCAGCAAATGGCCCTGCCAAGTTTCACACTGGCCACATCTGTACATACGTTGCTCAATTACGTTGTGTTGCCTGTGCATTCCCGTATGTGAGTGGCTGTGTACATTTTTCAATTCGCAATTTTCTGATGACTTCCTTTCATGGTGCAATGTGGTAAAAGGCTTTGTCAAGGAAGGGTCTTATAAGGGCCTACCCACAGCAAATGCAGATGATGCGATGTGGCTCCCTATTGTGCAACAGGGGCAATCATGTATACCATATGGTAATGTACGCATAGCAGCTCACTTATGCTGTTTCACCACGTGGACAATGTCCTTCCCAACCATTTTGTGCTACTCGCCACCTCCAAATACATCCACAGTAACACCTGCATTGCTGCATTATATTGTGCAGGCTATAATGAAGGCATAGCAGCTCACTTCTGCAGTTCCACCAAGTGCACAATGTCCTCCGCAACCATTGTGTGCTACTCGCCAACTCCAAAAACATGCACAGTAACAACTACATTGCTGTATTATATTGTGGAGGCTGCGAATAAGGCCTAGACTGCTGGGTGCACGCCCTTTGGCCACACTCACCACATCACAAGAGCCATGCAGGCGACCAGTTATGCATATGCCAAATATCACAAAGCCAACATACGCATCAGCACTTCCACCCAGCTGCTGCACCATAAAACAGAGACGCAACGACACGTGTTCCACTTCCCGTAATGCAGCAACATACCAGTGTGTTCTGCACCGCTAACCACTTCCAATCAGAAACCATTATAAGCATGCCAAGCAAAAAAGACAATCTTCACAACTTTCAGCCTGCTCCCACCATGCTGGTACATGCATAGAAGCAATGGTGCATACTTCGTGGCAACACTTACTATTCTGCGCAATGGACACTACAGAAACATATACAAGAAACATTTGCACCTCTTCCTTTTCTATATGTACACTATTCCGTTAATACATCCAGTGGACACACTGCGTAACTGCTCACTGCACCATGTCTACCCATACAGCAACAACTGTTGGTTGGTGTACCAATCACCACACACATGCAACCGACATTAAGTTCACTGCAGCCAAATGAGACACAATAAGCAACAATGTGGCACCTACTTTGAACCAGTGGACTTAACTTTTCAACCAGTAAACATAATTGTCTGTGGTAGGGCTGCAGGCATGCAGCCATGGGGCTACGAACTTACCTCACACAGCACACCATAGTACAAGCTATGTTTACATCGTCATGTGTCATGGAATGGACTTCCCTTCAGCAAATATGCCTGCCACTGGATACCGCTGGCACACCACTGTTTTCTTGTATGTTGATAGATATCACGTGAAGGTCCTCTCACTCCGGCACCCTTACCATCCCTTCTTCCCACCACCAGATGCCGTACACTATGATTTTCAAATCCTTTTAGCGATGCATTGTCTTCCGATACAACAGGCCACTGGCATGGAACACTGTTCACACATCCCGTCACCGCACACTGCAGTGCAAGCAAACGTTTGCCTGTGCTGTGAACAGGGAAATGGGATGGTGGAGTGGTTCCACATATGACTATTTTGAGTATGCACACTGCTACGAACGAAAGGCCCAGCCATGCACACAGTAGTGTAGACCCTTGCCACACACACCACAACACTGCCCTACGATACACCATGGCGGCCTTTCCCAAAAACTTTGACGCACAGCACACTTCCCTCCAGCCAACCACCGGCCGCGTCCACTGTTCGCTGACAGCACGGCGTACCGCAGACCAATGAGACATCGGTCCGCGGAGCGAACAGGGAAAATGGTCAGCGGAGCGGACCCAGATATCACACATTTTTTGGGACGTACATTTCAGTCTTTTGCAAAGAAAATACAGGTCCGATTACAAGCAAACACACAAAAGCACGCTTTGTGCCGCAAGCCCCTGATCCTGTCACGAATTTGGTGAAAATCCATCCAGACGCTCTGTCTGTAGCCATGCACAAAGTTTTTCCCCATTCAGTCTATGGGAAAAAATAAATTTGGGACCCCCCCCTATGACTTCCCACCACCCATGAATCCTCACCCAACTTGGTAAATAAATGCAAAGCTGGCCATATACCTTGTTTGCAAAGTTTGGTGACAATTCCTCCACGGGGAGCGAAGTTATAAGGCGCCGAAAAAGTGTGATTCCTATGAATTTAGCAATTTAACCATAACTACACGTCCGCTACCGCGGGCCTTGTAATAAATATATTTATATATATATCCCACACCTTTCATCCTTTTGCCAGACTCTTCCTTTTATCCAGTTTTATTTAGTTTCTTTCTCTCATGCTTTTGTTCAACCCTCCCTTGGTTACATCTATTACATTTTTGTTCTATTCACCTTATCATTTCTTCTTTGCTTACATTGAAACTGCACTTTCCCACTGCATTCCTCTCCATTGCTCAATGTTCACCCACTTTCTACTCACAGCCCTAGTTGACTCCCCTTATTTTAACACACTATTTCCCTTTCCCCATGATGAGACCTGGCTGTATTTTTGCAGAAAACACCTTTCTCTATTTTGTTTTTTCTCTTCCACCATGTTTTATAATGGCTGCACTCCTGGGCTTCTTGAATGCTCACACCCGCAACAGGAGCTAAGGGCCAAGGCTCTTATCTGATCGCCACCCCATGCCTACACTCATGGCAGGAGACATCTGTACCATTCCACAGGCAGTTTACATTTTGCTTGTTCATATCATTGCAGCCCAACACTGAGGTAGCATATTTTCTATACACTGCCCTCCATAATCTCCCCATTTCTTTTTAATGGTTCATTAACATATTTGAATGGCTGGACTGTGGAGATGGGCAGAGCCTCTACATTGATCCACAGAGAACCTCATCTGAATGAAGTACCAATTCGGCCCTAGATCTTTGCATGTATGTCTGAGTTTGGCATTGCACAACTGATAGTTGTGACCAGTAGAACTTCACCTCAAGTTCAGAGCAACATGACCAATGCCTTTTGGGTATGTGAATTAACACAAATACAAGCCTTTTCACTCCAGAAAATTGCCTTTGTGTTTCGAGACAGTGTTATTTTACACATAGCATTTTTCAACCCAACACAGGCAGCTTGCAAGGATGCAGACAAATTCATACATTCTTCACTGTTATTACGGATCATTAGTGCAATTAAGCATAATACCCTTACGTTGGAGCATTGAGGAATACATGGAAAACATCACAATGTTACGGTGGGTTTGTAAAGGCTTGAAAAATAACTTTCCACCAGAAGTGTAAAAGTATACTAAGCCATTCAGCCAAGTCACACATGGCACAGCGCTACTCAGTAGCCATCACTGTAAGTTCGCCCTCAGGTCAGAGCCACATGCGCAATGCCCTGTGGGTATGCAAATTAGCTCAAATGCAAGACTTTTCGCACCAGAGAATTGCTTTTATTTTACAGGCCAGTGTTTGTTTCCGAGGATGCAGACGGCTGGGTGCACGTTTCACTCTTATTACTCATCATCTGTCTGTGACATAGTCAGATACCCTCAAAGTTGGAACTTTGCGTTGTGTTTAAAAAAACACTAGCAAAGTTGTGGTGCGTTTATAAAGGCTTGAAATAAAACCTTCCACCTAAAAAGTGAAAGTAAAATAAGCCATTTCTGCCAAGGCACACATGCTGCCCCCCACCGAGGTCATTGATGTGTTCAATGACACCATTGTCATAGAAGGCGAGAAAGTGTGGAACTTGTGCAGAGGGGCTGATGCCAAAAGGCATGAACCAAAGAAATTCAGGAATGCACCCAAAAAGAAGTCCAATATCCAGACTGCAAGGGACAACGTCACAACTCCTACAGGAAGCAATGGCCTGCAGAGCAAACCATACAACTCGAAACGAAGACCAAGAACATCAAGAAACCAGGAGGGGACAAACTGCAAAGCACACCACCATCACCCAACAGATTCAGGCCGAAGCGCTCCCAGCGCAAGACATTTCCCTCACCCTCGTGAAAGGAAGAGAAGCGTTTCATCAACCCAGCGCTAAAGGCTATGCCGTGAGAAAGACATTCAGAGTGGTGACATTAACCCAAAAGGAAATACATTGAACCAACGGAAGGAGGTGATGTAGCATCTTCCCCTTTAAGTGAGCATGTCCCCGCGCTTATGACACTGTGTAGACTTCCGACAGGGGATGCCTGCATGCAGAGGTGAGGCACGGAACAAAGCGCCGAGAGAAGAGGACAGAAGAGCGCATGCACGACTGTGCTTGGGCAGTGCTTTCCCTCACCGGATGCAGGCACATTTCTGGCGCATTACACTCCTCTGAATAAAGGAGTGAGGCAACTCAGCTTAAGTCATCTTTTCTCTACATCCTCCACACATGTACCCTGGTTGTGTGACTGGTTACACTTCTACCCTACACATACACCCCACGAAAAGACGGCATAAGATTTCTATTTCTATTTCCTTTATGGATGATGCCCTACTACCACACAGTTTTCACAGTCTTCTACCGCAAATAAGGGAAAACAGGCAGAAACAGGGAAGCAAGAGAGCTCTACACTTCTAATAGCAGAGTTTCAACTTTTTGCGAAATAATAAATGATTGTCAGTCGTTCGAAGATCTACTGGGAGAAGGTTCAAAACTTTAGCAGGCAAGACAGCGCAAGGTCGTCCAAGTGCTCTTGATCGTTTGACACAGGAATGAACATCTGGTTAGAAGCGGATATGCGTAATGGAGGGAGAGAATGGCCGCCATGTGTCTCTTTGCTTAGATTTGACCTTAGTCTGTACCCGAATGGTTTAGCTATGCATACAGTTTCTATTTGTGGTGGGAACGAATTCCAGTTGTGCAGAGCAAACAGGAACAGAAGCGGGAGACTGGTTGAGGAGGACAGGTCACAGTGAGATTGAAATTGCCTGAAATTCTAATGGATATAGAGCTTTAAATATTGGGAAGCCATCAATGTATAGATCTGAACACCAGAAGAAGGAATTTAAAGAGTGATTGGTGTCTTATAGTGAGCAAACCCATGCACAGTAAATGGGCAGAAGTGAGGAAAGAGGTAGGGAGGTTAAAGAGCAAGAAGGTGGCAACGTTGACTTCCTGGGTCTGCCACAGCTATTCCCTCCCTTGCCTTCTTCTGCAATAAGAAAGGTGCCATGTGTGTTCCATTTTAACCCCCCACCACCCCTGAGATGGTTCCAAAGGCGCCAAACCATTAAGCAACTCCTCCCACATGTTTCCATACGTTCTATGCAAATGTCTACCGGCTTTAAAATAACAACTCTGAATTTCTTTTTCAGTGTTCTCTGTAGGATTCCACGCTTCTAACTGTAGTCATTTCAACTTTCAAAACCTCCTAGTTCAATATATATCAGGAGAAAGTACCTATCAAACAAAGCAGCACTTACTCTACAGGCAGGCCTTCTACATAAACAGGTGCCTTCTTGTCATGCTTAAGTGGTAAATAGCAGCCTGGCGGTGCTAAACGGTGAGCTTAACCCTGAAGCAAGAACACCATTACAGGTGTGGGATGGGGGATATGAAGATTTAAGGGTGCCCTCGTAAGTGGAGCTTTCCACTAGCACAGCACAGGTTTGGAGGTACGTCAGAGGCAACAGCTCCAGCAGAATGCTGGAGGTAATTCCTCCACCTCACTGCCCAAAAATTGCCAAATCGGCGGTATTGTCAACGGTGGAAATACTGCCGGTGCTAATACTGCTAAAATTCCCAGGGAGTCCTATTGGCTCCAATTAATGGTGACCAACAGCGCCTACCACCATTTGTAATACAGTGGTAATACTGCTGGTGGAAATACCGGTGGACCAAGTGGTGCTAACAGGAATACTGGTTTGTGGTATCTCGGTGGTATTACCTCCGAGATACCACCAAACTTGTAATGGGGCTGACTGTCTGTGCATTCACATTTCTATACTAAACATAAGCATTTAAAAGGACTTCACGGTTCATAATGATGGTCAAACCTCCTGGATGCAGTTCACCCTATTCAGCTAAAATGAATGACATAACCCTCTTCTAGTATAACGTGGTTTAAGTCCATCTTGAGGGATCTGCCCTGTCAGCCCACCCTCCATTATATGGGTAATTGGTAGACAATTATGGTGGAACTGATGGAACAGACAACTATGTCCTACCTGGCACCACCCACTGTGCTGAATGGCCAGTGGGTGGTTCTGAATACTAGGCAGCCTTTGGCAGGCCACCACTTCCCTCTCATGCGAGTATATCCCCACAACACCTTTTTATCTGTCCCCTACCCCAGGGCTAACCAACTACCCAACACTGCTTTCCTACTTAAATACTAACATGCGCTACCCGCCAAGGAACTATAACTATAAATAACCATAACTATACACCTACACCCAGTAAAATATATCACAAACAATAACAAACAAACATTAACATTATATTAGGGCTGCTGTAGTCAGTCACCCCTTCTCGGTACCTTTGGTGCGGTGTTGGTGGATGGGGGTCCGCCCCAGGCTGGAAAATGGGGGTGCCTCACCCCATTAATTGGTATTTGTTGGTGGTGCCCCCCTCCACCACATGAGGCAGCACTTCATCACAAGCGCCCCTCGCCCAAATGAATGTTTTACAGGTAGTCCGTCGGTCAATTGGAGCTGCTGCACACCGCCACGGGCTGATTGATATCCTTTGGCGCCTTTATGCCTGGGGATGGACCGCAAGCATCACAGCCATGCCCCAGCAGGTTTTGTTCTTCTGCCAGCATCCCATTGCCATGGGGACACCGAAATCCTTCACCACAGCTCCTGATGCATCTGGCAGGTCATGCGGCCCAGCCCCCTTTCTTCACTGAGCTAGTGTGATGCAGGGGGCGGGCTGTGCCCTCCCGGGGCTCCAGCCAGCATCCCAGAGCTCTCTGCTTCATCCAGGTCACCAGGACATGGGCAGCCAGAGAGAACAGATGTCGGGCACCCCCCACTTACTGCTCTTCACCTCCATGGCCTCACCTGGCATACGCAGGTGGGTGATAACTCACCCTCTGGGACAAGGCCACCTGGCCCTAGAGCGGACAAGCTGGAGCACGATCAGGTCACCAAGTTTGGACCGGTCCATAGATGTGGATGGGCTGGGCAGCACATCTTCTCCCCGGACCACCCCACACATGTGGTCTGGTTGGGACTGTCCACTCTGGTCCCTTGGTTGCCCTTGCTTATCCTGGCAAGTAGCCAGGCCCAAGGTAGATGCCAGGCAACCCTACACAATAAAGCATAATGGCATGCAGGTCGCACTAGACCCCATCCCCCTAGAGTGCTGAGGTGTGCAGCTTCCTTTCTTTTTCTCTTTCCATCAACATTTTAGCAAAGCTGTCCTTTTTTAGAATGTCAATTTTCCCCTGCCTTGCCCACGCTTGGTTATGAGAGCTCTGTCCTTTGTTCTTTCTCTTTTCTTCCTTCCATACAGCCCCCTGGTGGGCTGGATGGTACAATCCAGGTCAGTGTACTGAAAAACAACATACACAAAACACAAAATAGAACTATCCTTCTCTTCACACCCTGGTGTCTGTATCTTTATTTGTATATTGCCCTCAGGGGACATGTATGAAGCCCTGCCTTGAGAGGCCCAATTCAGGCCACAGGCTACAGGTCTTTCTTATTTCCGTAAGAAGGCAGCTGGAAGGATGGAAAAGGTGACCTGAATGAGGCAGGGGGCTGTTGTGTTATGTAATGAACATGTTTCATGCGCGTATGCTCTAACGAGAGAGGAGACCAGGCAAACTAAACTGCATCTGGGTGCAGATGGATATACTCGCCCATTTGTCAAAAACAAAAAACTATACAGACACGGTAAGAAAGAAAAATAAATATTCGAAAAGCTAGGTATTAAGAGTTTTGCAGAACTCTAAATAGGAACCAATCAGGCTCAGATAAACGAGAGCCCAAAACCGAAAATAACGCCTGTTACCTCTATGTGCAAAATGAGAGGCAGGTAAAAGAAACCAATGTTATAGGTACTTAGTGCTCAAGGCGGATATTAAGGTATAATGTGTGCAGTCAGATAGGAAGGAGCGAGCCCACATTTGAATGCAAGGCATCAAATCTTTAAAATGATTCTCTGGTGTACGGTAGTCAATGGAGAGACCTACGATCAGTGCTTTAAGTGGGCCGGGGCCTGCCGGGCCTTGCCAGTCTCCAAAAAGTGGGGCTGAGCCGGGGCCCTGACGGGGCCCCCCAGTCCCACCACGCCATGGCAGGACGCATTATCCCGCCACCGCCGCAGCCGCGACGGTAGATGGCTGAGGCTGGCTGGCACTTCTGTCAGTCCTGTAACTTCCCTGATGACCCCCCATCTGAGGGGTCATCAGGGAAGTTACAGTTCCTTTGTTTGCCCTCGCCAGGTCACTGGCCCTCAGCGAACCTGCGGGCTCCATGATCTAATATGCAGATTAGATCACGGAGCCTGCGGGTTCCCAGAGGGTGAAAGGCGCTTCGGGCTCAGTGATCTATCTGCTCAGAGCAGAGATCACTGAGCCCGAGGTGCCTGTCTCCTTTGGCAAATCTTTATAAAAGACGCCTTGAAATGTGTACGTTTCAAGCCATCTTTTATAAACGTAGAAATAGTTCTACGTTTATAACAGACGGCTTGAAACGTACACAATTCAAGGCATCTTTTATAAAGCTTTGTCCGTCCTCAACGCTTTATAGAAGATGGCTTGTACGTTTCAAGCCATCTTTTATGAACATAGAAATATGTTACAAATGTCTATGTTTATAAAAGGTGGCTTGAAAAGTACACAAACCATAGTAAGGTAAGCACACACTTGTGCGTAACTTACTATGGTTTGTACACTTTCAAGCCACCTTTTATAAACATAGAATTATGTAACATTGCTATGTTTATAAAAGAAGGCTTGAAAATACACAAACCATAGTAGTACGCATACAAATATATAAATGCTCTACTACATTTATATATTTGTTTGCGCACCCTACTATGATTTGTGCACTTTTAGGCCACGCCCACAGCGGATGCCACGCCCCCAAACGAGGGCCCCCCCCTCAATTTCTTACCCCACTTAAAGCACTGCCTACGATATTGTGCGATATGCACCTTTTTGGTACTTGAAAGAGTAGCCTCACAACTGAGTTGTGTGCCTTTTGTAGGTGTGAGAGTTATTTGTCTGGAATCCCAGTTAAAATGGCATTTTTATAGTCAAGTTGGTCAGTCTGCAACTCGAATAAGGAAGAGGACGGGTCATAGCAGTCGAATGCGATAGCAGATGGACTTCACTATTTTCCCCACGAAAAGATCGCAATCAAGATTGGATTGCAAATGCAGAGAAGATTTGTAACCTTTTCTGAAATAAATATAGGGAGGTCAAACAACGGTGGGCCGGTGGGAATCCATAAGAGGTCACTTTAAGTAGCTTTCTGGACCAAATAGAATGACCTCTGTTTTAGATTAAGGTGCAACTTATTTGAGGCCATCCCGATTTCTTACTTCCAAAGTGCAATCTACAATGCACTCAAGGGAATGTGAAGAGTTGTTCACGCGCAAGTAGATCTGCGTATCATCTACGTAGGAGTGATAATGAAGATTAACCTTATCAAAGATATGCATAATTGGCAGAATTTATACATTAAATTAAAAAGCAACGTAAACAAGGAGGAGCCCTAGGGTACCCCATGGGTAACCGGGACTGGATCAGAATAATGGCTCCAATCCTAGCCTGTTGGGTTCTATCAGCTAGAAAAGAGTTGAATCAATTAGAATAATTCAGAGATACTTGGGCGACACCAATAAACCTAGTTAATAGTATTTCTAAGTCTACCATATCAAATGCTGCCGAGAGGTCACACATGATCAGCAAAGTAAGCACACCCTCATCCGCAACATGTACAATGCCATCCCACACATTTAAAAGTGCTGTCTCAGTTCCATTGGATGGGCAAAAGACTGAAGAGAGTCAAGAAGCTGGTACTTTTTTACAAATGTATGCAGCTTGGAGGTGCCACGCAATAGGCCATTAGTTGTGCAGCATATTGTGGCCTAGAGATGATTTGTTTAGCAAAGGGATCAGTACCAAAGCTTTCAGGTCCTTAGGAACTACCCCTTCAGTGATAGAAACATTGAAAAAAGTAGTAATACAATCACTTAGAATACTGGCTTGACAACAGGCAAGACTGGCTCATAAATACACAGTAGAGAGAAAAACAGACTGATTACCCCTCTCTGAATAGTCCCTTATTGACAGCAGGTTAGAGTGTTGTGGATCTACTTTCTCATTAAGTAGAAAAATCACCTGGAAGAGCTTTGATGTTTCCTATTTAGCACACAGCTTCCATTCCCAAACAATTCTCTTTATTAATTTGTCATAAAAACAATT
This sequence comes from Ambystoma mexicanum, assembly GCF_040938575.1. Classification (NCBI taxonomy): domain Eukaryota; kingdom Metazoa; phylum Chordata; class Amphibia; order Caudata; family Ambystomatidae; genus Ambystoma; species Ambystoma mexicanum. The sequence continues at coordinate 754,253,434 of NC_090925.1, read as the reverse complement.
AAAAAAAACATTAACAAAAATAATCTGTAAGTGTCATTCACCACTTTCATGCGACATACATGCTGTAGACAGCATGAAATGACTAGCATTTAGACGAACAGCTAACGCTCGCACAAGCTGACAACGAAATCTGAACAAAACATTGCTTCGGTGTGCCGTTCTAATTCAGTGGATCATATTTCCGGGTTTTGGCACAATTCAATGCACCTCTACCTGAAGGCACGCCCAATGAACATGCATTACGGAACCAGACAGTGGATGTTATAGAACTTACTTACCAGTGTGCTTTCTCAGAAGTCCCAAAACATATCATATGGACAACAGATCATTTAATCTACCACTGGGGAATGAAATTCAATTTCCTTAAAAAACAGTTTGTGTCCTGAAGATGGCCCAATATTTGATCAAGTGACAACCTAAGAGAGGGTTTGGTACATGACTAAAGGGCCGAAACATATGTCGACCGCAAAGGGAATTTAATGTGTTTTCCCATTTCTCGTATGCATAACCTATCAATTGTTATGTTGTAAGAAAAGCAAATTCAGCTTACCCCATTATTGTAGAAATGTATGTCACATGAAAGTGGTGAATGACACTTATAGATTATTTTTGTAAATGTTTTTTTTTATTGTTTTTATGACAAATCAATAAAGAGAATTGTTTTGGTAATAAAAGCTGTGTGCTAAATAGGAAACATCAAAGCTCTTCCAGGTGATTTTTCTACTTAATGATAAAGTAGATCCACATCATTCTAACCTGACGTGCATAAGGGACTATTCAGAGAGGGGTAGTCAATATGTTTTTCTCTCTACTATATTATAGCTCTCCCCATTATACAGTTTTGACCCCCCGTTAACAAAAATAAAGGGAGCACCCAATCAAATATTTCTGATAAATACACATAATTGTAATTAGTAGGTTTCAGTGCCAGTAAAAGTGAGGCTATTTCTTCAGAGGGAACAACATAGGGATAAAAATTACAAATAGAGGTCATTCCTGGGGGATCCTCAGCGAGGAAGTTTGAGGAATCACAGAGAAATTAGCAATATTATCTCTCATAAGAGTCATTTTATTCAGAAAGAATTCATTGAGCTTATTTGGCACGTCCGGGGTCAGGAACAAGTTGGGGAAAGCACACTGGAGATTGTAAAATATATTTGCCACATCAAAAAGTTATTTAGGGTTATTAATACCGGTATTAAGCTAGTTTTTAAAAATAGCTAAATTTGACAAGAAAAATTGCCTTTTTCTATGTAGGTAGGCCAATCTGGTTGTTTGCAGAGATGCAATGTCTTGATTTTTTCACCATAATTTCTCTTGTTTTCTGTAATCCTGCTTAAGGGCTCGAAGAAAGCAGCATACCAATTTTTGGAGCGTCTATTAATTTGCCTGATTTTGATAGGAGCAATGTGGTTACGTAGACTATGTAAGTTATTCATGTTAGTTATAAAGTATTCTTCACAAGGAGAGGGAATCAGGGCTGATGCGGGTCTTACTCTGCAATTCTAAGCAAATGCTTAGAGCTGCGAGATGCATGGCAGTTGGAGCGGGAGTGTCTAAGGTTCTGAAATAATCTTTTTTTATTGCGAACAAAATGGTCAGACCAGGCATTGATATTGTTTCAAGATATGTGATCCCTGGACCATTGTAAAGTATCAGGTCATGACAATGTCCCTGGCAGTGAGAGGGTGTAGATAAAAAAGATAGCAGCACATTGTGTGTGTCCAGGATCTCAATCAATTTGATGGTGTCCGCATTATCAGGGACATCAAACCACATGTTAAGGTCACCTAGAATAGGTAGTCTAGAATACTTAAGAGCTTAGATGGTGAAGAATGTGTCCATTTTATCTAGAAAATGTCCTTCGGTGCCTGGGGTTGTATGGATTGAGCAATTAGGCGATACATAAAAATTAAAAGTAAAATCAGGGATGATTCGTCCCAGGTCTGTGATTCAAGCTTAGATAACATTTAAAAAGAATTGAAAACAACAGCAACTCACCCCACCCTGGGACTAGGAAAGGTTATGACCAGGATGACAAGGTACATACGTATATATGTGCTTGGTTTTATATAGCGTGAACCTAGCTGTGAAACAGATCACTGTACAACAAGGGGGTAGTAGTGTAAAGGGTACACTAATTTTGATATAATGAGAGGGGTGGAATATTATTGGAACTGTTGGAAGGATGTGGAGGGAGTGCTAACAGAGGGTTACAGGTAAGGGATCCACACTTTTTCCCCAAAACATCTTATTCACTGCTATATCACCATTCTTCATTCATCCAACAAATTGGCCAATTTCTTTGTATACACAATACATTTAAAAAGAGAGCATTTGGGTGATTATTATACCCAATGGTTCACTAGAATTGCTGTAACAAGTTCGCCCAGAAGTCATACATTTATGAAAATGAAAGGTAGGAAACACCAGATCACTTGCTCTGTGTTTGTGGCAACGCAGAGAAGAGGCGGGGGTGGTGTGGCAGGCTGAGTATTTAAAACCTATCAGTGCCATACAAAAATAGGAGACAGGTACTCTCCAAACTGAAAGTAACCCCACCTCATCCATGGCTGACTCAAATCCTTGATGGCTAAATCTATATCTACAAAGGAACTGGGGACATTAATAACGAAAATACAGAATATGTCCTGGAGAAGGGGAAAGGTTCCTGAGAATCTAAAAATTCAGCCACAACAACTCCCTCCCCACTAAAGTAGATTCACTTTATATCCAGAGGATTTGCAGTATTGCAGACCCATTGCAGGCCTGCAAAATGATCTTCTGGATAGAATGTGTCTGTAGTCAACTACAGAAACCTCTAACCCGTCATGTTCTGCTCCAAGACGTACAATCTGGCTTGAAGCCTAGACAGGGAATTTTGCCTCCTTAAAATGAATGATGGAGTGCTCAAGTGGGCAGATGCAGTCAAGTTACCTTGGTAATCTTATTGAAACTGTCTACTGCTTTCACCAGAATCAGCCACAATCTTCTGCTTTCAAAAATCCAATCAAGTTGGAAAAGTATCAGGATTGTTGTTTAAATGTTATGGATATTCACTTCAAAGCCCAGAAGCAATATGTGGGAATAGGACAGCATGAGTCCGACCCCTGGAGGGCAGACAGTGCAGAACCATAGGGCTCTCTACCCGCATTTGTGCTAATGTACCTGTGCATGAGTCCTCTCCATGTAATCAAGAGCGCAATCTGGAGCACAGGTTCTATGCTAACATCTCCCATTCTTTACCTGAGTATGAAATGGATGGTGGGAAAAGCCACAGACAACTGTGTCGGCAAGCATGGATGGGCGAGGGGTAGTTGTCTCCAGAACAGAAGTCATTCTTTTTTAGCCCGAGCAAGAAGGATTAAAATCTAATCCAGACTTTGTATTGATTGTTCAGAAACAAACTTCTTCAACCCCAGAAAACAATCAAGTTCACCTTTCAGAGAATCTTTCACTTAGATCCAAGATGAATTTGGTAGATAAAGCATTTTTTCCTGGCTAGTAAGGCACAAAGATGAATAAGGTTCCTTCTCAGATACAAGAAAGTCATTGCACTTAGCACCTTCATCGATTGGTCAGATTTTTGTAAGGTCCTAAGTGGTAGCCTTCCAAAGAAAGACATATTAGTCTCCAAAGAATCCATCAGGCATAGTAGTATGCAAAGTGTTGATGCTGATAAACTGCAATCATGTCTCTTAAGCTCGTAAAACCTTCTCCTGGATCCTGCTAGCTAGCCAACTTCAGTTCAAAAGGCTCAATAGATACAGGAGCACCCAAAATCCCTTGGCATACTAGATGTAAAATGGAAAATGATGGACGACAGGAAATTCCACCTCTGAGGACTTTAACAAGAGGGACATGTATTAGAAATAAGACCAAGACTAAATCTTTGAAAACTGAACTTTTAAGGTGGTTTAGAACAGAATATGCCAAAATAACAAAACGGGAAAGGATAAGCTATAATCAGCTCAAGACTTCCGGCTACCCCCTGCCCAATGAGCCCTGGAACTCGGCTTCAAGGCTTCTTTCTCCTTCCTAAGGTTCACACTCAAAGGACTTCTTTGCAGACATAAATCAGGCTTTTCGGTTTCTCTCACCCTTCTTCTTCCTCCAGGCCTCTTAGGCGTAATAGGAGTCCCAAAACCTTCTCTTCTCTCTACTATCTCTGCTAATATTGAGCTTAAGGGAGTTTCCCATACCCTCTCTTCTCACTATCAGGTTCAGGCATACAGTTTCCAGCACCTTCTCTTCTTTCAGCCATTGTCTTCCTTCAGTTCCTCGTTCAATTGTTTCTGTTCAAGTGTTATCATTCGCAACAGTGCCCCACCTTCCAATTCAGTGAAATCTGGAGGCGCATGCGATGAAGAATCTGGTAGAGCCGAGGAACATGTTTTAGCCTTAACCTCCCCTGTTGACCGCAGGAGGGTTCTCTGATGTCCCGAAATCCAAGTCTCCCCTCCTAAATGCCTCCCTATGATGGTCATTGCATCCTCACTCTTGTGCCTCCTTCCACTGGGGGTTTGATTCCTTTGGATCAGGGTCTTTCGTCTATCCCAGCTGGAGGCTCAACTGACAACTTTGAACCTTCATGAGATAAATATTTCTGTGCTCATCATGGTCCACTCCAACCTCCTCCTTGGTCTCGTCTATCACCTCCTCTTGACTTTCACCAAATTCCTCCTTCACTTCTCCCAGCTCCTTCTTACTGTCCTACAAGATTATCTCTACTACCTTGCTCTGATGTTCCCCAACCTCCTGCGCAACTTCTTTATGCACCTCCTCCAAATTTTCAACAACCGTCTCCTCAATTCCTTCCAATGCCTCCCCCTTGATCGCTAATGACTACATCCTTAATTCTTTCTTCCAACTCCTCCTCATCTCCACCAACCTCCTTCCTATTGTTCTCTATGACGTCCTCCTGATTTAGTCTAACTTCCTTCTCAAATCCTTTTTTTAACCGCCCCCTGATAGTTACCAACTACTTCCTCAATACTTTCTTCTACCTCCTTCTTCTCCACTACTCTCCAACTCCCCCACAGATTCTCCTTTTTACCAGCCTCCTCGTACTCTCTAGGGTCCTCTCTCCTTTGAGGCTCTTTCTTCATTCCAACTGTTGCCAAACTCTCACCAGTAGCTCCTTTTACAAATGCCCATGCTGTCTGACTAGAGCTTGGAAATGTATCAGCCTGTTAACCCTCCACTGGGCAGGAATCTCTGTGAAAGGCTGCACCATTACAGACAAATTTGTAAGGTACTGGGGACTGTCAGAACTAGCTCTTCTGGCAGTGCTGGATATTTCTGAGAGCTCTGGGACCCTGGGTGAGTCTGAGAGCAAGGTTACTTACAAATCTGTGAAAGGCTACTGCTGTCTAAGAATGCTCCGGCAATGGACAATTATTCCATAAACAAGATACTTAATGTTTTTCCTGTCATGCTCGGAGATCCAATTCCTTTGAGGGACAGTGTTTAGAAAGTGGTGTCGCAAAAAGAGCGGTAGGCAGTATTCAGTACAAGGTGCACCAGTCTGCTGGAAGGATGTTGGTTGTTGACTTGTCTTGAAATGGGTTGCAAGTTGAATGGTTTTTAAAATGGCAGTTTCTGTGCTTATTTTTCTTTGACTATCCCTTGCCCTATAGAAGGGACTAAGCGGGCTGACCAGTGGATCCTCCCATACCAACGCCCGGGCCTCTCATCCTATAAGTTGGGGAGGTATCCTGCCCCCTTGGTCAGCCAAATAGAAGTCCCTATAACCAGAATGGGGAAATTATATGTGACTCTGCATTGCTTGAACAACTCTCTGAAACTGCAAAAAGGCCAATTGTTCCTAGACATATCAATTATTAGCACTCACAAGCTCCTAAAAGGGACTGAAATTACAATGAAGCTGTAGAACTGTAACCATTCACTCAGTCACTCACTCTCTCACACATTTACCTACACCATTTTCCAGGTACTGCTATCATTTGGACAGGTATTCTGCCCTTTTGCCAAGTATGGTCATCAAATTCCCAGCCCAGTTTGTTAAGCATTGCTGTCATGTGCCCAGTTATGCAGAGACATTTGTATTTTAGTGTATTTATTGGATAGTTGTGAGGCAGCTATACAACAAATGGTGTTTCATGCCACCACAATACAATAAAAAGGGGTTGTGGAACAAGGGAGAAGATAACAATAACGGTCCTACTAGGCATTGTGACATTCAAATCATGCAAGTGCAGTAGCAAGAAGTGCGACGGGGCGGGGGGAGTGCCAGTAGGCGTGAACACTAAGTGCTAGGGTGGCAAGGGAAGTGCAGAGTAAAGAAGGAGAGAGTGGAGGGTGGGGTGAGGGGGGAAGGGCAACAGGGGCTAAATGAGTGCTAAGGGGAGGCCTGGAGGGTAAGTGCCGGGGAATTGCAAGGGGTGCAAGTTGTGTGGGTCCACTAGCTAAGTGCGAGGAGAGGATGGCGGGAGGGGGGGACTGTTGCCCTGTAGAACTCAGAGGGAACCAAACAACCTGTCACTGTGGCAAACGGGGGTATTAGCAGTGGAGGGGGAGAGGGAAGGAGGATGAGAAAATGAGGGCCTTGAGGAGCTTTTGGAACATAAGGAGATCCGGCTCAAGCATGAGATGGACAGGGAGACCATTCCAGAGGGAGGCTCCTGCAGAGGAGAGAGATCTACCCCCCACTCTCTGCTTAGCGAAGCATCTGATCTGCAGAGATTTGGATCTAGAAGACTGAAGGTCTCTAGCAGGGAGATATTTAGGGAGAGAGAGTTGGATGTAGTAGGGTCCGAGGCCCCAGAAAGCCTTGAGGAGGATGCAGGGGTCTTGAATTTGATCCTAGCAGCAACCGGGAGCCAGTGGAGAGATATTAGGGCTGGAGAGATGGGGTCCCTGGGCTTGAGGCCAAGGATAAATCTTGCAGTCCTATTCTGGATTAGTTGAAGGGAGCGAAGGGAGGATAAAGGAAGATTGAGGAAGAGGCTGTTGCAGTAGTCCAGCCTACAGAGGACCAGAGCTCTGGAGACATTGAGTTTCTGGGGAAGGTGAGGAAAGGGAGAATGCCTCTGAGGGGGTGCAGCTGTGGGCCTTCTTGGCATGGTCCGAAATGTAAGGAGAGAATGAGAGAGAGGAGTCAAAGATGACAGCAAGGTTTTTGGCTGTTTGGTGTCTGTTTTGTCAGCCCTGTACTTATGTTTGCTATATGCTTCAATTGTGCATTGCAGTATTGCAGTATTGAAATTTAAAACAACGCACTTTAAAACAACATGTTTTACATTAAAGGATTGATATTGATTATCAACAGCTAGCACCAGGTATTTGTTATCACTAGCCTAGCATTATAGTAGGATTGATGGCCTTGTTTTACATATGTTGTATAAAATTGAAATTTTACGAATTTGTGTAGAAAATGAATCCCAATAAAGACACATTTTTTGATGGAGAGCAAGGAGCAGGGGCGAGGACCCTATCCCTCGCTATCTTGTGGACACTCTTTGTGGGTTACAATTCTCTCGCCTGTTGCTCAAGTTTTGTTGTATTGTGGAAAGTGTTAGAAAAACTCCACATTCTGATCTCCTATGGAGATCGGACTGTGCCGGAGGCCCCAGCCCAGTCATACTTCAATAAAGTCTCATCAGACAAGATATCTATACACACAGCAAGGTTTATTCTCACTCAGGTGGAGAACTTCAGCCTGTTCATTTTAAACATTCTTTTTATAGCAAATACAGGATTGCACAACATGTATATGCAAATCTGGACCTTACTTTTTAATACATTTTCATTGGTCCATTTACTAAGGGGTCAAACTGTCATTGACTCTCCATTGGACAAAAACCACATCCTGCTTAGGATGAATGATATTTTAAAAATTAGAAAATGGCAGCTCTGAAACACATGACTCATTACGCAAATTAGCAAATCCAGGTATGATCCCAAGTTTCACTTTGACCATGAAATATGTTGCAATTCTGAGAATTACGCATTTGTTCCAGATTAACACACAATGTTCAGAACATAGCCTGTCTGGCTCTCTATCTTATCTTTTCTGAATATAAGCCAATTCTGTTTCATGAAACCACACCACTGAAAAACAGATATTCTTCCCGTTTAAATACTGAATTGTTCTGCACCTGTTTTTCAGCCGATCTCAGTCAACCTTGAATTTCTGCACATGGCACTTTCGTTGTGGTTGTTAAATACTTCTAAACTCCTATCAGACTTAAAGCCTTTATTTATTTTCGCGAGACAACTGTGGAGTCCATTTTAAAATGATGAATGGCTACTAAATGTGAATAACCTTCTTCATGTTGAAACACAGCGTGGCCTAATGTCTTATGTTATGTTTGTTTGTACAAAATGTAAACATACCTTTTATAACCTATGCTATCCTAAATAAATGTGTGTAGTGTTAATGTACTCTTATCTTAAATAAGGGCAACGTAACTTCTCTACACAGACAAGAAACATGATTTTTACAATGTTGGACAGGAGAGTGAAATATTGGCCCTAATTAACATATGTGTCTGTCTACCATAAGAGGGGGTGGAGGGTTAAAAACCTGCTCTACAGGACTGTAGTCTGTTCTCTCTTTCCATGACATCATCGAAAGAAAAAGCACACAAGGAAAAACATCTCCCCATAGAAAGGAGCATTGAAGAGTGGTGTACAATCTAGTTTTTCTGCAGGAGTGCTGAGGGTCATGTCCTCCTTAAGGAAAGATTTGGATCTTAACAAGTGGTAGAAATTACACATCTGCATGACCTATTTCCAAAGGGGATTTCAGGCCAGATAGGAAGTCTCTACTCAACCAAAATGTGAAGATAAGGTGCATTTTGCAACCAAATTCTATTTAGGACATCTTCAGGTAAAAGTTCAGTACATGTACGCTTGTCACTATAGCACCTATTTATTTATTCACAACGAACAGCCGAGGTCTGAAAGCCATTTTTAGCCATCACATGACTTTTTATCTCACTTTTGGTGGCCATATGATATGCATTGCTCTCCACTCACACGCTTTTTCTGGCAGTCACCCACCATGAGATTAGCTTACACACCACTCACCCGTCAATACACTTCAATGGGCTCCCACCTGCCAAAAACAAAATTGTTTGTTTTCACCCACCCTGGACACTCAAAAGGTCGAGAGGTGCGAGTATGGTGACCACCCTTTGAACACTAGTTCCATGTACTCATTGCGCAGGTACGTCACACTGCAATGCCATTTCCCAGGGAACCACAGTTTATAGTCATTACATTGAAATCAATAAAGTCGAAAGTCATAAAGTCGAAAAAAAAATGTCGAAAACAAAAAAATCGAATTTCTTTTTTATTACATTTTTTATTCGAAATGGTGGGGGGTTCCCCACCCAAACCCCCCTTTTATTGCCACTTTTTTTTACTCGCGGAACCCGAAAAACACATATAAATAAAAAAATAAGAAATTCGATTTTTTTGCTTTCGACATTTTTTTTTCGACATTATTGTAATTCGACTTTATTAATTCGATGTTATGACTGCACACCAGGAACCACCTCCCTTCTAGCTAATTAGAAGGAATGTTAGTGGGTCTACCTTTTAGCAGGGGCATTAAATGTGTTTGAGTTGGCATGCAAGTCTACATGTTGCCACGTGAAGAAATAAATATCAACCCACGCATAGCTAACAATTTATCGAGAAGAAAATGATATGCCTTTAGCAATAGAAGGACTGCCCATGCGTTCTGCTCATTGTTTAAAGAACATATTTCGGTTGCAGTGGCACCAGTACACAGAGATCTGAGCAGGCAACTGTGGTGAAGGTGAGACAGTCACTGGAATGTACATGAACCAGGACAGGATCAGCAGTAACATGCCTGACAAATCTGCCTGAATTATTTCCCTGGATGATAAGGGAGATGGGCCTGGCAAGGATGGTCGAAGTGGTCAACTTGGACTTCAATACACCTTTGACAGTGTTCAACACGCATGGAGCTTATTAATAAGAGATTAGCAGTCTTGGGATGGAAGCCATGGTGGTAAACAGAGCTAGGGACTCGGCGAGGGGGAATGGGGTTCCCTCGGAGGCAAACAGGCTACACAAGTGAAACCAATCATTCAAGCTGCAAGCTTTTTAGAATGTAAATGGATCGTAGGACTGGTGTTGTGCTACGATTCTTGTCATGACTCCAGAGTAACAAGGGATAGTGGCACTTACTGGAAAGGGTAATAGATGCCTACCTGTGAAGGGCACTTGTTTTAGTGATGCAATGTGGACAATCTATGAGTACTGTTGCTATGGTGTCCTATTCTTCCATGAGGTGTACTTGGTTTCACTCCTAGCTGCACTTTTGTTAGCCCGGCAGTAGGGGTCATGTTCAAGTATTGCAGAGGTCTTCTAGGTGAGACACACCTAGTTCTGCTGTGCAGTGATCGCTGACATCCAGTGTACTAGTGGTGGTGTCTTTTCATGTGCAAGGTGTACTTTTTTCAGTGTAGCAGAGAGGGTTGTCATTCAGCATTGCTGTTAATGGTGTCCTGCCCATTTGAGGTGTACTTGTATTCATGCAGTGAGTCCCACTCTCAACCATGCACTTTGTTTTAGCTGTGCAATATGGGTCATCTTTCAGTATTGCAGTGGTGGTGTTCTGTGAGGCCCCCTTTTTCAGTTCTGCAGTGAGGGTCAGTACCCATTATGCTAGTGGCGGTGTCCTTTCGTGTGCGAGGTGCACTTTTTCTGTGCAGTAGTGAGGGCCGCCTTTCAGCATTGCAGTGATGGTGTCCTGTCCTTTTGGAGTGTACTTGTTTTCCTCCTGCAGTGAGTCCCACTCTCCACCTTGCACTTTGTATTAGCTGTGCAATATGGGTCATCTTTCAGTATTTCAGTGGTAGTGTTCAGTTTGAGGCCTCCTCTTTCAGTTCTGTAGTGAGGGTCAGTATCCAGTATGCTAGTGGTGTTGTCCTTTCTTGTATGGTGGTCCCTTTTTTAGTCCTAAAGTGAGGGCCGCCTTTCAGCATTTCAGTGATTTGTCCTGTCCTTTTGGAGTGTATTTGTTTTCCTCCTGCAGTAAGTACCACTCTCCACCTTGCACTTTGTTTTGGCTGCGCAATATGGGTCATCTTTCAGTATTGCAGTGGTGGTTGTTCTGTGATGCCCCCACATTACGTTCTGCAGTGAGGGTCAGTGTCCAGTATTCTAGTGGCTTCCTTTCTTGTGTGGGGCTCACTTGTTCAGTTCTGCAGTGGGGGTCGCCTTTCAGCATTCAATTCATTCAGGACCAATCACAATTCACAGCAGAGGCTGTGACATATCGGGGATCATTTACAAGTAACTAGCTCCACTCCAGCCCTACTGGGCGTTTAGAGGCAGCAGCCTGATTTCTGGATAGTCTAGACCTATACTGGACTATCCCAATGCACTTGACTACTGTGAGGAAACCATCTGTCCCTAGTTATCAAGCATCGTTGAACTTTCTCAAAAGTGAACTGCAGGTTCCTGCATATCTCCTAGTGAGATTCAAGTACTTTTTTTGGGTTCCCATGGATTTTTCTTCCAGCCCAAATCTTACTGAATCTCGTTCAAGAACCATACACCTTCGGGGAAGATCGGGAGAAGTTTGGACAGGTTCGGGCTGATTCTTGCGGGAACAAACACAGGCACAAAATAACTTAAAAGACTTCAGGAAGGGAGGGAAAGCTTACCGGAAAAGTGGGGGCGGGGGGAGTGGGAGTAGGGTGAGGCTGGCCGAGGGAGTTAGCAAGAGGAAATGGAGTCCTGTGCAACTTTGGATGTTATCCAAGTAGGAGAGCGCATTAAAGTATGCAGTAAGATATTTCAGTACATTAACACCCCTACTGGAGAGATCTACCTGCAGGTTCCAGGATTGAATCCGGTTAAGAACGCAGCCTTTCATCCTTCTAATGTTGATAAATTAGAAGTTCAAGTGAATTGTAAGATAACATGTCAGACCAGCAGAGTCAGTGATGTGTCAGGCATGCCTGGTTATGTGTTTTAGCAATCAGAAGTGGACAGATTGAGTGTTATTTAGGTTTATGATATTACAATATAGGGAATTCTTGACAGACAAGAGCCTCTGAAAAGCCTTCAGGGCTGGGGAGATAAGATTTCAAAGCTTCATACCTATGGAAAAACATATCTAAAGTAAGAGGCCTAGTCCCATAGATTTTGTTGGTACAAGTGATGAAATGCACTAGTGTTTTTTGCACTGTATTTCTTTTTTAATTCTTATTTTTGGGCAGCTGCAAAGAGAGTTCATTTTGGTTTGCACATCAAGGCAACAGCCAGGTGCAAGCCATAAATCATTTACTCAATTTACTTTCTTTGAGCATCCCTGGCAGGACCTATTTAATAAAATGTTTTCTTTGAACATGTGCTGGTAGGAAAAGGTCTGGCTTCTAGGGGACGCTGAGCAGCAACAAAGATGGGCGCATAGCCGTTGAGCTATATATCCTGGAAAAATACTGTGCAAATAAATCCTGTCCTGGGTTGAGTGTAACCTTTACCCGTAGGGGCAAAGGCAGTGGACCAACGGCATGCTCGATGGTGCGATCTGGGTGCGATCTGAGATAGATAGCGAAGCACGGCGACATGCCATCAAATATCCGATGCAGCGAGTGCTTGGAGAGTGCTCTGAAGTCCCGGAGTGTGTGGACCGATGAGGATGTGCCCCTGAGCGGCCTGGCCGGCTGAGGAGCAGAGGTGCTGGAGGTGGGTGGATCTTCCAGGTTGGGGTGTGGCCAGCCTGATCTTCCAACTTGGTCGCCGGTGATTCCGCTCGGCCTGGGTGCCGGACCGTCGCAGGTCTCCTGTGCGCAATGAGATCCTGATAGTGCCTGGACCCAGATGTTGACCCAGAGTGGAGAGAAGGGCTGAGTCTGCACTGGCAAGTGCTGGGACCTGACTGGCAACTGCAGGGTCCCGCTCTGGGCCCGTGCTCTGTTGGAGGTGCGTCAGACCTCATGGCGCATGATGTGCAGTGAGGAATTAGGCACTGGACCTAGTATAGGTAAGGCGCTGTTGAACGTCACGCATCCAGGGTATGGAGTGTGAGTTGCAGGGAGAAACACCAGATGCAGAGTGATACTCCTAGGTGCCGTGGAAAGGAGTGCGCTGACATCAAGAAAGCACGATGAGGGGGACTGGGTGACGAGGGAGAGGAACTCTGAGTAGAGTGGAGGGGGATAGCACTTCACTGAGGCTATTATTATATGCTTGGGATGTAAGCAGGTTTATCTAGTGCAGGTGACAATCTTTGACAGCAGAGTTAGTTTATATACCCTGCATTGGGCTACCGGCTAGGAGACCATTGGCTGTGCGAGCAGAGTGAGCCCAGGGTGTCCTAAATCATGACAAAAGGAGCTGGAAGTAAAACGTTGGCCCATGGACTCCTTTGCATGCACCCCAGCGAATAACAAAGTGTTGGAGCATGGTGCACAGAATCCAGGGACAGGTGCCTCAATATCCACGGCTCATATGGAGCCCTCATGAGCGTGATGCAGAGGGGATTTGCGTATGTCAACACGAATCTTGTAGATATAGTGGCCAACATCAGCTGACTGCGAAATACATTAGATAAAGAGAGCGGTTGTATCACTGCTGCTGAGTCCCGGATTGGAGACCTAGATAACTTGGTGGAACGGCATGACACTGAGCTGGCGGAGGTGAAAAAGTCACTGGTGACTGTGCATGCGGAGTCTGAGGACCTCGAATCGTGGTCACACTGGAACAGCATGTGCATAGTTGGGGTGCCAGAGATGGCGACCAGAGGTACCATGGAAAAGTTTGATGAGGACGTGTTGAAATCTATTTTGGGTGAAAACCAATTCTCAGTGCATTTCTTAGAGCAGAGAGCCCACCATGCATTGATCCTGGCCCCAAAACCTAGGGCACTGTCATGCACGATGATCGCCAGACTATTGAACTGACAGAGATCGTATCTTGCGGCTGGTCATGGAGCGCAGGGCGCTACACTTTGAACCCAGTTATCTCTTCATATAACCCTATTTCTTGGCTGAAGTCCAGGCAGCGAGAAGATCCTACGATCCAATTAAGCGGTTGCTGCGAGAGCGTAACGTGCAGTATGCAATGCTGTTCCCATCTAAACTCTGGATACAACATGGTGGCCGTGGGTGGCTCGGGAGGTGAAGGATCGGGGGAGCAGTTAGTGTTAGGCGACCTGTTCCCAGATGGGCAATTTGTATCGTTACAGGATTTTTCAGACAAGGTTTACAGCAACCCCACGCAAATTCTGCAATATGGCTGCATGAGAGCTGCAGTCAGGAAGCTATGGCCATCTGTCCCACAAGAACCTGAAACACATCCATGCATAGAAACAATTGTAGCGGATGGGGAACCCAGACTTATGGTCTCCAGGCTGTATGAGCTCATTCAATCCAATCAAGGTCTAAAAATTGGGGTGCGCTCTTGGTGGGAAAGCGAGTTAGGCTTTGACATAAGTGGGGAAAATGTCTATTGACGAAGGAAGTATCTATGAATGTCCACTATATACCAATCCAGTTCAAGGTACTGATCCAACTACACTACATGCCAGCCATGATTTCTAGATTTGGCCTTGGCACGAGTGATGCTTGTCTAAAGTGTGGCTTGGCACCTGCCAATTTCATGCATGTGTTGTGGGAATGCCTTCCAGTGACGCAGTTCTGGCGCCAAGTAGCCGATACTCTGCATGACACCATTGGTATCCCTCCTATTATGGCACCTATTGAGTGCCTCCTTGGGGATACAGGTAAAGTCTCAATAGTTAACCGTAGGTTGTTTAATTAGCATGTATTGTGGCTAAAAAGTGTATTCTTAGGCATTGGAGGTCCAAATATTCTCTGTGTCATTTGGAATGGCTGAGAGACCTAACCTATATCAATGAAGGAGAGGAGGCCTATGTTGCCACAGTAACAGTGGTGAGCAAACCAAAGGAAATTTGGGAGCCATTTTGGAATTTGTTTTGCTCATAATGGATAGATGGTGGCCACCATGGAAAGAGAAGGCGGGGCTCCATATGGAGTCCCGCATCCCTTTCCACAACAGCCGGAGAAGCCGGGCAGCTGCGGTGGCAGCCTGTGCCACTGCACTAAACAGGTAAGTGGGGTTGGGGTGGGGGGGTTGCAAATGGTTAAAAAAAGAAATAAGTGGACCTAGGGTGGGGGGAAGATGGCGGCTGCGGGAACCAGCCATCAGGTGGCTTGGAACTCGGACTGAGATTGTAGGCTTCAGCCTGCGTTTCTAGCCACCTGATTGGCTGGTTCCCCTGTGCCGGGTGCTACAAGGACCTGTTTATGTCATCGTGTGCTCAAGAGGGGACTATAATGCTTTCTTCCTATGGATCAATAATTTAAACCCCAACTTGGAATTTACCATCCAAACAAGTAATAAGGAGATTGCATTTTTAGACCTGCTGATTAAAGTGGATTAAAGTGGATGTAAATGTACTTGCAGTGGACCTTTACAGAAAGGAATCTGATAGAAATACAATACTGCATCACGAGAGTTTCCATACCCAGTCTTTAAAATCCAATATTCCATATGGCCAGTTTTTGAGGGCCAGGAGAAATTGTACCAAAGTAGAAGACTTTACAAAGCAAGCTTTGGTCATTGAGGAAAGGCTGATAGAGAGAGGCTACCCTAGACAACTCCTTAAACATTCCAGAAAACGTGCTAGATATCAGCACAGAGATGTCCTTTTGAGAAAGGACATCAAAGAAAGAAAGTTGGCAGAGGACCAATTAGTATGTGCCCTTATGTTTAACACCCAACACAACAAAATCAAGAAGATAATATTGAACCACTGGCACTTACTTTGTCTTAATATGCCAGAATTGGCCAAACCCATCTACGCCTTTAAAAGGGGTAGGAATATTAAAAATTGGGTTTCCAAGGCTGACAGAAATCTTGTACACGATAGTCAACCAACCATCACTGCAGCCTGGGGCATGCCTCCCATTGTGGGACACTACCCGTGTGGCAATTGTTCGAACTGCTTTAGTACCTCTATGACTACCACCATCAATATTCACGAAAGGGTCTGGAAACTAAGGCATCATACCACTTGCCTCAGTGCCAATGTAATATATGTCATCATATGCCCTTGTAAGAAAGCTTACATTGGCAAGACATCTAGAGCAGTTAAAAGTTACGTATAAGTGAGCATAAATCTAAAATTAGAACAGGACAGATGAATGCACTCTTAACGATGCACTTTGCGGAATTCAAACATAGGCCAGAGGATTTAAAGTGGTGGGCTGTGGAAAAAGTATCTGGTAGTGATGCGGCTAATGCCGCAGCACGCCTAGCACAGAAGGAACAATGGTGGATATACCACACTAACAGCCTAAATAGGGGCTTGAACCAACAGGAGGAATGGAATTGACCCCTTTCCTCCCTTGAAATATTTTGAGCTTCTATATAGCTCTCTTCTTCCCTATCCACCTCTTGGGGTTTCTTTTTACCCAAGCAGCTGTTTTCATTCTTATTTTTCTTCTCGTGGTCCTTGATTTTTGCCTGGTGTATGGTTCGTCACACAGGAAGGGCCATTATATATTATATATTTTATTTTTTTTGGGACCTTTTAGCATCATCTTTTCTCTAGATTTTGTGAATTTGCTATCACAACATTTTTCCACTGCTTCACTTAGTCGAATACTGCTAGTGAGACAGGCTTTTTTGTATTGATTTTCTAGCCGTGGCGCTCTTTGGACGCAGTCAGAGTCCTTTTTCTAGCTCTTGACTCCTCGAGTATTATGAAAGTTATGATGTGTAGACCGCGCTAGGCAGAACTTTAAGATTGGTCTGTCGTTTATGTCAGTGACGAATGCTTGAAATAAAAGAGGGACCACGATATTTTTCGCTCGGTCCTTTCCTCTTTGATGCTTGCGGAGCCGGCATACGTCTCGAGATGCATTTCAAAAGGTAAGCGCTTGAGCCGACCGTTTGTTGATTTTTCTGACAGCTTCCCTTTAACGAAGCTCACTCGATCTGCTTACTTGCAGATCGCCATACAAGTGAATTTACGCATCCATTCAGGAAGAGTTTCCTCCTTCGTTGACGTGCAAACAAACCTGCGTCCCGCAGTAGAAATTGGTAATCATCTTGATACGCGGGTGGCAAGGTAAGCGGTTTGCCTTTGGCCAACTGTTTATTTGCTTAAATTGGCAGCTTGGCTAAAGATGAAGCTCATTCGATTTGTTCATTTGCAGATCGCTTCACGTGTCTATTCAAGGAAAAGACTTATTTGACTTCCTGCTCACTGTTTTTCAAGCAAACAGTGCTGCGTCCTGCAGCTTAAGCGGTCAGGAAGCGGTTCAGCGAGGAGAAAGGTCCATACACTAGATACCAATTCTCTCTGACCCCAATTGGGAACGAGTTGGTTGGAAGACTAATCTGTGGAGTTAAGGTAAATTTCGTACATTTTTGTCCCATTTAGGAAGATTAATATGGGGATTTGGTGACTCCCACAATTGACTTTGAGGACTTTTGATGTGGTTCCCCATTCTTGTTTCTTTTAGATTAGCGGTCCTTGAGAAATCCAGTATCTTAGAGACACACCAGAGACTACTGGAACACAAGCCACTAGGCGACCTAAATTAGGTTTGCAGGTATGATCCCTATTTAAATTGGCTTCTGAGGCTGGACATAGCGGGGGCAGGTGGGGTGAATGGAGCGGGCGCCATTGCACTAAGGTTAAGTGCTTATGATTAAGGAAAACTATAGTAATGTATTCCTTTTGAACCACTGAGCCCCAAATGAGACTAGGGCTCAGATGGATATATGAAACTAGGCCTATTCGGTAGGTCGTTGTTTTCTTTCAAATTTGCTGTATTAGGCTGATTTTTAACATTTAATTATGTTTACAAGACGGTGGATAAGGGTACTTCCACTTGGACATAGAGATAGATTTGTGCTGTCCGTCTATGTTTGGTTCATATTATTAGCGAGGTATACTGATAGAAGGTTGGCAGTGGTATATATTTTAAATACTGTTTTAATTGTATGTTTGTTTGCTTTTAGAATTTTTGTCAATTTTCATCCAATCCTGATGAAGACACACATAATTTGTCAAGTCGAAACTATTTTCCAACTGGGAAGCCCTTTTCGTAAAGAAGATCGGAACTTATGGGCACCAATAGTCGATATTTTGTCTGGAATGAACTGTTATTAACTATAATATGTTATTTGGAACCATTAACACTATAATGGAAATGAATTGTAATTCTCTCAATATCGTAAATATCTATATGTTTTAGAGATTTAATTAGGGAGTGAATGTATGAATGCATGAGTAGTAGAATGTTTTTTATGAAATTGATTAAAATGCTCAATAGTTTTTTACGCGAATAAAAATAAAATGAAAATATGATTTGATCTTTATATCCCTCTGCCCTGTTTCTTCAGTTGCCCTGGCACTCCTGGCACCACTTTTGTTTGTATCATGTCAGACAGTGCCATGCGCAAGACCGTAGATATATGAAAATCCACGTTGATTAATATTGTGAGGGGACGGGGACCCACCTCAGCCTGAGGTGGGTGGCCTACTAAGGTTTTCACCAGAGACAGAGTCAGTCCTGCCCCAGAGGGGTGGGAAGACCGCAGTCCCTGACCCTTTCACATGTGTGTACATGAGTGAAATAAGTAATACCTTTTCTTGCCACCCACCTGTATTGCACAATGTTTCTGTTTGGTACATAGTACTACATTCCCCAGAAGGCCTGGTGGTGGAAGATAGCGAGCACCCCATACTGGAGCGAGACAACAAGAAACTGTGTACCAGCAGAGAACTGCACAAATCAAAATGGAAACACAGACACTCAGCATACCTTAGACGGGGCTGCAGAGCGGTCCACACATCAAAGCGGCAATCCAAGCACTATACGAGACAGGCATATGTATTTTACCCTCAACAAGAATGCAGAGCATTCCACCCCTCAAAGCAATAATCCCAGCGCTCTAGCCCAGGGGCGTAGCCAGGATTGTCTAACAAGTGGGGCCTGAAGCAAATGTAGTTGTGCCCACCACAGTGACATTAACATCTATAATTTCGCACACACCGCTTCCCGGTGTGCATTTACAGATCCTGAGCGGACCTTGCCCCTCAGGCCCTACCCTGTCTACGCCTCTGCTCTAGGCGACACACAGTGAAAATCAGTTTCCATTCACCAAGGCTGCAGGGCAGTCTACCTATTCATCCCGCACTCTAAGTGCTTAGTGCAATAGGAACAGGGGTGGCGATTGTGTTGTTAGTGGTGGAATGCTGGCTAAGGGAGACACTGACCAATGAGGAAGAATGTTCAGAGGGAATCATCGAGCTTCGTAATGGTGACTAGGGTGATCAGCTGACTCATTGTTTAGAATGGCTCGACAATATTCCAATGTTATGATTCATGGTTAAAGCCCATCACTGTGGGCAATATGGGCGGTTTTGTGCCCCGTAATCTGACCTTTGGGCTCCAGCCAAAGATGAGGCTGCCTGGAGGAGGGCTGAGGGTACATAACTTTGAAATCCAAAGCAAAAGGATTCAACAATGTTAGTAGTTGAGTGCTATGAGAAAAATGAGAGTCAAACAGAAAGGTCCACTGGAAGTTGTCCGCCAAGCGGCCTACACTTGGTAGCTTTGAAGCCATAGTCTGTCACCAGTTTCTGTGGCAGAGAGTTGGGCTGGTGGCACACAGCAAGACCCATGGCTGCCGGAGGCAGCACTAAGGATAGAGAAGGTGGTGGATACACAAGCAAGGAGGAGAGGTATGTGGGTCAAGAAAGGAGGCATCAGATTGGCATCAACATCCTATGTGAGCCATCAGAATGCATAGCCATGATGGGGATTATTGCCGGTAGACTTGCATCCTTATTGGCTGAAAGAGTTGCAGCATTATTATGGGTGCTAATTAGACCATAATGCCCTATTTGGCAGGCCATAATGAGTGATAACGCAACCCGGGCTAATAGGCCAAAGAGTAGCAAAGGCCTTTAACATGGCAGTGGACCATTACCATTTGGTTAGCCAAATACAGCATTATGGCCATTAGCACACGAGCAAAATGTCCGGGTTGGTTGGAAAGGGCCCTATTGTGTGGGACAAAACAGGCTGCAAAGAGCACCCAGCCCATGTTTTCTCTCAACAAAAAAACTAAAACTAAGATGGCCACCAAGGAAATGGCAAACAAGAGCTCTGGTTGGCTCAGGGGCCATGTTCCATTTATATGCTAGCTGGGCTCCAGATTCTTGACTCACCACCTGAGAACACCAACTGGGATTTGGTAAACCACTGAACGCTGTTGAGGAATGTTCTTATTGCCAGGCCAATATTCCCTGGATCTTCTTTATACCCTCGCCTTGCAGGAATTGCTAAAGTAATTGCTCCGGTGACTGCTAATGCAATCTTCCTGATTGCAAATACCTTCTATCGTTCCCTCTTGCATGAAGCATGGGGCTGGACTATGCTTACATAAAACGAAGCGCTCCAATCATTCAGATCCCAGGAACTTTCGACCCATAGCTAAAGCCCACTGTATGAGAAAATTGCTGGAGTCCCTTGTCACACAACAATGCCAGAGGCATGATGATGCACAAATGTGCTCATTCCTTTTCAGCTGACTTCCAATCAGTAATGAGCAGTGAGTGGATGGCCATCTCAACGATGGACGAGACAGGATGATGATTAATGGAGGCGGCGGCGCAGTGCTCGTCTTCTGAGATCTATTGGCAGCCTTGACGCCATCGTCCATGCTAGGCTCCTGGGGAGGCTAAAGGGGCTTAGCCTTCGCAGCACAGTGCTGCACTGGCCCTGTGCACCTTTGCAAGATCGCCCTCAGCCTGTTGCACTGGAACCCTTTAAGTCATCGTTTTTCCCCTGATCAATTTTCGGGGTTGAACAGTCTGCTGCGATCTCCCTGCTGCTCGGAACCCTGTACCTCCAGTCACCGGCCACATTGCTTGCATTCCTTTGGAATAAACCATTACACCTACATTGACGCCACACAGATTGAGCCACAGGTTTTTTGGTCCTATGTCTTCTTTAAGCCCTCCATGGCTGGGTGTATGTCTGCCATCAGTGGCTGAGTGGGTCAAACCGGGTTGTAGTACAATGCTACCAAATGCGCCCTACCCCCAAAAACACCTAGGGCTCCAGTTTCTGGTCTCTGATATTCTGGCCCTGTCCTAGTCCTGTCAACCGAGTGTGAAATCTTAGAGACCGCATCAAACCCCGGGGCATCGGGCTAATAAAGTGGCTGCTGTTTGCTTTGCACTTTTTCGGTAACTAAGCAAACGAGTCCATCTATTTGCTTTCCCACACAGAGATGCCATCACAAATGCTTTTATTACCTGCAGGTTAGACTTGCGCAAGTCAGTCCACCTGGCCTTCCAAAGTTGCCATTAAAAAACTGCAAAGAGTGCAGAGTGTGATATCAAATTTGATTTAGAGCCTAGCTCGCCATGCGCCCTCCTACGCAGCTTTAAATAACTCCACTGCTTGCCTGCAGGAGCAAGTTCAAGGCACTGTGTATGACGCACTAAGGAATACATCAAAAGGACCCATCATTTTTGATGCCGCACTGTTCCCTTTGCTTGGCTAGTCTGCTTCAGGTACCCCAATCTTGCTATTCAAAATGGGGGTATCGCTCCTATTCTGTCTGGGCATCAGCTCTCAGGAATTCGATCCCACTGAACCGTCACAAAGAGGTGAATCTTTCTGTGGGGAAATGTGTTTGTCTTGGAAACAAGAAACACCAGACACACACCAGCTGTTGCCAGCTGATAGCCCTATGTTGCACTCCTGATGGGAAAACAAGTCCCCAAGGTTATTTTAAGTATCTCGTGAACCCCATCCAACTCCAGCCAGGAGAAGTCTTAAGTCACAAGAAACCCCACTATCGATTAAATTACAATGCCACAAGCCTTCACTGTGTTCATAAGCTATTCATATGATGAACAAGGTATATGAAGCATCTGTCTATCTGCTTGTCTACAGAGAAGCACCACAAAGCTGGGACAAAACAGTTTATAGACAGATAAAGTATTTTTATATGTAAGTTAGACAATTTTACCAAAAAGCGCATTCAAATATTGCACCCACACTATTAACTCATAGCATGGAAATCATTAGAAACAAAAATAGTTATACATTCACATAATCTCAAAAAATGACAATATTCTGAGCTGAATCATAGTCCTCAAAAGCACCCAAATGTTCTCAGAATATCATTCGTGAAGTAGCACATTTAAACATGGAATTATTATGTGGCCAGGTACAACAAAGTAGCCACTTTAACTCAATTGTCCTTCTGGGCAGTATAATTCTTTCTGCTCAGAATCTCCTAAACACAACCATTGGTACCGACGCGTTTCGGATTACGCAACAATCCTTCTTCAGGGCGGGATGTGTTAAAGTTTCAAAGTTGTTTATTAATTCCTACAAAAGGGAAGGATAACCTAATTAGACTTCTATGTCAAACGAGAGATTTCATAGGTAACTCTCAAGGAAAAAGTAAAACTAACCTCATTCCTGTGTATGTAGCAACAACCGGGATCAGCCTGTATGGTAAAATGTGCAAAAGTGGGTTGTAAAGATTTGTTCTCAAACATGATTCAGCTTTTTGACTAGTACTGTTAGAGTTTAGTGTACTCACTCGGAAGGAAGACCAGTGCCTATCCCCGGGTGAAACCAATGGTGATGGGCTGGGCTTTACAGTGGGCGGTGGCTGAGGGCAAAAAGAGATCAAATGAGTACTTTAATATGTGATCAAAAGTTTTGTGCTTATAACACTCTTAAGCTAGGTAAAAATGAGGTAATCACAAACTCACTTTCCAGAGGAAAGCTTGTTAAGATAACTAATTTCCAAAATTGTTCTCTGTTATTTCATTGTACACCTGACCGCCAAAATGTGCATACAACGAAGTGTAGATCATGTATGGCTTAACTCACTGCGATCCTCCCCAACTGTTGAAATAGGGTACTGTCCATACCCCCAGAGGGATACGGCGCTCGTATGGGTTACCAATTAACATTAACTTAAAGACTCACACAGGCTCTCGTGTGCTCGTGTGCAAATGCAACGCGCTCACTAGTTGGAAAATATAAATGTGCCTGAGCATGTTTAGAGTGCAAAAGCCCTCTCTAATGTTATACTGCCATGGTGTATCGTGTGCCCGTCAACCTATGCACGGGACTGTTGTCGCTCTGGGTGTCTAATTAAGAACACTCACCATAACAAAATATGAAACTCCCGGTTCAACCGCGCAGCTCGTCGCCAAGACGACCTGCTCGGAGTATTCTGTTTATATGGTCGTCATGGAGGCGACGCGCA
This sequence comes from Ambystoma mexicanum, assembly GCF_040938575.1. Lineage (NCBI taxonomy): Eukaryota > Metazoa > Chordata > Amphibia > Caudata > Ambystomatidae > Ambystoma > Ambystoma mexicanum. Next base: position 754,230,136 of record NC_090925.1, on the reverse strand, counting down.
TGCGTGTCTCGGCTCCAGACTTCCATCTTGGTGTGGGACACGGTGACTGCAGTGCAAGACTCGCGGTACACTGTTCCCATACACTTTCACTCGCGGTACTGCTGGTACCTAAGAGAGTATCTGCTACGTAAGTAACGGTGCCAGTATTCGGAAAAATATATAAATGGGGGCGAAATACACCCTGAGCTATTCCATATTGATTGAATATGTAGGGAAATCAGAAGGGTCATAGAGAACAATAGAGAGTGTCAGAGGAGGGGGGAGAGAATGGGAGAGGGGGGCATCTGGGCAAATATCCTATGGTGCCCCCACCTATCGCTGCTGATACAGCTGAATTGGCCGTGGGTAAATTACTTCACGGCGGAAGAAGGGGCGAGCAGCAGTAATATACTGCTCCAAGCCCCAAACTCCCACAAGATAATTGGGGTGACCCACGGGAGAACGTGGAGTGACCTGGAAATCCAGTCACTCCCAATACCACTAGGGACACACATAAGTGCAGTATGATAATCAAGACTCACAATAAGATACCTGACATAATAACATATCTAGGGAAAAAGAGAAGAAAAAAACTCTCCATGCATATGCAATTTATCCTGCGGATTCAAGCCCGCTCACATTCTGATTTGACAGTCTGCTGACTCCATGGGACCAGGCTCGACATCGAACTCCCGGTACCTCTGACGTTCACAATCTGGAAAGCCCCCCCAAATATCACCAATAAACAGTTTTTAAATTAATTTAAATACACTTCAACTCCTTATATCAATCCATAATCATGAATCATGTTTTAGATCTGGCCTCAAGAGTAGTGCCGAAAATGCATAAAGGCACAACAGTTAGTAAACACATGTCTGTCAATTATTGTAAACAGTCTATACGCAACTTTACACAAATGACTAAAAGCACAACAGAAGACCTTAAAGAAAACACATGAGGTCAAATTCACTGTTCATTCCTCTTGGACTCAAACAGTCCAAAAGATCAATCCAAGCAATCTCCCTCTGGAGTAATCTCTTATGAACTTCTCCCCCTCTTGGTCCCACCTTGACTTGTTCTAGGATCATACACTTAAGCTGAGCAATACTGTGTTTTGCTTCTAGGAAGTGCATTGACACTGGGTATCTAAGACTTTTTGTCCGAATGTTGGATTTATGCTCGGTCCAACGTAATTTCACTTTTCCCATGGTAATCCCAACATAATAAAAGCCACAAGGACATTTGAGGGCATAGACCACATTCGAAGAATCACAGGTACATGAATGCTTTAATGTAATAGGTTTCCCTGTGTATGGGTGTGAAATTATATTGCCTGAAAGAATGTTACTGCAATGCTGGCAGTTATGACAGGGTTGAGTTCCCTTATATCGCGCCTGCGCCTCCTGAGGCGAGGGTAGGTCCGCTCTGACCAAACTGATCCTTAAGGCCCTGCTATTTCTGTAGGCAAAAATCGGCAGCTGCTGAAAGAGTGTTTGTGTAGAGGGGTCCATTTGCAGCATGGGCCAATTTCTTTGAATGATGTTCCTGATTTTATTGCTTTGAGCTGAATATGTGGTGACATAGACCATAGAGTCACCTTTTTCCGTTCTTTAGGTTGCAATAGAGTCTCTCTCTCTACAGTTGCCACCTTCTCCTCAATCTGAGTTAGGGTGGTGGGATTATAGCCTCTTTCCATAAATTTATGACGTAAGGACGCAGATTGTCTCACAAATTCCGTATCTTCTGAGATATTTCTGCAATACGGTAGAAATTGACTCAAGGGGACACTGTCAATTGTCCTGCGAGGATAAAAATTCGTTGCCAGTAAAAGGCTATTTCTGTCAGTAGCTTTGGTGAAGATACGTGTTTCCAAGTTCATCTCTTTCACATATACTTCTACATCCAAGAAATTGATCGAGGTTTTACTGATGTCCGTTGTAAATTTAATCCTCGGGTGCATTCCATTCATCATGCCGAAAAATTCTTGTAGCTCTTCATCCGATCCTGACCAAATCCCGAACACGTCATCAATGTATCTTACAAACATGGTTAGATGACGTAACCATCTTGCTGATGTTAGGACGTGTTCTGTCTCTAAGTAATACATATAAGTATTCGCATAGGCTGGGGCCATAGCGGCCCCATGCTGGTTCCTGAGACTTGCAGAAAGAACCTATCTTGAAATTTGAAAAAATTGTTCATAAGGACCAATTTGAGCAGCGTCAACACAAATAGCTGATCCCCCTGGCAATTGTTGGAGTTTAATAATAACCATTCAACGGCTTCCAACCCCGCCTCATGTGCGATGTTTGTATAAAGGGATGTTACATCCATGGTAAACAGGGTGTCTCTTCCTTTGACGAACACAATCTCTTTAAGTTTTTTCAAAAAGTGAGTGGTATCCTTAATGTAGGTCGGGGTTTCCTGTATGAGTGGTTGTAGGATCTTATCCAGATATTTGGCCAATGGTTCCAGGATGCTGTCAGTAGCAGCTATGATGGGTCTCCCAGGAGGGTCTATGAGTCTTTTGTGAATTTTGGGGAGGATGTAGATTACTGGAGTAACAGGGTGTGTCTTCTCCAAGAACGTACGTGTTTTTTCTGAGATAACACCTCTTGTTTCAGCTTCATCCAGAACCTCTTTTATCAGGTTCCTCACTAATTCAGTAGGATTATAATTCACTTCCTGATAAGTTTCTTGATCTGATAATTGACGTTCAATTTCTGCTATGTATTTGGTCTTGTCCATGAGGACAAGGGCTCCTCCCTTGTCTGCGGGTTTAAAAATGATCTCGCTATTGTCAAGTAACTTTTTAAGCGTTTGTCGTTCGATCTTAGTGAAGTTCCTTCTTTCCTTGGTTCTAAAAGGAATTTGCTTAAATTGGTCTAACACTTTTCTTTCAAACACTGTCAGAACGTGATTGTTAATAGGAGGATTGAACACACTCTTTGGTGCAAGTTCAAGAAATTCTGAAGTTTCTCTGGTGACTTCATCTTCTGCAAGTTCGTTGAAGAAAACTTTTAATTTTAATTTCCTCATAAGCTTAAAGAAATCAATCTTGTCTCTCAGAAGATTGGTGTTGAATTGTGGTACAAACGACAGACCTTTATGGAGAACTCTTGATTCCATGTGTGACAATTGATATGATGAAATATTGACAACTATATCTTTTTCCCGGTCTGTTTCTTCCTCTCTGATTTTTTGCTTCCTTTGTCCCCGTCTAGTTGGTTTTTTTCTAAAAAAGGAACAGCTGTCCTTGGGACGTTCCGCTCAATTTCTGAGGTTGAGGGTGTTGATATGTGTCAGTAGTTACCTCAAGCTCCGCACTGGATGCTTCTGACGAGGTGGTCTCTGCGTTTGAAGGTCCCGCTCTTGAAGTCCATTGTTGAAAAGGTCTAGGAGTCTTCTGACCATAATATTCTTGCCAGGTATAAATGATATCCAGTTTGTAATCCTGGGTGTCACGTCTGAATTTACGTATCTTTTTGGTTTCTAGTTCTTGTTTATACTTGGCTAATTTTTCATTCATTCCTCCAGAACTTGTTTGAGCTGGTCTGCAGAGAAGCTTTTACTGAGGGTTCCTTTAATGGTGTCAATTTCCTCATCAAGAGTTGTCAAATTATGAGCAAGCTCTTCAATCGTCAATAAAATGAGGTCCAACGAACACTTATTGAGAATTTGTCTCCATTTCTTCACAAAATTAGGATTTTCCTTACACAAGGTAGGCTCTAGGTTCACTCTTAATCCTCTTGGGATTCTCTGTGCTTTGTAATAGTGTGTCAATGTAGTTGGGTGTAGCTTCAGGTTGATTTCTCTACATATTTTCCACTCAAGTTGCTTGATGAGTGCTTCCGGTTTGTCGGATGAGATCAGCTCATCACCTGTCGACTTGATGAGGCCTAAAATCCTCTTGGCTTCTTCCTCACTAAAGCCCAATGACTCGGCTCTATTATTAGTGGTAGCATCCATTTTTGCAAAGGACATGGTCCTATTTAGAAATGTGGTTTGGTGTGACGGTTAATAACTTAAATGTGAGTCAATAAATGTAATTCAATTAAGAGTGTGCACTCCCTGATTGTGGCCACCATAGCGAAATCAGAACAAAGTATATGGTGGAAGGCACAACGGTGTCAAGATGTGTATATTAAGGTAATTTCGCTGGAATATGGTTATTCAAATTCAGGTAGTTCATACACAATTTCAGGTGCAGCAGGGAGATTCTCGAGGCCACTGGGGATTCCTAAAACATGAAACACCAGACACACACCAGCTGTTGCCAGCTGATAGCCCTATGCTGCACTCCTGATGGGAAAACAAGTCCCCAAGGTTATTTTAAGTATCTCGTGAACCCCATCCAACTCCAGCCAGGAGAAGTCCTAAATCACAAGAAACCCCACTATCGATTAAATTACAATGCCACAAGCCTTCACTGTGTTCATAAGCTATTCATATGATGAACAAGGTATATGAAGCATCTGTCTATCTGCTTATCTACAGAGAATCACCACAAAGCTGGGACAAAACAGTTTATAGACAGATAAATTATTTTTATATGTAAGTTAGACAATTTTACCAAAAAGCGCATTCAAATATTGCACCCACACTATTAACTCATAGCGTGGAAATCATTAGAAACAAAAATAGTTATACATTCACATAATCTCAAAAAATGACAATATTCTGAGCTGAATCAAAAGCACCCAAATGTTCTCAGAATATCATTCGTGAAGTAGTACATTTAAACAGGCTCTCGTGTGCTCGTGTGCAAATGCAACACGCTCACTAGTTGGAAAATATAAATGTGCCTGAGCATGTTTAGAGTGCAAAAGCCCCCTCTAATGTTATACTGCCATAGTGTATCGGGTGCCCGTCAACCTATGCACGGGACTGTTGTCGCTCTGGGTGTCTCATTAAGAACACTCACCATAACAAAATATGAAACTCCCGGATCAACCGCGCAGCTCGTCGCCAAGATGACCTGCTCGGGAGTATTCTGTTTATATGGTCGTATATAATGTCCTTATGGATTTTATTATGTTGGGATTACCATGGGAAAAGTGAAATTACGTTGGACCGAGCATAAGTCCAACATTCGGACAAAAAGTCTTAGATCCTCAGTGTCAATGCACTTCCTAGAAGCAAAACACAGTATTGCTCAGCTTAAGTGTATGATCCTAGAACAAGTCAAGGTGGAACCAAGAGGGGGAGATGTCCATAAGAGATTACTCCAGAGGGAGATTGCTTGGATTGATCTTTTGGACTGTTTGAGTTCAAGAGGAATGAACAGTGAATTTGACCGCATGTGTTTTCTTTAAGGTCTTCTGTTGTGCTTTTAGTCATTTGTGTCAAGTTGCGTATAGACTGTTTACAATAATTGACAGACATGTGTTTACTAACTGATGTGCCTTTATGCATTTTCGGCACTACTCTTGAGGCCAGATCTAAAACATGAAAAATAATTTATCTGTCTATAAACTGTTTTGTCCCAGCTTTGTGGTGCTTCTCTGTAGACAAGCAGATAGACAGATGCTTCATATACCTTGTTCATCATATGAATAGTTTATGAACACAGTGAAGGCTTGTGGCATTGTAATTTAATCGATAGTGGGGTCTCTTGTGACTTAAGACTTCTCCTGGCTGGAGTTGGATGGGGTTCACGAGATACTTAAAATAACCTTGGGGACTTGTTTTCCCATCAGGAGTGCAGCATAGGGCTATCTGCAGCTCCGGACGATGGATGCGTCCCCTCTGAATTTTGCTTTCAGGAAACAGACACAAGAGGAGCGGCCTTCACTAAGCAGGGTCTCCCGTCGCCATTTTGGATACAAGGAAAGTTATCCTTGGGATTTGAATGGCATGAAACCCCCTCCTGCATGGGGTTTGTTGGAGGCTGGCTCTAGAGTAAAGAGATGCTTCTCAGGCAGGGAGAAGTTTGGGCAGTTAAAGGGTGTATTAAACACACGAATGACGCAAGCCTATTCCAGCCTGAAAGCTAGCTGTGAAACCTATATATAGCTGTGAAGCCTAGTCCAGGCTAGCTAGGAAACCTTCAGGCTGTACCATCTTTGGATGTGAATCGCTGATAATAGATGGGGTATCCTTTGCTGGACTGACAAACATGTGCCCGAGCTGTGAAAGGCAAGGTCCTTCTCGGGACTAGTTAAGTGTTCTGCTATCCATTGGGGGCCAGAGACTGGCCAGGACAGCAGAATGAAGGGCCACTCGCCCCTGCTGCAGAGCCATGAAAGTAGTGTCCCCAGCTCACAACCTAAAAGGCAACGCGGGTGCTGTGTGGACGACTAGAAGGATCTCTCTGGACAGACCATTTAGGCACCAACTCGCCGCATTCCCTGGCAGTATCCGCTTTCCCCTCAGATGGTCATGCCTGGCACAACACTGGAAGATGTAAATCATTACCACAGAAGTCAGGCACTGGCCACCATCGACCTTTATTTAGATCAACCTTTAACCCAAGGGATTATCCGGGCCTGTGGCTCAGTGTACTAATGCATCCACCACAGGAGCCTGTGTTTGACCTCATGGTCACAGGGTCGAATACCAGTAGGTCCACTTTGCCTGTCATTCTTGTGAGGTCAATAAAATGAGTGCCATTAAGTTTGGTAACAATAAACATCTGTTATCTATCGATAGTGCCAAGATGCCCCTCTGGGGGTAAGTGTGCACTCTACAAATACACCTGTTATGGAAGGACATTTGGGTCCACTAACGCAGGCAACTCAGACCATGCACGTAAACATTGTTTTGTAAGAAAGATCACTATTGTGGCACAGAGTCGGTGGCCTGACAGCCTGCCTTTCCTTCATGAGCCACCCACTCTACTTGCCAGGGCCCCTGGTGCTCCAGAAAGCCCACCTCTATTGAGGCCAGCCTCTGACTTCCAGGGTGGGCAGCTATACGGATAAAGGATTGGTCTCTGGCATGAGGGCAGCCTTCACTTTGCAGGTTTGAATCCCTTACCCTTTCATCCGTGCAAGTATCTTAAAGCAAGTGCCATTCAAAAACATGGTGTAATACTAACACCTGTTACTCGAACGCTGAGTAGCTGGAGGACTCTGGCATGCAGAGCCGGCTCAAGCGGCGATCAAGTGGGGCGGTGGCATGACACATTGTATGAGCTGGCGGTACCCCTAAATCTGCAGCGCCCAATGTAAAGTGTCAGTCAATGGGCCTCATTACACGGTAGGCGGTGAGCCATGGTGCTATTAGCGCCATGGCTCATGCCGGTAAAATACCGGCACCGCCTTGGTGGAAAGGGGATTTACCGCCCCATTCCAAGGTTGGAGGGGCGGTAAATCCCCCTTCCACCATTGCCCTTCCCCATTTCTGCCCCATAGGGCTCTATGGGAATGGGGAAGGCGCTAATTACGGCACCGCAATTTTGAAGTGCCGTAATTAGCTCCGAGGTCCCTTTGCGGGTTGGATTTTAACGCCTGCAAAAAGCAGGCGTTAAATCCCCCAACCCGCAAAGGGACCTCGTAGTAAGGCGGTAAGGATTTACGGATACCGGTATTTTACCGGTACCGGTAAATCCTTACCGCCATCCATGTATTGAGGCCCAATGACTTTCTATTAGTGAGTCATTGACTAACACTTTACATGACAGCGAGACAGAGGTGCAACGCCAGCGCCTATTCAAGAACCACACAGTGCTTTTGCATTCTGGTATGTGGGGCAGGGAAGGCGCCCAAAAATTGCGCACAGGGCGCTGGTAGACCTGGAACCGGCACTGTGACATGAAGTGCTATAGAAGACCACAACATCATTAATTATTTACCATCAGTACCCCAAATTCTATGAAAGTGCACTGCGCCTACCTGGAAGGCAGAAAGACGTAGGGCCTCATTACAAGTGTGGCAGTCCGGAAACAAGGGGCCAGTAAGCTTACCAGCACCCTTATTTCCGGACCAGGTCACTACGAGTCTGCCTGCCAGGGCTGCTGCGCCCGACAGGTCTGATCCTGCTGGGCACTGCGGCCCCGGTGGGCAGATTCTTCATGGAAGCACTGGCACTGTTAGCAACGGTGCCGACGCTTCTGTCTACACACTCCCATAGAGTCCTATGGGACTACACTGGAATTAGAACTATGGGAATGGGGAGGTACAAAATCTGGCGCCTGACTTCCCGTGCCGCCAGGACTTGTAATGTCCCGGTGGCACCAGGAAGTCAGGCACCGGATTCAGTGTTACGGGGTTGGTGGCAACCCGCCAGTCGCACCGATGGGTTACTGCCAACCTCGTAATGAGGCCCATAATTTGGCCCAGTTTTGCTTTATGCACCCATTGGTGTTGGACTAGGACAATCCTTCAAAAAACAAGGGCGGTCCTGGGAGTCACTCTGCTGGACATTAGTCCCGATTACAAGAGCCTTACCCAGATTATTTTCTTTCACAGAGGAGAAATATCCAAAACATATCAGTCTTTCTCCTGCCCTGGGGCAGTCCAGCACCGAAATGCTAGGCAATTCTCCTCTGAACAAGAGTACCAACAGCAACCCCAGACACGTGTCTAGCATTTTGGTAATGGAAGGGCAGTACATCACCGAAATGCTAGACACGTGTCTGAGTTGCTGTTGGTACTCTTTTTCAGAAGAGAATTGCCTAGCATTTGGGTGCTGGACTGCCCTTGGGCAGGACAAGACTGATATGTTGTGGATATTTCTCTTCTGTGAACGGGATGCTGAGCTAAAAAATCCGGGTGAGACTCCCCCGCAACTGAGGCCGGTAGAGAGACTCCCAGAACCCTTGTGTTTTGCATAGGACAATCTTTTCCATCTGTGCCCCCACCCTCGCTTTTTAATGTTGCTGCATATTGGTTTAATGAATGTATTCCTAATACTGCATACAATAAATACTCCTGAGACCTTGCTCCAGTATACCTTACTAACCACCTCATACCACACACCTCCTCGAGACCTCTTAGAGTAGCACAAACTAATACCATGACCATACCGAGATTTAAACTTCACAATTCGGGTGGAGCTAGCTTCCCGGTACAAGCGTCCAAACTATGGAACACCATCCCTGCGCATTTACGTGCAGAACCCTCATTTAACCGGTTCAAACATAGCACGAAGTGCTGGCTCCATAACATGGACTCCATGACAGCCTAACTCTTTGACCATAGCTTTATGGACTGCTGCCAGTCACTTGTAATTAATGTATCCGTGTATGCACTTTTTAAAAAAAAATGTATTATGATTGTAATTACTTGGGAACCTTTCTTGCTGACTGTTTTGATTGTACCTGCCTGTAACTGTAACGTAACTTTGATTAACTGCTCCTTGTAACCAGCTCTAATTTACGCGCCCATATGCCCCCGGGCCTGGTTGCGCTTTATAAATACATAAATACAAATACGTTCGCGAGACATATACTTTCAACCTGAGACTTTTGCCATTCTGACCCAGTTTTGATATAAGAGTTTCTACATCCTTGCAAATAACCCATAATAGTGATTTGTTTGTTTGTTTGTTTTATTATTTCTAATGCGCGAGCATACCCTCAGGTATCAGGGCGCAGCCTTTACATGAATTTGCGAAGCTTAGTTACAACAACCATAATATATACATAAACACAATGAAGATACACAAGATTATATACATGTATACAAGTAGGCACACGATTTGAACTCAGCTCTGGTTTGTGCCTTTTGATAAGACCTCTCAACCTTGTAACTGGTCCTTTCCTGTTTCCGCACCCTCTGGAGTCCATACAAATCTTAGGCTATTCTTCCTATTTCTATTCTCAAGAGCCTCAAGTTGAGGTTGAATTTTAACATTGACAGTCTTCTGCATCTTGGCTCAGGTAACTGCTTTCCCCATAATGGCTGTCATTTCCATATATTGTTTTCCCAGCAAGTTCCGTCCCTCCATCACAGCAACGAGGTTAGTCTACCCATCTAGAAAATGCTATGTGCACTTCCTGAAAGCACTACTCTGTTCATTGGAATTCAGCAATGCCTTCCGCGTGAAGCTTGAGATCTGCACATTGTTGCCTTGAGTGCCATCTGAACTACCACAAAATGAGGCTGAATGAATTTACCGGACAATGTTTCCCTTGATGCTGTCTTTGTAACTACAAATAGGATGCTGCAGGAGGTCATCTAATGCACATTAGCACCCTGGCAGGGGGAGCCAGCCAATTAGGTGGCTAGGAACGCAGGCTTGAGCCAGCGTTGAAAGCCTGCGTTCCATGCGCCTGATGGCCAGCTCCGCCCACCACCTTCTTCCCCCCACCGCTGTGGCCCCTTATTATTATTTTTTATTCTGTGAATGGGACGCCACGAGGCGCCCCGTTCACCGAGCGACAATACGGTAAATTAGCCCAGTCTCAGCACATGGGACGGGGGCTAATGGCCTTATCTACCAGTTCCCCAGGCATCAAGGGGGATAACATCCTGGGGCCCACATTAAGTCACTTCGCTCGTGCCGTTAACTCGTGCCCCGGTCTGTTACCCCTCTTGTGATGCCCGTAGAACGGGTACATAACACATTATAGCCCCTGGAATGTACATGCAGTTCTGTCATTGGACATTCTGCAGGCATTATGAGCTGGTAGAGCCTGCAGACTCACATAGACCACAGCTTGTCCAGCATGCCGCATTCCAAGTCTACAGGCAGCAATGCTGAGCATACCCATAGCTAATTACTTCGACTTCCCAGCAAACTCATTTCTATTCAGAAGCCTGTGCATACCCATGTTAATCTCAATACCCAAAGAGGATTATAATAGTTTAAAAGCCTTGACTGCAAGCACCACCAGGCTTTATTGGCCCTTAAACCTCTGTAAATGCTCTTGCTGCACTTGGATCTTTAACTTGGTCTTCAGGTTCCATAATGCTTGGTACAGCTCTCGGCGTGGGTCTGTAAAACACAGTAAACCACTACCTACTCTCACACACCTGCGCCCCCCAGTCAGAGCAACTATAATTTCTCTGTCCAAGGGCCCTCATCGCAACAGTTGCAGATTTACTGTTTTGCTGAATGCTACAAATTCCTGCCTGGGGCAGCAATTAAGAAAGGGCTTGTCGATTCAGATCTCCACCCCGCCCTCCACACCTCCAGGTATGTGTACTGATTTCAGGCAGCGCGACTCCCTTCAAAGATTGATGTTGACAAGACCAGGGCGATCCCTCTGAGCTACAGTTGTCATAACTTGCACACAATGTACTAATTTTAGCATGACTCATTTCTCACACAGTCTATTGCTCCACACACGCTTAGTGACTGCTGCTCAATTCATCGACAATGTAGGGCAGTGGTGCCGGGCCGGTCTTCATATGGGTTAGAGGTGCTTTTTCTGATAAGGACTATTTGAAAAACCCTTTGATGGCAATCTTCTTTCAATGTCTACAGTATTAAGGATGTGTGAATGGTTAATGCCTATACACATGAAGGGTGTCAGTGTTGTATTTGTTGTTACGCCAGGTCGAACTTTTTAAGACTATTCTTAATCATTTTTTCTTGTAAGAATGAGCAGGGAAACGAAGGATAAGGGTTACATCCACACATAATGAAAATGTTCTTGTTGACTTTTTTGATTCGAGTGACTCTCAAATTCCTCTGCTATTGATGTCACCTGCCTAATACTTGAAGTGCATGGTAAGGTTGGATTGGTAGTGGTACGGAGTGAGTTTTTGTACTTCCGAGTTTTATTGTTCAATTTGTAGTGGTGGACACTGAGTGTTTGTACCTTAACTATGTTATTTCTATTCACTGTAGACTACCTTTTTTGTGAGATTAACCTTAACTCTGGATTTTAACAGCTTTTAATATCAGTGTTTTTTGCAGGCCGTATGGCGTTGTCAAAGATGGCTCAAAGAACAATCCAACTGCCAGAGAGAGTTCAAGGGTATTTATTGAAGTTTTTGTCAGGGTGCTCGAGCCGTCCCTCTTTCTCTCATTTAAAAGCAATACTCCCACTTTAACCCAGGCATCCCTACTCCCCAGGATAGTGTACACTGCTGATTTCTCCCTACTGTCAAGGTTCAGACTTTTCTAGAGTGGACAACCAGAAAGCCAATGTCCTATTCGTCTAAACTCCCTCAGGGAATTCCTATACAGACCTTACACTATCAACATTGTTCGTTTACTAAAAGAGGTTAAAGGGTGTGTGGTTCTGACATGCTGCCCGGCTCGGCTTTCTTCCTATCACACCCAAGTGTTTCTCTCCTTATCTTCCTGTCTGATGTTCTCTCCTCACTACTCCCCTATTTCCAACTCAACCCACCTCCAATTATTCTATGTATGTCTTCTTCCTATGTGCCTCTAATCCCTCACAATCCTTCTACGATTGCCTCCACCCTTCGATGTTGCCTCTCTCTCCGCCACACTACAAGTCTCTCCTCCAATCTCTTCACTCCTCCATACTACTACTCCTTCCTCTGCACTACTACTCCCTCCTCCACACTACTACCAATACTCCACCCTTACCTTCTACTCAGTCACCTCCTTCTGCTCTCACAATCACTTCCCATTCACTCTCTATACTCTCTCCACTCTCACCTAGATTCCACACACACTCACAACATAGTACCACTCACACTCACCAACCAATATCTCACCTTTTTTCTAAGTTGCCTCCATATTCCTATCCACCGTCCTTCCTCATGCTGATCCTTTAGTCTGCCACATCCTCCTCTGAACTCATCTGCACAACCCACAACCTACTGCTGCCCTTTTTATTCTCCTCCATTTTCGTATTGGCACGCTGATATTGCATGTGGGCCAAAGTCTCCATGATCACAAAGGAGTCTCCCCAATTGCACTGAACCTTGACCGATCGAGGTGCATGCTAATAATTAGAGATGCATTCTGGGATGAATGCACATATAGATTTAGCACTGCCCTTTGCTTACATTTCACTCTCGAAAGCCCATTAGAACAGGGACAGGGTCAATCACAAGTCATTCAGGATTACTAGTCAAGATTTGCAGAAGCAAGGCAGAGGCTGTCAAATGTCGGGGATCAAACAATCCATTGGATTACTGGCCCAGTCTTTCCCGCCCGGGAGTTATTACAGACAACAAAAGTTTCAAATAGCAGTTTAGGTCCTACCCCTCCCGTGAAGCAGCAATGGCGGCCCACGCTGCATAGTGTCCAGGTTCATGTTAGAGGGCCTTGGCATGTCTTCCTCCAAGGTAAGTTCAGTTTTGTTTCTTGGTGGTAGCTTAATTAAGTCGCTGGTGGTCTAGAGTGCCTGCAGTGGCTTCAGTGTGGTGCACGCCGGCTATGGGGAGCGGTGTGCAGCATGTTAGGACATTGCATAAGCTCTCTGTTGCTTTGCCTGGTGTCTCTCTCTCTGCTCATTGGTCCAGCGTTGCGATGAAAACAGCAGTGGGTATTGATGAGTTGGGGTCACTTTACTGGTTTTTCCAAATGTCTGCAGCATTTTCCATAGGTCTGGAAAAAAGAGAGAAACTTGGCCAGCATTGATATCAAGTGGTATGTTCTGATGTAAGCAGGTACTCCCCATGCACAAACGTCCACTTCGCGAGGGCACAGGCCTTGGTGGTGTAGAGAAGGAGCCAAGTACCCCCCACTCAAAGATCTGCCCCTATGCTGCCTATATGTTGGGAGCTAGAGTGTGAGACACGTGCAGTACCAGTGAAAATACCTATACCGCAAAGAATCATGGAAGTAAGGCACCCATTGAGGAAACCATATATGCACTCATGAAAATATGATGACCATTTGAATGAAATCCCAGAGGAAGTGTGAAAATGAGGAAGACAGAAGACTGGTGATGTCTTTCAAAGAAGAGGTGACACATCTAGAAAAGAGGCAGGAGGCTGAACAATGTAGACATTCTAGAGGATCTAAGGAGGAGGTGTTAAAGATGAGCAACATTTCGGGCTCGAGATGAAGATGCTCATGCTACAAAAATGATGAAGAAAATGCAAAGTCATTTTACAATTGTACAGACGCAGTAATGCAAGCAGACAAAGTATTCTTAAGGCTGGCTACGTAGTACATAGATCGCGGCGATTTGACAATGTATATACATAGGAATGTATGGAATATGGATGTTCCACAATGCACTTTAGTCTAGACCCCCTTGAATAGAAAGGCTTTTTCAGTGTGGCACAGTTGGAAAACAACTTAGTGGCGGAGGTGAATTCAAGAAAGGCTTGGCTGGCCCAGCACCAAGAAGTCAAGGCTACCGTGAGCCTGGATGTTCATGCAGTAGCTACAAAACGTGTGAAAAGAACAGACTCCTGTCTGAGGTGGAGTGGAAGAACAATGAAGACGTCAGAGGTTCATCATTTAATAATATTTTAATACAGCAAAAAGCTCTGAAAGATGGTCTCCAGTCACATGGTCGGATGAAAATAGATACTGGGTTGAGCTACATCGAAACCAAGAGACAAAGTATGCCTATACTCCCTTTTATTTTAAGGCACAGAGAACATTTACAAGGCCAATGTTCAAAGGCTAATTGACTGGCAAACGGCAAGAGTCATGATAGATGACAGGCTAATTAGGTGGGAAGCTATGGTCAAGACCAGCCCACCAGCACCTGGGTGCTAGCCTGCGTGCTGTTAGTATGTGTGGAATATTACAGAGGGGTGTGAGGTGCCAACCAATTATAGAGGGCCACGTAACAGAGAGCCCTATAGTTTGTGTAACCAATGCGACATTGTGTATTTGATGACCTTCATAGTGACTTGCACTAGAGGAGGGCTTAGTTGCCCACCTGATATTAGAGAACCAATCACTTTCCCTGACAAGTATGGAACTTATACCTAGATGTTCCCTCTAAGCCTATCACTTTCCGAAGTAGGTTTTTGTAGTTTGCCACATAGATTGACGTCAGTGATGATGGGTTTTTACTATATAATCTGTATTTTCAATGAAACTCGCTGAGTGAGAAGATCGAGCGTATGTTCGTTGATGTTCGTTATACTCCCTGTTTTAGGCAATTGCAAATAAAACAGACTTACTTTGCCAACTTCCTGAGTTAGTCTGATTATTGATGTTTGCGTATATGCTGCATTACCATCTATCTCAAAGTATTGCTACCTCGTCTTAAAGGGCCTTGTGTTGGATACACGGGTTCAGTGGCCTCTCAACTGCCACCATCGCCCTCTGAGGTAGGCCTGGCTCTGGCTTCCACGCTGGTAGGCCTCCCACTCTAGGCTGAGATGGGTTCCTATCCCCCGATGACAAGGTCATGTTGCTGTCCTTGTCACAGGCGTATAGCATAGGTGTGTTGTTGGTGGGGCAGAAGAAGGGCGCAGACTCTCTCATTTCACTGAATTGTTTATTAAAACAAAGATAACAGTCTCTCCCTATGCTACGAGGCATCCCCAACTAACAAAACCCACTAGGGTGCTTGTCAGACGTCAGTGAAAGTCCAACTTAATGTGTCCATTGTCCAAAACTAACCTGATCTGACCCTACCACTATTCTAATAACGAAGGCCAGGAGAATGACTCCCTTCTCCTGGTGTGTTAAGTCCGTGTACACTTCAGTTCAACATATTTTCCAATAGTCTATGGTGACAGCTTTGATCCATTCATACAGTTTGTTTGGAGTATTCCCATATGACTTCTTATCTACTTCACTTGCTTTTAGTACGATAGTTCCTTTGTCTGTACTGGGACTAGTGGGAGCATTCCCATATAGCTTCTCCATCCGCCTAGGGGGTCTTCCATATTCCCTGTTGGCTGCGACTGGTATTTTGAAACGTCACCAGGGTTTCTGTTCTCCTCTGGGCCTCACTTTGCTTTGTCAGGTTGGCCTGGTAACTGTCCTTCACATCCCTTTCTTTGTTCCTCTGGATTGGTCTGTCCTCCTGTCTCTCTGTTACCGGTTTGTTCCTTGTGGCTTGAGCGGTATCAGCGTTGTTCGATGGACAGCAGGTGCACCAAAGCTCTCATTTGGTCATGCCACCGTTTCCCCCCTTCCTCGTTTCATCGAATCTGGGACACTGCGTTTCCTGCTTCAGTTCTCCTTTTCGTGTTGGAGAGAGATGCTGCGTGTCTCAGTCTGGCTCCTGTTTCTTCACGCTTTCAGAATGCCAAGCGGCCAGCCTCTGGTCTGTGCTGGCATGCGAGCACTTTTGTATTACATAGGTTTCTCCTTCTCTGCCCCAGGCTCTCCCCTTTCATACACTACGTAGCTGTGGGACTTCCCCGGTGTAGTGTTGCAATCCTTTCTCCTTGCCTTGTATGGCTTCTTTTCTCCACTGGTCCTCTTCTTTGTCTCAGAGAAAATATGTTTTTATTTAAAGGAATAGTTACCATTTCTGGTTGACAATAACACACATTGATACTTTCTTCAAGTAAACTGTTTGAGGAGGTATTGCTGTTCTGTCTTCTAGGGAGTTCCTGGTCGGAACGGGAGTCCTTGTCCCCAAAGGTAGAGTCGCTCCCGCGAGGTCTCACTTGCCTCTAGCCCTAGGGAGGGCTTTGCCGAGCGGGCTCACCTCCCTAGGATCTGACGGTTGTGGGGGTCTCCCCTTTGGGGAGCAGGAACATATTCACTTGATTTGTCACAGTGTATGTTGTGTAGTGTATGCAGTATGAATGTTTGGTGTATGAGGGTATCAAAGTATGAGCGTATGGCGTATAAGCAATAACTTTTACATTTGATACTTTTATGCAATTGTTATCATGTCTGCATACTCTATACATATGAAAAGGAACGTAAAGGTTACTCACCACATAGATGTTCGTTTTTATACTTATAATAGTGTGCATGTATATAATGCAGATTGTATACGTGTACATATTGGATTTATGAGACAGATGTCCATTAATTTAGCTCATGTCTAGTAGTCCATATATATGTATGTGACTCAGTGCAATAAGTGTGTGTTGTAACAGTGTGTGCCTTAAGATTATATGGTGTAAAGCGTACAAGTGTTTGGTGTGTATGTTTCTAGAGTATACATATTTTATAGTTCATAAATGTACACAATTTACAACTGCAATAGGTTCCATATACATATAAAACATTTGTGTGCATGAGTGTGTGCTGTAAGAGTGTGTGTCACAAGGGCATGCGTCATATGAGTGTTTGTTGTAAGTGCACATGTCAGAAGCGCATGTGTTGTAAAAGCATGTAGTAAAAGCGTGGGTCTAGTAAGTGCATGGGTCTGGTAAGTGCATGTGTCATAAGTGTGTGTGTCATAAGAGCATGTGTGTGTTGTAAGAGTGTATGTTATGTAACACGCCCCGGAAGTGAAAACAAATTGATCATATGGCCCCCTGGCAGGGTGCAGTTTAGGCATTTGACAGCAAAGCTCACATGTGCTGCTGACCAGGAGGACACCGTACTGAGTCAGTACTGTAACGGCTCATCATTCCTACTCAGGTGGCATGCATCAACCATCTGAGCTGCCAAAGGACCGCTGTAAGCTCTTTTAGATCCGTCCACATTGAGTGCTTCTGATTGAGCGAGAGTGTACATCACAGGCTGTCTATGCCCAGTCTATCACTTTGGTCAGTGGAGTTCCCAGAAGATGGATTAGGTGGTGTAGGTGAGGAGAACAATGAACTCGTGGTGACGAAGAACATGTTCTCGACTTCTCTGGTGGTGGTGTGTTGACACTGGGGTTGAGACATTTTCTTCCTGGCCCTGTTTTCCACCTGTGTGTCTTGTTCGGCTGGGTTCTCAGATATCTCCTTGCAGCTGAAAAGCACCCACTTATGTCTTGAAACGTGCGTGAAAAGTCAGGACACAAGGTATTTAGTGCCATCTTTCACTGAGGCTATCCACACACGAGGTCAAGAGCCCATCGCTCGACAGCTGCACTGCACCTACATCGCTAGCCAGATCATGGGTGCCCCCTGTCATGTGTGATTGGGGGAGTTCTAGCAGGTATTTATTTATTTATTCACATTTGTTGAGTGGACAACGGCCCAGTGGCATTGTGGCACTTGTTACAGTGGCTGATCATGGCTTAGTTACATCAGGCAATGATCATGGCTTAGTTACACACAAAGAAGACAGACAAGCATGTTAGGATTAGATAGACTGCTAGTAGCGGCAAAATCCATATACATGGTGTAGATGGTTAGTTGAAGAGGGCTGTTTTAAGATTTCTGCGGAAGGCATAGAGAGGCGTTTCTGATCTGAGAGCAGTAGGGAGCGCATTCCATATCTCAGGAGCAAGATAAGGGAAGCGTGTTCCTCCCGCTTTAGCTTTATTGATGCGTGGTACCCTGAGCTGGTTAGTGTAGCAGTGTCTGGTAGGCCTTGTAGAGTGTGTCTGATAAGTATGATGGTGCTGAGAGGTTGATACATTTGTGTGTGGTTGTAAGAATTTTGAATGTGATGCGCTCTTTGACTTGGAGCCAGTGAGCCGTCTTTCTTGCTTGTGTGATGTGGTCTCTTTTCGGAATACTAAGAGCTGCTCTAAGTGCGTTATTTTGTGTGGTTTGGAGTCTCGTTAAATTTTTCTTTGATGTGCCAGCCAGGAGTACACCTTACTGAGTTATGCACTGTGCTGGCTAAGAAATGAATGGCCTCCTCAAAAGGCTCTCGCACACCACAAACAGCAGACCTCACTTCCTTAGCAAAAGGAACGGCCCACCTCAAGAATAGCTTTGACCTTTGTTTTAATCATTGATGGTGCTGCATAGTTCACTAATTTAATTTTAGTTTTCAATAACACACCTAATACCATACTTGAGTTTGGTTTCTGGGCACGGACCAGGGATATGAACCTCTGTTGCTCTGTGTAGTTTTTTTTCCAAGACCAGCGCGTTGCCCCTGTGCTATCCTCCATGCGGTTCACAAAGCCTTTCCAACATCAGCAAAGCACTGAACAGTGACAGTTTGAACACTTTGTATTTAGAACTTCACATGCAACAAGGATTTTCCTCGTAGACTCTGTCTCTCTGGTTTCCCTTTTCCCTTTCCCTTGAGGCCCCGAGGGTCAGGGTGAGGGTCATGGCAAGATCATCACTACAGGTCCGTATAAGGGACCGCTCTTACCTCAATGCACTTATGACTGCTTAATGCTCTTATGAGAGCAACCATAAGTGCATGTAGCTGCTCTTAGAAACCTTGTGTAGAATGCGGTTCAACATTCATTTACCGACAGTCATTTTTTCGATGCGTTTTTTGGAGATTTTTTTTTTAAACTCATCGAAAAATACATGGTGGTGTGGGGAAGGGTATGTAAGCGGTGGGGGTTGGGAATAGTGTTAGATCAATGGGGATGTGTTTTTGGGGGGTTGGACCCCCCAAAAGAAAAAAAACACTTTCTGATGAGTTTTTTCAGAAAAAACATTATGCAAAAAACAAAAGCCAGTCGATAAATGAACATAGAACTGTGGCATGCCCAGAACTTTACCATCGATCCTGTATTTCAAAGAGAGCCAGTGAGTGGCTTTGGGTAGGAGAAATGTGGTCATGATGTTCCGCGCATAGAAACACTTGTGTACAGGCTCTTTATAAATGCCATAGCATATCATGTTTGAGGACTAGTAACAGCTGGGCAGCCTTATTCGAGAAATGTGGAGTGTGTGGACAAGGCAATGCACAGATCATGTACAAAATACAGGATATTGCAGTAGTCCAATCTGGACAGCCCTACTGCTCTAGTGACATCTACCTTGCGGTGCATGTCAGGGTGTGCGTTAGCATGTGCAGGTGGGAAACGGTATCTGTTGTGTTCCTCTTTAATATCTGTGCTATAGGATAGCCCGTGGTCGCAGAAAATGCAAGGCTGTCGGAGATCTATGGAAGAATGCCAGGTAAAAGGGAAGCAGCTGGACTGTGAGTCCTTATGAAAGGGACCTCAGTCTTACTGGCACTCAGGCAAAGGTGGATGTCAGTCGTCGAGTCTTGCAGTGGCACAAGGCAGGATGAGAACATCTGAGCGTTGCCTGGTATGTTTGGCAGTTTGAAAGCCAATGGGGTTTCATCAGCATACAAGTGCAAGGTGTGCAGAAAGTTTCATGGATATCAGCCAGGGGTATGATGTGGCATTTAAACAACCAAAGAGAGGTAAGAGTTCCTTTGGGGATAACAGAACTGATGCTGGCGGGAGGGGAGTGGCAAGAACCACAATGGTCGGAGTCAGTTTTGTGGTGAGTCCCGGGCAGTCGTTGGAGGTTTGAGAACTGATGTTTGTTGGCCTGAGGTGGATGGGTCAAAGACTTCCCTGAAAATGCAGAGGGATGCTAAAGCGTTTGAGGGGGGGGGGGCGGGGACAGGCCATCATGGCCGGGCATGCTGTTGGAGAAACCTCAATAGTTAAGGTATCTTTACCTTGTAGCAAAATGCATGAACGCAGGATAGCACAGGCGCAACGCACTGGTCTTGGAAACAGAACCACACAGAGCAACAGAGGCTTAAATCCCAACCCACGCTTAGAAACAGAACTCAGGTAAAATATTAGGCACGTTATAAAAAAACAATTAAATAAATACAATCACAAATGGCTCTGGAAAAACAGGATCATGGTCCTCAGACTTAAATGCATGGATGCCTTGCTGTCATCAAAGTTGCATTTTTTTATCACTCTTAATAATGTTCAAACGTAGCCAGAGTGTGTCGAAGTCCAGCACCAGGGCAACTGTCCTCTTTCACCTTGGAACCATGCTCGGGGCAAGGAATCTGCGCCACTACGTGAAGCAATCAGCAGGTCAAGGGGCACAGGTAGCGACGGGATCGCTTGAAGGCTGCTGTCCAGTGCATGGAGATCAGTGGTGTGGGGGAAGCTATCATGCGCGATATTGTAGCAGGAAGAGTTGTCATGGAGGATCAACAGTCATGCATGTTCGGGAGAGGATGGGATGATTGCTAAAGGTGTTGAGGGGACAGCAGTCCAATGGGGTAGAGGTCACCATCATGGCTCATCCTGATGGGGCTCTTCCACAACAATATATTGTTTATCCAAAGCCCCCTGCTGTGCCCCCTGGATGTTTCACCAGATCAGCCAGCTCCCCATGTGCCTTTTGCACAGTGTTCCTTAATAGATGCACATTGTTCCTTAATAGGCCGAAATGACGCTTCTGGCTGCTCAGTTCACTGAAAATCCTCTGCATCCAGGAGCCTGGGGGGCTTGGACAGCCACGCAGATGACTGGCTTTCTTGCAGGCACCCAAAAGTCCTAATTCTTCATATGAAGGACATCTATGCACTTCCTGGCCTACCACCAACATCGCATGGAGGTTCTGACCACTGAGCCTTTCCCAACACGGTGGTGACATCCACTGGCATACTGTGTACTTCCTGCACCCAAACCCCACCATAGAGATTGTAGGCAGGTCGCTCTGGCCCCTGACATTTCTTCACTCACTGCATCCAGACGAACGACGCAAACGGTCACGCAGATCCTAATAGGTACCAACCTGGACAACCTACCTGAGCGTGGGTGGATCAGGACCCACTGAACGAACGGAGGACACCCTCAGCTCCCAACTCAATCACCCCCCCCCGGAATCCACACGCCCAATATGGACAGACACCAACCATCCTTGATAAAGACCTGTATGGTCGAAACATGTGTCGGCACCGCATGCTAAACAATGCAAACCAAACTACAAGAGTTTACTGTATTAAACTCACCAATTAATTGATTGGGCATCACATACTTAATAATGCAATTCAAACCATAAGAGTTTACTGTATGTAACCCATCAACCGATTGAACTAAACAATAAAAACCCATGAAAAACCAACGAATTTTGTGGACTTTTGTGGACTACCTATCTACTCAGCTGAGTGGGAATAAGAAACTTTCTTGCATACTAAATTGCAGCACAAGCGCCAATGGAGTAGGAACTAAACCAAGCTATCAGGACACACAGAACAGGCACCACGAGCACGGGCCTTCCAGCTTCTACCCACCGGCCGCTAGTGCACCAGAGATCTGAGATCTAGGGCGCAACAACCCACGGTTCTGAGTGCTCAACCAACCCACAGCTGACCATCCACTGGCATACCGTGTACTTCCTGCACCCAAACCCCACCGCAGAGATTGTAGGCAGGTCGCTCTGGCCCCTGACATTTCTCCCTCTCAAAGGAGTCAGTCGGTTGCAAGGCCTCCTCCAAGATGATGTTGGTGCCAAGCAAAAGAAACTGACATCATGTTGATGCCGTGGGCACTCGCAACTAGGAAGACCATGACAGCACTGTACCCTCATAGAGTATCCAACCCTTCCGATGGCAATCGAATCAAAGGACACCCTGGCAAATGGGAAACACCAACAGACAGCACTGTAACCCCATAAAGTAAAAGAAAACCCCTCCAATGCCAATAGAAAATGAAAAGAGATGAATGACACCCTCACACATGGATGAACACAACATGCAGCTGTACACTCCTGACCAGTGTCAAATGTATGTATGCCTTGTTATACTTGAAAATTAAGATAGATTGAAAAATATACGTATATATAGGAAGGAATCAACCCATGTGGTGAGACACGAGGGCAAAGATCCCATGACTTTATTTAATTGTTTTTTTTACAACGCCTAATACCATACCTGAGTGAGGTTTCGAAGTGCGATCCAGGATTCGAACCTCTATGGCTCTGCGTGGTTTTGTTTCCAAGACTAGGGATTTGCCCCTGTGCTATCCTGCATTCACAATGATGGCTGAAGACAGGTTGTGGAGGATCAGTGCTATTATAAGTTCTCTTCTTTTCAGACTCTTAGATAGCAAAGCCCCGGCTGGCCGAGCACCTGATTAACAATCGAGGAACAAGATGACGTCTTTACTAGATTTAGTTGGTTGGCATAAGAGGGTCCAGGGAGTGTCCTGGGTGGCAAATGCTACCTCTGGACTCTGATTGGCCAACCCAAGTTGCCACCCCATTATCGTGTGTGAGTGTGTGTGTGTGCGCTCAGGGGCGTTGCTAGGGGGGTGCTAAGGGGGCTATAGCCCCTGATCTTTTGGTTGTAGCCCCGGATAGAATCTCAGGAGCTACATCCAAAAGACTAGCAAGCCCCCAGTCCCAACAGCTACGACATCAGCGTAGCCCCGGGTCTTTTCCAGACCTAGCAACTCCCCTGTGTGCGCTTGTATTTCATGCCAACCCTGCATAAGTACGTGCCCCAAAAGAGTCTGGACACGCCACTGTTGGTTGGCTAATATCCCTTTCAGTATTTTGCTTTCAATGGGTTGGCTTGCAATAGCGAGGTTGGCAGTCATGACCAAAGAGCCTGCCATGGGTTTTTAAGAGTTGATAGTAGCCTTTTTAGTAGGGTTACAAATACAGGAGCCCAGGAGCGAACCCCTGCTGTGATTGGGCTACCAGTAAAACTGTGTTTTTGAGGTGAAAGCTTTCCTACTTGAGATTGCTTGCCGGGTTCCTTGTCCTGTGATGGTGTAGCCATCACAGGGGATTGTGGCCTCTGCTTGGTCTATTAATGATGGTTTGAGTTGGATGTTGATGATCAGCTGGATGGTGTTTATTTTATTGGTAAATAAGTCTTCATGTTTTTGTAGCAATTAAATGTTCTTTTTCTGGTCATTTTTGACCATTTCGTCATAAATCTTGAAAGACATGGTGGTCTTATTTGGTGCCAATTAATTAGTCGACAATTAGTTTTGATTAAATCCCTTTTTCTGATCTAGATCATGTTTTGAAGGCCTTTTAGGAGTATCTTGCATGTCAGCTTGCTCACTGATTGCCATTTTTTCCGTAAGTGCGTGAGTTTCAAACCTGCTTTGAGGGTTTTTTAAGGTCCGCAGGATCCTTAATGAATCTTGTGTTCATAATAACTACTTTGGGCTTTGGGCTTTTCGGTAACACAGGGACGGGAATGTCCAGGGTTAGGTTTTGGCGATTTTAGAGCGGAATTCCTCTAGGATGGTACCTGGAGATTTGGTCCCCTAATGAAGAATGTCTTCCATGATAGTTTTGATGGGTCTCTGTTTAAGGGTCATTTGCTGGCTCTTATCTTTATTGAACACTTTGCAGTTAAGTTTAGAACTTGCCCTCACTTGAAAAGTTGTCTCTCCAGAATTGAAGGTAGGCGGCTGGAGTGAAATGTAAATATCACATCTAAGACGTACCCCGCTGAGTACACAGGACCTTTGAGCGATGGTATGAAAACCTAGGTTGTCGTATTATGCAGGAGGTCTTGGGCAAGTCAATTGGCACTGATCCCGTAGCATTACCACAACCCAGGCCTTTACCATCCAGTGCAGAATATTACAGCTTTGCAATAGTAAAATCGGCTTAATGTACTTATAGAAAACACTGTTCATTTTCAATTCTTTGTGATGCAAACGCAGAGTAAATGTACACGAGCAACACATGCTTGATTAATGTCCTCCTGCAAGGACCCATTCTGCTTGCTGTCCTTTTTTCACACATCCTTGGCCTAGTTCCCTGCTTGCTCTGTGGTCTTGCTTGAAGCCCACTGATCCGCCTCCACCAACCAGTGATGTCCCAACTCCTGCTCCCACCAGCACAGCACAAAGTCCATGTGTCCTGTGGCCCAGCAAGGTCGCACGATTTGGAAGGGCAACCTTTAAGACTCGTTCTGGACATAGGGTGCCCTCCATAAAACAGCGGGGACCGTAGAGACTGTTTATGATCCGTGTCTTCTGCCCTCCCTTTTACAAATTCCTATCCACTCTGCCTTGAAATTAAATTTTTTATCTGTACACTATATTGTGCCTTTTAATTTATGCACCCTCAGGACCTTTGTCAGAGCTAAGATTTTAAGCTTGTCCTGCATTACCAAAAGGTGAGTCAAAGTGAGCGCGAGGGGGTTTTCTGGGAGTTCACCTGAAGAGTGTTACGCCACGAGCCATTCATTTCCACCCACCTAGATCTGCTTCTCACACATGTTTTCCAGTGAACATCTGTACACCAAGATACCAATACCAAAAATAAAAACTACAAAATATTGGATCAATAGGTTGACGTTAGTCACAGCAAAGTTGATAAAAACAGGTGGAATTTAGTAATAGAAACGTCTAAGGACACTTCTTCAGTTGATATTTGCCCGCAGCACCCTAGATGCCGGCCTCTAGTCTGAGTGACTTTTGTGGGAGAAAGTGCACTAAAAGGGCTTGAGCCCAGACCTTTGCCCCATCAACCGTTGTATGGCGTGGCGGCCAGGCACAATGACATCTTCACCTCATGCCAGCCCCTGACAAACAATGAATAGCGCGTTCATCCGGGAGCTTTCAACTACTGCTCATCTGAACTGAAATTGATCACTGGTTGAGACTTTCAAATGCAAATAAGATTGCTCAGCTCCATGCAATCCTTGTAAGTGCTCAATCAAAGCGCAAGTGCACTTCAACAAGTACTCAATTTAACAAATGGAGGGTTTGTTTAGGATTGGTTTAGCGAAAGTGCTCAACTCTAATTGCCCATCTTGTTTGACATTTTTAATGGGACCAATAGTGGTGTTTAACTTGCCTTGTAAGAATGCTCGTGTTTTGGAGGTGTGATGACTGTGGTCTGCCAGAAGGGAATGCCATTGTCCAACACACAGTTTCTATACAATTCCTTGCATCACAATATGTTTTGCTCTGGTGCCTACAATTTTTAGAGGAGCAGGTGAATGCCCCTGCAGGAAGTCCCGCTCCTCTACCTCCTGTATGTTGGAAGCCTGAGATTTTGCCATGCTTGACACCAGCAGTTGTGACCATGCCCCGGAGAATATTCGAAAGAAGATACCGTCTGAGAAAACCCTATCAGATGTATTCCCGAAGAGATGACTATCTGAGGGAGGAACTCCCTGAAGGAATATGAAAAAGAGCGAACGAGGAGCTGATGATGTCACAAGAGATGAGCGTGACGCCCTGAGAAGACTGGGTGAAGAGAATGCATGGACCTTAGAGAAACTGGTGACGAAGTTGAGAATCGAGTAAACTTTCATATGCGAGAAGAAGATTGCATGTGTGTGCCGCCCTGCAGAAAATGCAAGCCGTTCAATAACTGTACAGATACTGCAACGCAAGTAGACCAAGTGATCTTAGAAGCTGGCTATATGTAGTGAATAGACTGCAGGCAAAGCCACCATTATATAGAAGCTAGACATCGGTGTTATGAATTTAGTAAGCCCGGATCTATGGAGATGAAAGGCTGAGAACTGTGTCAGAGCAAGAATTAGCTGAGATCGTGAATGCGAAAGGGGAGGCTGTCTGGCCTGGTACTAAAGCAGAGGCAGCCAAGGCCGGTTATCTATTCCTGAAGGCAGCCAACGTGAGAAGTTGAATCACTCCTTGTTAACGTGCAAGTAAAGAACACCATGCATGCCAAGTTTTATTCAGTTAAGACATTTAATTACTGCAAAATGGACCAGATCATGGTCTCCTGTCATGTGTGCCCAGGATGAGAATACAGTTGGACATTGAATTCCGAAACTACGATAGCTCATGCTCACACTCCTTTATATTCCCAGAGACTAGAATACACTGCATGCCAAGTTCAAAGACAATCTTCATGGGAGAAGGCATGGCTGATGAGAGACGTGGGACTAATTAGGTGGGGAGGCAAAGTCATGTCCACCTCCTAGCACCTGGGTATGAGCTTACGTGCTGCTTAATTAACCGAATGTTCCATACTGGCATGAGCGTGCCAACCAAGTGTAAAGGGCCATATAACTAAGAGTCTTATAGTTAGTTTGAGAGCCAATAGTATACTGTGTACTTAATAATGATGAAGATAACTTGCACTAGAGTAGGGCTTAAGTTGTCCACCTGACAGTAGATATTCTATCACAACCCAACCCCTTATAGAAAGTATACTTAGTTATTCCTCTTGAAGGTATCACAACCCGTCTTAGGTTTTTCTTATTTGCCACGTAGTATGACATCACGTAAAACACATTTTTAGTATAAAGATGTGTTTTTTATGCAAAATGTTTGAGAGCTCGTGCAACGTCTATTGATGTCCGTTGCAACTCCCTGCTTTAGATAATTGATATTAAAATAGAAAATACTTTGCCATCTTCCTGAGTTGGTTCCGTTATTTGGTGTAAGAGTTACTCTGCTTCTATTCTACTGCATGGCTCGCTACCAAAAGGACCATATGTTCACGTGATAGCAGTGTTGGATGGTTCAAAGATCCAAACAAGTTCAGCTCCAGTGTTTTGGACGATCGAGCATCCTCCGCCATCTAGCCGGAAAATCACAGGGTTTCCTGTGGAGAGCGGGCAAATAGAAAACTTGCAAGTAGAAGTCGAGACGGTGGTCAGGTCCCTCTTTGACGAAATCCCTTCCCGGTTTCCACGGGCGCTCTGTGGACGGAAGGCGAAGTGGTCGGTTGGAGGAGGAAATGATACCCAAGGCCTTGAGTCGATCAACGGACGAATGGTGAGTAGACAAAGGGGAATGGCAAATTAAGGGGACGGGGTTGTGATAAAGTTTAAGTAACAGGAACTATTGTGTGAAGATATCACCTAGAAGAGTCCTGTCTCAAGGGAGTGCAGAAGAAAACGTCTCACACTCCAATGGCAGTAAAATAGGCAATGTGCAAACAGGTTCGCATAAGGTAAAATTTTAAACCCTCTAATAGGGTATTTAATTCGAGGCGAAAGAGAAAGAGTGTGTTCATAGGGTATTTTCATTGATGTGTAAAATCAACTAGTCTGTATATTGTGTATTGAGTAAAGGTGTTGAAAAGGTGATCAAAGTTGAGACAAAGTTAAAGAGCTATAGTGGCTATCTAGAGAAGTGGTTGGTACCAATCCAGAGATAGACAGAGTTAGTTGAAAAGGTAGAGGCTTGAGCAGCGATTGTTGGGGGCGCTCATATTTGTTGTTTTTGAAAGTATTTAAAAAAATTGGTGAGAGTATTTCATAAAGTCTGGTAAGTATTGACAGTCAATTGAGACTCATCACAGTGGGAGACACTTCTCTGATGCACTTGTTCAAGACACTGCCAAAGCACATTCCCAAGCTCAAACAGTGTAGTGCGGAATGGGTGAAAGGCACAGCAGATAAGATGCTCATATCATGGCCACAAGGGGGATCACTGTCAAAAGCGGTATTGCAACACATGACTACATACTGGCACGCTGCGTACAAGGAGAAGAAATTAGAGAAAAGGTTGGCTATAATAGAACTTTGGAAGATGTACCAGGAAGAGAGAGAAGATCTACCACCCAAGGAGTGGATGCTTAGCCAGTGTGAGGAGGAAGGTGTTGAGTCTTCAGGTCCCCTTACCTCAACAGAAGTGAAAGGCGCTGGTGCGGAAGAAGTAGGATTGTATACCTTAAAGGAACTGAAAGCAGTGGCAGGGTATAGTAATCCGATATACAAACTGCCCGTGACGATAGTCCAGAGGAAAATAAGAGAAAAGAAGAGATCTTTAAGATCATACAAGACAAAGAAGAAAAGAGTGAGCGCTCGAATGTGTCAGCAGAAATAGAAAGGGAGATGAAGAGATGGAAAGGAGAGAAGGATAAAGTTAATGAGGTAACGCTTGTGCAGAACAAATGGATTGGAGGACAGATACTACTCAAGCTAGATTGGAAACGCATCGAGGAAGTTAGGCAAAAGGAAGATAAGGATGAACAAGATAGAAGGACAGGGAACGGGAGAAGAGATTAAAAGAAGATGAGCATAAAAGAAAGAGCAGGGAGAGACGAGAGAAGATTTATCAAGAGGAGCAAGAGACAAAGGAAAAAAGGGCAGAAGGGCAAAGAAAAACATCACAATAGGCAGAGAGCGATAGAAGATAGGGATAGAAGAGAAATGAAGAGAGAAGAGGAGGAAGCGCAGTCATTAAGGGATTAAAGAAAACAGAGGTGAAGAGAGGAAGAGGAAGGGAGGGCAGGAGTACGGGGAGAAGAACAAAAGCAGGAGGAAGACAGAATCAGAAGAGAGGTGAGAAAACAAAGGGAATTAGATGAAGAGCTAGAACGAAGAAGGAGGCAGCAGGATCTTGAATTTAGCCTGATTTGAAAGGATTCAGTAGTGCCAAGCCCAACAATACGATGGAATAGAACAGAAGAGTTCCTTGAGATAAAGGAAGCAACGTCAGGAGCATCTAGAATAGTATTAGAAGAGGAAAACTTTGATATAGGAAGCATCAGAGATTGGATCAATAAAGCCTATCAAGAAGGGAGGTAGCAACTATGGAAGTCGAGGGAAAGGGGACATGTCCCTGGCATTTCAATAATGAAATGAAGAAGAAAATCTGTTCCGTTTTGAGCATAGAGCTTTGTCCTTAAGCAGACTGAACTTTGATCCAGGTGAAGGGGAGGATAGTCACTTTTCATAGGGACAGGATATGTCAGATGAAGAAAGAGACTCTTTCCTTGGGGGAGAAGGAGGAGGTGCATGCACCCCCGACGGAAGCCTGCAGTTAGGCAAAGAAGTGTGATGGTCAGATTTGGAACAACCTAAAGAAAAAACGCCAGATCCCATAGCGTATCCAGAGCATCCCCGAGGACGATCGTGTGGTGAAAAGGGAGAATCACCGCCATATGTGAGCAGATTAAGATCGCTACCATCAAGGAGATGGTCCGAGACGATTGTCCCTGCCATGATTAGGCTGATGATGGGAGCTGACTGCGGGTTGGGGTTTACACAGTTTCCCATATTGGAAAAAGGGGGAGCAAGGCCACAGTATATTTCATGTCCACAGATGGATAAGGATAATTTAAGGTGCAAGCTCCCGAGTTTGATGTCGGGCGCTGGGAAATGGATCTATGAAATAGAAAAAATGACAGGAAGAAATACA
This sequence comes from Ambystoma mexicanum, assembly GCF_040938575.1. NCBI lineage: Eukaryota > Metazoa > Chordata > Amphibia > Caudata > Ambystomatidae > Ambystoma > Ambystoma mexicanum. Next base: position 754,200,519 of record NC_090925.1, on the reverse strand, counting down.
CTAGCTATAGGAGACATTAAGGATCTCTTGGCAGCTATTCTTGGAGAGAGAGCTGAAGACATATGGAGGAGAGCAGGGTATTCAAGTATGACAGCACAAAACACAGCACATGTCGAAGCGCAGTTTAATAATTGCAGAGCAAATGTGTGGAGAGCTCTCAGAGTATCCTGGCACATCAGATATGGCTGCAATTATGACACGTAAGATGAAGGAAGATGAAGACCCCATTGCTTACATTCAGGGTATTCAAGAGCGGTGGCAGCTTGAAACACAGAAGCTGTGGGAAAAAATGGTAGCATTATTTTACCCCATTTTGTGTCAGGGGTTGCCTGAGCCAGAGCAGAGGCAGATGAAGAAACAGATGGGGATGGAAGCAAAACCGTGGGCTGAAATACAACTTACAATAGTGCATCACTGTCGGTTGTTGCAAAAGAAAAATAAGAAGAAAGATGAGGCTAGGAAAATCAAGAAAGCCTAGTTAGTTCAGAAAAAAATGTCAAAATACACCATAGAAGGGGCGATATTAACGACTGGAGAAGTTTTGGGGGTGCAGCAAACAGTGGGTGCATCGCAGGCAAATAATCAGTGCCCGATGGACAAAGGTGGTTATGGCTTCGTTCTACGAGGCAGAGGTTCGGGCTATAGAGGAAAATGTAGATTTAAAAATAATCAAGGAGGGTTTCTGAATGTACAGAATGAGAATCAGAATATGCAGGGAGGGTTTAGCCAGGGGCGACTTATTAGACGAGCACCCCAGTATGCTGGACTTGTGGGAAGACAGGGCACGTTGCATGCGTATGTGGAAGTCAAGGGAATGATCAGAATGAACAATTCACAAGAGGGGGACAGCTTATCCTCCACCATATACCACACAAACTAAGGAAGTGTTTGCCCAAGATCAGACATTATATCAGACGCCAGTGCTGAGAGTGCAACAGGTACAGCAACCAGAGCAAGTGCAAATGAATCCAGGACAGGTGCGGACACCCAGAATAGGAGGTGCCACTGTGGTAGGAGGAAATCCTTTCGCAAGAACGGTAATATGCCTATACCCACAATAGGACAGCTCACAGGGTGACTTGATGTGTTCAGTACTATCTGTGACACCCGACCCCCAAGAGGAACCATGGGTCGATGTGACAATAGGCGGAAAATCTTTTTCTTTTTTATTAGACACTGGGGCTACTCATTCATGTATATGAGAGGGAAAATATCCAATGTCGGGAATTGCCATGAATGCTCAAGGGTTCTCTGGAGCTACGAGTCGAGTTCCTTTTACTGATGAATTACCAGTCTCTATAGAGGAGTGTGGCATGTCTGTCCCTTTATTGTATACACAGCAGACACCAGTTACCATTTTGGGAAGAGATTTGATGATAAAACTTAACATGAAAATTTCATTTACTGACCAGGGATAGTGTGTTCCACTCCAGGAATACACTACTTAAATGTGGGCTAATGTATACTGGTGTTCACAGAGCAAGTGGCTCTGCGAGGCATTGCAGTAGAGCCAGAGGTTTTCTTGTATGGAGTGAGCATTCTACTGACATGGCTACCTGGCTTAGTTGGAAAACCTGTTAGAATACCTGATGAGTTATTGTTTAGACCACAGATGCCTATGGACGAAGAGGAGGGACAGACTATCCCTATAGAATTAGAAGCAGCCATAGTACGTAGGGAAATGGTGATGCTCAAGGGAATGGATGATGAGGGTAGACCATGAAGAACAGTAATAGCTCTTGAAGAAGGTTACAGATTGACTGACATCACTGATGATGACATGTTTAGGGAAGACCAATGAGGAAGTGGTGCTCTTTATGAGCATCACATACTGGATAGGAATAGAGAAGTGGGAACTCCCACAGCGAATGGCGATAATGCGGCAGCGTCCAGCATTTTTTTAAGAAGACTTGGAAAATGTGCTGTGTGTCCTTTGGACTGCAGGCCCTTATGATGTAGGGTTATTAAAGGGGTAGGAGAAGTCAAGACAAAGCTCAAGCCAAGAGCAAATCTACCTCGAGCAAGACAGTACCCCATGCCTGGAGAGGCTGATGAGGGTATATTTAAGACCATTTCAGCACTGATGAAATAAGGTATTCTGGTGCCATAGGAATGATCGTGTAATACCGTGCTGTATCCGATCAAAAAATCGAAAGGAGGGTTGTGTAGATTTATACAAGATATGAGACTGATTAACCAGATTGTAGAGGCAGAGTTTCCTTTAGTTCCTAACCCAGCGACGATACTATGGGCCTCATTACGAGTTTGGCGGTAGCCATGGAGCTATCAGCTCCATGGCTGCCGCCAAACCGGGCTCCTTTACCGGGTTCCCTGAATGGGGAATTACCGGGCCATTCCGAGTTTGGGGGGCCCGGTAATTCCTCCCTCAGGGAACCTGGGCCCGGACCTTCCCCATTCCCATTTGAGCCCCCATAGGGCTCAATGGGAGAGGGAGCTAACAACGGGCGGATTACGACCGGCCCGTTGTTAGCTCCCTGGTCCCCTCACGGGACCCGGTAACGACACCTGGTTTTGCCAGGTGTCCTTACCGGATCCTGCGAATGGACCTCGTAATCGTGCGGAATGGTGTTAACGGGTCCGCATCCATTAGCGGAACCCGTTAACCCATTCCGCACGGGTCGTAATGAGGCCCTATGTAGTACCCCAGAGAAAGCTCAATATTTCACGGTGATCTATTTGAAGAATGCATTTTTCTGGATCCCGTTGCAGAAAGATTTGCAAGATTTGACTTCCTTTACGTTTCACCAAACTTGACTGAAACATACTCGTCTGCCCCAGGGGTACTTTGAGTCTCCATCAATCTTTAATAGAGTCCTGCAGATGGACTTAGGCAATATTGATCCTAAGAGTGCAGTGATACAGTGCGTAGATGACATTTTAATTTGTAGCACGACAGAAGATGAATGCAGACAAAACTTGATTCAGTTAATGATTATCCTAGCAGACAAAGGCTACAAAGTAGACAAGGAGAAACTGCAGTATTGTCAAGGAGAGGTGTTATACATAGGGCAGTTGATTTCAGATGAAGGAAAGAATATGACACCTGAAAGGGCTGAGGCGATTATGAAAACTGCAAAACCAGGCACAGTGAAACAAATGCAACAGTTTTTGGGACTATGCAACTATGTTAGAGCCTGGATGTTTGATTACAGTTCATAAACAAGACCTCTTTTGCAAGCGTTAAAGAAAGCTCAAGTGAATTAAGTGAAAATGGAATGGACTGAGGAAATGGAGGAAGGGTTTGAAGAGTTGAAATAGCAATATGTTTGGCCCCTGTTTTGGGAATTCCTAATTATGCTGAGGAATTGTATTTGTTTTTGCACACAAATGGGACAGTCATGTCAGCAGTGCTTACACAGAGAACTACATTGGGGTACATGCCTTTTGCGTATTACAGTGGGATTTTAGACCCAGTTATGAGAGGACACTTTCCTTGTGAACAGTCATTGGCAGCCGCCTCATTATCAATTGAGAAGTGTACAAGTATTGTGGTGGGCTGCTCTATGACTCTCTTAGTGCAGCATGCTCTGTTGGCCATTTTAGAGAAACCAAAAGGCACATTGACATCCTAAGGAGCTTCAGCTTATGAGGTAATGATTTTGAATCCAACGATTAAGATTGTAAGATGTAAAATAGTGACTCCTGCCACGTTTATAGCTGAGCCAACAGCAAAAGGTGATCATCTGCATGACTGTGCTAATTATGTTGAATTCTATGATGACATACCCCGTGTGAAGGAAATGCTTTAGCAGGAGGGGGAATTCTCTTTATTGATGGTTCTTCAAAAATGGATCAGACTAGTGCGGAAAGGCATTCAGGCACAGCAGTAATAAGACACAGGTTAAATGGGGAATTTGAAGTTGTAGCAAGTGAAAGGCTACCATTTCACTTTTCAGGGCAAGCAGCAAAATTAGTAGCACTCATTGTCGCACTCGAGAAACACGAAGGGCAGGAAGTGATGGTGTACAGTGACTCCACCTATGTGATGGCAACCGTATACGCAGGATTATCACGTTGGAAAAGGAGGGGCTACTTCCATGCGGATGGCACTCCAGTGCAGCACGCATCCTTATTGGACAGGCTTATTAGGGCACTACAACTTCCAGTGGCCATAGCGGTCGTTAAGTGCGCAGTGCACACTAAGCGAACAGATTTTATTTCTTGCGGGAACAAAGCCGCAGATGTAGAAGCCAAATGGGTTGCATATTCCCCAGATATTTGAAGTTTTGACATTGAGAATATTAAAGAGAAAGTAGTTATAGCCATGTTAGTACAAGAAGAGTTTAATAAATTGCCGATAACCCAACTAATGGAGATTCGAGGGAGTGCACGGTAGGAAGAGCAGTAATTATGGAATGAAGGGGGTGTTCTTTATCCCCCACTGAAGCATTATGGCGACAAGATAGCACTGGAAAGCTGGTGATGCCAGTAGCATTGTTTAAGGTCACGCTTGAACAGCTGCATTACCCCACACATGTAACTAAGGAGAGTCTTGCTGCAACAATTGCAGAAGACGGGTTAATTCCGAATTTATTATAGCACATTGCACTCTTTATGGTTAATTGTATCGGTTGTCAAACGTTTACTGCTGGGCATTCACCGAGAACAATTAGAGGGGTAATACCTCAACCGAATGGTCTGTTTCAGCATTTACATATTGACTATGTCGATATGCTGCAGGTGTGTAATGGATATAGGTATCTATTAGTGGTGGTGTGTCCTTTTTCTAGGTGGATCGAGGCAGGTCCGTGCACACACCCTGATGCCACTTGCGTAGTGAAGTTTTTAGTACATTAAGTCTTTCCAAGATGGGGTGTGTGTAAAGTGCTGAGATCTGACCATGGGCCACATTTTGTCAATGAGCTATTTGAACAAATAGCGCGTCTCTTGAATATAAAACACATGTTTTCTGCTTATCACCTGCAAGCAAACAGTTTATGGAGAGTCTGAACGGCCTCCTTAAAGAAAGGATTGCCAAGATTAAATTGACTTTGAAGAAGGGTTGCATATATTGCCTACCCTTAGCTTCATATGCCCTTCGGAATCAGCCTGGTTCAGACCATCACCTCACCCCTCACGAGACAGGGTGGCGAATGAGAACGCCTCTTATACCTCTGTCTAGAAGTAGAAGTGATGCCCCGAATGTAGCTAAAATGTAAGGTGATGAATTGAATGACTATTTGACATGTATGACCTCTAGCATCGCTCTCATTTCAGATCAAATCAAGTGTCAGGCGGGTCGGTCTCAGAACCCAGATGAAGACAATTCAACAACCAGCTCAACTGAACTTTTATCGGCACCCAAGTTACATGTTGGTGACTTAATTTTGATACAAACCTTCACGAGGAAGTGGCATGAGCCAAGTTTTCATGGCCTCTTTTGTGTTGAAAATATTACCCCTTCAGCAGTGAAGTTCCAAGGGAGACGAGCTTGGCTCCACTTGGGCGACGTGAAAGTTTACAAAGGTGAGACCTTCCCTCCCACCATTGCCGATCCAAAAGCAAGACAAGAAGAAGAATTTCAGCGTGTGCAGACTCGATCGATGACAAAGAAGAAGGATGATAAGGAGACTAGCTGCTAATGCAGATTTTGTATTTGAACTGCCATTCAAACCAACAATCCTTATAGATATTTTAGCAGGAATGCAAGGACTTGCCGAGAATCTCAGGAATTTCAAAAAATCAACTTTAGAAACACATTGAAGCATCAAAGTTATGCCTAAACATCAGTTCCTGATCAGAAATTGGAAACGAGATCAGTATCCAGATTCATTTCGTGGTGCATAATTGTTCTAAGCAGTTAAACATATGGTACTTACTGATAGTGATGTTCATCAGCTTTTGCTTGCTCTTTTTATATTAATACTTCAAGCTTATCCTGCTCTTGTCAGAAGAGACGTTGATATTCACACTTTTTTACAGGATCCTAAAAATAGCCCTTTGATAAAACGACTCCTAATTGCGATTATTGAGCACATTTTGCAGTTGCAAGTATAAAGTAATTTGAGGATTGCATTAAAAATGAGAAATGTAGAAGCTGGCATGGTTCTTGTGAATGAACATGTGTGACAAGTGCCAGGACAGTGCAAAAGGTGGATGATAATGTTGTGGTGTATATTATATGCCTGCATGGTTACACTCTTTGTCTTTCTGATTCTCGTCTTTCACACTCTCTATCGTACTAGTACCCCCACTGAGGTAGAGGCCACTATGGTTCCCCCCATTATGGGAACTGCTTTTGATTTTCTTACTTTCACTGAGGCAGAGGTTCCTATGCTTCTCCCCACTGTGAGAACTGTTTTTGATTTGCTTCATAAGTATTACACAAACTTTGGTTTTGTGAGACATAAGAGAAATGCAGAGAAAATAATGAGGGGATAAATACCTATCTAGATAATGCAGCACACGTGGGTAATAAATAACATGTAGTATCAGCATATGAGGAAGGTGCGAGAGAGAACATCTAAGGGGAGTTGCTACATCTGTGCTCTCATATCCTATGGCATGAATACAGTATGAACTTTCATCTCCAGAGAAGTTCCAGAACACGATGCCAGATGCCTCGTTCATCTTGCAGCCTGCATGACCAGAGGACAATTTCAAGGATGTTGGGCCACTTTGCGATGTAGATCGAAATGGTCATTTCCATTCTAAGATGATTATATCAAGACTTCACAGATGGAAAAGGAACCTGGATGGGAAAGCAAAATGCTTGTGTAGCCTGCAGAAGGACAGGAAGCGGTAGTCATGAAAGATATGAAGAGAATGGAATGCCCTGATATAACAGAGATAGCTCGCTCTCCTGGATATTGGGAATTAACTAAAGTTTTAGTCTATGGACAAGTGAAGACCAAGAAAGGATGGGAAGGAGGACTGAAGTGAGAATATGTGCAAGAGGTACAGAGAGTAAACGATGGGTGTTTGAAGTAGTGGGCCAACCATGCCAAACTACTGACATGGGTAGAAAATGAATCAGGTCCAATGGTTGTGATCCCATTGGCGAATACGACATTGTGCTTCTGAAGAGAAGGAAGGAAGCATGTGGGAGATAATATAGGCTGCAAAACTACAGTTGACATTTTGTAACGCTCACCTGGTATCCACGGGGGCGCCACCCAGTCCGAACTGTTTCACCCTTGGACCTATTCCTTTGGACCCTCATTTGGCTGAAGACCAGGTCTGAAACACAGTAGTTAGATTTTAGCTTGGTATTCTCCTCTGACCCGGGGCCCACCTCCCATATGGACCCAAGGACCCCCTGGTGCACTTCTCACCTTGCTTCTTGATAAGGTGCGCTCTCCGTCCTGCCACTCGGTGCAGGGGTGCATTGGGGTTCGGTTCATCGCTGCCTAGTTACTTCACTGGAGCGACTCTACAGAGTCCAGACCTGCTGCGACTGCGTTTTTCAGGTAAGTCTGTATTGATGGTGTGTTCTTTGTTTTGTAATTGTCTCTATTTAACTCTTTCCTTTGTTTATAGGTGTGTATGCTGTCCTCGTGATGTCACGCAGTTTGTGCACGAGATGGTAAGAAAGCGCGGAGCGCGGCGCCATATGCTTTTCTTGTGCTAACCTGTTTATATTGTCTTTCTTGCAGGCTGTGGTGCTGATCTGGAATATGCGTGCCGAGAAGATGGAGAGTGGTGAGTAGTGGTGAGCAAACTGCTTACTGGCACTCTGAGTTGGAACCAGCCCTTCCATTCTTCTGCAGGCGTTGGAGGCCGTTCTATGCAGATAAGCGAGTGCTTATTGAATGTGAAGAATAAACGCTTACTAATTTAGTTTTCTCTGTTTCTTTTCCCAGGTAGCGGTTTTCTTGATGGAGCGAGATCCGCCGAGATGTTGACTGCTCGGGATCCTGGAGCGGAGTTTGAGAGCTGATTCCTAAAGGTAAGCGAATACTAATGTCTTATCTTTGTTTATTGCAGGAGATCAGGTCCGGCGTGCGGATGAAGATTCCAGCTGACCGCGGTGAACGTCACGCTGCAGCAAGCAGAGCAACACGGAGCGTGTTCTGCAATCCAGGTGTGGCTTATATAGCCTGCAGGTATCCCAGGTGTCCCTGGGCCTGCCACACCCAAAATGCTAGACCGCATGACTCAGTTATGGAACTGAGCCATGTGGGAGAATCCATGTTGTTGTAAAAATGCCCTTATGGGCCCAGATTATTGGCTTTTCATATGAGCCTGGCGCCAAAGGCGCCAGGACTGACTCCAAGTGAGTCTGGGGGCAAATGTCAAGGCCCTTCAGGCCCTGATGGAGGTACTGGGTGCAGCCCACATGGTCTGACACCCCAGTCCAAGGGCAGGAGTCATGACACATTTTCAGAATGGGAGCAGGGACAGCCGTCCTTATGGATCAATATTGGGCTTGTGGGCCTAGGGCCTACATGAAGCTGCAGAAAGATTGGAGAGGAACTGTTCCTTGGTGCTTATCCATGTTCCAGCATTAGTTATTCCTCAGAGTGACCTGAACATTGGAGAATTTCCAAAGGTGGATGCCCATTTGAGAAGGAGAAGATCACTTGAAATTCTCAATCGAACCAGAAGAGAGAAGAGAGAATAACTTTTCAGTCAAGTCAATAGAAGCATATGATTCCATTCCTTATGAGCACAGTTTGTTCAGCAAGGCTGCTTCAATATTTATGACTATATTCATGCCTGGGATCCAGACGATTGCCAATGCCAAATGGTTGCAAATTACCAAATGGGAGCTCCTGCAGATGATCAACACTACTATAAAGGGATGCAATGCTATCAAGGAAGAGTTGAGAGCCATACAACTGATGAACCTCCAGAACAGGTATGTCATTGACATGATCACAGCGATGGAAGGAGGAGTTTGCGCCAAAATTGGGCCATCATGTTGCACATTCACACCTTCTCACGATGACGAGAATGGGACCTTGACAGAGGCCAAAATGTTGTTGACGAACCTGCATAATCAGACGGAAGATGAGACAGAGGACATTATAGATGACAGTTGATTTGCATCCATATTCTCATGGATTCCGTAGTGGATGGCAAACATCTTTATGTTTCTTGGAGCACTATTGACCATCTTCGACCTCCTGCTCTTAATCTCTTTTTTGAGAGCTTAGACGACTTAGGACTCACTCAAGTAGTTTCTGGGCCTACCCATAAATTTGATAACACTTTGATCGGATCTTTGCAAATACAGATCTTGTGATTTCTTACCCTGCCGAACCAGTACTTTGGTCAGACCATTATTTAGTGCTATGTGTGCTAAAAATTATTAAAATGCAGCAAAGAGTGCCCCCTCCTAAAAGATTACAACGATGTTGGCGCTCGGTTGATTTATCAGCCCTTGTCCAAATGGGTAAGGACAGATGTAGCAATGAAACTTCAACTATCCTATCTGGCCTTTCGCAGCCCCTGCTTGAAGCAGTCAATGATATGGCCCCTCTTAGACTCATTAAACCACGGAGACTGCCCATGGAACCCTGGTTCTCTGAGACCCTTAAGGTGCACCATCTTTCACTGCACCAGGCCGAACGTAAGTGGCAGCTAGCGTATGACCTGAATCTTAAACTTGTGTATAAAGCCTGCGCCACTTCCTATTCAGCTGCTATTCGGGCAGCTAAGAGGGCTTTTTATGCCCAAAAAATGTAATCTGCACCTGGTCAGACTAAGTCCCTTTTTTCAGTGGTAAGACTCCTCTCCTCGGATGCTAAACTCTCCCCTTCTGTCAGCCCGACACAAGATCTGGGTGACTCGCTGGCACAATATTTCACTACTAAAATTGAGAAAATATGCACTGACATTGCACAGGCTACTATTTTAACATCTACCCCTGCTAGTGTCAGGCTTGCCGTTATACGCCAGTCAGCTTCGGATGGCTATTCATCTTTTTACTATCTTCACCGAAGATGCCATTCTTACTGCCATGCAAAGCATGGCAGTGAGAACTAGCTTCCCAGTTAAAGCTGCCCAAGCATGGAACACACTCCCTATTGACCTTAGATGCCCCTTACCGTACGCCAGATTCAGAATCAATGCTCTCAAATGGCTTTGTTCCAACAACCTATAACTTCTTCACTCTCTGACAACTACTGTCAAAGCGCCTGTGACTCACTTATCTTCTTACTCATAGTTGTAACCATAGGCTCTTTTATCCCGTACACCCCCCAATGCTTCATGAATAGCAAATGACTACCCTACCTCACTTACTGTATCCACATTATAACAATTGACTATACTGTATCATGTATTGTATTCCACACTGCAATTTCATGTATGTACCAAATTGTGACAGGCACTGTAACTAAGCTTCGAGAATTCTTGTACTGCTGCGTCCAGCTGCCCAAGGGCTTGGTGCGCATTATTAAATAAACAAACAAACAAACAAAGCATTAAGTCGGGTGCCCCCTCTGACATAATCCCTCTTGTGGTGATGAGGGATATATGTCCAGGGCTGCTATGTGAAATCACAGTAGCAATTAATAATTCTTGTCAATTAGGGATTATTCCTTCCGAGCTTCAGGCTGCCACTGTAATTCCTCTTCTTAAAAATCCTTCACTTGACCCTTTGTTACCCTCTAATTACGGTCCTATTTCACTGCTTCCTTTCTTTATGAAACTTCTTGAATACTTGGTCTCTCCTTTCCTTTCTGCTTTCATGGAATCCACTGGCCTTTTTGATGTTGCTCATTCGGGGTTCAGGCCAGGACGGGAGACTGAGAGTGTCCTGGTCTCTATCCATGATGATATGGCCAGGCTCGTTGATGCTGGTGGGGTTGGGGCCCTGATTTTACTAGATCTTTCAGCAGGATTTGACACCATAGACCACCCTATCCTGCTCACCCGCCAGGCCCAAACTGGTATCTCAGGCCAGGTGCTGACTTGGTTTGCCTTGTTCCTGTCCAACAGAACCCAAACTCTATCTCTCCCTCCTTTTCTCTCTGGCTTATTCTCTCTCTGCTGTGATGTTCTCTGGGGATCTGCCTGGTCTCCTATTCTCTTCAACATCTACATCTGGCCTCTTGTGTGTCTCATCCACTCCTTTGGCATCAGATACTACTCGTATGTCGATGACACACAGATCCTGATCCGGTTAGATCAGGATCAGACCGAGGTGTCATTGTGCCTTTCGCAGTGCCTGACTGCCGTGGGGATTTGGATGAACCACAATTGGCTGAAGTTGAATGGAGACAAGACAGAAGTGCTGGTGGTGGGCTCCCCCCCTACCCTTCATTCTGGGTGTCCTCTTTTTGGCCTCTCTCTCTTGGCTCCTGTCCGATCCCCACTGAGAAGGTGAAGAATTTAGGCATTGTGATGTCTGCGTCCCTGTCGATGAACTCACAGGTGGTGGCAGTCTGTCAGTCTGGCCACTTTCACCTAAAAATTCTAAAAAGGTTTTATCATTTATCCCTGCTCACCTTCGACTGCCCGTAGTGGCTAAGGCTGCCCGTAGTGACAGCCTTAGCACTAAGCCGGCTGGACTATTGTAACTCATTATATCATTATAATAATTGCCCATTATAGGAAGACAGCAAAGAAGGCAATAGGAATGAAGATCATAATCAATGTCGAATCAGGGTTTGGACCCAAGGAACTGACTGATGAAGATGTCAGAAAATACATAGAGGCCAGAATCATAGCACCCGAGGGAACGAAGTTCCTGTATCCAAAGAATCATAAGCAGTACGTAGGATGATGGGTCTATTGTAATCCGAATGGAAAGTGCAGATATATGACCTGGAGTGAGGTGGAACATGTTAAATCAGCCGGCACCCTGAGGCGGGTGATGAAGATTTGGACTCCGAAGAAGCACTTCTACAAGAGAAAATACCAAGATGTGGAGACCATTGTTGAAGAGGTGGTAGATGAATCGACCGGAGGTGGAAATGTAGAGGAGCAGGTGAATGCCTCTGCAGGAAGTCCCCCTCCCCTACCTCCTGTATGTTGGAAGCCTGATATTGTGACCATACCACAGAGAATATTCAAAAGAAGATACCCTCTAAGAAAACCCTATCAGATGTATTGCCGAAGACACGACTATCTGAGGGAGGAACTCCCTGAAGGAATATGAACACGAATGAATGAGGAGCTGATGATGTCACAAGAGATGAGCATGACATCCTGAGAAGACTGGTTGAAGAGAATGCATGGACCTTATAGAAACTGATGACGAAGTTGAGAATCAAGTAAACTTTCATATGCGAGAAGAATATTGCATGTGTGTGAAGTATTGCAGAAAATGCAAGCCGTTCAATAACTGTACAGATGCTGCAACACAAGTAGACTAAGTGATCTTAGAAGCTGGCTATAAGTAGTGAATAGACTGCAGGCAAAGTCGCCATTATATAGAAGCTGGACATTAGTGTCATGAATTTAGTAAGCCTGGACCCATGGAGAAGAAAGGCAGAGAACTGTGTTGCAGCAAGAATTAGCTGAGATCATGAATACGAATGGCGAGGCTGTCTGGCCTGGTACCAAAGCAGAGACAGCCAAGGCGGATTATTTATTCCTGAAGGTGGAGAACCTGAGAAGCTGAATCATCCCTTGTTAAGATGCAAAGAAAGAACACCATGCATGCCAAGTTTTATTCATTTAAGACATTTAAATGCTGCAGAATGGACCCGATCGTGGTCTCCTGTCACGTGAGTCAAGCATGAAAATAGAATTGAGCAATGAGTTCCAGAACTACGGAACTACGATAGTGTGTGCTCACACTCCCTTACATTCCCAGAGACAAGAAAACTCTGCAAGGCCAAGTTCAAAGGCAATCTGCATGACAGAGGGCTTGGGTGATGACAGATGATGGGCTAATTGGGTGGGGAGGTAGAATCAAGTCCACCTCCTGGCACCTGGGTCTGAGCTCACGTGCTGCTAAGTGAACCGAATGTTCCAGACATGGCACGAGCGTGCCAACCAATTGAAGAGGGCCGTATAACGGACGGCCATATAGTTTGAGAGCCAATGATATACTGTATACTTAATATTGTTGAAGATGACACATTTTAGAGGTAGGCATAAGTTGTCCTCCTGACAGTAGACATCCACTCACAATCCCACCCCTTATAGAAAGATGATCCCATTGAATGTATCACAATCCCTCATAGGTTTTTGACATTTGCCACGTAGTGTGGCATCACTTATGATAAATTTTTAGTATCTTAATGTGTTTTTTATGAGATTTGCAGAGAGAACTGAGCGAGCGTCCTTTGATGTCCGTTTTAACTCCCTATTTTAGATGATTGATATTAAAACAGTAAACTTTGCCATCTTCCTGAGTTGGTTTGATTATTTGGTGTCAGAGTTATTCTGCATCCCCATCCACTGCACTGCGTGTTATCCAAAGGGCTCTAAGATCAGATTTATTTTAGCAACATTAATTTAGGTACTGCAGCTCTTGTGATTATGTTGACCAATTCCTCAACCGCATCACCAACACCATGTGCCACATTTATCTGATGCAATGAATACCTGGGCAAATGATATGTGGCATTACTTGTACCCATGTTGAACAGGAGAGTCACAACAATGTCTTGCAACAGGAGTAGCCAGCACTGGAGGTCTCGGACTGATGTATTATGGGCAGAAGTAGTTTGCGGTTGGTAACAACCATAACGGGGTGTCATAATATATAGAGAGGAAAGTGTCAACCTACCCAGATAACGGCTAGCATGTCCCATTCCATTTATCATTAGTACTGTTCCATGAGTGTAAATGCTTTGCTTGCAAATGCTATAGGGTGCCTGCATCCCTGTGTGTCCAGTTGTAAGAGAGAGCAGATGCGGAAGAGGAGCCAACTGAAATTCATGGTTTGGTGAGCGCAGTTGATCGCATTGCTATTCGTCATGTTTTGTGTATTATTGTCTAGAAACGGGTTGGGACGATGATTGTCTCTGGTTGAAAGAATTCTGAGAAACCTTAAATCTGTCTGGTTGTCCTAGGACATAGTAGGGAAGGTATCCTGCCTCTGAACAAGTCAGAACTGATGATCAGAATTAATGAAAAGTTAAAAAGCAGATGGCCACCGCAGGCAAAAAGGAATTGTGAAGGAGTACATCCATGCTCTCTACTGATCCAAGATGATTTGAGATGAGGTTGCTGTGTTGGCCTGAGTACAGTAGTATAAATCAGGTGCTGGAAAAAACATGTCTTGCACGAGTGTGAAGAACATATTTTGGATGAAAGCCCAGTACTTGTCCTGTCTAGCCCTTTCCTTGATACTTGAAACCCTGTATGTGCAACTCAGTTGAAACCCGACTTTGTATTCACACTCTTATCTCTCCTAGTACGGGTTCTCAGCCAGACAGTCCTGGGTCCACAGTTAGTCTGCATTCCACCCAACAACCGTCCTATCACCAGACCACCCTGATAGGTCCCATGACTGGCCCTCACACAACTGCACAACAAGCACAGGTCCCTGCTCTCTTTGAGTCACCATCCACCACCAACTCCTGGACCTTTGAAGGGTTCCCTGGTTCCTCTGCAACTACCAGCACTGGTGCATTCCCACTCAGGCAACTCCCTGGAGGAAGAGATACCTTGGTCACAGTACAAGCACCATGGAGTGCCACTGACATGTTTAATATTGTTCAGAATTTCGCTAAAATACGAGAAGACCCAGTCAAGTTCTGTGTGCCGATCTAAACCAATGGCTGCAAGCAGCTCTTCCTACTGATAGCTTTAATCTGCTAAAAGTGCACCCCAACTGGCCCACCTAAGAGCCCCCTACTGGTGGGTTAAAAGCAATCAGCGATAGACCAGAACAAACTATTCTTAAAATGTGCCCACAGTAGACGGATTAGTCGAAAATCAACACTTGTAAACAGGTCAAGGGTGAAAATCCTACGGAATATCTTGAGCACCTCAAATGATGCTTTGAACAATATTCTGGAATCATTGATGCAGTTGTCGTAGTTCCCCAGGCACAATTTGTTATGGGGTTACAGCCGAAGTTATCAGACGGTATACAATCAGTCCTAATAGTCTGGGATGGAAAAAACTTGACTGGGGTCTTGTTAGCTGCACAGCATTTTCATGAGAAGATCGAAAGACAGAAAGAAAATACCAAAGCCAAGCTTATGGCATTACAGATACAGCAATGACAATCTGACATGGGAAGGGGAGGGTTCCATTCTAAGCATGGGGAACAGGGGCAGGAATGGGGAAGGTGGAGAGGTGCTCCTTCGCCACATGAACAGAGCCAGGATAAAGAGAGATATTACGAGGAAAGCTTACAGTGACCATGGCAATTATTATAAAGAATTTGAGCACTGGAGAGCTAAATGTCCAAATCGGTCTCAGTATGACGGTCGAGGCTGTCAGCCAACTACGCCAATCGGGTTGACTGTGTACCCACCTCCAAAGCCCTGGCCACAGAAATATTGTTAGAACTTGTTGCACCGCTCATTCCACTTAATCCTACTGCCCCCTATCTTGATCGTATTGTTGCTGGTCAAAGGTTGTGTGCTTGGTTGACACTAGAGCGTCACCCTCACCTTCGAAAGTTTCTGAATTTCTGCATATTGTGCACTCTGATGAAATTGTCATTGTTGTTGGTATTGGGGGTACACTGAGACCTTGCCCACTGTCTCCCACACTTACGGCCCTTTTGGGTTCTTTTTTGGATGACCATGCTTTCTTGTGAAGTCCCTGTTTTCCTCTCATTCTGCTTGGGTTAGATCTGTTGCGTAAACTGAGTTGTTCCATTTATTGTCCCCCCAATGGTATATTCCTTGATATTACTGCCCATAGAGAATACAAGACTTTCGTCTGAGTTATAGGAGAGTCCTCATTCGAACCCAGGCGACCAGGACAGCACTCCCTTGTTGCAACAGAGTATGCTGGGCCGAGTTCCTGCCAAAGTATGGTTCATTCATGCAAATGAAGTTGGTTATATGCTCAGTGCTGAGCCAGTCAAGATCACTCTAAACCTAGCCAAACCTCTGCCATGTGTACCTCAGTATCCTATCTCCAGATAGGCAGAAAAGGTTTTTCCGCCCAGTGATAGAGTCGCTGCTCAATCAAGGGATCATTGTACTCACACAAAGGCCCTGTAATGCCTCAATTTGGCCCACAACGGTCTACCATTTCATACAGGACCTGTGAGCAGTAAGCGCTGCTGTCCTGCAGCCTTTCTTGTGGTTCCTGACCCAACTACCATCCTGTCCCGCCTTGCAGCATCAGCCACCTATTTTCCTGTTATATATTTGTGTTCAGCATTTTTCTCTATCCCGGTACACCCTGACTGGAAGTACCTGTTTGCCTTTATGTATAAATCTGTGCTGTATATGTTGACACATTTTCCAATGGGGTACGTAAAGAGCCCCACCTTGTTTTCCCAAATCTTGATGGGATTTTGACTCTGTAGTGTTCCCAGGAGGGTCTATGCTAGTGCAGTATGTCGGTGACCTACTGCTAGCTTTCCCCACCTTGGAAGCATGCGAGTAGAACTCCCTCACTTTGTTGGGCCATGAGATTTCAGCTGGGGAAAGACAATTGCCCCAGGATCGTATTGCATTGATCCATAAGATTCCCAAGCTCTGAACCAGGAAGCAAATGAGAAGGTTCCTCAGGATGGTTAGTTACTGTAGGCAATGGATCCCAGGGCATGCCACGAATATTAAACCCCTTCAGACTCTCGTGCAGGATTCGAGCCAAGAATGCTTGCTATGGTCCCGGGATGCAGAAGATGCCTTCGTCACCATAAAGCAAGTGCTCGCAATGGCACCAGCATTGGGTCTACCTGATTTGTGTTGTACTGTGATGAACGATAAGGCTTCGTCCAAGGGGTGTTTACACAGTTGCATGGTGATAAATATCGACCTGTGTCCTGCCACAGTGTAACCCTATATCTAGTGGCAGGGGGCCTCCCAGCCTTCCTGTGGGTTGTTGCTGTCACTGCTCTGATGATCAAAAATACCAACTGATTAGTACAGGGTCACCCATCACTGTTTCAGTACCCCACTAAATGCTGGCTCTGTTGCTTAAGGGTAATACACAGCACATGTCAAATTCCCTCTTAATCAAGCATGAGAAACTGCTAACTTCTGCTGCACATGTAACATTGAATCACTACTCTGTGTTGAATACTACTTCTCTGTGGAGCCACACAACTTCCTTTTGGTGATAGGAACACTATTGGCATCCCGTGCTGATTTGTATCATGTCCCATGACATAACCCTACGCTGATCCTCTTTGTGAATGGCTCGTGCCTACATAGTCAAGGGACAGGTAAACGTGTGTCTGGTTATTCTGTATGTACCCCCACATGATGTCCTTGAGGCATACCAATTGCCAATGGCCAAATCTTGCCAGGTCGCACAACTTGTTGACCTCGCTCGGCTATGTATCCTGACTTGTGGTAAATCAGCCACGGTTTACACTCACTCCAGATACGCTCATGGTGTTGTGCACGATTTCGGTGTACTATGGAAGCAGCAGTTTTACGGGACAGTCGCTGGTACCCCTGTCGCGAATGGAAAATATGTGTCAGCAATATTGCATGCGCTACTGCTCCCCCATCTACCCTGGCCATTGTTAAGTGCAAAGCTCATGACCCTTCTCAGTCTTTCATTGCCCAAGGAAATGCTCTAGAAAATAATGCAGCTGGTTCGGGGGGCGTTAAACTGGCCCATGGCGTCTAATAATACTATTGTTTGTGTTGCCATCCAACATTCACAGATTGCCTCTCATTCCAGACTGGCCATACTCCAAAACCAAGCTTCCTGACCTAAGCTCAGCGGTTTTGTAAGCTAGAACCAGATTCTCTTTGGCATTACCCAGTTGGCTGCCTGGTGGCACCAAAGGTACTCCTTAACTACTTGGCCGAGAGGCCCACAGCACTGCTCACTCGGGTAAAAATGCCACGATACACACAGTAGACAGGGATTGGGTAGCCCCTGGTTTTGCTTCAGTATCACAGGATTATTGTGAAAGTTATGCCACATGTTTGACTCATAATGTTGGGCGAGCGGTTAGGACAGAGCTGTCTGCACGTCCAGTAGCGGAGGGTCCCTTCTGAAACCTGCAGACAGATTTCATGCAGCTCCCCAAATGTATGATATATTCCTACTGTCTTGTTATTGTGGATGTGTTTTCCGGGTGAGTGAAACGCTTCCCGTGCAGCAGGGCAGATGCAGTCGCTATTGCAAAGAAATTGCTTGCTGAATTCATACCACAATTTGAGTTGTTATAATAGCGATCGGGGTGCCCATTGTACTGGATTAATGATTAAGGAAGTGTGAAAAACACTACGTATCTCCCAGCAGTTTCACTGCGCTTTCCACCCTCAGTCGTGTAGTTTTGAAGAATGCCGAAATGGTGATCTAAAATTGAGTCTGTCCAAGGTGTGTCAAGAACGAGGGCTGAAGTGGCCTCAGGCACTGCCTCTAGCACTGTTCGCCATGCACAATTACCCCAGTGCAAGCCTAGCCTATTGGCCAATAGGCCAATTGGCCTTACAGGGCATGCCATGCGAGTAGGTACTGTCCCCCCTACAGCTCCGCATCTCCTGAATCTGCACCTAGAGGATGACACTGTACTTAAGTGTTGCCACTCGTAGGTCAAAACTGACGGAACAAGCAACTGAGCCTTGCCCTCACCTGAAGCCTGGCGACTGGGTCCTCGTGAGAGCCAGCACTCCAGCCGAGGTGATGGGGACCATGCCAGATCCTGCTGATTATGCACACTGCAGTGAAGGGCTCAGGGGTGCCAGCATGGTTCCATGCTGCCCACTGCCGCAGGGTCCTGGCACCTGATGAGGACTTTGTCCCAACTCTACAGCAGCCACTGATGCCTCTGCCAGTGCTCCCACCTCCAATCAGTGTCAGCCCAAGCCAGTGCTGCAGGCCTTCATTGAGCAATGCCAGAGACAGACAGCCGCCCTGGGTGACCCAATATACCCAGGTGTTGCACCAAGACCCCCGGCTTTGCAACCTGTTTGCCCTGGTGTGTTCTCTGAGGGATCTGCTGCTCAAGGGGTGCACTATTCATGGGAGACAGCAAGTGTTGAAATGACCTTTCAGACAACTCCAGTGTAGTCATTAACAATGTCAATTTTGCATTTGAGCCTGATTTCTCCTTCTCCCAATCTGGGTATACCACTTATTCCGGGACCTACTTCATCTGGGGGAATACATTTTACCCTTAGCTGCACATCAATTGGAGAGGGAGTTGTTAGATGGGACATGTCCTGCCTGTGGTTTGGCAAACCTGCACCCTCCCAGTACTGCCCCCGTCCGAAGGAAGCGCAGCTTGCGAATGGTTTATAGCTGGAATGGGTTACCTCATACCAACCCTTGGAGTACATGTTCACAGGGACCGCCTAATCCGATTGTCACGCCTGAGTGAAGATATTGCAAATGCGACTGCATGCTCCCTGACCCTATTGTCCTGGTAACAGATAGCCATCCGGACCATTGTCCTGCAGTACTGTATGGCCCTGGACCCCCTCTAAGCCTCAAAAGGAGGGGTTTACACAATTGTGAAGAGTGAATGCTTTACTTTTGTACCCAGTTATGCCAGCAACATCTCAGATTTTATCTCTCACATCCGTAGCACTGAACACCAGCTGCAAATCGACCCTGAGTCCACATGGATGCTCTGATCCCGGGTATTGAGAATCCTAAGACCTCTTATCCATTGGGCAAATTCTACTCACCTTCCTGTCCTTTCTAGTGACATGTTGCAAATTCCTTTATTATTGTGCATGTGTCCATTGCTAAGAAGTTTCCCAAACCATTCTGATATTTTACTGCCATACTACTGAAGAAGTAAAGTGTAAGGATCTGCCAGAATGTGATGTTTGTTCCCCCAAATGTGTAATGGATGAGACTGGAGTGAAGGTCTCATAGGCGGGAATTGAGGGGTTGGGGGGACTGGGATTTTTAAATTCTTAACAACTTATTTAACACTTTGCATCGTTATAGTAATGCTCAGCCAATGCCAACTGAGTTAAGGGGTGGTATTGCAAAAGCAGGTCCTGGGGCGCTTAAGAGAGAGATATCTGAGGAGATGGCAAAGAGGAAAGTTGAGGGGTAAGATGAACAAAGAGCTGGGGAGGAGACCTGCTTACAAATGTTAAGGAAGAGACTGCTAGGTAGAAGCTTGAAATGATATGGCAGGGGGGAGAGGCAGTTGGGTTTGGAGTGCTAGTGACCGAAGGTACTGAGGGACAGAGTCAGCGAGAGCCCCAGAAGGAACCCATAGACTGCCTAGTGTGGCCTCCACAAGCCTCGAGCCCGAGCCATGTGGGATCTTCACATGGCTCGAGGCCCGAGTTTAAATCCAGCTGCAACGTGTCACGATAGACAAATCATTTGGCTCCATTGCAGACTTGATACAGAGAGGAGGAGGCCTCCCCCACAATCCCCAGCTGCACAAGAACATTGCCAACAAAGCTAAGAATTATAGAGGCTGGGAGTTTGTTGAAAGACTTAGACTACCCAGGAGGGATCCTTTGGAGCTGTGAGTGGAATCGTGAGAGACCTTAAAGTTCTTTATACTTTGGATGAACCTTCCCATATTGACATCTGTGTTATTGATTTAAGCCATTCAAATAGACCAGAACCTGGGTTTGACAAGAACGAAAGAATGTTCCCTTTGAACGGTTCATTAGTGACACTAACATTTGAGTTTACCCTGAGAACTGACCAGTAAGCCCCTGCAAACGTTCTCAAATGTAATCCTGGGGCTCCTGCATTCTATGTGTGTGATTCAGGTGGGTTTGTGGCTTCCTGTACATCATTTTTCCTCCAGCCTGAATCTGAACAAATGGCTCTTCAGAGCAATGCATCTTCAGGGAAGTTCCGCAGAAGTTCAGGCGGGTTTATGCTGCAAGAATGCAGGGGAAAACTGGGAGTTTGGCATTGTTAACAACCTTTAAACACCATGCATCGCTATAGCAATGCTGAGCCAATGCTAACTGCTATGTTTTGCTTATTGCCATTGCTGCGTGAGCCCTATGTTCTAATAGTTCCATGTCATTTTGTCTCCTGCAATTTCATCCCCTGTCATTTTAACGTGTAGATTCCAACGAAAATGCTCGTCGTTTTTTTTGGGGGCCAAGCTCCCCTCCCACGCTTATTTTTGGCTATTGCCTATCCGCCTAAACCCTTATCTGCCCTTTCCCACCCACCCTAAAAAATTCGATGAGCATATTTGTTGTAATATGCACGTAAAAATGCCATTGGAATGAAAATGCAGCCGATGAAAGGACATCATACCATTCTAATGCGCATGTCCTAACCTCGAAGGCTTTGCCGCCTAGTACCTAGCAGAGCACGCTTCCACAGTTCTTGGCTATGATGTGCTTCCCTTTTGGCACACAGAAGCGTTTTAGACTGCCGCTTTCCTAGGCAAGGCAGCTTTAGCAGATGGAAGCTGTCAGATAGTTAGCAGGCTTGCATGCCCTGAGCCATGTGTGAACTATAGAAATAGCTTGCACAGCAGTATCATAAATGTACAACTGTTTGTCTTCCATCCTGATCATGTCTTCCCAAGCATGAGAACGCAGCCTGTGCCTAGGACTTGCATGCAGAGCCACTATCCTTGCACCTGGTACATTGTTTCTTCCTAATGTCTTGCTATGTGTGAAACATCCCTCTCCATTGAAAGGCATGGGTAGCCTCGGGTATAAAACTCTGTGACTGGAGTAAAGGGGGGTTGCTGCATCGATTCTCGTTTGCCATTGGGTTGTTGTTTGTCCTGTGTATGCTGCTTTGCTGATTGCCATTAAAGGTCGTTCACCAATCCACTGGAAGAGTCTGTGTTTTTTTTCCATGACATTTTTTTGTGGGCTGCTGCCGACTCATATACAAAATGACTTGAAAGGTTACAGAAAGGAAGAGCATGTTTAAAAGAAAGGGAGGGTACTGTGTGAGGCTGGATGAGAGGTACCAAGAGGAAATTGAGTCAGTCCTGTGTATATCTGTGAATGTTATCCAAACAGGATAGCATATTAAATTGTGCAGTACAATATCTCAGTGTGTTCATGCACCTGCTGCAAAGATCTATGTGTGATCTGTAGGTCCTTGATTTGAATCTGGGTAAGAACAACACAGCCTTTCATTGTTCAGAAGTTAATACAATTAGTCAGGTTGAAGTGGGCAATTGTAATATTTTATGTCAGACCAGCAGAGCCAATCACATGGCAGGCATTCCTCAATCTGATTTTACTAATTCGGAGGTAGATGCATTGAGTTCTTTTGAGGTTTATATTGTTACAATGAAGGGAATTCATACAAGGCATGAAACCCAAAAGGGTTGGGGAAGAGTAAGTGATGGAGTAGGTGTGCATGAAATTTCATCCTGCTGACAAGGTTAAATATTGTATAATAGGGATAGTCCATGCGTGCAGGTTAATAGCATTAGAAAGGCCAGTTGGGCTGGGATAGAGTCAGTCACATGTAAAGTAATCATGATGCAGACTTTCATCCCTATGAGAGTGGCTTAATAACTACCATTCAATGGGGTAGCATTGCAATAAAATGAGCTCTGTCCATGGGAAAAAACACATAACATATCTATACAGAAAGAGGCTGAGTCTGAATATTTTTGGGGCACAAGCGATGAGATGCACCGGTGCAGCTTTTTATTATGCCAAATAAAGATGTGCCCCATTCACAATAGGGATTTCAAAGTGTGTATCTTTGATGTGCACATTGCAAAGCCCCTCCCCCCCTTTGCACATTTGTGAAAATATGGTTAATTTCTGAGCATTGTAGGTACACCCCAAACTCACAAAGGGATATACATAAAACTGTGCTAAAAACAAATACATGACCTTGTGCTTATACCAAATCACAGAAATCTTGAAGGACCTTAATTATCGGTTGCAACCAGGGGCCCTCTAGAAGATGTCACAAGTCTGTCACATCCACTTGCTCAAGGAATGGAAGGACCCCACTGAGTCAGCCCTGATAGTCATTGCTGAGATTTACCCCAAAACATGGTTGAATACCGAGCTGTTGCAGGTGTCTACACATACCTTGAACCCAAGCAAATGATGTATCTTCTTGCAACATATATGTTTCTTTGGGGTGTTTTGTGTTATGCTTAGTACATGCTGCAAATTACATTTTGTTACGTGTTATTGTCTTTGGTTGGGGTGTGCATGAGCACTGGGGGGTAGCAATGAGGAGTCCATGTCTTCTGATGTTTCTTTTTTATGTACATTGAAAGTGTGTGTTTGTGTGAGTATTAGGTGATTCCTTTAAAGATGACGAATAGAATGCGTTAAAAAAAATGTAGTATACCGTTTGGGTGCGATAAGACGGAGTATTCGCTGTAATTAGTGCTTGTGGTCACAGCGATTTACAGCACCTCGTCTTTAACGTGCACTCCACCACGCTGCTGGGCCCACACCGGCCTCTATCATCATGGCCGCTGCTATTGTCTGCCGCGACATTCGCTTCACCTGCCCTTGGCTTGGCTGCCTGTGATTGGCTGCCTGTGATTGGCTGCCTGTGATTGGTGCTTGCCCACTTCTTCTGCACCAAGCAGGTGAGCCGGCAGGCGAATGTCGGCCCGCCTCTAACGCCAGCGAGGTAAGGCCCCTGTCTTCTCCCTGTCCACTACCAGGGCGCTCTGAGGCGAGACACTGTCCCCCTGCTGTAAGCCTGATTGTGCCATCCGAATTGACTTTGGCATTTCTATGCCGCAGCCGCCCTGCATCATGGGGTCAGGCTCCATGTATTTGCCCCCTTGATTGACTTTTGCATTTCTATGCCGCAGCCGCCCTGCATCATGGGGTCAGGCTCCATGTATTTGCCCCCTTGATTGACTTTTGCATTTCTATGCCGCAGCCGCCCTGCATCATGGGGTCAGGCTCCATGTATTTGCCCCCTTGATTGACTTTTGCATTTCTATGCCGCAGCCGCCCTGCATCATGGGGTCAGGCTCCATGTATTTGCCCCCTTGATTGACTTTTGCATTTCTATGCCGCAGCCGCCCTGCAACATGGGATTAGGCTCCATGAATGTACTCACCTTGAACTCTTTTTTGCACTTTGCGTGTCAGTGATGTAATTACCTCTGTATGTTTTTCTATGATGTAATCACCTCTTGAGCTTCCTTTCTGTAACCTGAAGCACTCCAACCAATCTCTTAAGTATAGGCGCCTAGATACTCAGGGTTTTGTGCGCTATATAAATAAATAATGAAAGAGTGTTGTGAAGTTTTGTGTCAGATTGTATGTTCTTGTGTTGTGTGAGTTTATTTTCATGTATGCTTTGTTTGTAAGACTATGCTATTGTAGGCCTGTGTATTTGTGATGGTGCGTGATCTTTTGTGCAAGTACTTTTCTTATTTAATTTTGTTTCTTGTTTTAATTGTTTACAACGTGCTCAATACCTGAGTGTTCGGTTTCTAGCCATGGATCCGAACCTCGGTTGCTTTGTGTGGTCTTGCTCGCAAGACCAGCACGTTGCCCCTGTGCTATCCTCTGTTTTTTAAAATTTCATTAAAAAAAATGTTGCATTTGTAGGGCGCACTATAGCCCACAGGCATTGAGGCGCTGTGAAGGTGCGTAAGAAGGCTTAATTCAGGGTTACAGGAATGTGGCCCAACAACAATAGATCTTAGTACAGGTTACTCAGTGGCATATACAGATATAGAGGAACAAGTGCATTGTCATACAAAGAGATTGGGTATAAGGGCTTTCTGGAATGCTGAGTGAGAATCAATTGCTCTAATGTGAGGGGAGGGCATTCCAGAAAGTGGCGGTCATGGTCTTGAAGCTGGTCCCGCCCGCACGGTACGGTGCTCCTGTTGGTTTAGGCCACCCTGGTTGGCCTGGCAGGACTAGGCTTGGAAATTCTTTGGACCAGGTAAGGGGGGGCCAAGTCGTGGATGCATTTATGCGTCAGGGCTAGGATTTTGAACACAATCCTTTCCTTGAATGGGAGCCAGTGGACCTGTCTCCTGACCTCCGAAATGTGGGCCAGCGGCCTTCTTGAGAGGCCAGCGGCAACCCTAAGGGTGTTGTTTTGTACTAGTTGGAGCTTGGCAAGATTCTTGCGAGAGGTCCCAACCGTTATCGCATTGTGAGTTTTTTTTATGGGGTACGTGCGTGATATTTTAGCAATGAGGTTGTATGCCTCTGTATTTGTTATGGTGTGCATGCTTTCATTCTGGAGAGATGATTCCCAGAATGCCCATGCCTTCAAGCACATGCGTTTGATTTACCCGCCTCATTGTCGCTATCGGATTATTGGAGCAGGCTCTGTGTGGTAGACATACCGAGAAATAGGTGGAGAAATCGGTGTGTGTTAGTGTGAGTTGTGTGTGCATGAGTGTGTGTTGTGTGTGTTTAAGTCATGGTGGTCACTTGGGTTGCTGTGGGCCAGTGAATAATCATGAGTTTTGAAGTCACACTAGTCTGCGTGTAGTTGAGTGACTATAATAATTGCCAGGGTATTGTTATGTAAGGGTGTGTCGGTGTGTTTGGGAGTTAGTGTCTTAACCGTTTGAAAAAAGTAATAGTAATGTATGTTCTGCAAATCCTTACTTGGCTTGTTTTAGCACAAATCCTTTGCCACGTGTTGCTAGGGTGGGTATATATTGATTTGTGTCACTGTATAGTTTATTCATTTTTTCATTTCTTTTTCTTTCTGTTTGCCTGATTCTTGGAATTATTTGCGTGAAAAACGCAGAATTGCGTGCCTTTCTGCCCCAAAATCCCTGTTTGAAGTATGGGGATTTTCAGGCAGAAAGGCACACAAATCTGCGTTTCTCACGCAAATAATTCCATGAATCAGGCAGTCAGTCGGTAAAGGCCTAGTCAAGAATTGTGAAGCAAAGGTTTGTTGAGGTGAAATCGTCAAATGCACTCCATCCGGAGAACAATAAATTACTGCATTCAATTCTTTCAACAGATTCAACCCCAACAAATGTTCCCCACAATTCGTCATCAAAAGAAATGGACATGAATCTGTGAATGGCCCCAGTGAAATCGGTACCAGCTGAGAGACCGGACTAACCACTGCCGTACCAGAGAACCCTACAGAAATGTTATTCTGCCCTGACAGTGGAATATCTGGAACTCGCGAATGATCAACGGAACACTTCTGTGCTCCTGTGTCTATCAAAAAAAGATGCTTCCTATTCCCCACCTTCATTTCTACATAGGGCCCTTTCTGCTCGACAGGAATAGGTACTGGTTCCGGACTCTGCTTTGGGCTGTCCTAACGGAACAGTACATCATCAAATGCAAGGTCCTCAGAAAGATAGACAGCCGAAGGATTATCAAAAATGTCCCTATTATCAACACTATGCTGCTGACTACCTTGTGAAAATGACTGTTGATTCTGCGTGAACTGACTTCTACCAGGACCCCCTATCCCAGGACGGCCTCTGGATCATCTACTCATGGTACCATATGTGTTATTCGATCGCTGCTGAAGGATCGGACATTGTGCTTGCCAATGACCTTCTTGTCTGCAATAAGCACATTGGTTCATGTGTACAGAACCCATTTGTGCATTACTCTGTGGGGCAAACTGGCCTCTAAACTGGATATTCCCACCTCTAGTTCCTCTTACTATTTGCTGCAAGAATACTTTTGTCTTCAAGTCTCCCTTCTTCTTTTCTATCCTCTCTTTTTCATTATTGACCCTATTTTCATAATACTGAGCCATGTGCAATACTTCAGACTGCGATTTTGCTTGCCAGGCACTTTGGGAAGTCATCATTTGTGATTGGATGTCAGGCAACAATCCACGCATAAATGCATCTACAAACAACCTTTTTCCTGACTCAGTACTCAAGTCCTGACCACTAAAATCCGAAAACACTTGTTCAAACGGATTAAAAAAATTGGTAGCGCCCTTAGATTTCCCCTGGATGCAGGCTGTAAGCTTGTCCCAAACTATTCTTCTCTCTGGAACTAAAGTCTTCAATTTAGATACTATTCTGTCTGGCAGTGCCCATATCACCTATGGCGGTCTCTCACCAGCATTCCTTTCTCCATCTATCCGTACCTAGTTAACCCATGTGTCACCCAATCCTGCCAAATCATATACAGTTCTAATACGTTTCCATAAATCAGCAGGTAGGATCACAGGGAACAACAAGTCTATATCACCCAGCGTGAAAACTGACGAATGCAAGACAGATTCAATTTCTTTATAAAATTCTGTTGGAATTTTCCTAATATCTGGAATCGTCTGTCTAATGGTACTCACATCCTGTCTAGAAAATGGGACATGAACAAACTGTGGGACATAATGAGCTTCAATAATAGAGGCTGCTGCGCCTGTTGCGACATTAGCTGGAATTTCTACTTTAGGAACAAATGTCAGAGGAACTTCCCTCATTGGCAATTGAGAAGTAGGCAAATCTGAACATTCGTTAAGCAACAAAGCTAAATCAAGTGATAAAGTAGTCAAAGCAGTATCGGGCGAAAATGCTCTCCTATAGATGACCATCAAATCTGCGGGACAACAAGCCTTTTTCTTCATACACTCATCCTGCAGGTACTCTACCATTACTTGTAACACTTTCCTCTGCATTGCCAGAGCATACTGACTAAACATGTCATATACTTCAATGGGAGAAATTGAAACATCCGAAATCCATCTAAGCGCGTCTCTTGTGAAAATACGCGTCTCTTCACTCATTGGTTTACAAGAGGGGAGAATTTGTTTCTGCGCATACTAAGCGTCTAATCTATCGCCATCCATATCATCATTCTGTAACTGATCCAACTCCCTCTTAAACTCAAATACCCTCTCAACATGCTCATGTTCTTTCTCTGCAGTGTCCCTTGAGTAAGCTAAGACATTCAAATGCCTCAACCCTTGTAGGACATCCATGTCCGTCAAATCACTCCACATTTCAGCCAAATGCATTCCCATCCCCTCTATCGAAATATTCTGTTCAGGAATACTTTCTTGGTCAGAAATTGCAGTTAAGACAGCTGATTTTTCACCTTCTTCTATACATTTCTTAGCACATCCATACAATTCTCTTGTTATAGCTTTTGATATTGTACTACAAGTCACTATTTTTGGATTGGCAGTCGCCCCTTCAAACGCTACAAGTGGAGCAGAACCACCTGGAAAAGAAAGTTCAGACAAATCTTGTACAAGGGATAGTGGAGACACTACCGCTGGCAGTAAAGATGGAATTACGGGAACAGCAACTGTCGGTAAGGGCAGAGATGCAGAAGGGGGGACAACAACAGGAAGAGGAACAACAACTGGAGGAGGAGCGACAAGGGGAGGAACAGAAACAACAACGGGAAGAGATGCAACAACGGGAAGAGGTAAAACAACAGGGAGAGTCACATAAGGGGGTGGTGCGGTGGCAACAGTCCTACGCTCATTTTATCGATTAGCTCATCTGAGGCATGAAAATCCTGAGACGGATATATTTTCTGTACCCCAAATTGGAAAGTCCTATCCATGCTTCTAATTGATTCCAACTGTTTCTGTTGATCGTACAATAATTGTCATGACCCGTGACCCAAAACCCCACTGGCATGGTCACATGCCAGGTAGGGTTAAGACTCAGGGTTCATTTAGGGCCCCAAGGGCCTTGCACTATCCTCATGGACTCTCCCGGAGTCAGTCCTGGTGCCTTTGGCACCAGGCTCATGTTCAGATTGGGACACAGTCTTGAAGGGACTACTTTTCATTGGAGGCCTGCAGCCAACATGGAGGCACCCACAAAGCCTAGTTCCTAGAACCAGACTGTGCGGTGCAGTGTTTTGGGTGTGGTAGTCTACTTTACCTGGACTACTTTACTAGAGGGCTATATAAACCACACCCAGGTTACAGAACGTGCTTCGCGTTATTCTGCAGGCAGCAGCGTGACGCTCATCATGTCCACAGACCAGGATCCGGTGATCCTTGAACAGCGGACCTAAAGAGGAGACAAAAGAACATCATTAGCAGTCTTTGCTTACCTGCAGCTTCCCATCCGTCGAGTATCCGTGTTCCTGCAGCTCGCTGTTCTTCATCCAGTCGACAGCATCACCGGGACATCACGCACGCACCAGAACGAAGCACCTGGAGGGAGAGAGAAAGAAGTACAATGTTAAAACAGGTTACTCACGGCATTCACGGCAGTAATCACGAGAACCTCACCTGGCTGGGCATTTCTTGGCCGGCTCTGCTCCAGAAATCTTCACACGCCCAGAAAGACCATCGCGACCTGAAAAGGAATAAAGAACACAGGTTAGCAAAAGAAGACATTACCGTGCCGCACTTCGCGCTTAACCTACCATCCATCACACACTCCTGCGTCAATCATCCGGGTAGGAGCCCGATCCAAGCTGCGCATCCACCGAACCTCTGTGCACCTAAGGGGGAATAAATAAGGAAAAGACATTAATAGCAAGAAAGGAAAGCAAGGACATTTTAAGATTTCTTTAACCAGACTTACCTCCTTAAAGATACTTGAATGGGTTAGCACCAGTGAAGTTAACTCGGTCGCTCAAACCCGCAGAAACCTACGTGCCCCTGCAGAGAAGGCAGGACTGAGGTCACGCCAGACATCACAGCAAGGTGAGGAGTGGGCCATCAGATCGAATCTAGGGAGCGGGGGGGAAGAAAACGAAATCTGTTCCTAAGTCCAGTCCTCCTGTGTTTTCAGGCCCAACCTCCATAGAAGGCACCATCGGAATCGGGAAGGGTCCAGGGTGAATCCGGCAACCAGGGCATAAAGGCGTCCCCTTGGATAACAGGTGAGCGTAACAGAACGCAAAGCCTCTATAACATTATCAACCTGGGCGCCATGGAGACTTCTGAAATGGACCAACTGGCCCAGTTATTAGGACAATTACGTGCATAAGTGTATTCGGCTAGGCAAGAGACTAATACCCTGCGAAGGGATTTTGTCGTCACCAAGGAGCGCACCGAGGAAATCAGCAGGCAATTATTGCAATCACAGGCTGGACAAGTTCCATTACCTGGGAATAATCCAACGGCGCAGGCCACCACGTCATCTGCCACTCCAGTACAAATCACCTTATCCAGGGCAATACCGTTGGCACCGCCAGAACGGTTTTCGGGTGACCCAAGAAAGTATGCTTCGTTTATGACTCAATGACGTCTTCATTTCCTCTGCAGACCGGGCGCATTCCCTAACGATCAGGCACGAGTAGCATTTATTTTCTTTTATCTGAGTGGTAGTGCAGCAGACTGGTCAGTGCCGCTAGTGAGCTATGATGATCCGTTACTACGTGACTTTGGGGGTTTTCAGAGGGAAATGGAAAAACTCTTTGCTCGACACACCCATGAACAAGCTGTAGACAATGAACTCTTGTCACTCCGGCAAGAGAATCAAGACTTACTAACATACATACAACCTTTAATAGATTAGTAGCTGAAACCAGGTGGCCTGAAGACAAGAGAACCACATTGTTTCACCGAGGCCTTCGAGGGGAATTAAAGGACATCTTGGCTCAGGTGGTTGATCCACCTAGGGACTTTAGTGAATTTATCAACCTGGTGGTGCAACTAGATCATCGACTACAGGATCGGAAAGCAGATCGGTCCAGATCAGATACACGGGCTGTGTATCTTCGAACCAAGATTGCAACTCCACGCACGTCAGAGAATACCACAGAGCCAATGCAAATTGGAGGCATATGACGACCGTTAACAAAAGCTGAAAGAGACAAGAGAAGGCAACAGCAGTTATGTTTGTACTGCGGACAATCAGGGCACTTCCTAAAAGACTGTCCGATAAAACCCCCCAAGTGAATTGTGGGAGCTACAGAAAAGGATGAGAGTAAGGAGTCGGAAAACTGCCTAGCTCGACAAAAGTAGAGGTCAGGTTGTCGAGTGAGAAGAATGAGCCACCGACCTCACATTTTGCAATACCAGTGATCCTAATCAATCACCAACAACCATCAAGGATGCATACCGTTGAAGCTTATATAGACAGCGGAGCAGTTGGGAATTACATTGATCTGGCCACACGGATGGGACTTCCCTTATGTTTTAAGACGAACACAGAAAAGGTAACCACGGTGGATGGGACAGAAATTGCTTCTGGACCAGTAACCCAATGTACAGCAGGAATAACCCTGCTGTGCCAGGATGGACACCGGGAAACAATTTCCTTTGATCTCATCAAGGCACCTCAGTTTCAGTTTATATTAGGGATGCCATGGTTAGTTGCTCATAACCCTCGGATAGATTGGCGTGCAAGAAGATTGACTTTTCCTCATGATTGCGCTTCTACCTGTTATTTCCAAGAAAACAAATCCAGTTTCGATGTTCCTACGAGTCCTAGAATCAGCATATCTACACTTGGCGCAACCAGCACTCTCCCTGAAGAATACCAGGATTTCAAGGATGTGTTCGAGAAGGAACAAGCTAATACACTACCGCTGCACAGGTCTTTTGACTGTCAGATTGACCCAATACCTGGTGCATAAATCCCCTGTGGCAGAATCTATGTGCTCACAGAACCAGAAAACCAGCATCTAAAATCCTATCTGGACCAGTACTTGGCAAATGGGTTCATTTGCCCATCTAAATCACCGGCAGCCAGTCCCCTGTTCTTCGTACCAACGAAGGAAGGGGACTTGAGAACCTGTATTGACTATCGTGCATTGAAGCAGATCACCGTGAAGAATCGTTACCCCCTACCACTTATTCCCAAGATGCTGGATCAAGTCAAAGATGCCCAGATTTATACTAAGTTAGACCTCAGAGGAGCGTACCACCTGGTCTGAGTTAAAAAAGGAGATGAATGGAAAACGGCCTTCCGTACCAAATATGGGTTGTTTGAGTACCAGGTAATGCCTTTCGGACTTTGTAATGCCACTGCGGCGTTCCAATACTTTATGAACGATGTCCTACGGGAATTGATCAATGTTTTGCCCTGATCTACATAGACGACATTCTAGTGTATTCAACCTCGAAACAAGACCATGTCAAGCATGTCCTTGCCAAACTGCGCCAACATCGACTATATGCAAAACTTGAAAAATGTTTTTTCCACGTAACTGAAATAGAATTTCTGGGTTTCATTCTTACTCCAAAAGGCATCCAAATAGATGTACACAAGGTGGATGCCATTCTTAAATGGCCTTCTCTGACCTTGTTAAAATGGTCCAGAGCATGCTGGGCTTTGCAAACTTCTACTGTCGGTTCTTTCAGGACTTCTCTCAGATTGTGCATCCGATCACGTTACTTCTACGGAAAAACAATAAAAAATTCATTTGGACAGAAGACGCCGAAAAGGCCTTCCAAGAACTTATGGAAAAGTTCACCTCAGCCCTGATTTTGCGACATCCTCGTCCAGATCTTCCTTACATCGTGGAAACGGATGCCTCCAGCATGGCTATGGGGGCAGTTCTTTCTCAGAGGGACCCTGAAACTGGCCAATTGCACCCCGTGGCCTTCTGGTCACGAAAATTCACACCCCCTGAACTCAATTATGCCATCACCGATAAGGAACTGCTTGCTATAAAAACCGCCTTCAAGGCATGGCGACATTACCTCTTGGGAGCCAGGTATACAGTCACGGTAATCACAGATCATCTGAACCTACAATATTTGAAAACAGCAAAAGCACAGTCCTCACGCCAATTACGATGGGCCCTTTTCTTCGTCGAGTATGACTAGGTGATCACTTATCGACCAGGCGTAAGAAACGGAAAAGCAGACGCACTATCCCACATGGGCATCGATGAGGAAGTATATGCAACGCCAGATCCAGTAGCCATTATTCCTGAGGACAAGCTCTTAGGCCTCACCACAGCTTTAACACAAACTGAGCTTAAAAACGTGATCCAGGGTGAAATAACACCTAACGAACTACTGGAATGGCATACCAAAGGAAAATAATACACCGTTAAAGATAAACTGCTATATTTTGATGAACGCCAGTATGTGCCTAAAACAGAGCTACAGCAACTAATCATTTCAGACCATCACGATTCTCTGATAGAAGGTCATTCCTTCCTGCAATTATTGGTGGCCTACTTGGCGGCGAGACGTCATCCAATATGTTCAATCTTGTGGAGTGTGTGCACAAAACAAGTCACTAAAACAAAAACCAGCTGGCATCCTGCAACCATTAGAAATTCCGCCTGCACCATGGCACACACTTTCTCTCGACTTTATTATCGATTTGCCTCCCGGCCAAGGGTTCAATACCATCTTAGTAGTAGTAGACTTATTTTTGAAAATGGCACACTTTATCCCTTTCAAAGGACTCATGGATGCATCCCATCTAGCAAAAGTGCTCCTGGAAAACATTATCAAACTGCATGGCATCCCTTCAGTCCTGGTCTCTGATCGAGGCAGCCAATTCCTATCTACCTTCTGGAAAAAATGCTGCTCTATGGCTTAAATCGACATCCGACTATCCACCAGCCATCACCCCCAAACGGATGGTCAAACAGAGAGGACCAACCAGACTCTCGAACAATACCTACGGTGCATGCTGCACCAAGTCGAAGGAACCTGGAAAGATCTATTATGGATAGCCGAATATGCTTACAACAATTCATTGCATT
Organism: Ambystoma mexicanum; assembly: GCF_040938575.1. Lineage (NCBI taxonomy): Eukaryota > Metazoa > Chordata > Amphibia > Caudata > Ambystomatidae > Ambystoma > Ambystoma mexicanum. The sequence goes on along the minus strand of NC_090925.1, from coordinate 754,167,047 downwards.
CCAGTACTGGTCAAACACCTTTCTACACCTTCTATGGCAGACATCCACATACTTCCAAACTAGACAGCCCTCCCAGTCTAGAAATGCCGGCAGTAAAGACTCTTCATGCAAACATCACTCAGGCCTTTAAAAAGGCAACAGAACAGTTAATCCAAGCCAAAAACAAGCAAAAAAGGTTTGCTGACCAACATCGGAAAAAGGCCCCTATCAGGTAGGAGACAAGGTTTGGCTAGCCACAAAATATATACCTCTAAAAGGAACCCACACTTTTCGTCCTCGCTATTTGGGACCTTATTCTGTTCAAGCCATCATAAATCCAGCAGCTGTTAAACTAGCATTACCAGCCAACATGCGAATTCACCCAGTATTTCACCTTTCACTTCTAAAACCAGTGCAACCCGGTACACGAGTTAAGCCACCACCTGAACCCATTATGGTCGATGGAGAACCCGAATTCGAAGTGAAAGAAATCTTGGATTCCAAATATACCAGATCCAAACTATACTATCTAGTCGATTGGAAGGGTTACGGCCCTCAGGACAGATCTTGGGAACCTAGTGAGAACATTTGTGCACTGCATTTGATTAGACTATTTAATCGAAACTTTCCAGCCAAACCAGGACCAGGCAGGAGAATCACCTTAGGAGGGGCCTTGGGGGGGAGTGCTGTCAAGACCCGGGACCCAAACCCCACTGGCAAAGTCACATGCCAGGTAGGGTTAAGACTCATGGTTCATTTGCACTATCCTCATGGACTCTCCTGGAGTCAGTCCTGGCGCCTTTGGCGCCAGGCTCATGTTCAGATTGGGACACAGTCTTGAAGGGACTACTTTTCATTAGGCCTGCAGCCAACATGGAGGCACCCACACAGCCTAGTTCCTAGAACCAGACTGTGCGGTGCAGTGTTTTGGGTGTGGTAGCCTGGACTACTTTACCTGGACTACTTTACTAGAGGGCTATATAAACCACACCCAAGTTACAGAACGTGCTTCGCGTTATTCTGCAGCCAGCAGCGTGACGCTCATCATGTCCAGAGACCAGAATCCGGCGACCCTTGACCAGCGGACCTGCAGAGGAGACAAAAGAACATCATTAGCAGTCTCTGCTTACCTGCAGCTTCCCATCCGTCGAGTATCCGTCTTCCTGCAGCTTGCGGTCTTTCATCCAGTCGGCAGCATCACTGGGACATCATGCACGCACCAGAACGAAGCACCTGGAGGGAGAGAGAAAGAAGGACAACGTTAAAACAGGTTACTCACGGCATTTACGGCAGTAATCACGAGAACCTCACCTGGCTGGGCATTTCTTGGCCGGTGTCATGATGCCTACCCCCGGGCATCCGGATCAAGCCCATCAGCCCCGGGAGCAGGCATCCAGACATTTACAAAAACCCCAGCAGGCCCCAGCTAGGGGCTGTCTGGGTTCAGTCCTGGCGCCGTAGGCACCAGGCTCATAATAAAAATCACTCCTGGCGCCATAGGCGCCAGGCTCATAGACATTACTTACCTCATGCAGACCATGCTGCAAATAAATCCAAGCCAACGTGAGGCCTGGATGGGACTATTTTACTACAGGGACTATTTTTTACTCGGGTGTGGTCCTGGGGAACTTCTTTCCTGGGACTACTTTGGAGGCTATTTAAACCACGCCCGAACAGCAGCACATGCTTTGTGTTATTCTGCATCCAGCAGCGTGACTCTCACCGTGCCTGCAGCCAGCATCCAGTCTTCTGCCACGCCCGCGTGCCTGCAGCCAGCATCCAGTCTTCTGCCACGCCCGCCTCGAATCCGGAGCTCCTAGAATAAAGAGGAAGAAAAGGACAAGACTAGAAAACAAACTTATTTCAAATTCCTCACCTGATTCCGGATCCATTTCATCTCCCGACCTGGAAAGTACATCAGTCCTGTACGCGTCGCTTCGCCAGCTCCAGCATGGCGCAATACTAACCAGTTCTCACAGCATCTTTCGATCCGGCACTGTCTCCATCATTTCTTTGCCGTACTCCGGCACCTAGGGGCACAAGAATAACAAGGTGAGCCAAGGGAATCAACAAATACCTCTTACCACCATAGACTTACCCGATTTACCATCGGCGGTATTATTCTCCATATCTTCATATGCCGCATCTGTAAAGAGGGAGAAAAAAAAAAAACGTTAACGCATGCAATAGTTACCGGACAGCGTTGGGTAACACAGACTCTTACCTGAACGACAGCAACAGCTACGAGACCTTCTTCTCACAAACTCAGTGGCAACTTAAGGAAAGAAGGGGGCAAGAGTGAACATCGGGCACATTGAACTCTTTGAACTTGATACTTACCAATCCCGCCTGGGACTTCAGAGTCAATGCTTACCGGAACTCTCCCAACGCCTTCAAACCAGTGAAGTAACTGGTACCTACGCGCCCCTGCAAGACACGCAGGATGGAGAGCTCATCTTTTACAAACATAAGGTGAGGTTACTAAGGGGATATCGGAGGTGATTAGTGGGGGAGAGCGAGAACAGTTGGGAGGCCATCACTAAAACCCACAGGTGGCTAATCCCTGTCTCCACTTGCAGGAAAATACTTCTTCGGGTCCAGCAGACAAGACTAGACGGGCCAGTCCAGACAGTCATCTCTGCACTACGCATCACGTTGACGGAGACCGCAGCTGTCCGGTTCCGATCGACACCCCTGTGGGGTCCAGGTGGGCGTAACAGAACACGAAGCCTTTCTAAAAATACCCACCCGGGTGTTATGGAAACCTCGGAAACCGACCAACTGGCCCAATTATTGGGGGAACTTAGGGCGGAAGTACATGCCGCTCACCAAGAGACTAATGCCCTCAGGAGAGAACTGATTGTCTCAAAGGAGCGCACTGATGATCTGGCTAGGCAACTACTGCAAAACCAAGCTGGGCAAACGCCCCTACCTGGATATGGGGGAAAACCAACCCCTGTTTCATCAAGCAATCCTGTGCAAGTGGTTTTACCAGGAAATATTCCGTTAGCTCCACCTGAACGCTTTGCTGGGGAGCCCAAAAGGTTTGCCGTGCTTATGAACCAATGCCGCTTGCACTTTTTATGCAGACCAGGAGCCTTTCCAAATGACCAAGCCAAAGTAGCCTTTGTATTGTCATATCTTAGTGGCAGCGCAGAGGATTGGTCCATTCCGTTAGTCAACCAGGATGATCCTCTTCTCCGGGATTTTCAGGGTTTTCAAAGGAGCATGGAAAAACTATTCGCCAGACACTCACAGGGTTAAGCCCTGGACAACAAACTTTTATCCTTACGACAGGGTAACCAGGATCTGCTAACCTATATTGCAACCTTCAATAGGTTGGTGGTGAAAACCGGGAGGCCAGAGGAAAAACGAATTACATTGTTTCATCGTGGACTTCGGGGAGAACTCAAAGATGTTTTGGCTCAAGTTGTGAACCCACCTCAGGATTGCACAGAATTTATAGACTTAGTGGTCCAGCTAGACCACCGACTTCAGAACCGAAAGACTGATATAGCTAAATTCGAGAATCGGGTATTGGTTAAACCCAACGTTGCCCCCAAAGGAACAGATGCATCTGAACCTATGCAGATCGGGGGGGTTAAAGGACCCTTAACTCAAAAGGAAAGAGAAAGAAGATGACAGATGCAGTTGTGTCTGTACTGTGGAACCTCAGGACATTTTCTACGGGATTGCCCTACAAAACCACCCAAGAAGGTGGTAGGAGTTGCTGATAAAAGCCACATAGAGCCTGATTCGGGAAACAACCACGCCCGACAAGCGTAGAGGTCCACTTGCCGAGCTTAAAGAAGGACACTCAGACCTCGCATCTGATCATCCCAATGATCCTACTTGATCCCAGGCAGCCATCACGTATGTACGCAGTAAGGGCATACATAGATAGCGGGGCCGTAGGAAACTATATGGACCACAAATCGGTGTCAAGGATGAATCTACCTCTTTGCAAAAAGACCACTTCGGAAGTCATCACCACAGTTGATGGAACTGAGATTGCCTCAGGGCCTGTAATTCATTCCACTACAGAGATGACACTGTTGAGTCAAGATGGGCATCGAGAGACTATTGTGTTTGATCTAATCAAAGCCCCACAGTTCCAGATAATACTGGGGATGCCATGGTTGGAAACACATAATCCTTGTATAGAATGGTGAGAGAAGAGAATAACCTTCCCGTATTGTGCACACACCTGTTACCCGGAGAACACTTTGAACAAAGGCCTGGCTACAGTCGTTAACCCAATCGTGCAGTTACCTCAGGAATACCAAGAATTTCAGGATGTTTTTCAAAAAGAACAGGCCAATACATTACCTCCTCACAGATCATACGATTGTCAAATTGACCTCCTACCCACACAGCCCCCATGCAGTAGAATCTACGCCCTCACGGAACCTGAAAATCTTCACCTACGGCAATACTTGGACCAATACCTTGCTAATGGCTTTATTCGTCCTTCCAAGTCTCCTGCATCCTCAGCTTTATTCTTCGTGCCAAAAAAGGAAGGTGACCTTAGAACGTGCATAGATTACCGCGCATTAAATCAGATTACGGTAAAAAACCGATACCCATTGCCTCTGATCCCCGAATTACTAGACCAAGTAAAGGATGCTTGTATCTACACTAATTTAGATCTCCGAGGGGCATATCATCTGGTACGTGTCAAGAAAGGCGACGAATGGAAGACTGCCTTTCGCACCAAGTACGGATTATTCGAATATCAGGTGATGCCCTTCGGGTTGTGCAATGCACCAGCAGCCTTCCAGTATTTTATGAACGATGTCCTTCGTGAACTCATTGACGTCTGTGTCGTCGTATACATAGATGATATTCTAGTGTACTCCTCCTCAGAATCAGACCATGTTAAGCACATGCGTGCAGTCCTTGAGAATCTACGCCAGCACAAGTTATATGCAAAATTGGAAAAATGTGTTTTTCATGCTACGGAAGTTGAATTTCTTGGATTTATCCTGACTCCAAAGGGAGTACGAATGGACTCTCGAAAGGTGGATGCAATTCTTAAGTGGCCATCACCGAGTTCAGTCAAAGGGGTACAAAGCATGCTCGGATTTGCTCATTTCTACCGCAGATTCATTCCGGACTTCTCCCATGTTGTACACCCCATCACAGCACTTTTGCGAAAAAACAAACGCTTCTGGTGGACCGAAGAGGCTGAAAAGGCCTTCCAAGAGCTGAAAGCGAAATTCACATCAGCACCTGTCTTAAAGCATCCATGCTCTGAGCTTCCATACATAGTAGAAACTGATGCATCCAGTTTAGCCATGGGAGCTGTCCTGTACCAGAAGGATCCTGAAACCGGTCAACTTGACACAGTAGCGTTTTGGTCCAGAAAGTTCTCAGCACCTGAGTTAAACTATGCGATTACCGATAATCTGCCAATCACGGGTCGAAAATATATACGTATCTTTTATTCTGTACAGATTCAAAGCAAACAGATAGCTATTTGGCTCTCAACAACTTGCAGTGCGTACCAGAAGACACAGTGAGGGGTGAGAGTGCTGGACATCTTAAAACAGACACTTTTATACAATTTCCAATCATTGTCCAGCCCCTCTTCAAACTAATAAGTTACATGCTAGGGTTCATGCCCAGTTCATATGTCAAATATTACAATATTGTACAACGGATTTAACAAGTTTGCATGTCCATGAATTTACAATGATGCCATTGGTTCTCTGATCCACAGTAAGCCTTGTTTCAAGAATCGCTACAATGCAGTTCAGCAAAAACACATGATCTGAGTTTGTTCTACATTGTCTTGTTGTTTATATGAGGATGAGGCTTGTAAGCGCAGACAGCACTTGGATTGCAGTTCATACGAGTCACAAGGTTTCTTTGCATAGAACAAACAGTCTGCTCTCGGTCAGCCTAAACATTAACAAAACTGAAAGGTTGTTCGGCTCAGCTGCAAGTTAAAAACACAATCCACCATTTTAGAAGAAAAAGCAGGTGTTGAAATCAAAATGGCGGGTGATTCTTAAAATGGTGGCGAAGTTGATCAGATATCAAAGCATTTCGAACATGGTTTTTCATGCAACGCAAATGGGCTTAGGCCAATATTCAAAACAAGGCGGTATTATATGAATACAGTTTAACATTTGGGGTGCAGCATGCTTTAGCTCATTGGTCTCCACCCTCTTTAAACAGAGATTATTTATTTATGTGCTGTTCTTATATCGTTCCTTACCCAAAGAGCTTAAAATTGATATGTGACTGACTCTACCCAAGCCCCGTCGACCTTTTAGAAGCACTTGCCTTTTAATGGAAGGATGTAGAGTTCCCTGTTGGCGAACCGGTGTTGATGTTTTAGGAGTCCTTTTCCTGCCAAGGGCATAAGCTCCGGAAGATGCACCTCGCACTGGCCTTATTGCAGCCTTCAGACTCGGGCCTGTCCAAGCAGGTGCTGGCCAAGCCTGTGGGCTTCTTTCCTTCCAAACCCACTCAGGGTTTTCATAGAAGGCGCAGAAGAGACTGAGGTATAAGGATACTAAAAAACACACCACACATTTGTTATGTAGGGAAAGCCCAATTCAAATAAAATTTCAGCGTGACAATGGAATCTAGAGATCTGAATCCGATCCATCCATCAGCAAGGCAAAAAAGAACAATTCTATAAACATTTGCAAGCAAGCAATATACCATACCGTTCTGGTGGTGACCAGGCCAAACAATACAAAGCCACAGACTGCAATGGAGAAAGGTTTTAATAATTTTCCTAGATTCTCTAACACATTACACACAAGGTTTTCTGCCTGACAAACAAGCCATTTGTCCAGACATTTGAGTTTAAAATAAAATACCATGCTAATATAAATACCAATATAATACCAGATTGGGAGTGGACCATAAATAATCTTTTGTCCCAGTAACAGACATATGGATCCTCCTGAAACAAAGCTATACATTAGCAAACAACTTAAGTACATTGTACACATCTCTCACATCACCCCCACCTCCATACCCCTCGGAATCTGCACCATCAGCTGCATTTCGTCACTGCACGCCGCCGACCTGACACAAGGAAGCCTCCTCAAAATGGCGGATCACTCTGTTTACCATGGTTGCCTAGCAGCAACAAAGCCTTGTCTCTGATTGGCCCGCCTCTCTTGCAAGCAGCACCTAGGAGCGCCGAAAGGCGCTAGCCGGGCCTTCCTGTGAAGGCACCCGGTAAAGGCACATGCCTGTCTGTGCTCCACACCGTCCAGCTACTCGAGGTGGGCAGGAGCCCAACCTGCAATGCTCTTGGAAGTAAAGGAAAGACATGGACGTTGCGACCGGCAGCATCGTCAGCAGGTGATCGATCGAGTTGTGCACTGCAAGCACTCCTCATATCTATCCCACCTCCCCTGCAGCCCATCCACATCACCCCCAACTCCATACCCCTCGGAATCTGCACCATCAGTCACATTTCGTCACTGCACGCCGCCGACCCGACACAAGGAAGCCTCCTCAAAATGGCGGATCACGCTGATGTTTACCATGGTTGCCTAGCAGCAACAAAGCCTCGTCTCTGATTGGCCTGCCTCTCTTGCAACCAGCACACAGGAGCGCCGGAAGGCCCTAGCCAGCCCTTCCTGTGAAGGCACCCGGTAAAGGCACAGGCCTGTCTGTGCCTGTCCGTGCGTGGCCAGCAGCCATTGCCCCCAACAACTGGACCACCCTGCCTCAACACTCATCCGAGCAGCCGTCTACCATCCGATTTATGACAGTAAGACTGTACATTGCCTAACACCCATTGTATAGCAATATGCATGCCGCTTGTCGCCTTGCAGTACACGTATTCTAGTTCCACCACCAGCGATCAATATATTGTCGAGCCACTATACTGCTTGCCCCTGATTACCTTTACTGTTTACATTTGCTGCGCTGCCCGATCACCATAACCCGAAATCCTACAATGCCTCCCATGTACTCTGCAACCATGGTATCTAGCCCTACCACTGCAGCACGCTAGCGCCTGCATGTACTCTTACATTGTGCCTCTATTTGTTATTGTTTTACTATGCCTCCTTTGTGCTTTGCCTAAAAGCATCAGCGTGCCTACTCAAGTGCCCCATCTGCGCAAGCATTGTGCCTCCATTGCCCCCTTTGCACCTGCATATTGCATTACCTGTTAGCACTTTATCCTGCCTGTCTCCCTGTGTTTTCTATTACATTCTCCCGCCTCACTGCATTTGCCAACCAGCACCTGTGTCTTACTTACACTACCAATTTTTCTATGCCCCAATTGTTCTAACTGCCTAACTGCATTAGCCTGCCAACACTTGATCCCCCTTGTTCACGGCACCTGTTGCCCACATCCATTTAGCATATGCAGCGCTCACTCACACTGTACTCTAGCTCACCACACCCAGAAACCTACCTGCGGAAATGGCCCCAAACCAGCATATCGCTTCTCCTGGCACACAAAGGATTCCACCCACTCCATTCCTTCCTCTGCACAATATGGGTGGACCTTATCCTGCCCCCACTAAGATCACCTCTGCCCAAAACTCAAACACGCCCCTACCCACACCAGCACAAGGAGTCCAAACCCCCACGATACCAATACCTAAGGAACCAAAGACTAGGATCACGATCTGTCAGAACTTCCTCCACCGCGTACAAGTTCCCAGGAAAAGCACCCCATGTGCCTTCTCCTACAACCGCCTTGACACCTAGAGCCTTAGAACCAAGCACCTTGCACTCCAATATCACAACCACAATTAAAGCAAATGACAATAATACAACACTAATCCAACTTGAACTCATCAATGCAAGATCTATCCAAGCTCACGCTACGGAAATTCATGATCTGATCTCAGACTTAGAGCTTGATGCTCTAGCCATCACTGAGACCTGGCTACACGAAGCATCTGGTCCAGCCATATGCCAATCCCTTCTACCAGGATACACCATCCTCTGCCAGGATAGATCCGCTCACAAAGGTGGTGGGGTTGCCCTCATAGTCAAAGAAACTCTCAAGGCTAGACAAATCCAGTCAGCCACGTCAAACAACATGGACGCTCTCTCAGTAAAAATGTTCTTCTCGCTCAATGACACCATGGTCGCTTCACTTAGTCTACCACCCACCAAGCCCTTTACTAGACTTCCAAGTCAATGTCCTACATCTCCTAGGTAATAACCTTAAAACCAGTACCACAGCCATCCTCTTAGGGGATTTTAACCTTGGATTCAACAACACAAAAGACAATCAAGGTAAAACATTTGCTAAGTCCCTCCTAAAACTAGGATTCATTCAAAAAGTAGATTCCCCAACTCATATTAAAGGACGCATACTTGACTGGTTAGTGGATCACAACGGTGGCGTTGACATCAGTTCCAACACTCCACGCCCATGGACTGACCACCACCTCCTCCATTTCCACATACCTGCCAAAGTAGAAACTCAACAAAAGCCTCCCATGCCGGCTGCAATGGCCAGATCTAGAAAATTGCTCACTAAGGACATAATTCTCCCCCTCCTTGAAGCATCTGCGCTAGCACTTCCACTCTTTAACAACCCGACGGAACTGATCGAGCTTTATAACTTAACTCTTAGAGAATCAGTAGATGCCATCGCCCCACTAGAAAATAAAAGAGCAAAAAGTATCAAACACACCAACTCCTGGTATAATCAAGACATACTTGATTTGAAAGCCATCAAAAGGCAAGCCCTGAAAAAATGGCAATCTAGCCCCTCTGTCCCCACACATGACGACTACCACACAAAAGACAAACAATACAAAATATCCATTGCTGCTGCGAAGGCTGCCGCCTATAATATCAGAATTGACAATGCAAAATCCCAATCTAAGTTATTATTTGCCATCTACAAGGAACTGAGCGTCCCTCCCTTATCCACACAGCAAACTGTTAAAGATGAGAAATGGTGCAACGACATCCAACAGGCACTGCTTAACAACATTGACCTATTGCAAGACTATTGCAAGAAGAAATCAAAGCCAACTTCAACAACCTGCCCCTGGCTATGCTCCCAATACATAACGACCCTAAACCAGACCTACCAACCCATCATGACTTGAAACAACCAACACCTTTTACCTTCAGGGAAGTAACCATAACTGAGGTCCTTCTAATCATGAAACGCATAAAACCATCGCTATGCAAAGGTGACATCTGCCCAGCAAGCATAATCAAAGACTGTGCAGTAATATTAGCCCCCTTCATCATAGCCTTTTTTAATGCCTCTTTCACCTCTGGCATTGTACCCGCCTCCCTCAAGGAAGCTTGGGTCAGGCATCTTCTGAAAAAACCTACATTAGACCCAGACTCCCCAAACAACTACAGGCCGATCACCAGGGTGCCTTTCCTGTTGAAGATTTTGGACAGGGCCGCATACCTACAGATCCAGTCCTACCTGGAAATGCACAACATCCTGGGTAAAACACAATCTGGCTTTCCCCCTCGGCTTGGTACAGAGTCAGCTCGGCTAGACTTACAAAATCATCTTCTAGAAAACATGGACAAAGGCAAGGTTGCACTTCTCTTGCTCCTCGACCTCTCTGCAGCATTTGACATGGTCGACCGCAAGATCCTAGGAAGACACCTCATACGCTCTATCCACTTCTCCCAAGAAGCCACCATCTGGATAACATCCTTTCTGGAGGGCCGGGCCATGAGGGTTTTCTCTGATCAGGCTTCAGCCAACCTATCCCCTATTGGTTGTGGAGTGCCACAAGGCTCGTGCACCTCTCCTACCCTCTACAACCTTTTCATCCTACATCTATTCAAGGACCTAGAAGAATTCGGCATAACCTTCACTAATTATGCCGATGACACACAAATTCTTCTCCCACTATCCGTGACTATGAGGAAGACCTGAAAACCCTACAGCATATTTACTCAATCATCTAGGCCTGGATGGCAGCTAACAGCCTTTGTCTCAATGGGGACAAAACTGAAATCTTACTTTTAGGCCCCAAGGAGACATTAAAAAAACTAGACCTAGAGAGCAAATACAGCAACTTCAAAACCGAAAGTACTATAATCCCTGCCTCAACCGCGGTAAAAACATTAGGAGTCTTCCTGGAGTCTACACTATCCATGGATAGACAAGTCAGTTACATTGCGTCCTCAGCAGCACTCACAAATAAAATCATTAATGCTATCAAACCTGACCTCTCATCCAAAATCCACCTCAATATTGCAAGAGCCACCATAGGTGCGAAATTGGACTATTGTAATGTCCTCCTTCTAGGTACCTCATCCAAAAACATTAATAGAGTACAATTAACCCAAAACGACGCCCTCAGAGCCGCTCTCAGCATCCCCAAGAGAGAGCATATTTCTCAGGCTAGACAAGATGCCCACTGGCTCCCGATTAAAGAGCGTAGTCTGTTCAAGGCTCTCACAATCACTCACAAATGTCTATCCCAATCTGCACCTCCCTATCTCACTGAACGAACACACCAAGCACCCACCATCAGACCCAAACATGACCTATACTCACACCAAGTGACAATCCCTGCCTTTAACAGAGTCAAAGCAAGAGGCTCTAGTTTTGAAGTGCTAGCACCAAAATACTGGAACGCACTTCCACTCAGACTTAGGAAAGAAACTTACCTCATGGCCTTCAGAAAGGCCTTGAAGACACTCTTTTTAAATAGTTCATACCTTCTCTACTGTTATGCCTTCAAACCATACTACTGTACTATACAACTTGTATTCTGACCAACATGTACTTAACACGTAAATTGCATATATGTAACAGAAACAATGTATGTTTAACCTAGTACTAAGACGTGCTCCCATGTAACCAGCACCTAAGTGAATTTTCTTGTAACTGCGCCACGATGCCCGAAGACTGTTGTGTGCTTTATAAATGGAAATAAATAAAATAAATAAATGGTCATTATTCCCTGAGTGCGTCAGTGCAATATCTTTTGTAAACATTTCTTAGTCCCAAAAAACTAACATGTGGCCAAACATTTGAGCTGAAAATAAATATCCCTAATATCAAATGCTTGTAGCATAACAATGACTCAATAAATACAGACAAACATATACAATACAGGTAATGAGGATGAAACTGTTCCTTGAAATGCAAGGTGAAACTGAGATTGTGTCCCATGCAGCGGTAAACTACGGAAGACTATATGCTTGAAGGTGTTTTGCTGTGACAGATTAGGACCAAGAAGCCCTGTGCCGCAGCAAAAGACCTATGGCGCTTCTGCGCTACAAAGCCTTTCTGTGTGGTTTCATTAAGGCAAATGTCTGAATTTCTTTATCAAAGTCCACAGAGTCAGTCAGGTCTCTTTCAATACTTAGAAGGCTAAATTTGAAAGTCTCTCTTCACCTATTGTTGACCGTAAATACTTTGTTCTGCGGCAGCACTGTAGAGGAACAGCTGCATGCCTCTGCAGGAAATCCCACACCCCTACCTACTATATGTTGGAAGCCTGAAATCGTGCCGTGTTTGACACCAGCAGTTGTGCCAATACCGCAGCGTATATTCAAAAGAAGATACCCATTGAGACAACCCTATCGAATATATCCCCAAACGGACGACAATCTGAGGGAGCGTCTCCCTGAAGGAAAATATAAAAAGAGCAAGGAAAGAAGCCTGTGACGTCATATGAGAGTATGAATGATGTCTCAGAATACTGGCTGAAAAAGATACAGAAACCAATGACGAAGTAAAGAATTGAGTGAACCCTTAAATATGAAAAAGAAGATTACACGTGCACAAAGATCTGAAAAGAATCAACCATTCAATAACTGTACACATGCTGAAAAGCAAGGTAGACTAAGTCATCATAGAGGCTGGCTATACGTAGTGAATAGAATGCAGGCAGAGCTGCCATTGTATAGGAGCTGGACATTGGTATCATGGATTTAGTAAGCCAAGACCAATGAAGAGGAAAGAGAGAATTGTGTCCATGATTTCAGTAAACTGAAATCATGGAGCTGCATGGCGAGGTTTTCTGGCCTGGAGTAAAGATTGAAGCAGCCAAGGTCAGCTATCTATTGTGGAAAGGAGTAAATGTGTGAAGGATAAATCATCCCTTGTTAAGGTGCAAAGAAAGAAAACCAAGAGTGCCTGGTTGTATTCATTTAAGACATTTAAAACCTGCTAAATGGACCAGATTGTGGTCTCCTGTCACGTGAGCCAAGGATGAAAATAGAGTGCGAACTTGGAGTCCTAGAAAACAATAGTGAATTCCCGCACTCCCATGTGTTCTCAGAGACAAGATTACTTTGCAAGGCCAAGTTCAAAAACAATCTTCATGGCAGAAGGCTTGGGTGATGAGAGATGCTGGGCTAATTGGGTGGGGAGGTGAGGTCAGGCCCACCTTCTTGCACCTAGGTCTGGGCTTACTTGCTGCTAAATGAATCGAATGTTCTAGACATGGCACAACTGTGCCAACCAATTGTAGTGGTCCATATAACGAAGGACCTTATAGTTTGAAGACCAATGAGAAACCATGTATCTAATGGTTTTAAAGATGACATATTTTAGAGGTAGGCATATATTGCCTACCTGACAGTGGGCAGCCAATCACAATCCTAGTTCATATATAATGTGTACTTAGATGTTCCGCTTAAGTCTATACCGATCCCCAGTAGCTTTTTCATTATTTGCCACGTAGAATTACATCATCTCTGATGTGTTTTTAGTATAGCGTCTTTGTTGTGTGAAAAAGTCGTTGAGAGAAATCGAGCATGCGTCCATTGATGTTCATTGTAACTCCCTGTTTTAGATAATTGATAATAAAACAGTACTTTGCCATCTTCCTGTGTTGTTTCGCTTATTTGGACTCAGAGTTATTCTATGAACCCATCCATTGCATGTACATTACAAAAGGGCCATAAGCTCACATGGTAGTGGTGCGCATGGTTCAAAAAGATCCATACTAGTTTGTCTCCAGTATTTCAGACGATCGGGCATCCTCTGCCATTAGCTGGAAGATCGCAGAGTTTCCTCTGGAGAGCGGCTGATAGAAATAGACTTGCAAGAAGAACCAAGATGGTGGGCAGGTCCCCCTTTGACGAAATAACTGCCCGGTTTCCACGAGCACTCTACGGACGGATAGCGAAGTGGTCGGATTGGAGGAGCCGACAGCGAAGGCCTCGAGTCGATTAACGAATGGTGAGTAGACTAAGGGTAATGGCAAATAAAGGGGGCAGGATTGTGATAATTTTTGAGTAACAGGAAATATTGTGGAGAGAAGAGTTAGCGCCTAGAAGCCCTGGGGGAGGGGGAGGGATTTAGAAGGAGACATCCGAATCCCAGCATGGGTAGAGTGAAATATATAATGCGTAATCAGTATTACGTAAGGTGATATCTCAAACACTGTATAGGGTATAAAGTAAAGGCAAGGGAAAAGGTGATCACAGTGATTATAATGTGTAATGTTTGACAAGTCTGAATGTTGTTTGTTGATTAAAACTATCAAAGACCGATAGAGATTGTAAAAAATTGAAAAAGTTGAGGAGCAACAGTGATTGAGTATAGCAAAGTTATTGGCGCCAATCAAGAGAATAGATAGGCCAATCAAGAGAAGAGACAGACTATTGAAATAAGAGTCTTGAGCAGCGATTGATTGTGCATGCTCATAGTTGTTGTTTTAAAACATAGAAAAGTGGTGATTTAAGCCAAAGTTTAAACTTTATTTACAATCTGGTAAGTATCGACATTCACGCGAGACTTGTCATTATGTAGGATACTCCTCTCATGCACCTATGCAAGACACTGCCAAAGCATATGCCCAAGCTTGAACAGTACAGTGTGAAATCGGTAAAAGGCACAGCAGATACAATGTTCATGCCGTGGCCACAAGAGGGATCATTGTCAAAAGCGGTATTGCAACCCATGACCACATACTTGCACGCTGCGTACACAAGGAAGAAATTAGAGAAAAGATGAGGAATTTTAGAGCTCTGAAAGATGTATCAAGAGGAAAGAGAAGACCCACAACCTGAGGAGTGGATGCTTAATCAGCATGAGGAGGAAGGCATTGAGCCCTCAGCTCTCCTTACCTCACCTGAAGCAAAGGGTGTAGCTACAGAAGAAATGGGGGTGTATCCTTTAAATGAACTGAGAAAAGCAACAGGTATAGTAATCCGATATATGAACCCCCCGCTTACAGTAGTGACGATAGTCCAGAGGAGAATGGAAGAGATTTATAAGATCATACAAAACAAGAAAGAAAAGAGTGAGCGGTCAAATTTGTTGACAGAAATAGACAAGGAGATTAAGAGATGGAAAGGAGAGTAGGATAAGGCTGACAAGATAGCTCTCGTACAAAACTAATGGATGGGAGGACAGATATTACTTAAGATAGATGGGAAAAGTATTGAGGAAGTTAGGCAAAGAGAAGATAAGGATGAACAAGAAAGAAAAGATAAGGAACGAGAGAAGAGATTGAAAGAAGATGAGCAGAAAAGGAAAAGCAGGGAGCGACGAGAGCAGATATATCAGGAGGAGCAAGAGAAAATAGAAGAATGGACAGAAGAACAAAGAAAGTGCGACAATATACAGAGAACAATAGAAGAAAGGGATAGAAAGCAAAGAAAGAGAGAGGAGGAAGAAGCACACATATTAAGGGACAAAAGATAACCGAGTTGAAGGGAAGAAGAGGAAAGAAGGGAAGGAGTAAGGAGAGGAGAAGAACAAAGGCAAGAGGAAGAAAGAATTAAAAGGGATCAGAGAAAGCGAAGGGAAGTAGATGAAGAGATAGAACGGAAAAAGTGACAGCGAGGTCTGACACCAGTCTCATTCGAAAAGAACAAATGATGCTCAGCCCGAACTACAGGAATTTTGTTGAACTGCACTGTGCAGCACACAGTTTCCCCACTTGAACTGGACTCTATTCCCCTGCCACGAAGTTTAATATCCCAGGACAGGTCTGAGTCCCCCGGAAGCTTTGACATATAGACTGAGGCCGTTGCCACACCATGTCTGGAAATTTGACAACAAGTGTCGTTGTTATTGGTTGATTGATTTATTAGCATCTCACTGTGGCTGCTGCTTTTAGTACTACATGTCATGAAAATGATAGTCCTTCTGCTCAGACTTGTGTTCACCGTGAGAATAGATACCTCCACCTCACCTGCCGGTATGCCTGAATCTTTAACATAACTAATTGTTGGGAATGTGCACACCTACCTCATGAACTATCCTACAAGTTCCCTGTTGCCCATATTCCCTTCAGCTGAGATTCCAAGATGGGGTTTACTGGTCCTCCAAATTTCCCCTCCCCATAACCAGGTACACAGATGACCGGCAGCTCTTCACCTTTCATCTCAAGCTACTGGCCTTATGTGCTACATCAACAGGGGTGCACTATTCATGGGAGACATCAAGTGTTGAAATACCTTTCAGCCAACTCCAGTGTAGTTATTAACAATGTCACTTTTGCATTTGAGCCTGATTTCTCCTTCTCCCAATCCGGGTATACCACTTATTCCGCAACCTATTTCATCTATGGGAATAAATCTTACCCTTAGCTGCACATCAATTGGGGAGGAAGTTGTTACATGGGACATGTCCTGTCTGCTGTTTGGCAAACCATCAACCTCCCAGCACTGCCCCGCCCGATATGAAGGAACGCTTGGGAATGATTTATAGCTGGAATGGGTTACCCCATACCATCCCTTAGAGTACATGTAAACTGTGACTGCCTGATCTTATTGTCACGCCTGATTGAAGATATTGCAAATGCGACTCCATGCTCCCTGACCCTACTGTCCCGGGAACAGATAGCCATCCGGACCATTGTCCTGCAGAACTGTATGATCCTGGACCCCCTCTTAGCCTCATAAGGAGGGGTTTACACAATTGTGAATGCTGTACTTTTATACCCAGTTAAGCCAGCAACATCTCAGACTTTATCTCTCACATCCATAGCACTGTACTCCAGCTGCACACCAGCACTGTGTCCACATGGAGGCTCTGATCCCGGGTATTGAGTATCCTAAGACCTCTTATCCATTGGGCAAATTCTACTCACCTTCCTGTCCTTTCTAGTGACATGTTGCAAATTCCTTTATTATTGTGCATGTGTCCATTGCTAAATTCCCAAACCATTCTGATATTTTACTGTCATACTACTGAAGAAGTAAAGTGTAAGGATCTGCCAGAATGTGATGTTTGTTCCCCCCAAAGGTGTAATGGATGAGACTGGAGTGAAGGTCTCTTAAGCGGGAATTGTTGTGGGAAACTAGTATTCTTAAATTCTTAACAACTTTTTTAACACTGTGCATCTTTATAGTAAGGCTCAGCCGATGCTAACTGAGTTAAGGGGTGGGCACTTAAGAGAGAAATATTTGAGAAGTAGATGGCAAAGAGGAAAGTTGAGAAGGAGTTGAGAAGTAGAGATGAAAGGGGTAAGATGAACAAAGAGCTGGGGAGAAGACCTGCTTCCAGATGTTACGGAAGAGACTTCTAGGTAGAAGCTTGAAATTATATGTCAGGGGAGGGAGGCAGTTGGGTTTGGAGTGCCATAGACTGAAGACACTGAGGGAGCGAGGCAGCGGGAGCCCCATTAGGAACCCATAGACTGTCTAGAGTAACCTCCACAAGGCTTGAGCCCGAGCCATGAGCCCTAAATCCAGCTGCAAAGTGTCAAGACAGACAAATCATTTGGCTGCATTGCAGACTAGATACAGAGAGGAGGAGGCCTCCCCCACAATTCCCAGCTACACAAGAACATTGCCAACAACGCCAAGAATTCTAGAGGCTGGGAGTTTGTTAAAAAGACTGAGACTGACCAGGAGGGATTCTTTGGAGCTCTGAGTGGAATCGTGAGAGACCTTAAAGTTCTTTATACTTTGTTTGGATGAACCTTTCCATATTCACATCTGTTTTATTCTGTTAAGCCATTGCAATAGACCAGAACCTGGGTTTGACAAGACCTAAAGAATGTTCCCTTTGAACACTTCAATAGAGACACTAACATTTGAGTTAACCCTGAGAACTGACCAGTAAGCCCCTGCAAACTTTCTCAATAGTAATCCTGGGGTTCCTGCAATCTCTGTGTGAGAATCGGCTAGTTTGTGGCTTTCTGTACATTCTGTTTCCAGCCTGAATCTGACCAAATGGCTCTTCAGAGCAATGCATCTTCAGGGAAGTTTGGCAGAAGATCAGGCAGGTTTGTGCTAAGAAAATATGGGGGAAAACTAAGAGTTTGACATTGTTGACAACCTTTTAACACCATGCATCACTATAGCAATGCTGAGCCAATGCTAAATGCTATGTTTAACAAGTACCTTATTGCCAATACTGCGTGAGCCCTATGTTCTAATGCGCATGTCCTAACCTCGAAGGCTTTGCCGCCTAGTACCTAGCAGAGCACGCTTCCACCGTTCTCGGCTCCGACGTGCTTCCCTTTTGGCGCATAGAAGCGTGTTTTAGACTGCCGCTTTCCTATGCAAGGCAGCTTTAGCAGATGGAAGCTGTCAGATAGTAAGCAGGCTTGCATGCCCTGAGCCATTTGTGAACTATAGAAATAGCTTGCACAGCAGTATCATAAATGTACAACTGTTTGTCTTCCATCCTGATCATGTCTTCCCAAGCATGAGAACGCAGCCTGTGCCTAGGACTTGCATGCCGAGCCACTATCCTTGCACCTGGTACATTGTTTCTTCCTAATGTCTTGCTATGTGTGAAACCGCCTCTCCATTGAAAGGCATGGGTAGCCTCGGGTATAAAACTCTGTGACTGGAGGAAAGGGGGGTTGCTGCATCTATTCTCGTTTGCCGTTGGGTTGTTGTTTGTCTTGTGCATGCTGCTTTGCTGATTGCCATTAAAGGTCATTCATCAATCCACTGAAAGAGTTTGTGTTTTTTTTTTTCCATGACATTTTTTGGGGGGCTGCAGCGGACTCATATACAAAGTAACTTGAAAGGTTACAGAAAGGAAGAGCATCTTTAGAAGAAAGGGAGGGCACTGTGTGAGGCTGGATGAGAGGTACCAAGAGGAAATTGAGGCAGTCCTGTGTATATCTGAGAATGTTATCCAAATAGAATAGCATATTACATTGTTCAGTACGATATCTCAGTAGGTTCATGCACCTGCTGCAAAGATCTATGTGTAATCTGTAGGCCCCTGATTTGAATCTGGGTAAGAACAACACAGCCTTTTCTCCTATAGAAGTTAATACAATTAGTCAAGTTGAAGTGGGCAATTGTAATATTTTATGTCAGACCAGCAGAGCCAATCACATGGCAGGCATTCCTCAGTCAGATTGTACTAATTTGGAGGGTGATGCATTGAGTTTAATTGAGCTTTAGATTTTTACAATGAAGGGAATTCATAAAAGGCATGAAACCCAAAAGGGTTGGGGAAGAGTAAGTCATGGATTAGGTGTGCATGAAATTTCATCCTGCTGACAAGGTTAAATATTGTAGAATAGGGACTGTCCATGCTTGCAGGTTAATAACATTAGAAAGGCCAGTTGGGCTGGTATAGAGTCAGTCACATGTCAAGTAATCATGATGCAGACTTTCATCCCTATGAGGTTGGCTTATATTCAGTGGGGTAGTATTGCAATATTATGAGCTATGTCCATGGGAAAAAAACACATAACATATCTATACGAAAGAGGCTGAGTCCCAATATTTTTGGTGTTTGGGGCGCAAGCAATGATATGCACCGGTGCAGCTTACTATTATGCCAAATAAAGATGTGCCCCATTTACAATGGGGATTTGAATGTGTGCATCATTGTGTGCACATTGATGTGCACACTGAGAAGTCCCTTTTCACCTCCTTTGCACATTTGTGCAAATATGGGTAATTTCTGAGCATTTTAAGGTGCATCACAAACTCACAGAAGGGATGTACAAAAAAATGTGCAAAAAAACAAATACATGACCTTGCGCCTATACCAAATCACAGAACTCTTGAGGGACCTTAATTATCGGTTGCAACCAGGGGCCCTGCAGAAGATGTCACAAGTCTGTCACATCCACTTGCTCAAGGAATGGAAGGGCCCCACTGAGTCAGCCCTGAGCTGGGGCGTGGGATAGCAATGAGGATTCCATATCAATAGGGAATGTGTGTGTGTGTGTGTGCGTGCGTGCACGCGTGCGTGCGTGCGTGAGAGAGAGACAGAGAGTGAGAGAGAGAGAGAGAGAGAGAGAGAGAGAGAGAGAGAGAGTATTAGGTGATTCCCTTAGAGACGATGAATAGAAATTAGTTTAAAAAAAGTAGTATACCGTTTGAGTGCGATGAGACAGAAGGGGTCATTCATGGAATAAATGTGTGATTCATGGAAGGCCCTGCGTGTGTTTTTCCTGGGATGAGTGCCAAATCCGCGCATGGCGCACACGGGTGCACACATCACCGCAACATTCTGAACGCTGTGCGCGATGCGCACAGCAAAAGCGCACAACGTTAGCGCACACACCAAAAAGGGGGCGGAACACACGGCGGAACACGCAGAATGGGGAACAATGCGTGAAAATAAGGGTGTAACTGGGGAAGTACTGCTGGGAGGTACACGGAACGCCCACACGCACGCGAACTACACGTATTCTTGGAATCAAATAGGGAAAACCCGCGCATGTCAAAACACACGCACCCGCACAATTACGTTCGCCACACGAAAGCAGGCGAAAGCGCCCCCGCTCAGCTTAAAAGTGCGCGCAAACAACAAACAAGCATATACAGCTATGATGAATGTCCCGTTCCTCACAGCAGTGATTGTGGGACACCCAGGAGGAGGAGAATAGCCAGGCCCCCCATATTTTTGTCAGCCTTTTTGGGATTCCTGATGACCAGGTCTATGGCAGGTATAGGTTCCCCCCTCATATCATCCTAGAGCTGGTCACGGAGTGGGAGGATGAACTCACATCACCCACCCTGTGCTCCCAAGCATTGAGCCCCTTGGAGAAGGTACTCAATGTACTGCATTGTTTGGCCACAGGGTCATTTCAGCAGACAACTGCCATATTGGGGGGTCTCTCACAGTCAACGCAGTCAGGCTGCCTACACCATGTGTTGGCAATCATCACTGCGTGCCCCTCAGTCCGCAGGCACATACACATGCCCAGAACACCTGCAGAAAGGCAGGCCGTGGTCCTGGACTTCTACAGGGTGGCACACTTCCCCAAAGTGCTCGGTGCCATAGATTGCACCCATGTGGCCCTACGTCCACCTAGGGCCACTGAGCACATCTATCGAAACCGCAAGCACTGGCATTCCATCAACGTGCAGGTGGTATGCAATGCCAAGGGAATCATCACCTCTGTCTATGCAAACTATCCTGGGTCCACCCATGATAGTTTCATATTTAGAATGTCCGCCCTGAGCCGGGCCCTGGAAGCTGGGAAGCATGGCGACACATGGCTCCTAGGTGAGTACAAATGTCTGTGCACATGCATGCATGTCACACACAGACAAATACACAAGCCCAACTAATGACAACCATTATCACCTTACCAGGGGAGAGTGTCTACCCTCTGAGCACCTACATGATGACGCCAATACGGAACCCCACCACACCACCCCACCCCAGGTAAGATACAACGCAGCCCACTTACAACATCAACACGTATGTAGTGATGACAATCTCCAAACATGACGGCAGTGTAACGGCAATTGCAGCCATCATGTGCAAATGGCATGCACCATGTAGCATGGTTTCTGTGAAACACCCACCCTCTGGGCAATAGCAGGTAGCAGGGAGGCACTGCATGGCAATGACATGTTCTACACAGAACTGTGCATTGCCAGACAGTGTAGGCATGCGTCTATTGCATTTCGTCATTCAAATGTCACTACAGCCGATGTGAAGTGGACATGATGGAGGACAGATGAGGAACCATCAATAGTACACCCATGCATGTAGAAGACAACACCGGTTGAAAAGAGGCAGTGGGCCTGTAACAGGGGGAGCCATGTGCATGATGCAGATGTGGACAGCCTGAAGTCGTGCGTGATGACACACAGACCTACAGTGAGCATGACATGGCTGTCCAAGTGGGATGACACTTGGATCATTCTGGACATATACTTCAATGAGCAGGTGGTCAAGGACACTTTGGGGCATACATGGAATGCACATGGAACATGATTGTGCACACATGTGCATGGGGACCCACTGCCATCAGCACAGTCAGAGTGAGACACACTGCACCAAGGACAAAGGATGTAAATGACATGATATGACATCTCATCAAGATTGCACTCGTACACAAGTGGCTCAGAGTGCAAACAAGCAAAGGGAGTGGGACAAGGGAGAAAAGGAATTCAAAACAACTATCATACCGGGCACAGTGACATTGAGAACATGCAACTGCATGGAGAAGGGATAAAGGGCTGAAGACCCTGGAAGGGACCAAAGAAGGAAAATGAAGTACAATAATAGAATAGGCATTCTATTGAGTGGTGGCAGTGCAGCCAGCAAGTGACAAGTCGAAGACAATTTGTATAGGGCAAATCTGATGAGTGCAGAGGAAGAGTGGAGGACTGTATGGGTACACGCACAGGACCCATTGCAATTGGAGGCATGGAGGCAGTGCAGCAGGGAGGCAGGGTGAGCAGGTACCTGGGCTCGAAGGACAAAGTGTGTGCAGGGGCACAGTGTCGACAGAGGAAACTGTTCAGCTGGGGAGAAGAGGGGCTAATGCAGGAGCAAATAGGAAGGTCTTGAGTTGCTACCGGAAGCAGAGATGTTTCTCCTCAAGTTTCAACATGCCCAGTTGGCTGTTCCTAAGGGAGTACCCAGCCGTACACACAGATCTGCCCCCAGCTAATCTACTCAATTAACAACTAACCTGGAGGCAGTGTGAGGTGGAGGAGCAAAGGACTCAAGAGTGGATGAATTTGCAGAGGGATTGTTGCAGCTATTTCGCACCCAGTCCCAAGAAATCATTGTGCACAATGCTGAGGGTCTGAAGTATCATCATTGCATCCACTGATAGGCAATGAAGGGATTACGGAGCTGGAAAGGTAGGATCCAAGGGCATGAGGCCAAGGACAAATCTTGCAGTCCTGTACTGGATTTGTGGTAGAGGGTGGATTGTGGAGGAAGGTGGAATATTTGAAGAGCCTGTCACAGTACTCCAACCTTGAGTAAAACCTAGCATGAGAGACAGTGAGCATGTATTTGAACAATAGGAAAGGCACAGTACCCCAGAGGATGTGAAGAGCTTAATCTATCTCAAGATACGTCAGAAACATGTGTGGAAAAGGAATGTGTTGAGTCAAAGGTGACCCTGAGTTGTTGGCCTTGCAGGTGGAGGTAAGAGGAGGGCCAAGTGGGGCTGGCCAGAGAGTGAGGGGAAAGGATGGCAAAGGTGTACCAATGAGGAGGATGCCAGTCTTGCTGGCATTTAGACAGAGATCGTTTGCAGTACACCAATTGCAAATGGCAATGAGGCTATCAGAAATAAGGGAGGGAGAAGAGTTGCCCAAGGGCAGCCTGGGAATGAGTTGGTTGTCATAAGCATAGCACGGGAAGTGGTAGCAGAAAATGAAAATGCAGTAGACAAGCGCTGCCAGGTGCTGTTTATATAGTCAGGCCGAGAGATCAGACCCCTGGTGCGCACCACGAGTAGAGAGGGAGATTGAAGAAAGGAAGAAGCCAAGTTGTAGCTGGGAGGGACACACATGCCAAACACACATGTCATTGAGTAACACGCATCAATACTCACCAGATGATGCATCATAATCCATCCTCTCTCCCACTCCATGGATTTGTTCTTCCGGATGAACTCTGAAGCGATCGCCTCATGTTGAGTGAGTTCATCCTCCTCTGGTGGTGGCCCAACCCCAGTCACCAGAGACATGGAATAATTGGAGGCACGCTTTTGTTTTGCACTGCGTCGGAGGTCATTCCAACGCTTGTAGCAGTCCTGAGCCATGCGCGCCTGGAAACCCATGGCTGTCACACCATCTGCAACATGCTGCCAGTGGACCCAACGCTGGTGATGCGTTGTATGGCACTGTGGGCCCACAAGCATATTGCGTTGGTGTTCCGACACGTAGTCCACAAGGAAGTCCAGTTCCTGCTTGCAGAAAGGCTTCTTCCTTGACGTGCCGGAGGCCAGAGCCGTGTCTGGGGGCCCAGTCTCTTGTGCAGGAGCATGCTTCCTCCTTTTGGCTGGTGGTACTGACCCTGAGTGGGCAATGTGGCCCTGATCAGTGGGGGCAGTGGCGCTGGTGGACTGGACCAAGGCAGTGGGTGTTGGTATGAGGACAGAAGGTCTGGCTTGGGTCTGACTCACTGCCAGGGTGGTGTTTGCAGCATCTGCACATGAAGTTACCACCACCCGGCTGCTTGGGGCAGCAGATGTCATAATTGCCCCAGATGCGTGTGCCACAGTCACAGCTGCAGTGGGCACACGTGACCCCAACCTTCGGACAAGATGGAAATCATCCTGGGAGTCCTTGTCACGCAACGCAACATGCGCTGCCTGACTCAGAGCCCGGGTGGAGGTGCCCACAGCTGCACCTGCAGCTACCACCACCGGTCGGCCCGTGACAGCAGATGTAAATTGCTGTTGGGTGATATGGGCGACAGGTTGTGATGCAACAGCTGCATCACCAGGAGCCACAGGGGGTGGTGGCATGTCTGCACCAGCACGTGGCTGGGCATCCAGCCCCAAAAGGGCACCCCTGACTCTTCCCCCCCTGTAGCCACCCTGGCCACCCTGGACTCCCCGTCCTCCCTGGTCTCCACGCCCATGTGCCCGACCACGACCAGCCCTGGGAGGACGCCCAGGTTTGCCGCCCTTAGCCTTTGGTGGCCTTCCAACCATGGCACTGATGGAAAATAGGCTATGGGAGGTTCACTCAACAATTGTCCTGGGCAATTGGCTAGAAGGGGGCAGGGTACTTGATGGAATAGGTACCCCAGTGCTTCTGCAAGGCTGTCTGTGACCCCTGGGGAAAAAGGACGGCTCACGCAATGCTCAGGCATCCCCAAAAAAATAAGAATTTTTTTTTTTAATTCCAAAATTAACAAAATATAAGAACAAGAAATTGAAAATAAAAAAAAAAATTAAAAAACGTGCACGCGAACCCGGTAGCCCACGTGCGTGGATTTTACCTCCAGCAGTACGGTGTGGCACCCAGGGACACAAAAAACACATACGCGTGGAACACGCGGGCTACTATGACCTCAAAAACGGTACGCGATGCACAGGGAGAACCACAGTGGGAAAGATAGCGTACGCGACTCACCGCCTGCCTTGCGTGGAAAAAAAAATCAAAAACAAACACGCTTTTGCACGAAGGCAACACCCCGCCAAAAGAAGAGGTACAGACTTCAGACGCTGTGAAGTAATCGCGTGTGATTCCATCAGAGTAAACACACGCGTCGGTCTCCACGAACAGCACGTACAGTGGACTGCTGGCCCGCGCTCACCTTTAACCTGTGCTGAAGGCAACACCCGCACGCGTAACATCACTTACGCGCTAAAGCCATTTCCTCGAATTACACGCATTCACACGCGGATGTGATTTTCTTGCACGTGCGGATGCACCCGTGCTGTGGAACCACCTGCGCGTGTTATGTCATATACACGCCTATACGCTAAGGGCCTTTCCTCGGAATTCACGCAAACGTGCTGTTTTTCACGTGCCAAATCACTCCGTATCAAGCTGACCACGCGACAACACACAGAAGACCAAGCTCCTGCCCAGAAGGCCGAATTACTGCCCCCCAGAGCCTCGAGCAGCCTCCCACGAGCCATCTGCTGCTGTCTGCCTGCTGCCACCATGCCTTGCCATTTGGTGCCTGCACATCTGCCATCTGGAGGGGTCCAGTTGCTGTGACCACCCCTGCTGGAACAGAAGACTCCTGACTGGTGTTCCATCACTCCACACCCCAACACCAGGACCCAGTTGCCCACCCACACCTGCCTTGGGGGTTGCCATGTCCGACGCAACACCATCTGGCACCAGTGGCATCCCCCCAGCAGAGAGGCAGAGGGCTGCCAGCTTCACTGCCAATGAAGTTGGCATCCTGGTGGAGCAAGTCCTGGGGCATTATGATGCCCTCTTCACACCATCGCGCGCCGACAAGGAAGGACAGAGGAGGATCTGGACGGACATAGTGGGTGCCTTCAACGCAGAGGGGGTGCCACCCCGCGACATCAAATACATCCAGAAGCGCTGGGATGACTACAAGTCCTGGAGCGCATTCACCCAGTGCTTCACCACCAGATCCTCAAGATGCAGTCCCGTCTGGAGTCGAGCGGTAAGTGCCCATGCATTCCTGTTTAAAACAGTGCATGTTGCAGTGTGGTGGTAGTTGGCTACTTGGCTGTATGTGTGACATGGGTCATGTATGGATGTGTGTGTGCAGGGACATAATGGTGCTGCATGTGAGTGCAGTCAGGCGTGACCCACAAGGATGGTGTATGTGTCAAAATGCATCATGCGGAGCAGCATGTTGAATGTACGCGTGTATGCATGCCTGTGTCTGTACTTGGACATGTCTGGGGTATGAGAGATGGGTGCTGCTGTCATGGACATGCACGGTGTACATGTCCGTGAGTCTGAGTAGTGTGTCAGTGACTTGTAAACGCCATGGATGCATGACACATGTCCGTGATGTGTTCATCCACTGATACAGCCTAGTCATCCTTGTATCCACTGTGTCTTAGGGTATATGGGGCCAGATGCATGACCCTCCAGTGATGTGTGTGCATGTGATCAGCATGTCCCATGATGCATGTGTGTTTCAGCCCACCATTGGATGTTTATACGGTGCCTTGGACATGGATGCAAATATTTGTTGCATGTGCCATGCCTGTTCCTGCATTGTGTTGCCTGCACTGACCCATGTGTTGTGGAGGGACATGATGGAAGTGACATTTGACAGTGCCGCTCATGTGCTATTGCTGTGTGTCTAGGGGACTTTTGTCTGTACCCTGATGCTTGTGTTCAATGTCTCCCTTTACACAGTGGCGAGTGAAGAAGAGGGCGGAGACGGCGCTGTGGAGGAAAGCGGCAGGGATTCCTCCACCGGCCAGCGACGCAAGGCCCAGTCACCCTCCCAGGACATTCCATTATCCGGGAGTGAGGGGACTGGTGCCACGTCTGCCACTACGGCTGCAACGGCAGTGGCGGATGAGCCCCCGCAGAGGCTTGCAATGTCGGAAGACGGTGCAGAGCCATCCAGGTTGGTGGTGTGTACGGAGGAGGAGGAGGCCGCTACAGAGCCGCACATGGGGCCTGGTGGGGGTGGTACCACTGGTGCAAGTGGTGCAGTGCAGGGGCAGTGGCAGGAGGCAGCACAGGTCGCCGCGGAGGTGCCTGTGCATGTCTCTGTCCCTGACACTCCTCTACCTGCGGATCCGTGACCGGATTGAGTCCGTCCTGATTGGTGTCGCATTGCGCACACGTGACATTCGTGATGACGTGCATACTTCCTGGGGGGACCACGCACGTCATCACGAAGAGCTGTGTGCCAACATGGCCCAGTTGGAAGGGACCGTGGTCGAGGGTTTCCTCCATGTGTTGGCCAGTCTTGCAGCTCTCTCCTCCTCTATGCACACTGTACGCCGGTCATTCTCTGTGCCGTCTTCCAGCCCAGATGCCACCAAGGCCCCCTGTGGATCTTCCCCAACCAACGCAGCCAGCCTGGTGGAGATCCCATCCCTGCCACAGTCAGGAGTCAGAGGTCCAGCAGGGGTGGCCACCCCACCAACTGGACCCCAGCAGATGAAGGATGTGCCGGCATCATCGGGCAGGGCACGTGCATGCCGGTGCCGGTGGATTCCATCAGCCCGGAGGCCGTCGTGGTGGCGGAGGCAGTTGCGTCGGAGGCAGCAGCAGGCTCAGCGTGGGACGCATCATGGCTCAGGGCCATCAACACCCCGGGGGCAGGCATCGGCCAAGGGGCAGGAGGACCCCAGACTGGGAGTGTCTTCCATGTGGCAGAGGTTGGGCCGGCAAATATATGCGGTGAGGCGGCAGGCGGAGAGGGCACGGCTCACTATGGTCAGGGCTGCGAACTCCATGTACAGGGCATTGAGGCGGGCTGAGTGCCTCGAGGCAACTCGCAGGGAGTTAGAGGAGGCCATGGTTGCATCCCTGCGAGACCGCAAGGCCAGGAAAGAGGCCCGCCTCCGGAACATCGACATGGAGTTCGATGATGCCCTGGCCCGGAACATCAAGAAGTGAGCCGTAGGACTTGCCCGCCGCCTTTGTACATAGTTCTTTAGGGTTAGGTTTCCTTTGTTTTATATTTTTATTTGGAGTTCATGGACATTGCTCCACTTTCTGTATATAGTTTTTTATTCATAGGACTTTTTTGTAGGTTTCCTTTTGTTCGTGGATCATGGACCCTTTGGACTTCCATTGTATACAGTTACGGACTTGTACATACTTTCTTTCTTTCTTTGGACAACCCATGGATCAATGGTTATTTTTTAATTTTATATACTTAATATGGACATTGGCAATGGACCACTTCTATTTTCCTGTTGTGGATTTTTGATTTACATTGGATTTTTTTTTGTTGCTTTCATTATTTCTTACTTTTCAAATTTGAAATTTCGTTATGTTATTTCATTGCGTTTTTTAATACATTTCATATGCCTTCATTATTGGTGTTGTGTACTATCATTGGTTTAGTGCATGTCTCTATGGGCATTGCCTCAGTCATGTGTTGCCACTGTGTGTCTCTGTTGTACATTTATGCATGGCCATGGTGGTTCTTTTAAGACTCTCATGGCATGGGTAATTTGAGAGTGGGTGCAGTGGATGGTTGCGTGCTTGTACTAGGGGGCAGGAGGGATTTGGGTTGGCATTTGGGCCATGGGTCTGTTTTTGTTGGGCCATGTGTCGGGGCCAGCTGGCAGGTGCCCGTCACTGGGGCTGGGGTGGAGGACATGTGTCCTGGCCTGCTGGCAGGTACCTGTGACTGGGGGTGGGGTGGAGGACATGTGTCGGGGCCTGCTGGCAGGTGCCAGTCACTGGGGGTGGGGTGGAGGACATGTGTCGGGGCCTGCTGGCAGGTGCCCGTCACTGGGGGTGGGGTGGAGGACATGTGTCGGGGCCTGCTGGCAGGTACCTGTCACTGGGGGTGGGGTGGAGGACATGTGTCGGGGCCTGCTGGCAGGTGCCAGTCACTGGGGGTGCGGTGGAGGATATGTGTCGGGGCCTGCTGGCAGGTGCCCGTCACTGGGGGTGGGGTGGAGGACATGTGTCGGGGCCTGCTGGCAGGTACCCGTCACTGGGGGTGGGGTGGAGGACATGTGTCGGGGCCTGCTGGCAGGTGCCCGTCACTGGGGATGGGGTGGAGGACATGTGTCGGGGCTCCCAAGTGCATGGTGCCATGTGGCCTGCCTGCGGGGCATGGTATGGGGTGATGGGCTGCTTGCGGGGCATGGAGAGGGGGGTGCACACCCGGAAGGGCACACAGTGCCAAATCACATGTAAAACACGCCGTGCACCCCTCGGAATATGCGTACCCCCCTCACGCTAGTGAAAACACATGTAAAACTCCCCACACACCCCTCGGAATACACGTACCCTGCTCGCGCCAGCGAAAACGTGTGTGAAACTCCCCACGCACTCCCGGAATACGTGCAGGCAGCCCATCCACCCTCCCCATGCCCCGCCGGAAGCCCATCCACCCTCCCCATGCCCCGCAGGCAGCACATCCACCCTCCCCATGCCCCACAGTCAGCCCACACCACAGGGGGGACGTTTTCCACGCATTTTACCTGATGCAGCGGGGTATGCGTATTCCGAAGGGGTGCACAGGGAGTTTTACATGTGTTTTCGCTGGCACGAGCGGGGTACGTGTATTCCGAGGGGTGCGCAGAGAGTTTTACAAGCGTTTTCACTAGCACGAGCAGGGTACACATATTCCGAGGGGTGCTCAGGGAATTTTACATGTGTTTTCGCTAGCGCGAGCGGGGTACGCGTATTCTGAGGGGTGCGTGGGGAGTTTTACATGCGTTTTCGTGGTTGAGGGGCTGTATGCTGGTCCACTGGCCTTTGCGCCATGTAGGGGATTTGTGAGATGTTTTTGGCACACGGGTGGGGTTGGGGGCGTAACTGGCGCTGCTGCAGGGTCACTGCGCCACTCTGCGCCACGGCTAGTATCCATGAATACGCTGTGCGCTGAAATGGGTTTTGGCGCACACGGCTGGCGCAGACTAGCGCATGTGTGCCAGCTGCGTGCGCCACTCGTGCACTGATTTCTATGAATTACCCCCAGAGTGGCTATGAGTATTCCCTGTAATTAAAGAGTGTTGTGAAGTTTTGTGTCAGATTGTATGAGTTGTTTTTCATGTGTGTTTTGTTTGTAAGGCTATGCTATTGTAGGCCTATATATTTGTGATGGTGCGTGGGGGGTGATCTTTTGTGCAAGTACTCTTTTTATTTGTTTATGTTTTCTTATTTTAAATGTTTACAACGCGCTTAATACCTTAGTGTTCGGTTTCTAAGCGCGGATTCGGGATTCAAACCTCGGTTGCAAAGCGTGGTCTTGCTTTCACGTTGCCCCTGTGCTATCCTCTGTTTTCGTGTTGTGTGTTTTTTTTATGGGGTACGTGCGTGATATTGTAGCAATGAAGTTGTATGCCTGTGCATTTGTTATGGTGTGCATGCTTTCGTTCTGCAGAGATGATTTCTACAATGCCCATGCCTTCAAGCACATGCGTTTGATTTACCCGCCTCATTGTCGCTCTCGGATTATTGGAGCAGGCTGTGTGTGGTAGAAATAGTGTGAAATAGGCAGAGAAATCGGGGTGTGTTAGTGTGAGGTGTCTGTGTGTTGTGTGTGTGTGTGTTGTATGTGTATAAATCGTGGTGCTAACCTGGGTTGCTGTGTGCCAGTGAGTAATCATGAGTTTAGAAGTCACACTAGTCTGCGTGTAGTTGCGTGACTATAATAATTGGCAGGGTATTGTTATGTAAGTGTGTGTCTGTGTTAGTGAATTAACCGTTTGAAAAAAGTGTTTTTTTAGGTGTTGCTAGCGCAGTATTTCGCATAATAATGCATGTTCTGCAAATCCTTGCTTGACATGTTTTAGCACGGATCCTTTGGTGTGTGTTGGTAGGATGGGTATAGGTCGATTTGTGCCACTGTGCAGTTTATATTTTGTTCTTTTTTTCATTTCTTTTTCTTTCTGTGTGTTTGTACATTAGGTCTCTGTTATGTTCCAGCGTGGCTCGGGGCACCTGGCGCAGTAAATGAAAGGCGGACATGGAGAGCTGCAAACTGCGTGCTTCTTTATTGAAGTTACAACTGAAACCCCCTAACCCCTGCCCTCCCGCGTCACTTCCCATTCTTCCCGCTACCTCTTCCCTCCCGCCCCTGTTGTCATGGAGACGTCAACATGACATTTCCCCCCTTTTTAAACAGTCACAGACTCTTCGCAACAGGCGGCAGTCTGGTGAGGCCCTAGTCCATTTCCTCGATCCATCAACGAGGTCTGTTCCGGGCTCATTGCAGCCGTGCTGGGGTTGACCTGGGCGCCACCCCACTTTCAGTGTGTCCTGGTCCTTCGTCCGGTTCCGGTTCATCCGAGTCCCACTGATCCCCTAGGTAGGGGTCATCCGATTCATAGTCGAGGTGGGCCTGCACTCTCCCACTCAGCCGTCTAGTTCCTGGTTGTGGAAGTTCTTTGAAATGGGACGAGTTTCTCGTTATCGATCCTCCTGATCCTTGAGCGGTGACCATCAACCCTTTCCTTTGTGTGACGAGAAGGGGCTCTTTTCGAAAGGCAGCAGTGTACTTGTGGGTTGACGGTTGACGTACTGCCACTACGTCTCTGACCTCAATTAGGGACGCTTACGGCCGCCTGCGGGAGTCGGCGTATTCTTTCATTCGAGCTTTGGCTGCTTCGTCACGCTCTCTGACTTCCATGTCCAGAACAGGACGTGGGCTGCCTGCTTCAGCTTGAGGAATGCATGTTTGCATGTTTCGCCCGAACATTAGCTCAGCAGGGGTCTTCCCCGTCGTGCTGTGAGGTATCCCTCGGTAGTCCCTCAGGAGCTGGTTTAATACCTGTTCGTATGGCTGTCCCGTCAGACGTGCGACTTGCAGAGCTCGCTTGAGATTGGCCATGAATCCCTCGATCATTCCATTGGCTTGGGGCCACAAGGGGGTGATCTTTCTGTGATGGAAGCCGAGGTAGTCTGCAAACTGGGTGAATTGATGTCCGCAGAACGGGGCCCCATTATCGGTCTTGAGCACTTTTGGTACTCCATAGGCTGAGAACATGTGGTCGAGAGCCGGGATGACTTGATGTGCTGCCGTGGATGATATCAGCCACATGTCCAGATATTGTGAGTACTCAACCATCACAGCCAAAACGTACTTTCCTCCATCAATGGGTCCAAAGAAGTCGGCTGCGACAGCCTCCCATATGTTCTGTGGAAGCTCTGACATGAGTAGGGGTTCTGGGTGCCTATTTGGGGTGATGAGGCAGCATGTAGGGCACGCTTTTAGTGCGGCCTCTACTAGGGCGTCCATGTGAGGAAACCATACCTTTTGGCGGAGCATGCGCTTGGTGGAGACCATGCCCATGTGGGTCTCGTGGGCTAGATTGATGACCTACGCCCTCATGGCTTCAGGGATCACTAATTTGCAGTCTTTGAGTAGTAGATGGTCTTCTGATACCGCCAGCTCCTCTTTCACTAGTATGAGCCATTCTACAACCTATTTTACTTGACCTCCTGTCGCCCACCCCTTCTCTTTGGCTCTTCGCCACTGTCTGGACTCTAGTCCTTCACAGATGATGCGACACGCTGGGTCATTCTCCGTCTCTCTGACGAGTTCTTCCATATTGACACCCTCCGGTGTGGTCTGATGGACGAGTTATCTTAGGTATCTCTCTGCCACTGATGGTTCGGTGTACTCTCTCCCTGTGGTCTTCTCGAGAGGAAGTCGGCGGGGTTCTAGCCTTTTCCTGGCCTGTGGATGATCTCGAATGCATAGTCCTGCAGTCTGAGCCCCCACCTGGTGATTCGCTGAGGCATTTTGGCTTGTTCATTGCAGTATAGAAACAGCAGAGTTTGATGATCGGTGACAACTTGAAATGGTTTCCCGTACAGAAACAAATTGAAGTGCTTGCACGCCCATACAATGGCTAATCCCTCCTTCTCTGCTTGAGAGTACGCTTGTTCAGTGGTGGACAGGCTGCGGCTGGCATAGGCCACTATGTGTTTCTGTGAGGAGTCTCACGGGTCGAGTTGCGCTAGGATGGTTCCCAAACCCACCGGGCTGGCGTCGACCATCAGCTCCGTCTTCTTGTTGGGGTCATAGTATTACATGTTCTCCGCTTGCGCAACCCTTTCTCTTATTGACTCGAAGGCTTTTTGGCACTCGCTGGTCCACTCAAATTTTACATCCTGATGTGTCAACCTCCTTAACGGCTCGCTGACAGATGCAAAGTCCCGAATATATCGGTTGCAGTAGCTCGCTAGGCCCAGAAAAGATCGGAGTTCCGACACATTAGTTGGGGCAGAAGTGTCATTCAGGGCCGACACCTTGTCCGGGTCTGGGGTCATACCCGATTCCGAAAAGATATGGCCAAAGAATTTTAGGGTGTTTTTCCAGAACTCACATTTGTCCCTGTTGAGCATGAGATTGGCGTCATGTAGGGCCTTGCAGACTTTCATGAGAGTCTCATCATGTTTGTTCACGTCCGTTCAGAATACTAGAATTTCATCTGAATAATTGAGACAGTTCGGGATGTGCTTTATGATGTTGTGGACCTCTGCCTGGAATGTTTCTGCAGCCGAGGACACCTCGAAGCTCAGTCTTTTGTACCTGAAGAGGCCGACATGGGTGACAAAAGTTGTTATGTTGCGGCTCTCTAGGTGCAGCACCAGCTGGTGGTACCCTTTCTGGAGGTCAAGTTTGGAGAAGACTTTCGCCCCGTTCAATAAATGGATCATATCTGTGATCCGGGGTGCAGGATACCTCTCCCTTCTGATGGCTTGATTTGGGCGTTGCATGTCCACGCATAGCCTAATGGCCTCAGATCCTTTCTTGGGGACAGGGACGATCGGAGATACCCACGTGGTGGGCCCAGTTGCCTTCTCAATGATGTATTGTTCCAGTAGTTTCTGGAGCTCGTCTTCAACTTTCTTTTGAATGTTAACGGGAATTCCGCGGTATGGCTGAGCCACCGGGTGGATGGAGTTGTCTATGTGGAGTTTAATTTGCCTGTTCTTGAGTTTTCCGATTCCTTTGGATATTTTGGGGCATAGCTTGTTTATCATCTCTACCGGGTCTATGTATTTGTGGACCATTATGATGTAGAGAATGTGTATTAGGCCCATGTCAGCGGCCGCCTTGAAACTCAAAACGCATCCGCTGTCTGTCTCTGTGGCCAGAACATGCATTGGAACTCTCATTTCTTGCCCTTTGTAGCGGCAAAGCCCCTGAATTGTCCTAGGCATT
Organism: Ambystoma mexicanum; assembly: GCF_040938575.1. Taxonomy (NCBI): domain Eukaryota; kingdom Metazoa; phylum Chordata; class Amphibia; order Caudata; family Ambystomatidae; genus Ambystoma; species Ambystoma mexicanum. The sequence continues at coordinate 754,132,705 of NC_090925.1, read as the reverse complement.
TTAAGGGTGTCTTGACTCCATATGCGTAGATGTCCACGGTAGCTGGATGAAGTTTGGGTTTTTGTGTCAGTTCGAAGTAGATTTTCTCACTTACCACATTGACAGTGGCTCCAGTGTCTATGAGGAACTCAGTCGGTCTTTCTTGTAGTTTAATGATGAGCGTCAGGCTGTGGGCTGTCGCCGTGGGGTTACCCAAGGCGTAGACGTATGCCTTCTTCTTCTGGTCGCTCCCCGATGAACTGGGGTCAGACTCGGCGGGGGATTGTTCCACCAAGTATCGCACGTGTCTTCTTGATCTGCATTCGGGTTGGCGCGCATTACGAATCTCCTTCGTTCTCTCCTTTTCTGTCGATCTTCCCCTGAGTACCTGTCTCGCTGGTCGCCCGGAGGTTGGTTCTGAGTGTTGGAGGTGCTTGGGGTTGGGTTGGTGTTAGACGACCCCCCGTATCTACTCCTTGTGCGGGACGTATTGTCCTTGGGTTCGTCCCTTCCTCAATCTCGAAATAGCTTACACACAGCTTTGAAATGACCTTCTTTGCCACAAGAGGTGCAGCGTTGCCCAATGGCGGGACATGTACCTTCATGTGGATACTCAAACCCACACTTGTAGCAGAATAGTTCCTCCGACTTCCTTTCTAGCTGCAATCGGTTTATGTTTTCTCCGGCATTGGTGTTCCCGAAGCTTTCTACTTGAGAGTCGATGGCTCTTTCAACCCTTGCTAGTGCGAGGATTTCTTCAAGTGTGCAGGATTTCTGGAGTAGTTTTCTGCGGAAAGCTTGTGATTCGCACCCAGGTATGATTTGTGGCCTCTGTGTTCGAAAAATTTGCAAAGTCGCAGTGTTTTAGCTTGGTGTGTAACCTCATCACGTATGCGTCCATAGTCTCCCCTTTGGCCTGTTTGGTGCTGTGAAATAAGTGTCTTTCATAGTCAACATTGGTGTGCGGCGCGAAATAGGCTGCCAGCGCATCTTTGAGGTCTTGGATTGAGTCAATGGAATCTTGGGGCATTTCGTCGATGATGTCGCGCGTGGCAGAGCCTAAGGCTAGTTTGAGGAGACACACTTGCCTTGCGTCCGCTACAGGTCCTGTGGCTCCCATGTAGAGATCAAAGTCCCTGATCCACTTGGTCCATCTGAGACCCATGTTGCTGGTATCTGTCACGTCAAATGCTCCTGGCATCTGGGCTGCCAGTGTGTCTGGTAGCTGGTATGGCACGTGATCTGGTGCTACCGCCGCTGGCGCTGGGGGCCCATTTCCTTGAGCTTGCGCTCCCTGTCCATCATCTTGACCAGACATTTTAATTGGAAAATGTTCACCTGTTGGATCTTGGTTGTTAGTGGTTCTCTCTTGTTGATAGCCGCCGATGAGGCACGATCATCATCTGTCCGGGCTGTGGGCCTGGGTGAGGTGTCCTGCTCAGGACGTGGCTCTGCTTCTCACAGATGGCTGCCTCTTGAGGCACAAGCACCATCAGATTGTTCTCTACCCTTTGGGGTCAACTGCAGCACCACGTGCTGTGGTCCTTGTACTTGGGGCACCTGGGTGTGCACTTCCCTTCAACCTTCCCACGTGTCGTGCTGTTTTTGTGGGGGCTCGGTGAGCCGCGAGGGACTAATCTCCTTTGAGCCCACATGTCTAATGGGCGCTTCCACTCTTCTTTGCAGGCCTGGAGCTGCGCGGGTGCTTTTCCCCGGGATGGCACGTGCGCCGGATGCAGTCCGTGCTTGGTGCGCACCCTCCCTTCTCTGCGGGCCTAGGGTTGCGCGGGTGCTTACCCTGGGATAGCACGTGGGTCGAGCGCCGTCTGTTTTCACGGCCTGCCTGAGAACGTGAGCGGGCTCCCTACTCCTCCGCCCTTGCCTGCGCTCACCGCCACGGCCCGGGCTGCCTTCAAGATTGCGAGCAGGGCTAACGGCTCCTCTGCCAGTGTACGTTGCTGCGGCCTGAGCTGCATGTCGTGGGCCAGTTTCGGTGGGCCCGCGCCTTCGGATGCTCTGGCCTCCTTCACATGGTCGTGTCGGGCGGACCCTGGTGCCCTCAGCAAGAGAGTCGCTCCGCCGACACAGCCATCCTCGTCGCCATTGTTATGTTCCAGCGCAGCTCGGGGTGCGTGGTGCAGTAAATGAAAGGCGGACACGGAGAGCTGCGAACTGCGTGCTTCTTTATTGACGTTACAACTGAAACCCCCTAACCCCCGCCCTCCCGCGTCACTTCCCGTTCTTCCCGCTCTCTCTTCCCTCCCGCCCCTGTTGTCATGGAGACGTCAACATGACAGTCTCCAGGTTAGTCCTATTGGTGCATTGTATTTTTTTGTTTTTCAAATTGTCACTACGTCCTGCAACTTGGTGATTGTTGGGGAGACCAGAATCCGCTTGTTAAAGTGTTTTTCGTTCAACAGGTGGCATCTTGAATACAACTTTAAGTGGCATATACGTCATGGCGCAAAACGAAATTATGCAAAGGCCTATTAAGTGCCAGGCTATTATGCATGTCTATGCAAAAAGGACGAGCATACTCTAGAATGTGCTGGTGGGCCTGGTGTTTTCTTCCCACATGTAGGTAGATGGGAATGATGCTTGGTACACAGAGGGCACTGACCTTATGTGCCAGACACGAGCTGACTTGAGCCGGGAGAACAGCTCAGGGGCAACGCATCAAACCCGGGTTCGAATCCCGGTCTCGCGTTTATAAAATGATCTCCGGTATAAATCGCGTTATGAATGTATAATTATCCAATTTTTTCCATCATGCCATGTGTATTTTTATTTCACAAACACCGCTGTAAATTGTGGGTGAGAGGCACAGTGGTAGATCAAAAGTTGGGCAGAGTGCTGGAAAATGATAAATGCATGTCGATATGGGTAGCATAGCTCAGTGGCCTTGGAAGCACGACCACCCAGAGCATCACAGGTTCGAATCCAGGGTCCCGCGCGTTTTAAAAAAATGATTATAATTATGTGTGCCATCATTCCAGATTACAGGATGTCTCACATATGACAACTGAGCAGCCACAGCGCCGACCGCCATTTTTTCTGCGGAGATGGTGTTCATTTACCCGACCAAGGCACCTCTAAAATGTACACAGCACATATTGCAGATATTGTCTGTTTTGTTGGAGTGAACCCTTGTTTTGTGTACATAGCGTTTTTTTTTTTGCTGCTATCTCATGAGTTGCACAGTATATTGTTCCTTTTCTTGTTTTCTTGTTGTGCAACATGGCATGGCACATTCTGCAAATATATATTATTTAATCCCATTTCCTTATGTCCTTTTTTATGCTGGGGTGGAGTTGGGGATGCATGTGCTTAATTGTCTGTGTGTGTGTTCGTGCCTGTGAGTATGTTTGTGTGTTGACTTGTAATGGGTGCCGCTAGTGATTGTGTGTTTTGCAGTATACCCCTAATTTCAATATATTCCCTACAACCTTACTGTTCCTGCCTTCTAATTTGGGTGTGCTTGCTGCGGATGTTTCTGTGCGTTGAGCTTTATATTCTTTTATTCACATCGCCGGTATTGGCATAGTTGACCCAATGCCAACTTGACCTACTCCCATTTGACCGCAGCTTTTTAACCTAATTCAGTAGGTCAAATGGTACACTTTAATATAAAAATAGTTGTGGAGTGGGATAAGGGAATAGGTTGAGGTGGGGAGAATTCCGGGGGGTGCCAGGGGCTCACCTGCATTAGGGGGGGTTGCGAGGGGTCTCCGTCCGCAGTAGGTCAAACAATATTAGGGAAAAGAAATTAGGTCCAATGTGCAGTAGGTCACGTTTTTTAGGTCAAACAACCCATATGCCACTTCGCCCGCCTACTCGACATTTACTGAAACGCTGATACATTTTATTTGACTTAGAAAGTGAATATCTCGACTTTAGCTGATATGATTCTGGAAATGTTTGTGGCATGCTTAACCTCAGGAGCAAGGCCTATCTATGTGGTAGAAATCTCAAAATTCAAAGGGGACAATTTAGAGATGTGCAGGTCGGAAGCCCCTCATTGAGCTGAAGAGAAATTGCAATGCTAACAATATGTTTGTCAGCAATCATTTTGGGTATGTATACAGTAACGAAGCACTGCCTAATTTGGCATGTATGTTCAGATGTGGCAGGATTAGTTGCATGACATCTATGGTGAATTTTCATAGTGGACAACAAAAGTTACAATTTTTACTATGTGAAATGTCATCTAACTTTAATGTACCTATAGAGCCGCGGCCACAGACCCATAATGCATAAATGCATAAATATATATATATATATATATATATATATATATATATATATATATATAGTTTAGTCAACACGCATGACAGTCAAGATTATTATGAACAGTGGCCGGGCAATCCCACCAAGCTGACGCCCAATTAACTTTAGCACAGTGGGCCATGACTCTCGCATTCACCATGAATCATTTCACGCACAGTCCAAAGGCATAGAACACTGCAGCCACGCCTATCTACGCCTTTTCTCTCCACTGTCATGCTAAACTTCATTGAATGTTGACTGAATTTGCTGCCAAGCTTCCCTTGACACACGCACCTGCTCGACACTAATCCCTTTAAGCTCCAATAACTCACCCATGAGTGACTGCCAAGACTTCTAGGGGTACCACAGTACTCGCTGAACATGGAAGCAACTCAGTTTGCCAAGGTGAAACCCAGTAATATGGAATCCCCTGAGGTTTCTGTTCAGGTGAGGCCCTAGTTAGAATGGATCTTCATACGAGCTGGAGTCCATTTTCCAATCATGGCTGTCCTAGCCGCGTTATATATTCTTCTATAGCAAGCTTCTTCTATACGTCTCATCTACCTTGCGTTACTCCAAATTTGACTCTTATTGATCCACAAGTTACTTCTTCTTTTTGCATACATGACATGATATGATATGATATTTTATTTATATTGCGCCCATATACAAGTGTTTCAGGGCGCGACAAGGCAAGGGTGGGGTACAAGGGAGGATAACTCAACAATCTTACTAGGCCCAGTGACATTGAGAACGCGCAAGTGCAGAGGAGAGCGAAGGGGGAGAGTGCAAGGGGAAGCGGAAGAGTGGAATGTGCTGAACACGTGATCAAACAACAACAGGTAGTGCGGCCAGCATCTGGCAAGTACAAGAATGAAGCTCAGATAGCGGGTGTCTAATAAGTTCAGGTAAGGGGACTGTAGGGTTGCAGATACAGACCCAAGTGCAAGGGTTTCCAGGAGGCAGTGGGGGTATGCAGCTGGGTGGGAAGAGATCTGGGCCCAAATTTAGAAGGGTAGCCAGGTGCCCAGTGCAGGAGCAGGCACAGACAAGCATGGAAGAGGAAGAAAGAAGGCAGAAGCAAAGAGGGAGGTCTTGAGACGCTTCCAGAACCAAACATGGTTCTCCTCAAGTTTCAGAGAGGCAGGGAGGCTGTTCCAGAGGGAGCCACAGCCGAAGAAAGAGACCTACCACCAACTTGTTGCTTGGAGAAGCGACTAACCCTGAGGGAATTGGAGGTGGAGGAGCGAAGAGCTCGAGCAGGAAGGTATTTCCGAAGGGAGAGTTGAAGGTATTTAGGACCCCAGCCCCAGAAAGCCTTGTGGACAATGCAAAGGATCTTGAACTTAATCCTTGAAGCCACTCGGAGCCAATGAAGGGATCTCAGGGCTGGAGAGGTACGATCCCTGGGCTTGCGGCCAAGGACAAGTATCGCATTCCTGTTCTGGATGAGTTGCAGAGGACGGACAGTAGTAGCAGGCAGATTTAGAAAGAGGCTGTTGCAGTAGTCCAGCCTAGCGAGAACCAGAGCTTTATGATTACTTTATCATTTTGTACATGTTTCTCTTATAGCTTCAGTCATTCTTAAGTATTTTCATATCGTTTCAGCATGTCCTCGACATCTTCTTCATGACATCACTTTGCCCTCATCAGATGTCACTCAGCACTCCATGATGTCTAATGGTGTGTGCCGACATACATCCACTTTCTCAACATGAGTGTACATTCGGTATGGTTGTCTGAGTGCATAGCGTCTCTCATACGCTCGATGTGGCATAGGGACAACACAGTGGGTCCCACATGCAGTTCTTTTCCCGCTGTTCCAGTATGACGGTAGTGAGGGGCGGCAATTAGGGTATATGCGTCTACCTGCTCATCTAGACTATAGCAACTTCGATGTGCAAAACAGCAATTAAGAAATATGTCACCAACATGCAAGGTATTAAAAAAACAACTATTCAACAAAGCGAGCATTCAGAATTCATCTTAACTTAAAAGCTATTTAAAATGGCAAAGCTACACAAGTTCATTAACCCATGGAACACAATACGTTTGCTTTAATTTGAAAGATTATATCTTCAAACTAGTCAAGTTCTTTATCACAAGTTATATTACTGAAACAAATGTATCCTAACCTCAAATTTGTGTACCGTTGCACATTAAATGATTATTTCTAGATTTGATTCAAGGAACTATCTGTTTTTCTAGATGCTATTTTGCTTTGCCTAAAAGACTTCTTGAATTAAATGGCTAGAGTGAGATCCTGCGGTGTGCAGAAAATGTACTCTGATGTTAGTCCATCGTCACAGACTTTAACTTCAAGCTCTATTCCTGTTGACTTTGCATGCACAGTGAGGCAAGTCTTACTCCCCCTGCTAGGAGTGGGCTGAGAGGTATGCATTTGTATTCTTAACCCAGGTTGCACGCATCCGGAATATCTATGGAAAAAGCCCCTTTGTCTTTTTGCATACATTCAAATCCTTTTCATTTAAATATTCCTGTCCCACCCACACCATACCCAAATCTTATTGACATTGTTAGTGGTCAAGCAATGTTGGTCTTGCTATCCAACTGGGGAACATTTTACCCAAGGAAATCCTGTACATATACAATTCTCTAATGATATCCTCCTTTCCCTGAGACCCAGCTTCTCCTCTCAGCTCCTCCTCTTCCAAAATCAGCGATTTGTAACTCTGACTGATTTCAGAGACGATTTACTCTCACATCCAAGCCCTGAGGCTGTCTGAATGAGTATGTATAGTTAATGTTTACAAATACCTTACTAGTATGGCGCGTGCTCTCAAAATTGTAATGTACATCAAGGGATGTGTATATTATGCACTTAGTGATTCAAGCATACAACCCTTTTATTACAGAGAAATTTGTCAAATATAAGGATCTGTGGCTATTCTTATGTTTCCAAGTTACTTGCTTGTTAATTTTATGAAAAGCAGCCAGTAACCCGGGTTGGTGCTATTTGTTTCCTTTCTCATAGAGGTATTTTGACTTAGGAAATCATTTACATGATTATTCTAGGTTTTGAGAATGTTCCTTGCTCATTCAAGCAAGTGTAACATTCTTCTCATGAGTACAATACACAATAGAATTAATCATGAGAAATTAATATTCAAAAATATTAAAGTGTCAGTTCATAATGTTGGTACGATTAAATCAATCCTTTTTAATAGCTTCTTTTGTTGAGATTACACACCATGTTATCTCTCAAAAGGTTCTTTCAACATGGAAAGGGTCACACTCCAGTTAAAGCCACTTATCGGTTTATTTTGTGAGTGCCAAGGCAATTATTGATATTGTATGCTGGTCAACGGTTAGTTGGAAGTGCTGCTGAACCTGTACATTTGTCAAAGTAGGCACAGACACCCAATAATGACAAAAGATTGCATATAAAAAAAAAGTTGTAGGCCTTGCAGTCGGGTCCCCCGCCCCCCTTACAATGTCTGTAAAAACCCCAGCAAAGCCTTGTTGCATCCAACTCAACTGCGCCATATGGACAAATCACAATCAGTGTGATAGCAACTTTCCTGCAGGATACATATATTCATAATTTATTTTTATAAATACCAGATCTGCCATTACCGTGGGGGGTGGCGGGGTTGCTGCTGGTCTCATTCTACTTGTAACCATAAAGAAACAGCCCCCCCGTACCCACCTCTCTCTGGTTATGCTGCTGTCAGCAATGGCTGGGATGGGATGGCTCTAGCAAAGGTGAAGCGATGTGTTAGAGAAGGGGGTGGGAAGGGGAGGACAGTGTACGGAGGTCTGCAGAAACCACCCCGCCACCACATGGAACCCAAATAATAACTGCCTGTTCGGATTACTGCTTTAAGTGGCTCTCAAACTCCACATCTCCCCAAATAGCAGGGCAAAGAATTATGCATGGCATATTTTAAATTGCATACGACACATTAACACTTTAATGGAATGACTTGCAGTTGGGCAAAAAGTTATTTGAATTCAGTTGACCTTTATTATCATTCAAGTTATGTGATTGCTACCAACATTATGGCATAACAAGCTAGTGAACACTCTATGCCCAGCATGCCCCTGTGCTACTGAACTTTAGTCCTGCTTTTCTTCTATGCCGCGCACGCCCCCGTGCTACTGAACTTCAGTCTTGATTTTCTATGCCCAGCACACCCACGTGCTACTGAACTTTAGTCCTGCTTTTCTATGCCCAGCATGCACCCGTGCTACTGAACTTTAGTCCTGCTTTTCTATGCCCAGCATGCCCCCGTGCTACTGAACTTTAGTCCTGCTTTTCTATGCCCAGCACGCCCCCGTGATTCTGAACTTTAATCCTGCTATTCTATGCCCAGCATGCCCCTGTGCTCCTGAACTTCAGTCCTGCTTTTCTATGCCCAGCACGCCACCGTGCTACTGAACTTTACTCCTGCTTTTCTATGCCCAGAACGCCACCATGCTACTGAACTTTACTCCTGCTTTTCTATGCCCAGCACGCCCCCATGCTCCTGAACATCAGTCCTGCTTTTCTATGCCCAGCACGCCCCTGTGCTACTGAATTTTACTCCTGCTTTTCTATGCCCAGCACGCCCCCATGCTGCTGAACTTTACTTCTGCTCTTCTATGCCCAGCACGCCCCCATGCTACGGAACTTTAGCCCTGCTTTTCTATGCCCAGCACGCCCCGTGCAACTGAACTTTACTCCTGCTATTCTAGGCCGAGCACGCCCCGTGCTACTGAACTTTAGTCCTGCTTTTCTATGCCCAGCACGCCCTCATGCTACTGAACTTTAGTCCTGCTTTTCTATGCCCAGCACGCCCCCGTGCTACTGAACTTTAGTCCTGCTTTTCGATGCCCAGCACGCCCCCGTGCTACTGAACTTTACTCCTGATTTTCTATGCCCAGCACGCCCCTGTGCTACTGAACTTTAGTCCTGCTTTTCTATGCCGAGCACGCCCCCGTGATTCTGAACTTTAATCCTGCTATTCTATGCCCAGCATGCCCCTGTGCTCCTGAACTTCAGTCCTGCTTTTCTATGCCCAGCACGCCACCGTGCTACTGAACTTTACTCCTGCTTTTCTATGCCCAGAACGCCACCATGCTACTGAACTTTACTCCTGCTTTTCTATGCCCAGCACGCCCCCATGCTCCTGAACATCAGTCCTGCTTTTATATGCCCAGCACGCCCCTGTGCTACTGAATTTTACTCCTGCTTTTCTATGCCCAGCACGCCCCCATGCTGCTGAACTTTACTTCTGCTCTTCTATGCCCAGCACGCCCCCGTGCTACGGAACTTTAGCCCTGCTTTTCTATGCCCAGCACGCCCCGTGCAACTGAACTTTACTCCTGCTATTCTAGGCCGAGCACGCCCCGTGCTACTGAACTTTAGTCCTGCTTTTCTATGCCCAGCACGCCCTCATGCTACTGAACTTTAGCCCTGCTTTTCTATGCCCCGCACGGCCCGTGCTACTGAACTTTAGTCCTGCTCTTCTATGCCCAGCATGCCCCCGTGCTACTGAACTTTAGTCCTGCTTTTCTATGCCCCGCATGCCCCTGTGCTACTGAACTTTAGTCCTGCTTTTCTATGCCCAACACGCCGCGTGCTACTGACCTTTACTCCTGCTTTTCTATGCCCAGCACTCCCCGTGCTACTGAACTTTAGTCCTGCTTTTCTATGCCCCACACGCCCCTGTGCTACTGAACTTTACTCCTGCTTTTCTATGCCCAGCACGCCCCTGTGCTACTGAACTTTACTCCTGCTTTTCTATGCCCAGCACTCCCCCATGCTACTGAACTTTAGTCCTGATTTTCTATGCCCAGCACACCCCCGTGCTACTGAACTTTAGTCCTGCTTTTCTATGCCGAGCACGCCCCCGTGCTTCTGAACTTTAATCCTGCTATTCTATGCCCAGCACGCCCCTGTGCTCCTGAACTGCAGTCCTGCTTTTCTATGCCGAGCACGCCCCTGTGCTACTGAACTTTAGCCCTGCTTTTCTGTGCCCAGCACGCCCCGTGCAACTGAACTTTACTCCTGCTATTCTATGCCGAGCACGCCCCGTGCTACTGAACTTTAGTCCTGCTTTTCTATGCCCTGCACACCCCGTGCTACTGAACTTAAGTCCTGCTTTTCTATGCCCAGCATGCCCCCGTGCTACTGAACTTTAGTCCTGCTTTTCTATGCCCAACACGCCCCATGCACTGAACTTTACTCCTGCTTTTCTACGCCCAGCACGCCCCCGTGCTACTGAACTTTAGTCCTGCTTTTCTATGCTCTGCATGCCGCTGTGCTACTGAACTTTAGTCCTGCTTTTCTATGCCCTGCATGCCCCCGTGCTACTGAACTTTACTACTGCTTTTCTATGCCCAGCACTCCCTGTGCTACTGAACTTTAGTCCTGCTTTTCTATGCCCCACACGCCCCTGTGCTACTGAACTTTACTCCTGCTTTTCTATGCCCAGCACGCCCCTGTGCTACTGAACTTTACTCCTGCTTTTCTATGCCCAGCACACCCCCGTGCACCTGAATTTCAGTCCTGCTTTTCTATGCCCAGCACACCCCCGTACTACTGAACTTTACTCCTGCATTTCTATGCCCAGCACGCCCCCGTGCTACTGAACTTTAGTCCTGCTTTACGATGCCCAGCACGCCCCCGTGCTACTGAACTTTAGTCCTGCTTTTCGATGCCCAGCACGCCCCCGTGCTACTGAACTTTACTCCTGATTTTCTATGCCCAGCACGCCCCAGTGCTACTGAACTTTAGTCCTGCTTTTCTATGCCGAGCACGCCCCCGTGATTCTGAACTTTAATCCTGCTATTCTATGCCCAGCATGCCCCTGTGCTCCTGAACTTCAGTCATGCTTTTCTATGCCCAGCACGCCCCCGTGCTACTGAACTTTACTCCTGCTTTTCTATGTCCAGAACGCCACCATGCTACTAAACTTTACTCCTGCTTTTCTATGCCCAGCACGCCCCCATGCTCCTGAACATCAGTCCTGCTTTTCTATGCCCAGCACGCCCCTTTGCTACTGAATTTTACTCCTGCTTTTCTATGCCCAGCACGCCCCCATGCTGCTGAACTTTACTCCTGCTCTTCTATTCCCAGCACGCCCCCGTGCTACCAAACTTTAGCCCTGCTTTTCTATGCCCAGCACGCCCCGTGCAACTGAACTTTACTCCTGCTATTCTATGCCGAGCACGCCCCGTGCTACTGAACTTTAGTCCTGCTTTTCTATGCCCAGCACGCCCCCATGCTACTGAACTTTAGCCCTGCTTTTCTATGCCCCGCACGGCCCGTGCTACTGAACTTTAGTCCTGCTCTTCTATGCCCAGCATGCCCCCGTGCTACTGAACTTTAGTCCTGCTTTTCTATGCCCCGCATGCCCCTGTGCTACTGAACTTTAGTCCTGCTTTTCTATGCCCAACACGCCGCGTGCTACTGACCTTTACTCCTGCTTTTCTATGCCCAGCACTCCCCGTGCTACTGAACTTTAGTCCTGCTTTTCTATGCCCCACACGCCCCTGTGCTACTGAACTTTACTCCTGCTTTTCTATGCCCAGCACGCCCCTGTGCTACTGAACTTTACTCCTGCTTTTCTATGCCCAGCACACCCCTGTGCACCTGAATTTCAGTCCTGCTTTTCTATGCCTAGCACACCCCCGTGCTACTGAACTTTACTCCTGCTTTTAAATGCCCAGCACGCCCCGTGCTACTGAACTTTAGTCCTGCTTTTCGATGCCCAGCACGCCCCCGTGCTACTGAACTTTAGTCCTGATTTTCTATGCCCAGCACGCCCCTGTGCTACTGAACTTTAGTCCTGCTTTTCTATGCCGAGCACGCCCCCGTGCTACTGAACTTTAATCCTGCTATTCTATGCCCAGCACGCCCCTGTGCTCCTGAACTGCAGTCCTGCTTTTCTATGCCGAGCATGCCCCTGTGCTACTGAACTTTAGCCCTGCTTTTCTATGCCCAGCACGCCCCGTGCAACTGAACTTTACTCCCGCTATTCTATGCCGAGCACGCCCCGTGCTACTGAACTTTACTCCTGCTTTTCTATGCCCTGCACGCCCCCGTGCTACTGAACTTTAGTCCTGCTTTTCTATGCCCCGCACGCCCCGTGCTACCGAACTTAAGTCCTGCTTTTCTATGCCCTGCACGCCCCCGTGCTACTGAACTTTAGTCCTGCTTTTCTATGCCCAGCACACCCCGTGCTACTGAACTTTAGTCCTGCTTTTCTATGCCCAGACACCCCCGTGCTACTGACCTTTAGCCCTACTTTTCTATGCCCCGCACGCCCTCTTGCTACTGAACTTTAGTCCTGCTCTTCTATGCCCAGCACGCCCAGTGCTACTGAACTGTAGTCCTGCTCTTCTATGGCCAGCACGCCCCCGTGGCCTCACTTAAGAAATGTTTGAAATAAATGAAACCTAATTGCGAGCTTCTTTCAATGCAGAGAGCCATTCCATGCTGAGCGCCTTTTGACAATGACCTTCAGTCAGAGGCGAGCTGCATTCCTTGCTGAACTCTTACTGAAGGATTAGTATACTCCGAAGGTTATATGTGATGTTATCGGAGAAAACATCGAGGGTGTCTCGATATTTATTGGAGAAAAAAAAAATAAACACCCTCCCCAACATATTTCAGGACTGGTGCAATTATATTGTATTGTATTTGGTTATTTATATAGCGCTCTTTCCCCACTTGTGTGGCCTCAATGCGTTTTTTCCTCAGTTGGAACGCCCTTGGTGACCGTATTCGATGTGGTTGGAAATTCTAGGGAGTTTAGCTTAGATACATGTGTGCATGTTGCCGTTCTAAGACTTGGGTGGCTGGCAAGGCTCGACTAAGTAGCCCAAGAGAGGCCAGACACATGGGTGGGTGCTGTTGAGAGTTAGAGATAGATTGCTATTGTTGAGAGAGTCTATGTGAGGCCAGCTATACCGGTTTCCTTTTGGATGGTGGCTGCTGTATGCTAGTGGCAGAGGTGTTGAGGTACGTCAGGTGTTTCAGTCTGGACAAGCTTCAGTCCTAGAATATTTGTGGAAAATGTTAAACAGTGCCTTTAAAAAAAATATCGAGTTACCCTCGATATTATTTCCAGTGATAATATCACTGGATACCACTCCGAGCTGTTCGATTCCTAGGCATCCAGCTACAATACCCTGCCACACAAATCTTTGCAGCCATGCATCACAAGATACATGCGATACCTAACTCTAACCCTTGTGTATAGGCACGTTATAAATGCCATATCATATCATATCATAACCCGAGCATCCACTTTCCAACCTGTTATGGTGGTGGATGTAGTGCCAAACCCCATAAGAAATGAGCGTTTCTGTGAACAGAAGGTGTAGGTGCCCAGTAGTCCCAGGGAGTATCATCGATGGAGCAGGCACTTCTGTGTAGAGGTCATTTACCTTCATTTTTCTATTTTGATGCCATTCTTTCACAAACAGTGAAAGTGCCTCCTGGTTGCCGCTCAAGCGCTCAGGGTGCACCTAGTAGCATGAAACAGTGAATGCAAGCCAACCCATCAGCACTTCTATAACACTCATGGTACTTCCTTTAAGGGCTGGGAAATGTTTTTGGCGAACCTCAGAAACACCCGAATTTCCACTGATTTGGCCAAACTGAACTTTCTCAAACTTCCTTGATGGCTCATGTATGGTGGTTTGGGGGATGGTTCACCATACAGGTTATTTAATGGAGTTGTGTTTGGTTTGTGTGATCAGTCTTGTAGGCAGAGGCAGAAGCAGGAGCAGGAGGGGAACAAGGTAGTTGATGGAAAAGGGAACCAGTTGGATTTAGTGGAGGGAGAGGGAGAAAATTGAAGAAGCATAGGTTGGTCACTTTTTTCTGAAAATCCCAGGGTTGGACAGAGGGGGCCATGAGATTACCAATTCATTGACTGTCTCTTGGGGTGCAACACATGTTCCATGTTTATAGCGAGTACTATGGAGGAGAGAATCACAGTGGCCACCTTGCATGTCATACACTTCTTACTAAAAATATTGGACAAAGCAGCTTACCTGCAAGTCCAAAAATTCCTTGAGGATCACCGTCTTCTGGGCCTTCGGCAGTCTGGCTCTAGACCACGACATGGGACCGAAACGGCCCTCTCGACCTAAAAAATCAAATGGACGACATAAGAGACGCCGGCAAACCTGCGCTCCTTCTGCTCCTTAATTTATCGGCTGCGTTTGACCTCGTGGATCACAACACTCTTTGCCATCACCTCTCCATTGCAGCCATTTTCTCCCCCAAGGCGTGTGCGTGGATCACTTTGTTTCTACAGGAAAGGGCCATGAAAGTCTTCTCCGACTCAGCGTGTGCCTCTCCTAGTCACATTAAATGTGGGGTGCCTTAGGGCTCCTGCATTGCGCCTACCCTCTATTACCTGTTCACCAGGCTTCTCTTCAACCTTCTTGACACCCTGGGCTTCTCATACACCACCCAGGTGCTCATCCCTCTTACAGGTGACTATGAGGCAGGCAGGATTACCCTTAATTCCATTTTCTGCACTATCCAAGCCTGGATGGCAGAAAACTGGCTGTGCCTCAACAGTGAGAAAACCGAGGTTCTGCTAATTGGCTCACCAACCATTCTGGGTAACCTCAACAAGAACTACTGCTCCTTCACTATTGATAATATATCCATTGCTGTGTCCCAAATAGTCAAGACCTTGGGAGTCTATCTCAACTCCAATCTCACTATGAACAGGCAGGTCATTGCCATTGCCTCTTCCTCGGCCTACTACTCCTAACTGATCAATGCAGCAAGACCCTTCTTAAACTCACAGAACTGCCTTACCATTGCTAGGGCTATGATTGGTTCAAGATTGGATTATTGCAATGCTCTCCTTGGGGGTACAGCTAGCAAAAATATTGCTAAACTCTAATTGGTCCAGAACAATGCCCTCAGGGCCACCACAGGATTCTCAAAAAAGGATCACATCTCCGACCTGAGAAGACAGGTCCACTGGCTTCCCATTAAGGAGAGAATCATCTTCAAAATCCTTTCCCTTATGGACAAATGCCTCCATGATTTGGCACCCCCTTACCTGACCCAGCGCATAGCCATGCCATCATCCTCTTGGCTGTCCAGACTGGCCTATACCAACCTGATTTCCATGCCCAAAACCCGCAGAGTACATGCAGGTGGCTCCAGCTTCCCAGCCATGGCTGCCACACACTGTAACGCCTTACCTACGCACCTCAGGGGAATCGAGTCTCACCTAGCCTTCTGCAAAGCCATCAAAACTAGGCTATTTGTCTGATCTGTTAACTCCTCGTGCTCACTCTGTACACCCGGAAATATACCCAACTGTATCTTGTGTATTTTGTGACCTAACACCTCCCTATTGTAACCAAGTAACCACATGATGTAACCGTAATCTTGCCTACGTACACTTTCATGTAAAAGTGCCTTGATGCCTTTGGGCTGTAGTGCGCTCTACAAATGTAAAACAATAAAATAAAATAAAATAAAAAATACACAGATTATTAATGTGTTAGATAAGATGAACAAGAAAGAAGCTACCTATAGGAACATACAAAAGTGTAGAGAGGGACTGTACCATGAGCATTTTGTGCTGCTTTCTAGTCGTTTGCTGAAAGTCATATTTAGGTGTGCGTTTAAATCTGTGCAGTGACTTTCATCCACTGCGCACCTCCTTCATCTGGGCCTGCGTGGCTGCTAGGCCACCTAGTGAGTTATGTGTTCCCTGGGAAGCTCCCCTGTCTGCCTCTCTCTCCTCTCTGCTACTCCCATGGAACTCTCCATCACCCCTATCTATTCCCACTGCTATTCTATAACCTATCCTATCTGTCTACGAAGTCTGGAAGCAAAAAGCCCTCCTGGCCTCTAATCCAGGCCTACCTGCAGCTGACACCTATGTCAATGCTACTTACAGGCAGACTATCACTGACATCCTCTTTTCTGTCCCTTCCCCTTATCTATGGACTTGCCACCTGGTCTCCACTCTTTCCCCTTTTTCCTCCTCTCCCCTTAATAGGGGCTCCAGATGGGAAGTACTCTTGGCATATTTCTCATCCTTTAGGTACATCATTAATGTCTATCACAATGGAAGTGTCATGGCCCAAAGCTCTCAATCTACTCTCCTCCTCGCTTATCCTGCTACACCCTCCTTCTTCCTCTCCTCTAACCTTTCCACCACCACCGATCGGTACTACGCCCTGAACCCCCCCAGAAAACCTTCAAAGGTGGCAATCAGCTTCACTTAGCTACTCAGAGTGCTTGTTCTGCCGTCAAAGACTCCTCTGACATATGTGTCCTTCTTGTAGACTTTGACCTCAACGTCCTCGCCATGGTATCCAGTTAATATGTCGAAAAAATAATTTCGAATGACAAAAATGTCAAAAATATTATACCTAAAAAAAAATGTTTGAATGTCTTATTTTTTAATTATGTTTGAAATGGGGGAATCCCCCATTTCAAACAAAAACAAAACACAATCGAAATGTTTTTTTTTTTTAGGTATAATTTTTTCGACATTTTGGCATTTGAAATTATGTAATTCGAAATAGTCACTATAAACCCCTAGCCATTCCTGAGATGTGGTTCAATGCCAGCTCTGTCACTAATCTTGACACTCTCCTTCCTGAGGCCAACAAAATCCTCTCCAAACCCCGAACCAATAGGCCAGGAGGTGGAGTTGCCTTGATTTTCCCTGAGTGGGTCCCTGCTTTTATCCTACCTACTCAATCCTACACTTCTTTTGAATGCCTTGTCTGTAGGTTTGGGGTCATGACTACTCTCTCTCCCACCCTTGCTACTATCTACAAGCCTGCAGCCCCTATTTCCCTCTTCCTCTCTGTTTGGGCCGACATTGACTCCTCCCTCTCGCCCTCTTCCTCCAAACTCCTCCTTGGTGATTTCAATATCCACCTCCACTCTCTTGAATCAGCCACCTCACAGTTATGTGTCCTCTGTGAATCCCTCTCTCTCACCATTCTTCCTTCCAGCCCAACCCACTCAGCCCGTCACACTCTGGACACCCTCATCTCTGGCGACATCCCTATCTCCAACCTGGTCACTACCCTCACCCCCCTGGTCTGCTCACATTCTCCTCT
This sequence comes from Ambystoma mexicanum, assembly GCF_040938575.1. Classification (NCBI taxonomy): domain Eukaryota; kingdom Metazoa; phylum Chordata; class Amphibia; order Caudata; family Ambystomatidae; genus Ambystoma; species Ambystoma mexicanum. The sequence goes on along the minus strand of NC_090925.1, from coordinate 754,115,386 downwards.
ACTCCCACTTGGGGTCCCTTGGTCCTCTATCTGAGCCACCCCCAGCAGCCCAGCACTGCCAGACTCCTTTGGCATCATTCGACCGATAAAGTGAGGATCCGTTATGGCTTTTGCTTTCACTTTCATCCCCCCACCACCCCTGCTCCTGACTCTTCCTCTGACTCTGTCCTTGCCAACCTGCACCTCTCCATGTCTAAAACCCTCAATATCCTTGCCCCTGTCATGAGATTCCGCCTAAAACCTGACTCCAAGAGAAATGGCTGGTACAATTTCGATCAAGCGTCTATGTAAGTGGTAGACCTCGGGCTCACCCTCTGACAAACTGGCCTATCGCTAGCTCCAAAGGCAAAATTGTTTCTCAATTCGCTCCAAGAAGAGGGCCCACATCCAAGCCTGCCTCTCTGGAGCCGCAAACAACACAGCTGAACTTGTCAGAATCTGCAAGAAACTCGGCAATCCACTGCAGTCTCCACCTCTCTCCTTCCCTCCCAGGCCCTCTGCACGACATTGACCTGCCATTTCTCATCTAAAACACAGGACATCCTGTCCTCACTCTGCTCCGCCCCCATTTCTACTCCCGCTCCTGCTCTCCTGCCTTCCTTGGCTCTCCTCCTTCCACCCCCACACTCTCTTTCCCCCTGCCCATAGCACCAGATGAGGCCCCTAAAGTTGTCCACTCTATGAAGATCTCCTCCAAATCCATCATCAGGAAATGAAGACACGCCTGAAAAAGCAAAGTAATACAGCCTCCCTGAAGATTGATGGAGTCATGAAAACATGCGTTTGGAAGAGAAGCTAAACTTTTCTGGCAAAAGAGCGCCTGCCTTACCCATTTTTAAACATTGTTCCAGGAGCCAAGGCTCAAAAGGCAGCAGCAGCAGGGCCATCATGCCTTACAATGGAGAGCCACAACCATGGCTTTCCCCCTCCCCCATCAAGGGGAAGATTTGTGCTATGGAGGGAGTTGTTTCCAGTCACCTGCAAGAAAAATAAAGTGCGAAAAATACAAGTACCAGAATCCTTAGAGTCAATTAACCTGCCACACCTGAAAAGGAAATGAAGACACGCTTGAAAAAGCAAAGTAATGCAGCCTCCCTGAAGATTGATGGAGTCATGAAAACGTGCGTTTGGAGGACAAGCTAAACTTGACTGGCAACAGAGCGCCTGCCTTACCAATTTTTAAACATTGAGCAGAACCACCTCCGGTTCCCGGAAGAAACACAAGACCTTCCTTTTCGCTTCTGCTTTCTCTCTTCCTCTCCCCTGCTGATGCACCTGACGGCTCTGCGCACTGGTCACCTGGTCCCCCTCTGATTTCGGCCCCAGGCTCCTGCATATCCAGTTGCCAAAGGCACTGCCTCTGGGTTCCCCAGTCCTTAAGCGCCTTTATCTGCGACCCTTCAGTCCCTTCTCTCTGCACTTAAGAGTCACCCGCTGGCTGCACTTATAAGTTAACTGCACTTCCCTCTTCCCCTCCCCCCTGGAACTTCTCCCCTTCACCCTTCCCGCACTTGCACAATCTGAATGACATAAGGCCTAGTAAGATCATTATTTTGTCCTCCCTTTGTTTCCCCCTCCTTGTCATGTCACGCCTAGAAACACTTGTGTACAGGCGCATTATGAATGCCACATCATTTTGTAAACTCTTACTCAAGAGTCGCCCCTTCCAGGGCTCATCACGCTGCTAAGTGTATGTTAATTGTCAGGGTAGCAGGTGCACAGCTGATAACTATGATGACTCTTTACCCAGGACTCTGGGCTAGGACTCATGTCAAAAGAAGGGTGGTCTACTGGCCACCTTACACTAGTAGAGAATAAAGTATTATTATTGAATTAGTAAATGAGATGGTCTAGTCAGGGTTGTCTAACTCCAGGCCTCAAGGGCAGGATCCATGCTGGGTTTTCAGGATACCCCTCATTAATATTCATGAGGTAAATTTGCATACATTGATTCTAAATGTCTGCACATTTTTCCTCATGAATATAAATGAGGGATACCCTGAAAAAACATCAGGATTCTGGCCATCGAGATCCAGAGTTTGACACACTCTATCTTCATTTACCTGGCCATTTAGATGACAAAAGCTATAGGCAGTGGAATCTAAAGGCCAATGCTTGAATGCATAGCACATCTTATTTGGACAGGTACTTATTACAATAGCGTCTGGAATGTTATATATACGGAATCAGGCAACTGAGAGGCCACCTGACCCTCCGAGGTGACAGACCGCCTGGCCATCACAGAGGAAAGACCACCTGACTCTTCCAGCTGAGAGGATGGCTGGGCCTACTAACTGAGAGTTCATCTGGCTTTCCTAAGGAAGAGACCGCCTCCCCCTCAAAGGTGGGAGACCTTCCAGTTGTGGGGAGGGCTGGTTCTCCCAGGTGAGAGACTGTTGGACCCTCCCAGTTGAGAGGCCACCTGACCCACATTGATGGTGGAATCCACAAACTATCGAACTTGCTGCTGAACACAGGAGAGAAGAAGATGACTATTTGGCAGAAATGGCAACGCTTACAGCGCATTTTGCTCCAAGCTAAAAGATTCAATCTTAGGCCTGCCCGGCGAATCACTGTAATCATGCCCATGTCCAACACCTGGGTCCCCACGCAAACTTGATGGCTGGGAGGACAAAGTCAGGATGCAAGCCATTCATGGTTAAGGTTCCTGAGGCTGGGAAGACACATCCTGAAATTGATATGGGTACCGCACAACAAAGGTAGAGAACTGGATAGAACAATGAGCAGGTAGCCATCCAGGACTCCAGTGTGAAGCCTGGCCGGTGAGTGTGCACACAGTGTCTGATGCCAAAAACTGACCTTGAGGACACAGGAGCAGTCAAGACAAAAATAGAAGACCAACCTTCCACATTAATGGGGGGTAACTGTACAATGAAGGTGGAGGTGGTAAGCATGGATTAGAGGCCTACTGGGTGCTGGGACGTAAATGTCAAACTGTGGGTCGGGGGCAACTTTGCAGTACTTTGGTGGAAAGTCAACCCAAGGCAGAGCAAACAAAGGCAGAAGCAACCGGGAAGTCACCTGCGCCCAGACGTCAGCAGTAATTGACACTTTGGTGCTGGGAATGTCTGCCAGAGGCCACATTTGTTCAACAGAGGTAAATCCCACCTCTTCAACAGAAGGGAAGCTGTTAACGGCACAACACCCCGCTTGTATTGAGAGGTCAAACTTGAAGCAATACAGGTACTGATTCTCAATGGAATATACCAGAATGGGCAGGATCAAAGAATTGCAGGTTGGACACAACGGCGAGGATCGCGTGAGATTCATAGTAGGGCCAGCAATACCAGCAATACCAAAAGCTCTATCACAGGAAGACATTCCCCACAAAAAGGAGGATTAACATCTCAACAACAATGCCTAGACCAACCCTCCTCCAGAAGATAAAATGCTTCCTTTTACCCGAGGACTTCAGAACCACAGTCCATGCCCTGGTAATCTCCCACATCAAGGGGGAAAAATTGCCCTCCTCATCAGCGTTCTGGCAATGTCCAACATGACTCATAACATGAAACAAAACATTCAACCACATTTCTCCCATCCGAAGGGAGCAGGGTTGGCTTTCCATCCCAGGCAGAAAACTACTTAAGACAGCCTGCATTACCTATAAGGCAGCCAGCACTTGTACACCTGCGTATCAAGCTGCAAAACCCTGAAGCTCAAGAGGACCATTCTCCTCCAGGTGCCACCCGTCGCAAGGCTCGAGATAAAACTGGCGTGCAAAGGTAATAAAGGAAACAGGCCTTCTCTTGCTACGCCCCTGCCTATTGGAACACCATCCCAGTGGCAATTCAGAACACGCCAATGCTCTTGTAGTTCGCGAATGGAATCCATATGTAGAGGAGGTCACAGACAAGACCTACACCCCTCCCCCTCATCTCGAGGTACCAGGAGCATACTCGCCAAGGTATGTGACGTATGAAGAGCAAATGAACCTACAAAGAGCTGCAGCGGGACTCTGCCCAGTATACATCAGAAGATCCATACCGGTTGAAGCACCCATAACCAGACAACCCTGGGCAACACAGTACCCTATCAGACAGCCATACCAGCTGCTAAGACTAAATGAGGAGTACCTACACACGGTCCACGAAGAGACCCCAAAAGCCTTAATGGAAGGCCAGTGGAAATGACACAAGGGCCTGAACAGATTCGAGAACGAACAAGAGCAGCTATCGAAGATAACACGCCAGTGCGAGTAACTACGAAATTGAATGGAATGTACGCAGAGAAGAGACAATGTTACAATGTGAGGAAACAGTGTTACGAAACAAGATGGAAGCAACTGCCCTGTTAAACATGTGTAAATAGGCTTGAAACTCAAGATGCTAAGAAATAGATACTGCTTGCAATGCTTAGTAGAAGATAGAGCGGCAAGCGGCAACCGTATATCTCCCTCAATGAGGCACATTATATAAGTGCGACTCCATTTTGTAAAAGCAGAAAGGTACCCAGGCGGCCAGAGGCCGGACAGGCCAAGTTTCGAAACCCAGCCAAAGGCAAGAGAAAGCCGAATCGAAACTCAACAAAGAGCGGCTCATGCCTAGGAAATCGAGGTCAACCAGAGAAGGGGAGGAGAGCGTCAGCTCACAAGACTCCAACTTCAGAGCATACCAGCCTGCCTCATGAAGGTCAAGATAAGGGGGGGCCATGCAGGTGGCTAGGCCGACATAGAATTAAATACAGTAAAAGCTGGAAACTGAAGCAGATTCAAGGTGAACTAACACGTGACCAGCCAGGCGCGAAGAAGTACCATTGCCTGATGTCATCCAGGACCCGAGGATGCCATAACTTTTCCCGATAAGAGACTACAGTTTCGAGGCCATCCTTAGCCAACTAATTGACACGTCGCCCTAAAACACTGATTGATGGAAGGGAGGCAGGGTGTAACTTGGGACACCAGGCACAGGGGTGTCTATTCTGCATGCTGCTAGTTAAAGTGGAGATTTATGTTTAGGGGTGTAACCTGACCAATCACAATGGACCAAGTTATCTGGAGTCCTATAGATATTGTAGGACATCGTAGTTGTAATGATGTCTATCATGCGTGATGTAGAGGGATGGGCGTAGATGCCCACCCGATAAGAGTTATCCAATCCACATGCCCTATTATCATATACAGATATAACACCTATACTTAAGTTACCTTTCCTAACCAATTATATTGCATTGTGATTTTTGTAAAGTTAGACGTCAGGAATGACGATTTCTGCCTATAAGAAGTGCTGTCCGACTGAAGTTCGAGGAAGTTGGAGCGAGACAGGTGATCGCACTACAGCTGATTCCCATTTGTTTCCCTGTTTGATGTATGTATCATTAAACGGACTTCCCTTTGCCAAACTACTGAGTCCTCGTTATTGAGTCGTGTTGGAGTAAGCAAGTCCTGCACCCCCTGTCCTCACATAGTGCAGCTATCTTGTCTTACAAGTTCTAGAGGGTGAGTGCTGACCAAGGGCCCGTCAGCAAATTCCTCTCCTCCTGAACACTTGGTAGCGTGAGGATGGTTACGGCCAGCGATTATAGATTATCGATTGAAATAGTCGTAAGACACCCTTAGACCGAAGGCACGAAGTAACTCTGGGCATTCGGTAAGATCACAAGTCCTTTCGCCATTCCGGCTGAGTAGACTGAGAAGCTTCCCGTGGACAATGATAGAGTAAAAATTTCAAAAAATCTGCAGTGGGTCTGAAGGAACCCGCCTTTCCAAGCATAACCCTTCTCATTCTCACGGGCAGCGGATCGGACGAAAACCTTAAAAGCAGGAAGAAGCGGGGGCGGTGATCCCGAAGTTCCAGAGAGGAAACGATGCGATCGGTGAGTAAAGCAATAAAACTCGTTACTTTGGCAAATGTCATGTAGGCATTAGAGCCAGTAAGTGAAAGGTAACAGAGGGTGGTGGAGAAACAATAAAATAGTTAGAAGTAGAGAATACTGTGTATATATATAGGGGGTAATGACTCGAGCATAAGGAATAAAACGTAAAGAATATCAGGGGGGCACCTGAAGTAAAAACGTAAGGAATACCGGAGGGGCACCCGAGAAGAATAAAACATAAGGAATACCAGGGGGGCACCTAAGCAAAAACATAAAGATTTGCCTTGTTCCTACGCTTTAAAGAGTGGTCAGAAGGAACGTGAACCCAGAGCCCACAGTGGGGGGACAATTTAGGCTACGATGACGTTTAAAGACGTCATAAAAGGGGTTCGTTCAAATCCCATGACGGGGTATTAATTAGAAGGCAGGTATACGTATGACCAGCTGGTGTCTGTCTAGTCTGTCAAACGTCTGTCATATGTGTTCTGGTATATGTCGAATGTAAAATAATTGTGTTGGTGATTGTTTGAAATGCATTTTGGATTTACACGATTCTGTAACTGAGAGCGAATCGCCACTGAATTGATGAGTTTTGAGTAAATTATTGGTATAATATTTGGCGGGAAAAGATTGGATTAGAGCTTGCGTATTTGGTGCTCACTCATACTATTAAAAGAGTAAAAGAACTGTATAATTATTGTTGGTGACGAAATTAAGAATGGAGGAAGTTACCCTGCTTGTGCATTTATGCAAGCAACTGCCCAAGCATGCAACAAAGCTGAAGAAATATAGCCAGGAGTGGGTTAAAGGCACCGCAAATAAGATGTTTATACCGTGGCCCCAGAACGGGTCCCTCTCTAAGGCTGTTTTACAGCATATGACCACCTTCCTACATGCCACATATACTGGCAAAAAGCTAGAGAAATGTCTTGCTATGCTGGAACTGTGGAAAATGTTTAAAGAAACTAAGGTGGAAGAACCACCCGCAGATTGGATATTAAATGTATGTGCAGAGGGGGGTGAGACGCCTACCACGCCATCTGCCCCACCTGAGCCAGCTATCGAAGGAAGTAAGGCAGAGGGTCTTTACCTGCTAAGAGAACTTAAGGCAGCCACAGGGTACAGCAACCCGGCATATGAGTCACCTGCATGCAGTGGTGCCGACATCAAAGAAAAAGAGCAGGAAAGTAATCTTGCCTCCCTAGTCCCGAGGGACAAGGAGAGACGTGGTGATGAAGGAAAAGATCAGATACAGAGTAGTACATCTCTTGAGAGAGAGGGAAAGAAGCAGAAAGGAAGTAGCGAGTTAGCCTTCGCGAAGGACGAGTGGATGGGAGGTCAGATATTGCTAAAACGTGATGGTAAAGGGAGTGATGACATAAGACCGGGGGAATGGTCTGATGAGGTGTTGAGAAAGGAAAAGGAGAAAGAAAAGGACATGAAAGACGAGAGGGTAAGAAAGAAGGATAGGTTAACGCGAGAACAACTATATTGCGAAGAGCAAGGAATACCGCTCAGTCGCACACAGTGCGCAGCCTATGAGAAATACAGGCAGAATATGCTAAAGTTGGAGGAAGAAAGGAGAGTGCACGAAAGGAAAGTAAAGAAGCGAGAAGACGAGGAAAGTAGAAGGGCAAAGGAATGTAGAAATGAACGGATGAGGGAAGTAGATAAGGCTAGAAAAGAAGCAAAGAAGTGAAAGGAAATAGATGAAGAAGCAGAAGTACAGACAGAGGGCACGAGATCTAGAATATTTACAACAGGAAGTTAAAAAACCCAATCCTGTTGTAGAAGACATAGAAGAATTTTTTCCTGCAAGCGATGCGGTACCAGGTACAAGCGGGACAAATATTGAAGATGACTTTGACACCAGAAGCATCAGGGAAACGATTGATAAAATTTATGATGAGATGGGGTTGGAACTAATTTCCCAAGGGGGAAGGGAGGATGAGCGCTTCGAGAGCACTCAGCTATATGACACTGAGGATGTCAGCCGAATTAGTGGGAGCAGGGGACTGACCCTAGACAGGCTAGAGATTGGGCAGAACGAAGAAGATGCAAGAAGTTGTGTAAACTGGGAGTATTCAGGATCTGACTCCGGTGAGGAAACGGAGGAAGTGGCACATAACGAAGGGAGACGGTGCGGAAAACGACTCCCAAGGGATCGAGAAGTACGATGGTCGGATGCTAGAGGGTCCACAAGTAGGGCACCAAAGTCCGCTGGACAATCTAGCCGACATGAAGAAACACCCCACGGTCGGAGGAGGGCATCGGCGCCTGCCTATGCGGACAGGTTAAGGGCATTGCCAGGTAGACGGCAAGGTGGGAACGTAACCCCGGCGATAGACCCGGGTACTATGGGGAAAGAGAAAGTGGACTGTGCATTCCAATTCCCGTTACTAGCAAAGGGGGTAGCAAGACCACAATATATTCCATGGCCACGCATGGACCGAGAACATCTTAAAAATAAGCTTCCAATGCTGACATCAGGAGCCGGAAAGTGGATACATGAGTTAGGGAAAATGACGGGGGTGTCACCCTAGCCATAGGGGACATTAAGGGGCTGTCTAATTGCTATACTGGGTGAAAGAGCAGACGACGTGTGGAAAAGGGCAGGCTACCCTAGGGTAACCATAACTGACACCTCCCATGATGGAGCGCCATTCAATAACTGCAAGGCAGTAGTGTGGAAAGTGCTGCGTACGCTATATCCAGACACGTCTGATATGGGAGCTATAATGACTCAAAAAATGAAAGAGTCAGAGGATCCGTTGCTTTATACCCAGAATTTTCAAGACGCGTGTGTGCTCGAAACGCATGAATCTTGGACGAAATCCATCCCTGTATTCTACCATACATTGTGCCAATGGTTACCAGAACCGGTGCAAAAACAGCTCAAGAAATTGGTAGGCATCGAAGCTAAACCATGGGCCGAAATACAATTGACAATCGCGCACTATTGTAGATTGCTACAGGAAAAGAATCGGAAGGCAACGCGTAAGGGGGAGGAGGCAAAGCTGGTGCAAAGGAAGCTCTCAAAGAATGCTCTCGAGGGAGCAATGCTCACCAGCCCGGCCGAACCAAGCATACAGCAAGCGACTAACCCATCGCAGAATAATCAAAGTAGCACAGGATTTTACCCGAGGGGAAGGGTTTTGGAAATAGAGGATGGCAGAGTAATCAGGGAGGGTTTTGAGGTAACCAAGGAGGTTTTCAGAATGTTCAAGGCGGCTTCCAGAACACTAGATGGGCAATCCAACTATGCCAGATGGACAGATGGCCCGACCACCGCCAGTATATTGGCTCTGTGGAATGACTGGACACGTGGCACGCATGTGCAGAAGTCATGGCATGAGGCAAAATAACCAAGGGATGGGGGCAGGCATGGTGAATCAACCTGCCATCCCGCAACAGGGCGGTGCCCAAAATTACACGGTGCAGCAGCAGGCGGCAGGCTTGCAGCAAGGTGCGCAGCAAGTGGTTCAACCACCGAACATGGGGAATATGCCACAAGGACAACCCACAAGGACAACCCCAGCAGGCACTGCCGCAGATGGCTCAGGGCAATAATCCCAGAGGGGGGAATTAACCCTGGAAATGGGGGAAACCAACAAGTGTACAGTGGACCGAACCTATAAATAAAATAGGACAGCTCACGGGAGACTCTGATGTGTTCTATCCTATCAGTGACACCAGACCCTAATAGGGAGCCTAGGGTGAATGTCACCATAGGGGGTAAAGAAATTTCCTTCCTAGTTGACACAGGTGCAACGCGTTCGTTCATACGAGAAGGAACATTTTCCTTGTCCGGCGAGGCCATAGATACCCAGAGTTTCACTGGAGCTCATAGTAGCGTTCCCTTTACAGATGAACTCCCAGTCTCAGTGGGAGAGCGCGAAATGAATGTACCTCTATTATACTCACGCTAGACCCCAGTAAATATTCTGGGTCGGGACCTGATGACTAAATTAAACATGACCATCTCATTTACCGAGGATGTGTAGTATGCTCCACCCCAGGAATGCATTATTCAAACGTGTGTGAAATGATCAGAGCATACTCAGGACGTATAGCTATGAGAGATATACCGTTAGAACCAGAAGTCTTTGCATATGGCGTGCGGGTGCTCATGGCGGGATTGACAGGCCTCGCAGACAAAACTATGAGAACCCCTCATGAGTTTCTATTCAGACCTAGAATACCCATGCACGAAGAGGAGGGACAAGTATTTCCCTTGGTAATACAATCTGCCGCAGTGCGAGGAAAAGTGGTATTGGTTGAAGGATATGACGATGAAGGCAGACAATGGTATGCGATCATTGCCATTGAGGAAGGGTATCGTGTGACTGACGTCACCGATGACGATCTGTTCGAAGAACACCCTGACCTAGAAGAGACAAGGGACATGGCCCAAGTGCCTGCCATAGTATGGACTACAGGGCCGTATGATGTAGGTCTCCTAAAAGGGGCGGGTGAAGTGAAAATCAAATTGAAACCAGGAGCAATTTTACCACGAGCGCGACAATATCCCATGTCCAGAGAGGCTGATGAAAGAATCGCGAAAACAATCTCTGCCATGATGGAGCAGGGCATCCTATTGACGTCAGAATCACCTTGCAACACAGTGATTTACCCTGTCAAAAAATCAAAAGGAGGGTCTTGGCGTTTAATCCAAGAGTTACGAGCATTAAACGATATAGTTGAAGCCGAATTGCCTCTAGTCCCTAATCCATATACAATTCTGTGCAACATACCCACTGAGGCAAAATATTTCACGGTGATCGATTTGAAAAATGCGTTCTTCTCAATCCCGTTGCACCGTGACTCTCAAGGCCTGACGTCATTTACCTTGAGACAAATGCACCTGAAAAGTACGAGGTTGCCACAGGGGTACTGTGAGTCTCCATTCATTTTCAACAGAGTCCTGCAGATGGACCTAAGCAATATTGTGGTGGACAGTGTTGTTTTGCAGTATGTAGATGACATTCTGATCTGCAGCACCACTGAAGAGCAATGCGGGCGCGATTCTGTCCAACTATTGACTATACTGGCTGAGAAGGGATACAAGGTTGATAAGGAAAAGTTGCAGTACTGCCAACAGGAGGTGTTGTACATAGGGCAACTGATCTCACATGAGGGAAAGAAGGTAACCCCAAAAAGAGCTGAAGCCATCATGAACACGGCCAAGCCACGCACGATAAAACAAATGCAAAGCTTCTTAGGCCTGTGCAATTATGTCCGAGCATGGTTCTTTGACTACAGCTCGTATACCAAGCCCTTGCTTCAGGCCCTAAAAAAGGCCCAGACAATAAGGGAACATATCGAGAGGAATGAAGCAATGGAGAAAGGGTCTACAAAACTCAAAGGGCCAATTTGTAAGGCCCCAGTCCTCGGGATCCCTAATTACGCAGAGGAATTCTACTTGTTCTCACATACCAATGGCAGCTTTATGACAGCAGTGCTTGCACAGCGAACCTCGCTGGGGTACAAACCCCTAGCATATTACAGCGGGAATCTGGACCCAGTCATGAAGGGCCACTTCCTGTGCGAACAAAACCTAGCTGCTGCCGCATTCGCTATCCAAAAGGCATTGTCCATTGTGATGGGATGCTCCATGACATTGTATGTTGAACATTCACTGTTTGCCATACTAGAGAAGCCAAAGGGCACACTGACATCTCAAAGAGCATCCGCCTATGAGGTGATTATCTCCAACCCATCGATCAAAATAGTGCGATGTAAAACTGTGAACCCTGCTACAGTCATAGCTGAACCAGTCACAGAGGGAGAACCTAGACACGACTGTGTGAACTATAAGGAATTCTATGATGAGATCCCCAGTGTAAAAGAGAATGCCCTGGTGAGTGGGGAGATCGTCTTTATTGACGGGTCTTCAAGAATCGACCAAGAAGACCGACAAAGGTATACAGGCGTTGCCGTGATAAAACACCTAGAGAATGGGGAGTTTCGAGTAATCGTTAGTGCATTATTACCATCTCATTATTCGGCACAAGCTACAGAGCTGGTGGCATTGATACTCGCCATTGAGAATCATGCAGACCAGGAAGTAACTGTGTACAGTGACTCAGCCTATGTGACGTCCACAGTACATGCAGGACTAGCGTGCTGGAAAAGGAGGGGCTACCTCCGAGCAGATGGCACACCAGTGCAAAATGCAGCCTTATTGGACAGGCTGATAAAAGCACTACAGCTCCCAGTGGGCATAGCGGTCGTGAAATGCGCCGCTCATACCAAGGGGACAGATTTCGTGCCACGCGGAAATCATGAAGCGGACACGGAAGCCAAACGCATGGCATCCAAAACTGAAACAATCATGGACGTGGAGGTGGCACGTACCCATGAACGAATGACGGTAGCGCAAGCCACAGCGGAGGCCTATAGCAATATGGGACAGACCCAGCTAATGGAGCTCCAGGGGGAGGCACCACAAGAGAAGAAGAATTTATGGAAGCATCGAGGGTGTTCTTTAAACCCCTCTGATGGGCTGTGGAGGCAAGACAGCACTGGTAAACCAGTAATGCCTGTCGCCCTCCTAAAGGTAGCATTAGAACAACTGCACTACCCCATCCACATGACAAAAGAAAATCTTGCTGCAACGCTCGCAGAAGACTGGTTCACGCCGACTTTAGCAGAGCATGTTGCATTTTTCATGTTAAACTGCATTATCTGCCAGCAATTCACCGCTGGGCACACATTAAAAGTAGTGAGAGGAATCATTCCCAGACCAAATGGACCATTCCAGCACTTACATATCGACTACGTCGACATCATTCAAGTGTGCAACGGGTACAGGTATTTAATTGTGGTGGTGTGTCCCTTCTCTAGATGGATAGAAGCAGGCCCCTGTACACACTCCAACGCTGCCTGTGCTGCTAAGTTCCTGGTGAGAAAAGTGTTCCCTAGATGGGGGTTGTGCGAGGTAATGAGATCAGATAATGGGGCCCACTTTGTAAATTCAGTGTTCGAACATATTAGTTCATTGCTTGGTATAAAGCACAAGTTCTCGTCGGCGTATCATCCAGAGAGGAATGGGATATGTAAATGGATCAACGGCTTGCTTAAAGAGAGGATAGCCAAGTTGAAGCTCACATTAAGAAAGGGATGGCTGCGCTGCCTACCACTGGCAATATATGCACTTCGGAACCAACCAGGCTCCGACCATCACCTCACGCTGCACAAGATAGTTACAGGCAGAAGGATGAGGACCCCTCTTACCCCCAGAGATAGAGCTAGTTGTGATGATAGTTGTGATGCCCAGCTGACTAGGGAGGTTCTGGGAACAGAGATGCAAAGGTACCTGAACTGTTTTTTTTTTTTTTTAAACTTTTATTTTTATTGTACTTGGTCAATACAATCACCTGGTTGCAGAGTCATCATAATCATACACATAACATTTTACAATACTAATCACTATACGGTATCTGACTGTTCAAGTTCGCTCTTTTCGGCTAGTTATTGTTTGTATCTGCCCCAAATGTTCTTCGGGCGCGAGGCTGGGAGCACAGTGTCAATATACAATTCCTCCATGTCGTTTGCCCAAGCCATGTCCCTTTCCCAATCCGCTTTAGTAGGGGGATGTGCACTTTTCCACTTGAGGAGGATCGCTCTTTTGGCGAGGAGCAGGCTTACATTCAATAGCTTCCGCCATTTCGGATTCATTTTTTCAATTGACCCCAACAGGCACATTCGTGGGGTCCACTCCAGAGGGTGGTCTGCCATTTCATCTATTGCCTGACATATTGCTTCCCAGTACCCCCTCAGCACGCCACACTCCCAAAGCATATGGTAAATGTCAGCATTGTCCGCGTGGCATCTCGGGCATTTCCCTGTCATGGTTGGAGATATGCGTTTGAGTTTCACAGGGGTGTAGTGTGTTCTCTGAAGAATTTTATAATGGATTAACCTATATTTGGAGTTGCAGGATATCTGTTTCACGAGTGCACAATATTGAGACCACTCCTCGTCCCCTATCTCATCACCAAGGTCTTGTTCCCATTTGGCCTTAGCTGTACGCTGCTCTAATGGGCGTGTCTGAAGTATGGTTTTATACAGTGTGGAAGCTGATATCTTTTGGAGTCCCCCCATAAACATGTATCCCAGACCCATGTCAACTGGGGGTTCATTGGGGAAGGTCGGCCACATATTCTGTATGGCTGCCCGCAGACCTGTATATTGTCGTCTGACCGTAGGAGTGTTACCCACCGCCTCCCTGATATCCTCCCATTGAATGAATTGCCCATCCACAAATATTTGACCCCATTGTGTTATGCCCTTAGAGGACCAGTGGCGAGCCGTCTCTCCCTCTATGTTAAAAGGAGCCTGAGGTATACCCCAGAGCGGCATACATGGGTGATAGATATATCCTTTCGATATTGTACATATCCACTATCTTGGCCCATGCAGTGATCACCACTTTAGATGGTCTCAGGGAGTTATAATGCTTAACACCGGGCCTCGTAATTTGGGGAAGTGCCAGTATGGCCTCTTTTTCCAGTTGGTTTGGTACCGGGCCTGCCGGATTGATAAATGCCGTCGCCCATTGGGCCGCATGCTGTGCCTGAGCGCTCAGGTAGTAGAGTTCGAAATCTGGTGCCATCAAGCCACCAGCCACATAGTCGTTTGTAAGTGTCCTCCAGCTCACCCTCGGATGGCCGCCCCACACAAATGAGGCGCACGCGCCCGACATTTTAGCGAATAGAGCCCGCCCAGGCCAAACCGGCACCGTGCTAAACAAGTAGAACAGCTTTGGGAGAATTATCATTTTCACTAGTGCGATCCTACCCATCATGGATACAGGGAGGGCCCCCCAGCGCTTCAGTTTCAAACACAATGAATCTGCCAATAGGTTATAATTTAATGCGCGAGACAGCTGTGCGTTCCGAGCTATCCGTGCTCCCAGATACAGAATATGCGTCGGGCACCACTGCAGCCCATGCAGGTCACGTGGCCTACCCATGGCTTCAGTGATAGGGAACACTTCTGATTTATTAGGATTAAGTCTTAGTCCTGAGAGTCCACCAAACCGCTCCACAACGGCCAGGACCCTCCCCAGTGTTCTGTCCGGATCTCTCAGGTATAGCAGAATGTCATCTGCGTAAAGGTTTATGATGTGCAGTGCAGCCCCTATTTTTAGCCCGTAAGCGCTGGAGTGGGCCCTCAGTGCGTCCGCCAATGGTTCTATTATTAGGGCAAACAGTAATGGTGAGAGAGGGCAACCATGTCTCGTGCCCCCCTGGAGCTCAAACAGCTCCGTCAGGGTACCGTTAATTCTAATTCTGGCCTGCGGGCACGAGTACAGCAACTTCACCCATTTCATGGAGTTCGGTCCAAATCCATAATTTCGCATCACCCCGAACAGGAAAGGCCAGGACACCGTATCGAAAGCTTTGCGCATATCCAGCGATACTGCTATCGCCTGCTGTTCTGGGGGGGTCGCGGCCAGGACCTCGTGGCATCTCCTAATATTAGTTGCAGAGGATCTGCCGGTAATGAATCCGGCCTGATCTTCGTGGACCATGAATGGCATCCATGGTGTCAACCTTGTGGCAAGTATCTTTGCTAATAATTTTGCATCCGTATTGATTAGTGACAGAGGTCTATAAGACCCGCAGTCCTCTGGGGGTTTACCTGTCTTAAGCAATAGCGTTATCACCGCTTCCCTTGTAGTCGCCGGGAGCTCCCCCCCTTCCAAAGCCTTGGTCCACATAGCCAGTAATCTGGGCGCCAGGAGGAGCTTAAATTCTTTGTAAAATTCTGCACTAAGGCCATCTGTACCCGGGGCCTTCCCATTCGGGAGAGCTTCGATTGCCCCAATCACTTCCGCCTCAGTTATCGGGGCCTCCAACACCTCTCTCGTGCTTTCAGCCAGAAGTGTCGTCGGGATACGGGAGAGATATTGCTCAATCTCCCCTTCAGTGGCGTCAGATTGGGGCGAGTACAGTTCTTCATAGAATTTATGAAACGTGGAACGTATCTTGCCCTGATCAGTGGTGACCGTGGCCTCCGCCGTTATTATACATGAGATGTCGGTCGATCCCCTCTCCCCCTTCACAGCTCTAGCCAACAACCTCCCCGGGCGTTCGCTTTCTTCGTAGCGGCGAGCGGCCGCCGGTCTATCAAAATAGCGGATCTCTTGGTCAGCAGCCTCATTGAATTCATCTAGTTTATTTTTCACCTCTAACGTGAGTTGAGGTGTCGGTTGAAGCTCATATTGAGATTGTATCGAAGCTATTTGTGTTTCAAGGCATTGCATCCTATTCCTTATGTCTTTGAGGATGCCGCTCGATATGGATGCCCCTCTAATATACACCTTGAATGCTTGCCACAGTGTCGCCTGGGTAGACACTGAGTTGTTGTTAAATGCAAAATATTCCTGTATGTGCTGATCCAACGCGTTCTTGTAGACCAGATCATGCAGCGTCGCTGGTTTGAACCTCCACGGAGGTCTACTCACTGCTTCGCCAGGTATTCGCAGGTCTAGTAAGATTGGGGAATGGTCAGAGTACGTCCTGGGCAGCATCTGTGCTTCGAATACCCAGGCTAACACCGCACTATCCAGCAGCCACATATCTATCCTGGAATGCATGTCATGCACCGTGGAGTAATACGTGTATCCCCTCTCAGAGGGGTGTAATGTCCTCCACGCGTCTTTTAGTCCCAGGTCTGCCATATGAGCCATTATTGCCTGGACGGCTTTAGATAAAGTTCTCGCTTGTGTCGAGGTGGGATCAATGTCCACATTTAAAATGGTATTAAATCCCCCCCGCAAATCAGGTGGGCTGCTGGATAATATGCCAGGATCCCAAAGAGTTCGGTGTAAAACTCTGGGTCGTCCAGGTTGGGCCTGTAGACATTTAGGAGAACAACCTCTTTATCTTGTAAATTGCCATGTACCAGAACATATCTACCCCCCTGATCACACCTCACTTCCTTGCACATAAATCGAAGGGTTCTGTGTACCAGTATTGCTGCCCCTCTAGCCCTATTCGAGTAAGTAGTGAAGTATTGGTGGGTTCCCCACTTCGGCGCTAGTTGTTCCCCGTGTTGTGAGCCAATGTGTGTTTCCTGTAGGAATAGAATCTGTGGGGTATGTCTGTTAATGTATGCCATAATTTTCCTCTTCTTAACCCTAGAGCCCAGGCCTCGAACATTCCAACTCATAATTCTGATGTTCTCAGAGTTCGTTCCAGCCATCCCATTCAATGTGATTGCATTGTCTATCTGCAAACAAGTGTTTCATATTATTTCCATTTGTGCCAGCGTGTTGTAACCTCGTGCTTTTAACTTTCTCCCCATACCGAACATAACACGTCCCCAACTCCCTCCTGACCCCACCGCCCCCCACCCTCACAGCACCCCAAACTTCTACTGTGCTCAAAGAATCCCCCTCCCTCCCACTAACTTTTAGCATATGCACCTGCAGCTGGGGGGCCTGCGGAGATTCCCAGGGCCTATGCTCTTCCTAACTTTGAATGCGATTAATCGGATCCAGCATTACTCTCTCACATGTTAATGGCAGCGGGGAATATTACCAAGTAGCATAACCTTTACATAATGATTTCCCACCTTTGTGAGTGTCCCCGTCCTGGGGAAGCTGTTGATATATGTGAAGCGGCCTCGCGATGCCGCCCTCCGTTGAACCGTCCTCAGAGAAGTCATTCCTGACTAGTGTCCTCGGTGTTCCCCGCCGCCGCAGGGATATGCGTCTCCACAAAATTGGCGGCTTCCTCAGGGAAGGTGAAGAAATGGACCTTGTTTTTATACAGGATCTTCAGTCTCGCCGGGTAGAGCATTGCATATTGGACTTGTCGGTCTCGTAGCAGTTTCTTGACTCCAGTAAATTGTTTCCTTTCTTGCTGTACCGCCAGTGTAAAATCGGGGAAGATCCGTATCACACTGGCCTCCCACCTCAGTTCTTGCTTCTCTCTTGCCGCCCGTAGTATCATGTCTCTATCCCTGTAGTTAAGCACACGCGCAATTATTGGTCTCGGGTATGCTCCGGGTTTCGGCTTTGGAGCCATGGATCTGTGTGCACACTCTATTAGGAACATGGGCGACCATCCTGGGTCACCCAGCACTGCGCGAAGGAGGGCCTCGACTCCCTTCTCAATAGAGCCCTTCATCGCCTCTTCAGGCACACCTAAAATGCGAATATTGTTGCGTCTCGACCTCGCCTCCAAGTCCTCGCATTTAGACTTAACAGTTCCTAATTCAATCGCCATTGTTGACACCGTGCTTTTCAGGGTTTCGAGCGCGTCTTCCGCGCCTGATATTCTGGTTTCCGCTTCGGTGATGCGTGTCGTTGTTGTATCCAATTTAGCCTTGATGGATGCCACATTAGCAGTGATCCCGTCCAATTTATCGTTCAGGGCACTGAACCCCTGCTGCATTGCGAGAAACACCGCTTGAGGGTCCATCTGAGCTTGCGGTGGCGCATGTTGGTCTGGAGTGGTCGCCGGTAGCTCCATCTGTGGTATAGTTTCCTTCTGGATATTTGTGGTGTACTTGTCGATAGCCCCCCTGCTCTTCTTGGATCCTAGGTTCTTGGGCATTATCTGTTGCTTTTTATGGTTTGATCGCCTCTGGTCACCACAACCTACTCAATATCCGTTAGGCGGGTACCTCCGTCCGGGGAAGCGTCCCCAGTGCCAACGGACGTTCCCCTTGGTGGGCCTGGCCGGCGGACCAATATACCCCGATTGCGTAGGGGCCTACGTCCCAATGATTACTCCTCGCAGGCCGTCACTCCCTGGTTCACGTTGTCGCGGGGTCGGGGCCCACCTCATAGGCAGCGCCGGTATCCCACTTATCTGTTGTGTGCCGACTGAACGATGACCGCTTCAGCGGTGTCCCCCCAGACGGTCGGGGGGGCGGGCGTCCCTCTCTCTGCAGCGCACTTCCAGCAGGTGTGGGGCGGAGTGATTTTGGGTTCTCAATGTTCAGGTCGTGCGTTGTCGAGTCGCGGGGGGGGGCCACAGGGTCGAGGGACCGTGTCACCCGCAGCGCTGGGGTCGCCACCAAGAAGAGTCTATGAGCCTCAGGGTTGAGGGCCGCGTCCGTGGGGTGCTGTTATTACCCCACCGCGGCCCAACTCAGGAGTATCGTGTGATCAGATCGGCGGGCGGCAGAGAAGTGCAGCAGTCGGTCCCATCGTCCGGATGTAGGGCAAGGTCTCTGTGCTCAGCCGTGGCCGTCGAAGGGCGGAGGGGAAGGCCGAGGGGAGCCGCTATGTCCAGCAGGTGTGGGAGGGCGGAGCAGCGCGGGGGGAGGCCCGCAATGAAGGTTCTTCCGCGTCCAGGCCGCGGGTTGTGCTTGTTTTCTCCCGGGCTCCTCCCCTCCTCCTCCGGCCCGAGCAGAGGCCCCGCTCGCGGTCAACCCCTAGAGCCGCCGCAACTCGGGATACCAGCTAGCGTTCTCCCCCAAAATGCACCACCACGTAGCACAGCTGCTACCACACCATCCGTGCGTCGCCTTGGTGGAACCGGACCCGTTGTGCGGATATATTTGGAATCCGGCCCTGGTTCACTCCGGAGCTCACACAGAAGCGGCCATCTTCTCCTGTGCGCAACAGCGCCCCCAGGTACCTGAACTGTTTGACATCCAGTACCTCTGTCATTTCAGGCCAACTGCAGCGACGGCAAAAAGGGAGTGGCGCAGCACAAAACGCAGCAGGAAGTGCTGAAGCAGACATCGAACAAGGTGTACATGTGCCCCTCGTCTTCCCTGGTGACATCATTTTGGTGAAGAACTTTACCAGGAAAAGGTGGGACGAGCCAAGATTGAATTGCCCTTTCATTGTAGAAGACTGCACCCTGGGGGCGCTGTTGTGCGTCGAACAAGATGGCCGCCTGAAACGTGAGCTCCGTGGCAGGCAGATCGCTCAATCCTGATCTTGGGCATTTACGATCTACAACTTGTACCAGACTGCTACGATTCGCGAGCTGAATCCCGAAGAAAATCGGCACCGGTAACCCTGTAATCGGGAACTGCCGCGACCATCCCCCATCACCCGCGAATCTGCGTGCCGAAATCCGGCACTCGAGGAGAGTCAGACGGTCCAGGCCCTCGGTACCGTAACACCCCGCCACCCCTGTGGAGGCCCGTGTGGCGATGGAACACCTCTGAGTCGACGACCGGGAGCGAACCACGAGATTGCTTGGGCCATACGGCGCCGGCGCGGAGCACTGCAGATACTAGAACTGTAACCACTCGTGTGCTGGACCCGCGCCCAAGCTGGGCGGCTCCTACTCAGGCCCTCATCGACTCCTATATCAGCCTTCACCCTGCTGTCTCCCTCGCTGGGCCCCCCCCTTCAACGAGATTTCAGCGCCCGGGGTAGAGCTGCGGCACACCAATGGACGCCAGGTGCTGCGCTCCCCCGCTGTCGTGGACTGGGTTGCAAGACCCTTGGCGCCTACGAGGTACGTGGGGGTTGGGGATGCTGATAACCCCTGGCAGTCCTGAAGCAGAGAGAGGGACAAATCGATGCGTTGCTCCGCGGGGGTCACCAACCATCCACACCCGATAGAGGACGGCTTGCTCCTGCCGAGCGACGTGCTGTGACCCTCTCGGTGCGGCGCAGACCGCACTAGATTCTTGTCTGCACTTGGAGGGGCCCGAATCCCCCTGGGGGCTGTACCTCGTTGATCCTGTCCGTGGAGGCGAGGGACACCATCGGCTCTCCCTCTTCTCTCCGGAGTCACATTGCCGCCACAATGACTAAAGGGACTGGGAAAAAAACAGAGCTCCATAAACATGTTCACGAAGACTCCGGTCGGCCCTGCTGAGGAGGTCTCCGAGCAGGCCCCTGGAACTACCTCATCCCTTGCTACCTCAGAATCTCAGAACATGATGGACTTTATCCGTGAGGGTTTTACCACGCTCCATTCGAAGTTAGATGACATGAATGGCACTATCTCCTCTATCAAGGCCCACATTGAGAGGACTGACAGTCGAGTGTTGGAGGTCGAAACCAGGGTGAGCTCTGCCGAGGACGGTCTGGGGGTGCTGCGTTCAGAGGTCACGGCTCTATCCAACCGCGTCCTTGAGGTGGAAAAGAAAAATGAGGACTTGGAATCTCGCTCGAGGCGTAACAACCTTCGTATCATTGAGGTCCCTGAGAGTGGCATCGGAGAGCCGATGGAAGACTTTGTGGAACACACATTACTGTCGCTTCTGGATTCACCAAAGCTCTCTCTGCAGTTTGCTATAGAGCGGGCACACCGGGCCCTGATGCCTAAACCCAAGCCGGGTGCACCTCCGCGACCCATTATAGCTTGTGTCCTTAACTTCCGAGACCGCGATGCCCTACTTAGAGCCGTAAGACTCAAAGGTGAACTTCTACTGGATGGAGCAAGGATACACCTATAGCCTGACTTCTCGGTGGCTGTCCAGCGGGAGCGCAAGACTTTCTTGGCTGTGAAAAGAAGGCTTAGGGATCACAGAGTCAAATACTCCATGTTATACCCCGCTAAGCTACGAGTGGAGCACAACAATCAGGTGTCATTCTTCACGATTCCGGAGGAGGCCTCCAGGTTTATCGACGATCATTTCCCAGGTTGTCCTTCCTCCCCAGCTATTCCTCTACAACTACTCGGCGTGCCCGTTGGGGCGGCGCCGACACCGGCTTTCCCCCGACGCCAAGAATATACCACACTTGTACTTCTCAACAATTGTTAGTTGCATTACTCTGCATGACTGTGCCAAGGTAAATTGTGCCAAGTATAGTTGTCAAGTCACATCCGAAGCTTCATTGTAGGTACCATGTTCTCGCTGGATCTGCCACAGGCCCAGAGCGGCATCATCAGTCCGGCCCACAGGCCCCCAGGCGTTGATGCCACTGGTTTGGATTTGGTTAAGGGGTTTTGGGGTTGTCATTCCTCTTGTTGGGGGAGGGGTGTGGGTGGGTTGTGATGGGTGTTTTGTTATAAAAAAGTTTGGCGTTGGCAGCGAGGGCCGACCGCAGGGTAATGCAGTGTTAATGGGGCTACAGGGCTGCTACATCCGCCCACTGGACATTATCATCCCTGCGATATGAGCGTCACCGCTCCTCTGACGGAGAACAATCTAACCTTCATGAGCTGGAATGTGAGGGGACTGGGAAATTTTTAAAAAAATGAGACCATATAGCTGCAAGTGGAACCAAGATCCTTTTCTTACAAGAGACACATGCGCGTTCTGAACATTGTTTGAGATTTGCCAGAACATGGGGCCCCCAGAGATACTTCACCAACTTTTCTACTCAAAGTCATGGGGTTATGACTATTATTCATAAGAGTCTTAAATTTACACTCATTTCTTCACAAAAAGACCCCCAGGGTAGATATGTACTACTCCATGCTACACTCCAGAATAGGGAGGGGATCTTGCTGAACATCTATGGCCCCAACATAGATGACCCGGAGTTCTTCACACACCTCACATCCCTCCTAGATGGTTTCCCTTTGGTTCCTATCCTCTGGGGTGGGGACTTCAACACCATTTTTGATACAGTCCTTGACAGATCTGGGTCCAGGCCCCGCCAACTTACATGGGCAGCCTAAGCTACACTGTCGTCCCTCCCCCGCCTTGCAGTTGTAGACGCATGGAGACTACTCTACCCTGATTCCCGTGTCTATTCCTTTTACTCTTCAGTCCATGATTTCTATTCCCGAATTGATAGGTGGGTAATCTCTGATGTATTGATCAAAAATGTGGTACAATTAACGATCCTCCCTAGGACCCTATCTGACCACTCCCCGGTGACCATCACCATGGGCTGGGAACTGGGCGGTGACCGTACAAGACGCTGGAGGATGAAACCTCATTCTCCCCTTGACCCTCTGTTCAGATCGGAGCTCGAGGTAGCCATTGAGGAGTATTTCGAAATAAACAAGGACTCGGTGTCCTCCCAGGCCACCCTATGGGAGGCCTTCAAGGCATATATTAGGGGCATAGCACTGTCCAAAGAGAGTGGCATACTTAGAACAATTCGAAGGGATATCGCTGTCAGCGAAACCAAACTGTCGACCCTGGAGGCCCAGTGCTCGCGGTCCTCAACCCCTGCGACCCTTGCAGCTATAGGAGTGGAGCTGGATGTTTTTCGCTCCCTGGCGGAACGGGAACAAAAATTCCTAGATAGCCCCGGCCTGGCGAGGTGATACGGAGAGGGCGAGCGCCCTGGCCGCTTCCTTGCTAGACTCATCCGTCATAAGCTGGGTGCTCCACATATACCTGGGATTGTTCGTTCGGATGGCTCCTTAGCTACCACGTCACAGGCCATCAACTCGGAGTTCTTCGCTTTCTACGAAGCCCTATACTCCAATTCAGACAAGGCCACGGAGGCGGAGGTGGACTCCTATCTTACGGCTCTCCCCCTAACGGTCCTCTCTCCCGAGACCGCTGGTTCCCTTGATTCTCCACTCACCCTGGAAGAGTTTACGGAGGCCATAGACTCTCTCTCCTCGGGGAAGGCCCCCGGCTCTGATGGCATCCCGGTTGAATTCTATAAATGTTATAAGACTCTCTTACTCCCTCACTTAATAGCTCTCTGGGAGGAATCGGTAGAGGCAGGCACACTCCCCTCATCACTCCATGAAGCCACAATTACGGTACTGCTCAAACCTGGTAAACCTGCCGCACAGTGTAGCTCATATCGCCCACTTTCCCTCATAAACTGTGACACAAAAATGTTTGCTAAAATGTTAGCGACCAGGCTTGCTCCCTGTATGCCATCTATTATACACCCGGACCAGGCAGGGTTCATTCCAGGCCACTCCACCGCTCTGAACATTAGACAGCTCTTTAATATAATCAGCAGGATCAGCCCCAATGTGCAGGCGGTCGCCGCAACCCTCGACATGCAGAAGGCGTTCGATTCAGTCTCTTGGAGATACCTCTGGCGGGTGCTCGAACAATGCAAATTCAGGACGGTTTTTCGCTCCTGGGTCAAGGTACTTTACTCAGGGCCTGTGGCCAGTGTCCGCACGGAGGACAGATGCTCCCCATTCTTTAATATTGCCAGGGGAACGAGACAGGGGTGTCCATTCTCTCCTCTGATCTTCACTTTAGCGATAGAACCTTTCGCCACATGCTTCGACAACTTCACTCGCACACAGGGCTTCGCTCGGCGGGTCAAGCCGATATTGTATCCCTCTACGCTGATGATGCACTCCTTCTTGTGCGGTCCCCCTCCACTAATTTACCCCCGATATTGAAAGATGTTACCCACTTCGGGTACATCTCAGGCCTCAAGGTGAACTGCACAAATCTACGCTCTTTCCGCTCACGGAATGCACCCTTCCCCCCCCCTGACACTATGGGGTTCTTATGGGCGCAATCGAAGTTCACATATCTGGGGATTGAAATAACACGTCAGTTTGAGACGTCCCTCGAGGAGAACTATCAAAACTACCTTGCGCATCTGGCAACTAAGACTCTGGCATGGAGCAAATTGCCGATCTCCCTGGCGGGTAGAATAGGGTTATTAAAAATGATAGTACTACCCCAACTACTATACAGGTTCACCAACGTCCCCCTGTGGCTGGGCGAGGTTTTCTTCCAAGCATTGGCACGCAGCATCAACTCTTTTCTGTGGCATTCGGGCGCGGTCAGGCTCAAGCTCGGGACCTTGTCCACCCCGATGGCTGACGGCGGCTTTGGGGCCCCCGATTTTCTTAAATACTGGTTGGTCTCTCAAATCCAATACACGTCCTACTGGTTTAACACAGCAGACCCTCCTCCACATGTTAGACTTGAAAGGCTGGCGGTCAGCGACCGAGACATCCGCTCCCTGGTGATACAGCCCATTCCTTTTTCACGGGATACACTGAATCCGGTGGCTTGCACCTCCCTGGCGCTAACGAAAACGTGGAAATTGCTAGATACTCCTCATCCATTTCATGGCAATCTCCCACTGTGGAACTTTCTCCCCGGGATCCAACGAGTATCGCCGTCGACTGCGCGCAGATGGCCTGAGGCGGGATACGAGTTGCTCCGTGACGTATTCGAGCAGGGTAGCTTTGTTGCGTGGCCCGACCTGCCGCTGCCCTTGAGGGGTGGCCCGAGTGCATGGCTTCAGTATTCAGCTCTACGTAAAACCCTTAATAGAAACTATCCCATGTTTCCAGCAATGCCACCGGATGATCCCGCTATCGAAGAACTGACTTCCCCCACACCTACCAGAGGGAAAATATCTAGGCTACACACAATGATGCAATCCAGAACCACTCTGAAATTCACTGGGCTAAGGCGGGCGTGGGAGGAGGACCTCTGGGTGGAGGTGACGGACGAGCGCTGGACTCACATGTGTGCCCGAATACACCAGGTATCTTTCAATTCCCGTTTTAAATTGATTCAACTAAAGGTGTTGCATAGGTTTCATTATACCCCGAGCAGGTTGCATCGTATGCTTAGTGATCACTCCCCAAGATGCCCCAGGTGTGGGCAGGATGGCGCTGACTATATGCACATGATCTGGGCCTGCCCCCGCCTCTCTCAATTTTGGGAGACGGTGTTCACAACCGTATCTGCTATACTCGATCAATCTATCAACCCCTCTCCAATGAAGGGCCTATTCCATGACTTTCCAGAGCTACCCCGAAATTCCAAGAAACTGGCCGGCCTTTGCATGCTCCTTGCGGTACGAGCCATTCTGCTTTGCTGGCTTTGCCCCGCACCCCCCACGCATGCGCAATGGCTCAGGGCTCTCACATGGGCCTCAGACACTGAGGCCTAGGGATGTCTGGATCCAGTTTCGCTCCTATATGTCAGATTTAAATGCGGCACCTGATACAACTTCCCCAACTACTACACCCACTCATGCGGGTGATCAATCCTGAGCCAAGGGCTCTCTTATACTGCGTTTGCACTGTATGCGTCCTTGATGGAAAATGTTAATACTAGATGCACTGACTGTATGACTGTACTGGTTTAACTGTTCCTACCTTGTGCTTACCTTGTGTATTGTTCGCCTGTGTTCTGCTGCCAAGCTGTTTAATAAAAAAAGGTTTAAAAAAAAAAAAGAAGACTGCACCCCCTCCGCCGTCAAGCTCCAGAGCAGAAAGCCATGGATCTTCCTAAATGACATTAAACCCTACATAGGAGAGAGCCCTCCTGCTGCATCCAACTACGAAGAAGCAACAGACAACAGGGATGAACCTCAGCACGTGCAGACAAGATCCATGGCGAGGAAGAAGGACGCATGAGCAGAAAACCAAGACAAAGAACCCGAATGCAAGTGTGGCATAAAACTGGGCAGGTTCTCCAAGCAAAGGGGGATAAGGACATAACGAACACTCTGGACATCCCAGTTGCAGGGTAAAGGGAAGCACAATCAAAGCCACAACAACATTGATAAAAATGAACTGCTGAAAGCACGACATGCCCAAAGTGATAGAAGAATCAAGACCCTGATAGACTGTAACCAAAACCTTGCCTGAGAGTGCAACGCAGTATCCTGAAGCAACCAGTATCAAGACTTTAATCACAGAATTCATGGTACATTCCAGCAGAAATCTCAAGTGGGATGTGCTAACCTACTTTCAACTCGTGGTGTTATCATACCTGTCACTCATAGGGAGAGGAGCCAGTGTCACAGACTTTATTTGAGATCCTGCAAACAATAAGGTAATCCGGCAGCTGCTGACTGTCATAACGGAAGCCTTCATCAAACTGCCCGAGCACAGCGAAGAGGACACTAATGCTCCCACCTCAAGTGATCATTGATGAACTTACATATACCCTATTTTTCTGCATCATAGAGGAATGCCCAGGACTCGCTCGGAGAACCACAGATACCCTTACGTCTATCAGAGATCCGAGAAACAATGAATTTCTCAACCAAGTATGGTATAAATTGAATTACGTGGTAGCAATCCACGCAGCAGGAAAGTGTAAAAACTGTGCGAATCAAAAAAAAAGCTTGTGATCAGGACACAACCAAACAGGGCAAATGTCCCTATCACCCGAGGACACACGGCTGGCACAGAATGTCCTGTTTAGATTAGTCACACACTATCCAGAGATGGTGGGGAGGCCTGCAGATGTTGACGTCATCACCTTTCTTAGAGATCCGGCCAACATCCCACACATGGGCACACTTCTCCATGGAATAATGCTCCAAGTGGAGCTGTCCAACTTCCAGCGTGAATTCCTAAGAAGATTCCAGTGAGACCTTTAGCCAAGGGACAGATCGAGGAGACAAAGACTGTTCACGCTGCAAGAAAGGCCTGTGATCCAGAGGCTAGAAAATCAGAGCAAATGTCATTAACACCAGAAGACAACTAATATGCATACCGTGTTTTCTTCCACCTCATTGAAAACTTTCCAGAACTAGTGGGTAGACCCAGCAATGTTGACATACCCGCATTCCTCAGTAATCCAGCAAAAAAACGCAACTGAACAGGCTCCTGAGGGCTATTGCAGCACAACTAAGAAGCAATTATGGCCATCCACTGCTGAGGAGAGCCTTAGAAGGTGGAAATCCAAAATAGAACTTTGTCGTCATCATTTCACTGTGGAGCAGATAGAGATAAGAGACACTGTTCTTCAACTTGTCGCCGAGAGACCAAACGAAAGGAGCATAAAAGAGATCCAGTTTCTGGACCTCAGAATATACGTGAGGAATGACATCCTAGAGTGCTCACTATTCAGAAAACCTACGGATAGAAACACACTGCTTCATTTCTCGAGTTTCCATCCGAGGGGAGTAAAAGAGAATCTTCCGTATGGTCAATTTCTGCGACTGCGCAGAAATTGTACATCTATTACTGAATATACCACCCACGCAGATAATCTCAAAATGCATTTGGTGGCAAGGGGTTACCCAAGTAAATTGGTCTCCAAGGCGGCCAAAGAGCGAGATTCACCCCTAGGGAATGCCTCCTCACCCCAAAAGCACATACTACTGAAGAAAAACTTGTCTGTGTGCTGCCTTATTCGACGCATACGTATGCAGTCAAGAAATTGATCAAGAAATTTTGGCCTTTGGTCAAATTGGAACTGAGCGACGAACCAATACCCCTTTTTGCCATGACTAGACAGAAAAATTTGAGGGACCTGTTTGTGCATGCAAAATCACAGGTTTCCCGAAACAGAACCACGGGTTGGGATCTCCGCCCATTGGTGGGACACTTCCCCTGTGGGGGCTGTTCTGTCTGCACATATACCAAAAAAATCAAAGAATTTCAGGTGAGAGACAGAAAATGGGATATCCGTGGCATGACTAACTGCAAAACTCCTAACGCTATATACTGTATCCAGTGTCCATGTGGCCTTAAGTATGTTGGCCAGACTTCGAGACCAACCCACACACGTATAGTAGAACACAGATCACGTATCAGGTGTAAGAACATTAACGCACCACTAGTATCTCACTATATGGAATATGGTCACTCCCCTGAGGACCTTTATTGGTGGATTTTGGAAGCTCTCCCTAGACAAAACATCTCGCCACGCAGCCTGCACTTGGCAGAGGCCAGGTGGATACATCGGCTAGATACAATTGAACGGAGTCTTAATGAGAGCAACCCTACACGATGGTGATTGTTATCATCCTGGTCTCGGTTCCTTTGTGGGCCCCCGTCTGTGAACTAGGGTATTCCCGCCTTTGCATATTAGGTTCGAGCCATCTGGCTCATCTCTTTGCTGCTTTTCACTTTAAATATGTTTATTTACTCTCTTTATCATTATTCTTTCGTTTTTAGTTTTAGGTTTGCTTAGGCATTCCTTTTACCCATTTAGTGGTACGAGATTGAGGGCATTCTTTATAGCCTGATTTATGACCCCTTATTACTTCATATCTCACGGCGTGACGTTGGGTTTAATTAGCCCCTCAGTGTGGGGCTTAGTAAAAGTTCCATCGACACTTTTGCAATTTATCCCTGGTCGTCGGGTTCAGTTTCTAGTCCCATTTCTTTGTCTATGCATGGGCTCTGCATATAGACACCAGTACTCTAGACTACCAGGTGTCCTTCCTTTGTTTCTATGGACCTACAGTCGGCGCGCGTACACCGCTTCTCCCGTGCTGGGTTATGCGGATGATATAACACCGCGGACACGGGGTGTCAAGGTAAAGGCTTTCTACAAAGTCATGTTCGGCGCCTTTCTCGCAGAGTTGAGCAGCGTTTCCCAGGTAGGCGCCGCATTCTAAAGTCACGAGTCACCATGTCCGTATGCCCGATATATGGGTCATGTTGCTAAGGGCATGTACCACGCGCTTTATGTAAACACCCCTGCACACGGCTCTCCACGTATTTCCAAGCTGTGTAATTTTCATTATCTATGAGCGATTAGCACGTATAGATCCTCTATTCATGATTGCACAGCCAAGTTAATCTGGCTTTTTCTGTTCCTTTGTTTCCAGCCTAGGAACGTTTACGGGAGGACGCCCGACTATATAGTTGCCCCGGACCACTGAATTTGGCTACATGGACGTTTGATCCACATGACAGTGAACAGAGGCTTACCCGTTGAGGGCACACCCAGTCCCCCCATCTAGGTGAGCATGGGTGGGGCTCCTTGCAGGGCTCAGGGCTAGATTTGTAGTCCATTTGGGGTCGATATCTCCCCCCTTTGACTAGGGCGTCATTGTTCTATGCCTTTCTTGTCCCTATGTCTGCAGACCAGGAGGTTCTTTTCCCTTTACGCCGCCTCGGTGGCAGCAACTTTACTTCTGGAGGACCGTTTCTCTTTTTTCTAAGTAAGTTGAGGGCCCATTCAGCCCCTTCCTCCTCTCTTTTTCTACATATACACTGCTTTGGGGCGCTATGGGGCTTTTAGCCTTGGGTTCGGTCTTTTGGGGCACTCGACACACCGGTCTTTGGGCACAGGATCACCACACACAACCTTGTTGGGGATCTTATTTCATTGGTTGTTTTAATTTTCTCTTGCCCTTCACCGTTTTTAGGTGGAAGGTGCTCTCAATATAGATATCACCACACTGGGTAGGTGTTGGTTTTGTGTTTTTTTCTCTGTACACAGTAGTTTGGTGTTGCGTTGGTGGAGGTTTTTTCTTTTAGCCTCACGTTTCGATAATTTCATTTCTTCAGCAGCCGTCTTTATAGGCACTGATTTTATAAAATGTTCTTTATTCATTTGATAGTAAAGCTAAATCTTTATCACATCTACAGAGCTCCATCTCCTTTGGGGTCCTGATGAAGGCAGTATAACTGATGTCCTGCCGAAGACCTGGGATGTGTATTTTTAGTCAAGTACAATTCTTGTCATGCATAATCAATTTTGGAATATTTATTAGGTGACACTACACTATGTTTTGGAGGACTTCTGTGACTTATTAGCCAGATAGGGCCAGGAAGACAGTGGTTTGTGCCCTCTTTCCTCCATACTATAGAATTGTCTTTGTGTCACCTTTTGTTTCATGATTAAATCACTAAAATGCCATCAGATGTATATATACATCTCCCATATTGATATATGTATTCAAGTGGCTTTTTTTTTTATATTTTTGTGTAAACGTAGGACCAATGGCATATGTAATAAATTATTACTTTCTTGTACAAAATGACAAACACTGTGTATTATATTTTACATTCTGTGTGGTGATGAAAACAGCATATGGAATGGGGCCTAGTATGAGCTAAAACTGGGCTATCAAATTAGTTGCTGAATGGTTCATTTGGGGGACTCCCCTATGTGTGTTCATCTTGTTACTCATTTGTCCCCTGTATGCCTTTTGAGTATTCTTCCCTTGTGTGGTAACACTCTGCAAGAAAGGCCTGTGATCCAGAGGCTAGAAAATCAGAGCAAATGTCATTAACACCAGAAGACAACTAATATGCATACCGTGTTTTCTTCCACCTCATTGAAAACTTTCCAGAACTAGTGGGTAGACCCAGCAATGTTGACATACCCGCATTCCTCAGTAATCCAGCAAAAAACCGCAACTGAACAGGCTCCTGAGGGCTATTGCAGCACAACTAAGAAGCAATTATGGACATCCACTGCTGAGGAGAGCCTTAGAAGGTGGAAATCCAAAATAGAACTTTGGCGTCATCATTTCACTGTGGAGCAGATAGAGATAAGAGACACTGTTCTTCAACTTGTCGCCGAGAGACCAAACGAAAGGAGCAGACACGGGAATTTTGCCAACATATTTTTCCTTTTCTGCATCCTTCTCATTTTTTCAATTTTTTCATATATTGACTTCTGCTTTTATTTTTGTTCCTGTTGGTACAACATCTCATTTTTTGCGATTTGACTCTATTTTTGTACGATTAGCTCATTGGCCCTCATTACGACCCTGGCGGTAAGGGGTTTACGCCAGCGTTAGCTGCGCCGACCCCTTACCGCCAACTACGAGTTCCCAGAGCGCCATGGTCATTTTTCCGCCCGCTTTTTGCGGGCGTAAAAATCCATGGCGCTATGGGACCTCGGTGTTAATTACGCCACCGTAGTGTACGGTGGCGTAATTAACACCTTCCCCACTCCCATTGAGCCCTATGGGGCCGAAATGGGAATGGGGAAGGGTAAATGGGTCAATGGGGACTTACCGCCCCGCCGACCTCGGAATGGGGCGGTAAGTCCGCCATCCGCCATGGCGTAAAGGGACTTTGCGCCATGGCGGAAAAGTCCGCCGATGGCGGTAAAAATCCACCAGGGTCGTAATGAGGGCCATTGTCTCCTATTTTTGCCACACGTTCACTTTTTAATTTTTTTAAAAATTTTTTCAGCATTCCATTCTTGTGTAATTTGTAGCAGTCCATTCAGTTCTTCTTTCACATTGAACTGCCACCAGATTGTCCTCAGGACCAAGGCAAATTTGTGGCATCCACTGGGACCTCACCTACTTTAGATACCCATAAATAAATGTGATGTATCAGAACTGCTAGCCTAACCCTTTTCCTTAGTCTAGCACAGGAACTGTACTGAGAACCCAGAGACTACCGTCGTCACTCACGTGAGGGGGGACATTGGAGAAGCACTCGTCCCTCTAATAGTAACGAACTCTCAAAATACGAGACCAGAGCAAAAGAAGGAATAAATAACTGATTATGAACTCATTCGTAATGGGGGCCCAGAACAGTAACTTGGTTTTACCCCCAACAGAAGGGCTCCCCAACTTTCCAGGGAGAAAATGCTGCCCGATGTCTTACAAATCTATCATGTGTATATGCTTGGTGATCATGATTGTCTTTCTGTCATTAACTATCAGAACTGCTCTCTCCATTGGTGCACGAAGTGCCCCAATTTCGGTGCACCTACCAGATAAATGAACATACGAATCCCACAAAAGCACTCAGACCCTACATAGTGATTCCAGTTCCAAGAAAAGCTAATGATGAAGCAAATGATTTAAAATTGAATATAATTAGCAGTGATACGTATACACATGAGGTGATGAATGAGAGAAAAGGCTGGAGACAGGGTCAGCACGGAATGAATGATAATATAGCACTGGCCACGGCACGCAACCACACACAAAATGCACACAAACAAAGGCAAGTGTCAATGGCTACAAGGCCTCCAACGAAGGCAGCAGAGAAGGAGAGACTGCCTGTCGAACTTTCAATTCCAGAGAATAGTGGAGATAACCAAGAAAAGCCAAGTGAAATGCCAAAGAAGGAGGGAATAGCAAGATCCCTCAAAAGAACAGAAGTGGCCACAAAAGAACTCACAGAGAAGACCCACATGCTAATAGAGTATGTGTTCCCATTCATAGTCCAAGCAAAGAAACTACACGAGGAGCTGAAAAACAGAACTATAGAAACTATAACTGCAAGCACACCTGTTCCAACGCAAGGAACAAGCCGCAGGCCTACAACACAGCCACAAGTTGGGAGGTTGATGAACCAATGGTGGCTATGGGAAGTTTATGGCAGACTGCAAAAGGGAAGGAAAGGAAGAACAAATCCTCCTCCTACCACAGCGATGCAGTTGAGGAAGCCTGCTCCATCGAGATACCTGAAGTGGAAAAGCAACACAGATGCATTCAGAGACGTAGTCATAGCAAACTACAGAAGAACGCTGAGAATCAAGAGAAGCCCTCATGAAGAGAACAATGAACTTAATGACTAACT
This sequence comes from Ambystoma mexicanum, assembly GCF_040938575.1. Lineage (NCBI taxonomy): Eukaryota > Metazoa > Chordata > Amphibia > Caudata > Ambystomatidae > Ambystoma > Ambystoma mexicanum. The sequence continues at coordinate 754,082,516 of NC_090925.1, read as the reverse complement.
GGACAGCACAGCCCATCTCGGAAACAATATATGGTACCAACACATGAAGGATGTAGGACGAAGGCAGTCAGAAGGAGAATGCTTCGTCTGTGCACTCCTACCATATAGCATGGGAAAGTCCAAGATCTTTGTGGCTGTAGAAATTGATGTCCCTACAGCACACCGTATGTCACATGTAGCTATGTGCAACACCAGAGGACAATTTATGGGAAGAGACGCCTCGTTGATATAGGCCAATGAAAAGGATTACCCGGATGAAGATGGCTACGTCCAGGACATTAAAACAAGAAACCGAGCGCACACCAGAAATCATGTGATCAGGTACGAGGACCCTGGCGTCAAAAGATCAGGGATAAGATGGGAAATAAACCTAAGACTGAACATTCAAGGGACTCAAATATGGAAAAACAGAGGCCAAATGCAGATCTGGGGGTCAGTGGTCTCCCCAGATGGATGGGAGCACGGAGTAGTAATCTGCTGAGCATGGATGGTCCTTGGAGTCTGCAAGGAAGCAATAGAGAATTCACAGAGGTTATGCAAACCTCTGTGGCCAAAGCTAGTAAAGTTACTAACATGGGTCGAAGATAGAGGGGGACCCCTGCAGATAGTGCCACTGGAGAGCCCGAAACTACGCTTCAGAAACAATTGCACAAGGATGATGGGAGAGAATCAAAACTGCGGACGAATCTTTGAAGCTGTGGGAATGACCCAAGGAACGCAGTTATTATGGACCATTACTGGGCGTGTGGATCCAAGGCATACATAAGGCTGCCGAAAAACTGGGGAGGCATATGCACACTAGTGAACGTCCACGTTCCCGCACTAGTGATCCCTGAGAATGACCTAAAGTTGGACAGTTTCCCGAAAGCAGATGCTCATCTAAGAAGAAGAAGATCTGTGGAACTGGTATCCAGGATGAAGAGGGAAAATTACTTTTCTCCCAAATCAGAAGAGGCATTCCATGCAATCCCGTACGAACATAGGCTGTTCAGCCTCACCTCAACAGTATTCACAACACTACTCCTGCCCCACATCCAAGTTGGAGTGAATGCTAAATTGTTGCAGATAACCAGATGGGAGTTATTGCAGACCATCAATACCACTATAAAATGATTCAACGCGATCAAAGAAGAGCTGAGAGCAATCAGACTGATGGCTCTCAAGAACAGATATGTGCTTGACATGATCAATGCAATGGATGGAGGTGTTTGTGCAAAAATCGAGAATCATGTTGCACAGTCGTACCATCACACGATGAAGAAAACAGAACCCTAACAGAGGCCATAAGCATGCTGACAAGCCTAAAAAACCAGATGATTGATGAAAGTGACAAAGTAGACGATGACAGCTGGTTTTGAGACCTATTCTCGTGGGTCCCACAATGGATGGCAGATATATTCAAGTTTCTGGGAGCTCTACTAGCAATGGTATTGCTAGGATTCTGTGTAATCAAGATAATCATTACACAGTGCCAGAAAACTGTGAAGAAGGCCATAAGGATTAAAATAATGATGGATGTCGGACCAGGATGGAAGCCCAGAGACCTGACTGATGAAGAAATAAGAGACTTTGTGAAAGCCAGCAAATTTGCGCCAGAAGGAACAAAGTTCACATACCCTAAGAAACGAAGAAGGTATGAGGGGAAAATGGAGGTACTGCAGCCCAAATGGACAATGTCAGCTAATGACGTGGAACAAAGACAAACATGTGAAGACAGCAGGGAGTTTGAAGGGAGTGATAAAAATATAGACTCCAAAGTCTCACACATTCACACCATCATGTACCAACGCAGAGGACGATGAGCATGAAACTGAAGAAACAAAAGAAATGAATGGAAAGGAGATTGCAGAAGTGGTCGATGAACCGACCAGAGGGGGGAGTGCAGAGGAGGTCCCTGCCTATTGGAACACCATCCCAGTGGCAATTCAGAACACGCCAATGCTCTTGTAGTTCGCGAATGAAATCCATATGTAGCATATGTAGAGGAGGTCCCAGACATGGCCTACACCCCTCCCCCTCATCTCGAGGTACCAGGACCATACTCGCCAAGGTATGTGACGTATGAAGAGCAAATGAACCTACAAAGAGCTGCAGTGGGACTCTACCCAGTATACATCAGAAGATCCATACTGGTTGAAGCACCCATAACCAGACAACCCTTGGCAGCGCGGTACCCTATCAGACAGCCATACCAGCCACTGAGACAAAATGAGGAGTACCTACACATGGTCCATGAAGAGACCCCAAAAGCCTTAATGGAAGGCCAGTGGACATGACACAAGGGCCTAAACAGATTCGAGAACGAACAAGAGCAGCTATTGAAGATAACACGCCAGTGCGAGTAACTACGAAATTGAATGGAATGTACGCAGAGAAGAGACAATGTTACAACGTGAGGAAACAGTGTTACGAGACAAGATGGAAGCAACTGCCCTGTTAAATGTGTGTTAATAGGCTTGAAATGCAAGATCCTAAGAAATGAATACTGCTTGCAATGCTTAGTAGGTGATAGAGCGGCAAGCGCCAACCGTACATCAACCTCAATAAGGCACATTATATAAGTGCGACTCCATTTTGTAAAAGCAGAAAGGTACCCAGGCGGCCAGAGGCCAGACAGGCCAAGTTTCGAAACCCAGACAAAGGCAAGAGAAGGAGCCGAATCGAAACTCAACAAAGAGCGGCTCATGCCTTGGAAATCGAGGTCAACCAGAGAAGGGGAGGAGAGCGTCAGCTCACAAGACTCCAACTTCAGAGCATACCAGCCTGCCTCATGAAGGTCAAGATAAGGGGGGCCCATGCTGGTGGCTAGGCCGACATAGAATTAAATGCACTAAAAGCTAGAAACTGAAGCAGATTCGTGGTGAACTAACATGTGACCAGCCAGGCGCGAAGAAGTATCATCGCCTGATGTCATCCAGAACCCGAGGATGACATAACTTTTCCCAATAAGAGACTGCAGTTTCGAGGTCATCCTTAGCCAAATAAAATAAACACGTCGCCCTAAAACACTGATTGATGGAAGGGAGGCAGGGTGAAACTTGGGACACCAGGCACAGGGGTGTCTATTCTGCATGCTGCTAATTAAAGTGGAGATTTATGTTTAGGGGTGTAACCTGACCAATCACAATGGACCAAGTTATCTGGAGTCCTATAGATATTGTAACCAATAGGACGTCGTAGTTGTAATGACGTCTATCACGCGTGATGTAGAGGGATGGGTGTAGACGCCCACCCGATAAGAGTTATCCAATCCACATGCCCTATTATCATATACAGATATAACACCTATACTTAAGTTACCTTTCCTAACCAATTATATTGCATTGTGATTTTTGTAAAGTTAGACATCAGGAATGACGATTTCTGCCTATAAGAAGTGCTGTCCGACTGAAGTTCTAGGAAGTCGGAGCGAGACAGGTGATCGCACTACAGCTGATTACCATTTGTTTCCCTGTTTGATGTATGTATCATTAAACTGACTTCCCTTTGCCAAACGACTCGTTATTGAGTCGTGTCGGAGTAAGTGAATCCTGCACCCCCTGTCCTCACACGGTGCGCTATCTTGTCTTACAAGTTCTAGAGGGTGAGTGCTGACCCATGGCCCCGTCAGCGAATTCCTCTCCTCCTGAACACATACGTATTCTTCAATCAATACCTCTGGGCCATCTAGGCTTCTTGCATTTCAGCATCACATCTCACAAACCCCCATCGGCCCGGACCTCCCATGCCACATATTGTAATCCCCCTTCCTTTGCTCGCATGTTAATGATATTGACCGGTAAAGTGTTTTAGTGCTTCCCAGCTAGGCTTGAACGATATAAAACCCCAAGTGCAAATATGTCCAGGTCGCGATGCAAACCAAGAGTCGGGACACCCGAAGCGTCTTATGCACACGCATGGCCACTGTGCAGCCACTGACAAAGCTATTGTGACAATCGGGAGGTGGACGCTGAGCTGCCGTGGTCAGTGGGAATATCTAGAATTGTCATACCAGTGTTGCTTTCCAGCCAGATGGTCGGCCTAGTGCATTGATGGCCCCTAGCATAAGGCCAGGAAGGCCAGAGAACGGTTACAAGAAAAAGTATGGCTCCCAGGACTAAAGGGGATAGCTGAAGATGCCATTAGACTATGCATCAGGTGTCCACCAGACAACAGGGGCAACCAATCCTCGAACACCAATGTGCTCCCAGAAATTAGGGAACCAAACTTAAGACAAAGCCAGATCGGTCTCCTGGACGCTACCTGAGAGGTTGATGGGAAGTAAAACCTCAATTCCACATTGCACTCTGAAGAGGAGGTAGTGATATACTCTGCAGCCAAAGCTGCCTTGCCAAGATAGAAAAAGAAAAAAAAGTCGCAGCACCCTCAAAGTCACTGACTGACTGACAATGGTCTGCCGCTAAAAACGGAGATCTCCAGGCACACATGCATCGGCTGCATCAGAGATGACAAGATCACACCTTACTGACCCGATTCAAAGGGAGGTACTGAGCCTTTCAGGTCCCTAAACAAAAATGATCAGAACTGCAGCCAAGAGTGAAGAGAACTGCTAACTCGAAGTGTATTCATTCCATAGCACCAATTGGGCAACCACACACTCAAATGGGGCGCACTGCATCAAACCTCTCAAATGGCAGACAATCTCATCTATCATACCCACACAACTGTCCTAGACCCCACGGCTGAATCATCGAACGATGAAGGAAGCAGAAACGGGGAATGACCACATGATCAGAAAGCAAAAGGCAGAAGAGTGGGAAGTCTCGCTGGGTGACCAGAGGCTTGTGAGGAATGACATCTGCAAGGTGGCACGCATACCGCGCAAGCACCCGCTAACTGTAGCTCAGTAGCAAGAGAGGATGATAACTGCTAATGGGCCCAGAGGAAATGTAATGATGAACTCAGCATTCTCCAAGAAACTGACAGGCAACCCCGGAAAGGAGCATCAAGGCACATCACCAAGAAGTGGGCATCAAAGCCCTCAGACAGGAGACCCAGATGAAGAATATGACACTGGCCAAGGGGCAAGTGGTTGCTAGTAGCCTAAGCAGGAAGGTGGACCGGACAACAATAGTGAGGGTCAGCTAGACAGAGAGGAACTCCCCTTTAAAGCCCAGCATACAGTGGCCGAAGTGAAGGGTGTACCACAGCTACCGTTGGAGCCCTGACCAGCCTACTCACATGCAAGCATGGGTGTGATGAGAGTATGTACAGACCTCACCCCTTCTGTCTGGAGAACAGAGCAGGATTTTGCCAAGAGAGCAAACTTTGCTTCAACCCTTTAATTCCACCATTTGAAATGAAGGGTCCCCTGTCAAATGTAGCGTGGAGCAGCTGTGATTCTACCACTCAGACACATAATGCAAACCATGGACCAGCAGCAGGGTCCTTGAACACTGGGGGTACTAGTGCGCCCCATCTGCTGCCTCCAATGGTATCCGGTAATCCCCTGATCCCTTTGTAACGAGTAAGGACTGCAAAAATACAAGCTTCCCTTGCAGAAGTGTGCAATCTGCCAGGAGTCATGGACCACAATTTCACTGATCCCTCACCATTGACTATCATTTCTGGGGCTGGAGGGAGTTGTATTCCATACCTTCTGGCAGGCCTAATGTTAAGAATTGCCTTCTGGCAAGGGTGTAAAGACCTGGCTTTTTTATTTTGTAATAAATAATAAAATGATGCAGTTAATTCCATATCTCAAAGGGTAATCTGCTGATCAGATTCCCCTTTCATAAGATCCATGCCAAAAGCATAGTGTGTATCTGTGTCCTGCTCCATCAGTATCCTGATTTGCAGCGCCTGCTCTACCACTGGTACAGAGCAGGTTCAGAAGTCACAGCTGCAGTGCCAGCCAGGTCGCTGCAGTGCAGGGGCTGTATTTAAAATATGCACCCTGTACCAAAAGTATTATGATCATGAATAGCCCATGATGGTGGCAGGATAAACTCTAACAATAAATATGCGTTTAGGCATAGTGCATAACACTACTTATGATCATGGCCGCCACATGCCAATTGATAATGCACATGTGTCAGCTCCGTTAGTCAGCTCTACTGTGGAAAGTGATTTGTATTCTGGTCAGCTAGGTGGAGACTGCCAAAGGTCAGGACAGAAACCTGGAGGACCAGGCCTCTTCCTTGATTATGAGTACAGGTAACACCCTCCGCACAGGAGCCAGCTGTCCTAACCCCAGGCATCAAAGGAGCACACCCATTTAGAAGGAGTAGCCTCACACCAGGGTGCTGCATGTATAAAGGCCTTTGCTCTTAGTGAGACGGGGAGGTGGTGGGATTAGAGTAGGCAGGAGTAATCTGGTAAATGGAAGGAGACTTCCACCATTTTGTTTCTCTCTGTCTCTCTTTCCCTTTCCTGTCCCCTTCACTTCCTCATGAGCAAAGCACTTTGGGTGTGACATCGGAAGGGCAAAGTCCACTCCGTTGAAGAGCAGGAATTGGATCACTAAGGCAGGCTATCTTTAGTCCAATCCCTTGGGGGCTTTTGTCCTTAAATGAAGGAGTCTCTCACCCTTACTTTAGAGTCTTTCCAGATTGCAGATCCTCCTGGAGCCTCTCAAGACCAGTAGATTCACTCTGGAAGAACTCACTGGACTACTGTAGAGGAGGAGCCAAATGCCTCTATCGGAAGTCCTGCCCCAATTCTTTCTATATGTTGGAAACTGGAAATTGCGACATGCGCAACGCCAGTGATTGTACCTATACCTCAAAGAGTTTTTGAAGCAAGGTATCCGTTGAGAAAACCCTATACGATGTTCCTGCAGAGAAATGATAGTCTTCTGAAGGAAATTCCGGAAGAAGTGAGAAGATGAATGAAAGTGAAGACTGGTGACATCACATGATGCAGAAATGACGCACCCAGAAGAGATGCTGATGAAGAGAGTATATAGGCCTTATAGAATCTGATGGCAAAGTAAAGAATTGAGTAACATTTCATGTGCAGGAATGAGGATTGCACGTGCAGAGAGAACTGAAGAAAATGCAAGCCATTTTACAATTGTACAGATGCTGAAATGCAAGTAGACGAAGTAATCATAAGGCTGGCTATACGTAGTGAATAGACTGCAGGCAGTGCCGCCAATATATATATGTGTGTATAGACTCTGGATGTTCCACAATCCATTTTGGCAAACTAGGACCCCAGGAATAGAAGGGCTGAAAGTGTGGCGCAGCAAATAAAACAGCTGGCGATGAAGCAAAATTTGAGAAGGCTTGTCTGGCCCAGTGTCAAAGGGTAAGGCAGCCAAGAAACTGGTTATCTATTTGAGAAGATACAATGAACATGAGAAGCAAGGTGAGCTCCTGTTGAGGTGCAATGGAAAAACACTATGAGTGCCAGGTTTTATTCATTTAATAGTGTTAAATGCGAAGAAGGAGCTAAAAACACGGTCTTCTGTCACATGGTCAAGTTGAAAATAGACTTTGGGCAACCCAAATCGAGACTGGAGATAAGGCTGTGCTCGCATTCTCTTTTATTCTCAGGCACAGTGAAACTTGCAAGGCCGAGTTCAAAGACAACTCGACAGACAGACATCAGAAGTGATGATGGATGATGGGCTAATTGGGTGGGAAGGCATGACCAAGCCAACTCATAAGCACCTGCGGGTACCAGCTTGCGTGCTGCTGGTGAATGGCATATTCCAGAAGGGTACAAGCATGCCAACCAATCATAGAGGGCCACATAGCGAAGAGCCCTATAGTTTGAGACCCATTGAAATGTTGTGTATACTTAGATGTTCCCCGTAAGCCTATCACGACTCCAAGTAGGTTTTCTTGTTTTGCCATATAGTATGACGTCAGTGATGATACATTTTCACTATATGAATGTCATTTTTTATGAAATGCTTTTAGAGTTATCGAGAGTGATCATGTTTTGGGTCGTCCATTGACGCCCGTTGTACTCCCTGTTTTAGACAATTGCAATTAAAAACAGCTATGTTTTGCCAACTTCCTGAGTCGGTCTGATTATTGGTGCGAGAGTAAGATCTGCATCCCCATCCATCCCAGATAGTGCTACCTCGCTTAAAGGGCCCATGTGGTCGCACAGGTAGGATGGTTCAGGCCCATCCATTAGTAGGTCTTTACTGTTTCAGAAAATCGGACACCCTCCGCCATCTAGCCGGAGGATCGCAAAGTTTCCTCTGGAGAGCGGCCGATATAGATTTCTTGCAAGAAAATTGATACAGGTGGGACAGGTCCCTCTTTGACAAAATCCCTCCTAGTTTCCACAGGCGCTGAGCAGACTCAAGGCGACAGTGGTCGATTGGAGGAGGGGATGATCCCGAAGTTCTTGAGCTGAAAAGGAAATGGTGAGTAGATTGAGGGGACTGGCAAAATAAGGGAAGGGGATTGTGGTCATGAAGAAAAGTAACAGGGGTTTGTTTAGCATATGATTAGGAGTGCGTAAATGAGGAAGCATTTTATAGAGCCTGGTTTCCTACCTCAATCTAGAAGGGGTCATTTAGAAAAATAGGCGGCACATGAACAGGTTTATGATAGGGAATGACTCAAACTCCAATCAGGGTATTTTAGGGGCTAGAAGAATAGGAGTATCATGGTGTGAAGGTAAAGAATCGATTATTCTGTCTGTGTATTTTGTTATTGAAAAGAGGTGTCGAAGAGCGACGAGAGTGAAACTGTGAGGTTAAAGAAGAGATAAAATGTTATCTATCTTTTAGTCATTGTCAGCGCCGACTAAAACGGTAGATTGAGATAATTGAGAAGTAGAGGCTTTGAGCGATGAGGTTGGAGTGCGCTCATATTTGTTATTTTTCTCAAACTTATCTGTGTAACTGACGGTAAGTATTGACAGTCAATTGAGACTTGTCACAATGGGGGATGTTACTCCACTGATGCATTTGTGCAAGACGCTGCTAAAGCACACGCCTAAACTTAAACAGTATAGTGCGGAGTGGGTAAACGGCACAGCAGACAAGGTATTCATGCCATGGCCACAAGGGGGATCGCTGTCAAAAGCGGTTTTGCAAAACATGACCACATAATACTTGCATGCTGCGTACAAAGGGAAGGTATTGGAGAAGAGGCTAGCTAGTTTAGAGCTTTGGAAAATGTACCAGGAGGAGCAGGAGGATCCGCCTCCTGAGGATTGGATGCTTAATCAGTGAAGGCAGGAAGGTGTTGAGCCGTCTGCTCCCCTTACCTCACCCGAAGTAAATGGCGATAGAATAGAAAATGTAGGATTGTATCCGTTAAAGGAATCAAAAGTGGTGACACGATATAGTAATCTGATATATGAACCTCCTGCCTACAGCAGTGAGGATAGTCCAGAAGAGACTAAAAGAAAAGACAAGATCTTTAAGATAGTTCAAGTAAAAGAGGAAAAAAGTGAACGACCGAATATATCAACAGAGATAAAAAGAGAGATTAAGATATGGAAAGGAGAAAAGGATACAGCTGATGAGGTAATGCTCGTACAGAACGAATGGATGGGTGGACAGATATTGCTCAAACTCAATGGGAAAAGTATCGAGGAAGTTAGGCAAATGGAAGATCAAGACAAACAGGATAGAAAAGACAGGGAACGAGAGAAAAGATTGAAAGAAGATGAGTACAAGGGACATTTCCCCGTAGGACGTCTACGTTCCCAGGAAGAGAATTAGGGAGGAAGGAGCACTCCATGCCGTGCACGAGCAGGGGTTTATTTATTTGGTGTATGTGTGTGAGGCACTTACACAGTTAGGGAGAGCTTTGAGGCGCCAGGAACATAAATTGCCTCTATCATCCAATCTTGGACAGCAAAGTCCCTTGCAGCAGTGACACCATAACAAAGCCTGACATCTGTGGTAAGACTTGCCGACACAGCATCGCTCGAAGCGTCGGTGTGTCAACCTAACGACCTGTGTCCCAGCAAAAAAAATTCAGTGAAGCACTTGACCCAGTCACGCAGGCAGTTGCCACTCTTGGCTCCGCCTACGGTTGCTGGTTCAACCTATTTCTTCCCCACTCACGCGCACCGCGCACGCGCACCCGGAAGTGCCCCTTGCCACTCTTGGCTCTGCCTGCGGTTGTTGGTTCAACCTATTTCTTCCCCACTCACGCGCACCGCACGCGCGCACCCGGAAGTGCCCCGTAAGTGTCTGGCTGTTTGTCTGATACTCTTTACATCGTGCTTTCGTGATTTCTACCTGAAAAGCGGCCGTTGGCAAGAAGAAGGTCTATTCTGCTGTTCGGTGCCGTAACATTGCTACTGTTACATTGGACTGCTGTTTGCCTAAGTCATTTTTTCAGTCAGTGTTCTTTTTGTGGAAGCTGCTTCTGTCCTGCTCATGTTCATGTACTGCCCGATAAGACTCTTGCTTTCCATTTAAATTTCTTACTCCTTTCTTTGTTTCTGTTGTTTTTCAGTTGCCACTCTTGGCTCCGCCTATGGTTGCTGGTTCAACCTATTTCTTCCCCACTCACGCGCACCGTGTGCGCACACCCGGAAGTGCCCCGTAAGTGTCTGGCTGTTTGGCTGTTCGGGTGTGCGGCGGGGGCGCATGGGCGGTTAAGAATACTTTGATAGCCTGTTTTGTCATATTTTGAAATGGTTAATTGTTTTGTTGATACATATTATCGACTTTCATAGCATTTTCAACACGCTCTAAATTTACGAGTTCTGCTACCCGTTTGCGCATGTGCAATTTGTCATTGTAATGGCTTACACGCTCTCCCTGATTTCTCTCAGATCAAGGCGATGAGCACTTTGAGAAATGGTAAATGTTTAACTACCATGCCAACGAAATCTCGAATGAGCATGGTTGACAGACCAGGTTTGGTTGAATCAGCGCCCCTGATCAATGGCGACTGCAAAGCCACTGGCCTACCATGATGCAAATATTGCTGATGCTATTAATAGCCATTTGGAATCTGACAAGGCTCATGACATACTCGATATTAAGCCAGGTTTGCCCAATGACGACATGAAGTGTTCTAAGCTGCAAAAGGTGGTTAGTCCCCCGGAGATCATAGTGCACAATATTCCCATAATGGACAATTCTTTACTGGGCATTGCAACTGAGGCATATGTTACTACAAATCTCGACACCTCGTTGGTGGCTCCCTTGGTTATGGTGGAGCTGCATAAGCGTGTACGCTTGTATAATGGTCCCTCGACCCCTGTTTCAAAATCAAAAGGAGTGAGAGAACAGGTACATTTTCACCAAACTCCCGCAGGAATATTAGCAAGCTTAAAATTTGATAAAGGAGGGCAGTCTTGTAATGAAATTAGGTCAGAACAAATTACTGCCAGCTCGCCAACGCTTGATGCTGTGGCATTATTACTGGAACCATTACCATCACATTCCTTGGCGGATCTATCCTCTTATTCTGCTCACCATACAGCAGGGGTGTCCTTTCTGCCCATTCAGGCTAATCTTCCATCTTTTCCTTTGGAAGAAGGCTTAATTGATCTTAATGAACAGGAATTGCAAAACTTTCCTGTTCTTACCCGTATATTGAATCTGCTTGATAAGGGACACGAACATACCCATGCAGCTATTCTCGCACTGAATGCTTCTACCTTGGATATTCTAATTAAATTGCGTAGAATTGAAGGTTTTATGCTAGCACGGGAACATTTTCAAACACCCTCTATACATCAGTCTTGTTCATCTACTCTTTGCAAACAGAACTCTCAGGCTCTTCCAGTCATTAATTTGAACTTGCAAGAAACTCAAACATTTGGCCTTATGGAAGAATCAGTTATTAATCCAAAGATATTCTCTGACGCTTTAAAAATACCAATGCCTACATTGACTAAAGTTGAAAGTGGCCCCTCCATTGATTATATGTCAGTTGCGAAACTACAACATGAAAGAATTCTTGTGATTGAAAATATTCTCATGCAGGCTAACCTTGTTCCTAATGTTCCTTCCCACCCTGTTTTCACTACGTCTAGTACCCATACAGATTCTGTTGACAACTTGATTACCCCCATTAGTCCTTCACCTTTATCTGACATCATTGAAGTCGAACATCTGCAGTGTACGGAATCTGCTGAATCAAATGATGGTTTTGCTAATCAGCATGAGAATCAAAAAAACACTCAATTTATGTCACGGAAAGTGAAAAAGTCATATTTGAGAGCAATAGGAGAATGGCTGCTCAGGCTCAGGCCAAAATGGACACACAAACACGCATAACATTCTCTCACATTGTCAAACTGGATTCAGGAAACAGCTTGGCACTCAATTAAATGCAACTATGCCAGCACATCTTTTGGCAGTTTCTACCCAGTCCATAAATAGTCCTATATATATGGCATTTCTGCACTTAACTGCAGCTTTTGATAGTGTAATTAGAAACATCTTATGGGCTAAAATGGCTAAATTTGGAATCCCGTCTCATTTTATAGCCATTATTGCCTTATTACACCAGAACACAAATTACCAAATTAGAATCGACCAAGCTGGCTCCCTAACTGAAATAATATCGACAGAAATAGGCATCAAACAAGGGTGCAACCTAGCATCTGTGCTATTTAATCTTTATCTGGCAGATGTTGATGATTTATGGCTGGGTCAGAAATCTTTTCCTGTTAAACTGGGTAGTTTACGTCTAAGCTGGATGGCCTTTGCAGATGACGTGATTTTGTTTGACAGAACGCCTTTTGGTTTGCAGACAAAAATTGACATTTTTGCTGAATTTTGTAGCCAACATAATCTCTCTATCAACGCACAGAAATCTAATATTCTCATATTTGCCAGCAAAAAAAAATGAAAAAAAGGCTTATCAGTATAATTGGATACTGGGAGGAAAAGTAATCCAATCTAAAATAAATCTTACATACTTAGGTTATAATTTAACCACTACCAATTCGTTAATTACTTGGTATTACGCTCTTACGATCAAAGCAGCTCCCCTGATTTCCCAAATGAGAATCACTCATAACAAATTGTGTACATTTTCATTGATACCGTTAATTGATTTCTATTTACTGAAAGTAGAGTCCATTTTATTATATGGGCTCGACATTTGTTTATTAGATTTGGACATTCAGCTTAATAGGGTACAGGGACTCATTTGGAAAAAGGTCCTAGCATTACCCAAAAGTCTTCCAAATGCTTGTATTAGGCATGAATTAGGATTATCGTTGTTAGCTAGTCGGTTAAAATGGCGTAGACTCAACAACTTTAGTAAAATCCTATTACCGCCGGCCAATTCCTTATATGAGCATCTTGCAGAAATGTCAAACAAAGAATGTCTGAGCTCCATGGTTACATTTAAAAAGCAAATGCTTGACACATTAACAGAATTAGGAATGGTTGAGTTTGATCTGGTTTACCGACCTGAACAGGTTAAAAATAAATGGCTGCAAATTGATTGGGTCTCTACTGGTGATCAATTGGCACATTATGTACCGCTGTCTGAATATGCCAAATTTAGGCACAAGCAAACACCAAGGATGCATTATCTTAAGATCTGCCCATGTGAACGAACTAGACAAATGTTTATGAGATTTAGATTAAATTTGTTTAACACCAAGGAACGAACAAAGTATTGGCATGACAGTCAAATCAATCCCTCAGATCAAGGATGTCGCTGTTCTCTCAACCCAATTCAGACTGAAACATTGAAACATTTAATACTCTATTGTCATTGTTTTGAAGCACAGCATTTGTCAATATTGAGTAAATATGTGGTAAACAATTCAACATTCTCACTAGAATTATTCTGGTGTTTCTGTATGTGGGGGGATAATAACACCCTACTCATAGCGCTAACACGCTTCTTATCCTTTATTCAAATGAAACTTGATGAATTTGGGTCATAATCTGATGATAGCCTTGCTAACTAATAGAAAGTGCTCCTTTTTTGCTTGTATACTCTGAATATCGAACTTTGGTACTTATGATCTCACACCAGTGTCATTTACAAGGATTAACCCAAAAAGATATGTAAATACTATTTGTGATTCGAACTCTGATTTATTGATATCTGCACTATTGTTCTCTCAAATTGTATTTTTGTTTACAATTCTGCTATATTCTCAAAGATGGACATTTATATATGTTTTGTACTTGAGACTTGAAATTTGAAAAATTGATATTTGTATTCTTGTTCTCTTAAGTTGTATTTTTGTTTATAACTGTATTGTATCATCAATTAGGGATATTTATACCTTCTTGTTCTTACAAACTGTATTCTTTGTTTTTATAATTTCTGTTTAACTTAAGTTTTAATGATTTATAAAAGTATGTCTTTTTACAAATTGTAAAGATGCTTGCATCAAACACAATTTTAATTAAAAAAATGTTTTTAAAACAAATAGGCAGAAACGAGAACAGATGTATCAGGAAGAACAGCAAAGAAAGTCAGAAAGGGCAGAGGAGCAAAGGAAGTATGACAACAGGCACAGAGCAATCGAAGAACGAGATAGGCAAGAAAAGAAGAGAGAAGAGGAAGAAGCACAGAAATTAGGGGATAAAAGAATACAACGACAAAGGGAAGAAGAAGAGCATAGAGCAAATGAAAGAAGGGAAGAGAAAAGACAAGAAGAGGAAAGGGTTAGATGGGATGCGAGAAAGCAAAGAGAATTAGATGAAAAAATGGAGCGAAAAAGAAGACAAATGGATCGCAATGTTGATTGCATTCAGAAAGAGTTAATGGAACCAAGTCCAGTTATATAATGGGGCCATATAGAGGAGTTCCTCCCGTCACAGGAAGCAACGTCAGGGCCATCTAGGATAACCCTAGAGGAGAATTTTGACATAGGAAGCATCGGACAGAGGATTGATAAAGCCTATCAAGATTTAAGGGAAAGCAGTAAATTGGGAAGCCGAGGGAGGGGAGAACAATCCTTGGTCCTCTAATCACAAAGTGAGGAAAAAGACCCGTTCAGTCTCCAGCATTGAGCCTTGTCTTTAGACAGGCTGACTTTAAATAAGGGAGATGGGGACGAGAGCTATACTAGTTGGGGACGAGAGCCATACTAGATGGGGACTCGATATGTCAGACGAAGAGAGAGAAACCTTCCGTGGGGAGGAGGGAGGAAGTGCATGCGGTCCCGAGGGATGTCTGCAGGCAGACAAGGAAGTGAGATGGTCTGATCAAGAGGAGCCTAAAGATAGGATGCCAGATGCCATGGCGTATCCAGATCGACCTAAAGGACGACCAAATGGTGATAAAGGAGAGTCGCCACCATAGGTGAGCAGGCTGAGGTCAATGCCAGGCAGAAGGTGATCAGGAACCATTGTTCCCACTATGGATAGGCAGACGATGGGAGCCGATTGCAGATTGGGGTTCACGCAGTTCCCTTTATTGGAGAAGGGAGGGGCCAGACCACAGTATATATCCTCCGGCCACAAATGGATAAGGATAATTTAAGATGCAAATTTTCCAGCTTAATGGCGGGTGCAGGGAAATGGATTTATGAGCTAGAAAAGATGACAGGAGGAAACACTCTAGCAATAGGGGACATTAAGGGTCTCCTAGCAGCAATTTTTTGGGAAAGGGCTGATGACATTTGGACGAGAGCAGGTTACTCAAGTGTCACGGCACAGAACACAGCGCATGATGGAGCACCATTTAATAATTGTAGCACAGATGTCTGGAGAGCGCTCATGGTACAGTATCCTCATACATCAGATATGACTGCAATTATGGCATGTAAAATGAAAAGATGACAAAGATCTGCTTGCTTATATTCAAAGCATTCAGGAACGATGGACTCTTGAAACGAGGGAGCCGTGGGGGAAATCAGTGGCAGTATTTTACCATATTTTATGTCAGGGATTACCGGAGCAGGTACAGAGACAGCTCAAGAAATTAGTGAGAATGGAAGCGAAGCCATGGGCAGAGATACAGATGACTATAGTGCATCACTGTCGGTTGTTCCAAGAGAAACATAAGAATAAGGAAGATGCTAGAAAACTTGAGGAAGCCAAGTTAGTTCAGGTAAAATTGTCGAAGTATGCCATAGAAGGAGCGGTACTGACAAGCGGAGAAGGATTGGGAATGCAGCAAGTAGTGGGTGCATCGTAGGCGAATAATCAACGCCAAATGAATCAAGGAGGGAATAAGTTTACGGTACAAGGCAGAGGAATGGGCTACAAAGGAAGGGGTGGTTTTCAGAATAACTAAGGTGGGTTTCAAAATATGCAGAATGATAATCAGAATGTGCAAGGAGGATTCAACCAAGGGGGCTAGTCAGAGGAGCTCCTCTTGTATGTTGGACATGTGGAATGACAGGGCATATCGGACGCATATGTGGAAGCCAAGGGTATGTATAGAATGGGCAATTCTCAAGAGGTGGGACAGCTTATCCTCCAGCATATAGCTCACAAGCTAGGGATGGGTTCACCCAACATCAAACAGTGTATCAAGCACAAGCGCCACAAATACAACAGGCATTGCAGCCATACCAAGCACCATTGAATCCACTGCAAGGGCAGTCACAGCATGCACCCATGCAGATACAGCAGAATGCAAACACAGGACGGTTATTGACACCTTGAGTAGGGGGTGTCACTGTGGTGGGGCGAAGGCTTTATACCAGTACAGGGATAAGTATGTACCCACAATAGGACAGCTCACAGGGCAACTTGATGTGTTCAGTACTATCAGTGACACCAGACCCTCAAAAGGAATCAAGTGTTGATGTGACGATAGGAGACAAATCTTTTTCTTTTTTAGTAGACACTGGGGCTACTCATTTATGTATTCGAGAGGGCAAATATCCAATGTAGGCAAATGCCATGAATGCGCAAGTTTTCTCTGGACCTACAAGTAGAGTTCCTTTTTCTGATGAATTACCAGTCTTCATAGAAGAGTGTGACATGTCTGTTCCATCATTGTATTCACAGCAGACACCAATTAACATTTTGGGAAGAGATTTAATGACAAAGCTTAATATGTTGATTTTTTTTACCAATGAAGGCATAGTGTGTTCTACTCCAGGGATACACTATATGAATGTGGGTGAATTTATATTGGTGTTTACAGGGCAAATGGCTCTGCGAGGAATGCCATTAGAGCCAGAAGTCTTTCTTTATGGGGTACGCATTTTGTTGACATGGCTACCTGGCTTATTGGGAAAGATTCTGAGAATACCTGATGAATTTTTGTTCAGGCCACAGATACCTATTGACGAAGAGGGGGGACAGACTACTCCCCTAGACTTGAATGCAGCCATAGTGCGAGGGGAATTGGCCCTACTGGAAGGAACGGATGTCGAGGGCAGGCCATGGAGAACAGTGATAACCATTGGGAAAGGGTATAGATTGACTGACGTCACTGACGACGATATGTTTAGGGATGATCCAGCAGATGATGAAGTAATATTCGAAATGAGAATTACGTATTGGATCTGAATATAGAAAAGAGAAATCCCACAGCAAATGATGATAGTGCAGCAGTGCGCAGCATTTTCTGATGAAGATTTGGAAAAGTTGCCAAATTCTTTATGGACTACGGGCCCCTATGACGTAGGCCTATTGATAGGGAAAGGGGAGGTTAAGATTAAGCTGAAGCCAGCAGCAATTTTACCTCAAGCAAGACAGTACCCAAAGTCTCGAGAGGAGGATGAGGGTATTTTTAAGACTATATCAGCCTGATGGAACAAGGTATTTTAGTCACATTAGAGTCACTGTGTAACACTGCGGTGTACCCTGTGAAGAAATCAAAGGAGGGTGTGGAGATTTATTCAAGATATGAGACCAATTAACCTGATTGTAGAGACAGAGTTTCCGTTAGTTCCGAATCTGGCAGTGATACAATGTAGTATCCCAGCAGAGGCTCTATATTTCACAGTGATTGACTTGAAAATGCATTTTTCTCAATACCATTGCATAAGGGCTCCCAAGACCTTACGTCTTTTACATTTCACCAAACCAAGCTGAAGAGCACTTATTTGCCCCAAGGGTACTGTGAGTCTCCAACGATCTTTAATAGGGTCCTGCAGATGGACCTAGGCCATATTGATTTGGAAAGTGTTGTGCTGCAGTACGTAGATGATATTTTGGTTTGTAGCATGACAGAGAATGAGTGCAGGCAAGATTCAATTCAGTTAATGACTATTCTAGCAGACAAGGGATATAAAGTGGACAATGAGAAGTTGCAATATTGTCAAGAGGAGGTATTGTATATAGGTCAGTTAATCTCACATGAAGGGAAGAAAGTCGCACCTGAAAGAGCTGAGGCAATTATGTAAACAGCAAAACCACACACGATAAAACATATGCAGCAGTTTTGGGGATTATGCAACTATGTTAGAGCATGGGTATTTGATTATAGTATATACACAAGACCTCTTTTTCAGGATCTAAAGAAAGCACAATTGAATAAGGAAATAATACAATGGGCTGAGGAAACGGAGGGAGGGTTTGAAGAATTGAAGAAAGCAATTTGTACAGCTCCAGTTTTAGGAATTCCCAACTATGATGAGGAATTCTTTTTGTTTTCACATACAAATGGGACAGTTATGACAGCGGTGCTAACACAGTGGACTACATTGGGGTACAAACCCTTGGCATATTACAGTGGGATTCTAGATCCAGTTATGAGAGGGCACTTTCCTTGTGAACAATCACTGGCAGCAGCTACGTTCGCAATAGAAAATTCTACTAGTATTGTGATTGGGTATTCTGTGACAGTGTTTGTTGAGCATGCTTTGTTGGCTGTTTTAGAGAAACCTAGGGGTACATAGACATCTCAGTGGGCTTCTGCATATGAGGTAGATATATTGAATCCAGCAATCAAAATAGTCAGGTCTAAAATAGTGAACTCCGCCACATTTGTAGCTGAGCCTGTGACAGAGGGTGAACATGTGCATGATTGTGCAAACTATGAGGAGTTCTATGGCGACATCCCGCGTGTAAAGAAGAATGCGCTAGCAGGGGTGAGATTCTCCTTATTGATGGGTCATCAAAAATGTATCAAACTGATGGGGAAAGGCTGTCCGGTTAAGCTGTGTTCAGACAAAGAGCCAACGCAAGGAGCAGAATTGGTGGCGCTTATTGTTGTGCTCAAGAGACGCCGACCACCGTTACTTAATTTCCCCAACACCACCTTTCCTTTCTTGTACGTCTGTGCCCCCGTTTCTAAAAATCGTTTTTGGTTGGGTGTACCTCTACATCTGTGCACCCCCCTGTACACCCAAGCCAAAATGATTTTTAGAACTGGAGGCACAGATGCAAAGCAAGAGGCTCTTGCTTTGCATCTGTCCCTCAATTTCTAAAAATCGTTTTGAGTTGGATGCATTTCAACATCTGTGCATCCCTCTTGGCAAGAGGGGTGCACAAATGTAGAGGTACACCCAACCCAAAACGTTTTGGGTTGGATGTATTTGTACTTCTGTGCACTCCTCTTGCATTGCATCTGTGTCTCCATCAGTTTTGGGTTGGGTGTACTTCTACATCAAATGTAGAGGTACACCCAACCCAAACAATTTTAAAAATGGAGGCACAGATGCAAAGCAAGAGGGGTGCCATGGATGTAGAGGTAAAATCGTTTTGGTTTGGATGTATTTGTACATCTATGCAACCCTCTTGGAAAGAGGGGTGCACAAATGTAGAAGTACACCCAACCCAAAACGGATGGAGAGGGGGGCATGGACTAGGAGGAGCACTGTGCAACTCCCCCACTCTACCGCTTCCAAAAAGTGGATGGCAAGGGCACGGGGGCCCTCAGAAGCCAGATTTGCTATATCGTGGAGTGAGTGGTCAGACAACTGAATGCATCTACACCCATCAAGCCTTAAATGTCTTCCAAATGGAATCCAATACTGCTTTATACACTTAACCAGGCATGCACGGAATAGGTCTTTGAAAATGGGTCACGGGTATCGCGCCATAATCTAGAGCTTCAGAGTCTAGATCACTGGACACAGAGAGGGCATGGATTGCGATAGTCACTCCGGCCTCCCTCGATGCGCTCCTCCACGTAGGACATGGCTGTAGCATTTAAACCCTCTGAGGATGGCTTTTCTATGTGGCAGAGTGCCCACCTTTCCTTGGGAAGGGGTCAGGCAACACACCTTTTATGGCATAACTATCCTCCAAATTGATCGTAATAGTGATTTCCAAACACACAGAGTTAACATCCCCTAGGTTTGTTTGGATGGCCCTAGTTGACCAAGGGGGTGAAATGTAGCTCCTGGAAGCTGTTGGTGCCAGGCCCACCAGGCTCTACTTCGGCATCAGTTTATGTGTCTGTGTGAGTGGCCCTGTATGACGGTTACTTAATCATCATTTGTCCGATTTAGGGGGAGACATCCCAAGTAGAAGAGTAAGCCTTCAATTTATAGGCCGGTGTTTCCTTGGTAT
This sequence comes from Ambystoma mexicanum, assembly GCF_040938575.1. NCBI lineage: Eukaryota > Metazoa > Chordata > Amphibia > Caudata > Ambystomatidae > Ambystoma > Ambystoma mexicanum. Next base: position 754,062,235 of record NC_090925.1, on the reverse strand, counting down.
TGAATGCCCTGTTCAATCCTGATTTGGCCACAAAGGTTCTGTTGAGGATAGCCACTAGCAAGCAGCCATCTAGGGAAAGGGCTTCCGTTGATCTGGTGCTTCCATGTATGAAATCTTCCAACCCATGCACTCCACTCTAACACATTCAGAATGCCCTGAGCCTTACAGTTCCCAGTGGAACAAGAGCTAGCTGACTGACAGCCACCAATTAACAATATTCCCCAAAGGGGGAATATGTGAGGGCAAGGAGGAATTGTTGCACACAGAATGACTTCGAGAAAGAATGCAACTTACTTAGAACTAGATTCCTTCAACGTGGGTAACCCGAGAAATGTGTAACCAAAGTTTACAACACAACCAAGAACTGGACTCAAGAGCAAACCCTAATTCCAAGTAAATCCACAACAAAAAGTACGGAACAAGATTGGAAACTGGGATTTGTAACCAAATACAATAAGGACAATCACAAGATCAACAGAATACTAAAGAAACACTGGAATCTGCTACAACTTGACGAACACATTAGAACTCAAGTGGGTGACAAACCAAAAATAATTTTCAAAAAAGCAGATACTTTGAAGACAAAACTGAGCCCATCGCTCCTACCAGAAGTCAAGGGTAACAACACTAACACATGGACTTTGTCACCTACAAAAGGTTTCCGAAAATGTGGGATGTGCACGATATGCAAATTTGCAAGTGAACCGACCGATTTCATAAAGGACATCAATGGGAAAGAAATCAAAATCAAACAAGTGATCAACTGCCGCACGAAATTTGTATTATACGGCATAATCTGCCTATGCAAGAAAATGTACATAGGCAGCACCATTCGAGAACTCTGCATAAGAATCAGGGAACATTTGGCAAGAATAGGTAGCCAGGACCAAAGACAACCTCTAGCAGCACACTGGCAGAAAGAACACCAAATGGAGAAGAAAGAAGATCTGAAATTTGTTGGACTACAGCATGTACAACTAGGCAGAAGAGGAGGAGACAGAGAAAAGGCGCAACGTCAGGCTGAAGCCAAAATCATATGTAAATTAAACAGCACAATAACTGGTTTAAATTCGGACAATGAGATGGCGTCTTTCCTCTAAACACTGAATTCAAACAAAATTTGGTGCTACGAGGTTGCATTGTAGGGCTTTATCACTTTTGGAACTGAACTAAATGATTAGATTCTTCAAAGACATCCAATGCTTGTAATGTATTAAAAATAACTAAATAATACACATGAATAGCCATTTTTGCATTTTGCAAGTAAAAGAAATGGCAGTTCATTGGGCTACAGAACACTATAGGTTAAATTGAAAAGAAAGAAACAGGTAGCTTGTCGTTCGAAATTAGATCTAGATTAGGTACTTTGTAAATGTGGAGATTGTGTATGCAACACCAAATAAATCGTAATCAGTAGTGAGGATATTCAGCACAAAATAATTTATTTTAATTTAATCCGACGCAATATTGTCCAGGTAAGGTCAGTATACAATAGGCTAACGTTAGTTGCGAGAGACCAGTATTCCTAAAACATGGCGCCCGCGATATGCAGGACGACTTAGTAGAAACAAAGGAGGGACTGAAGTTTGTGTTCGTTACCGAGGCAACATACAAAAACATTCCAAAATGGGGATCGGAAGCAGCAGCGCGAACGCGAGAGATGCCGGAGGGCTTTACTCGAGGTAAGAGATCATCGATGTTTTCAGAACGTTAGCCGAATACGCATAGAAGCGGACAGAATAGATTGAAGTCAGCGGTAATTGTGGAGTGAATTAGATGCATACTCCGAGAGGAATTTGAGAAGAAAATGTAAATATTAAATAGCGCTATCATTGTTTGTAGCACAATCTAAATCAGCAGATGTTTGAAAGTAAATAATTAAATGAGGCCAAAACTATAAAGGCACCACACAACGCACCAAGAGCAACAATAAGAGTGTCCATATATGGCACATGCGGAATATAATCCTTGCAATATAGGCAATGGTAAATCTAAAATAAGCTAAGAAACTAGTTTACATATAATGTGCTCAGTGAAAAGAGAGAATCCACATTAACATATCAGTCATATTGACTTTAAGATCTTGAACAATTGAGAAAGTCATCACTGATATTTGTTCACAGGGATTGGACCCTTAAAATGGAACTCAAACAAACCAACAAGGACAGTAAATGCTAAATTGCTGTGAAGGTAATGTGAAATCAAACCAGATTTTCAAAGACTAAAATATGAAAACAATACGTTACAGCTGTACTACTGTCTTTAACATTGAACCATTTTTGTCAATCTGACTTTGTGTTTTGTTCATCTCTCTTTTATTATTTTTGTTTAATTACCCAATAATCCTCCCCTACTCCAACCCCCAATCTCGGTGGATTTTTTTGTTTATGTTCATTTACTCACTTTTCTGTGTTAATCATACAATGTATACTTAATGAATTACTATCAGTATCAATAGCCCTTATTTGAAAAAGGCTTTCAGTAGCCGAAACACGTGTCATCACTAGGGGCGTGAAATTAAAATTGATGGCACTATAAAATATGGCGCATTCCTTGATTTCTGAGTGTACATAAACATTATTTCACTTCCTAGGTGGTTTTGTAGACCTCCTACCACCCAACTCTGATTGGATGCGACAGACAAACAATACTAGAAACGCTCAAAACAAATAAATCAAGCATTACCAAAGTGTTGCCTGGCAGAGTAGCCTCTCAAAGGAGTCTGACCATACAACCAATTAATATTACCTCTAGGATAGCCTTGACTAACAAAGGTTCCTGCTCAAGTGCCAGCATTCAACAAACAGTAAACATCCCCAAAACGAAGACCAGCTCCGTGGAAGGGCCTATCTAGATGGTTGACAGCGTCTGTGTTGCTCCGTGTTATCTTGCTCCCAAGGTGAGCGCGTTGCCCGAGAGCTATCCCCTGTGTTGCATCCACATTGCAAGGTAATGAGGTTTTAATCTATACAGGCCTGCTGTTGAAAGTATGCAAGGGGCCACCGTCTCTGCTTAGAAGATATGCATGATGGAGCCACAGGCTGCCAACACTTCAACTCCATCTTTCTTTATGTTCAAATCTTTGGTCAGTAATCACTATTTTTTTGCATATTACAGTGGGCAGCTTGAAGGTCCTGGAAAGTGTGAAAATGGCAGATGGTGTGAGATGAAAAGCTCAATATCATTGCATAACAGGACATTGCAGAGTGGGGGGGGGGGCAGTACTCTGAACGGCCCAGCAACTTCAGTGACTGGGAGCAACAGGGGAGAAAATGTAATGTTGGTTTTACCACAGTTAGTCCGCTATACTAGAATCTCTGGTGCACTGAATGGCTGGTGAGACTATGGGCCGCATTACGAGGTTGGAGGTAGTCATGGCGCTACTAGCGCCATGACTACCTCCAATACCGGTACCGAGTACACCCTCGTTCAATGGGGACTTACCGGTCTATTCTGACCTTTGCGGGACTGGTAAATCCCCATTGAAAAAGCCATTCCCCATTCCCATTTCAGCCCCTTTAGGGCTCAATGGGAAGGGGGAAGGCGCTAATTTGCGGTACCGTTATTAGCTCTGAAGTCCCTTAACAGGTAAAACCAGGCGTTAAGGAAGGGACCCGCTAAGGGACCTCGGAATAGGTGCCCCGTATCCCTTTGCGCCCTCCTTGTAATGAGGCCCAATGTCTGTCTGTCAAATCAAGTTATACGAGACTAGGGGAGGGCCAGTGCCGCAATAATTAAATTCTATGTGACAGTATTGGAGCCACTAGCAGAGGAGCACCAGGGTACACCAATTTGTCCCTACACTTATTAAAACTTCCTATTGTAAGGGTGGAAACGTAATCACTTCTAAGCACTCCAATTTTTGCAGTTGAAATCAGGGTGAGATTACATTATTTGCCCAGGATCACACACTAAACACGGAAGCAGGGATTTTCACCCACTCTGCAATTTGGGCACAGCCAGCTACTTCCACACTTTATTTGGACCAAATATTTAAGATTTGGGTGTCAAGGCCTACAATAATACTGTCCTATAGAGCCTTTACTTCTTGTTTTCCTTTGCATTGGGAACTTTTTTTGGTGTTGGTATTCCACCTTGCAGCTGTACCTTTGGTTTAGCGATCATTTAGTTTTCCCATCCTATTCATGTTGCACTGCCCTTTGAGGACTGCACCAACCTGGATGATTATAGAGGGGTGGAGTAGAGGCAGTGATGGCGCACTGAAATGCAACTGGGAGGCTTGCATCTCCTTCTTACTTGACTTAAGTATATGTAGCACATGCTAGCCAATGTTTGCACTGTTCTGCGCCCCCCCTTGCACCAAGTTGGCGGCTAAGTGCAAATGCGGTCATATAACTCCCGCTGATGTCACATCCTATATTTGGGCACCCCCCGGGAAATTCATAAATCGGCTCCCCTGGCTGTGTTCTGTATTTACCGTAGTTTTCTGGTAAGGTAGTCCGGCATTCCATGATGGATGCTGTTTGTGTAGTCTATTCTTGACATGACAAGGGATATGATGGCGAGTGTTCTATATGGGAAGGCAAAGAAAGGTATTATCTGCTTGATTGTGTGCAGGTGGAAGACGCACTTATTTACTACTCTGTTGACTTGTGGTTCCAGTGTTAAGTCATTACCAATTAATATTCCGAAATGTTTAACCACATTGGAAGGTTCCGGTCGATTTCCCATTTTGGTAGGCCATGGACTCTGGTCTTGGTTCGACGGACCGATGGGCGTGATCATGATTTCTGTTTTGTCCCGGTTGAGTTTAAAGCTGTTGGTACTCTTTTTTCTGTGAAGCAGTTGATAAGGGTTGGGTCTTGTTCTCCACTAGTGTTGATTTTGTAGCTGATTTTTGTGTTGTCTGCTTGATTGTAGCAAGTGAGACCATGGGCCTCATTACGAGTTTGGAGGTAGCCATGGAGCTATTAGCCCCATGGCTGCCTCCAAACCGGGCTCCTTTTCCGGGTTCCTGCAATGGGGACTTACCGGGTCATTCCGACAAAGGAGGACCTGGTAAATCCTCCTTGCAGGAACCATTCCCCATTCACATTTGAGCCCCCATAGGGCTCAATGGGAATGGGGATGGAGGTAACAATGGGCACATTATTAGTGTCCCATTGTTACCTCCCTCTTCCCATCGCGGGACCCGGAAAGGACACCTGGTTTTATTCAGGCGTCCAATCCGGGTCCCGCGATGGGAAGCTCGTAATCAGCCCTGATGGAAGGAAGGGGGCCGGTCCCGTACCGGCACCCTTCATTCCGTCAGCGCCTGCCTCGTAATGAGGCCCCATGTCTTTTGAAGTGGGTGATGAGAGGGGTCATGTAGATGTTGAAGGGCAGTAGTGAGAGTGATGAGCCTTGTGTACCTCTGCAGGTTGTTGCATGAGGTGCTGAGTTGAAGGGGTTTAGCCACGTTGTTTTGTTCTTTCTGCTAGGAAGGATTTTATCTATGGTAACGTATAGTAAGTGTATCCTTTTTATATAACCTTGATTGGACATTCCCTTTTATTTTGTACTGTGATACTGAGTTGTTTGGGCCGCTGCTAGTTCACTTTCACTCCCCTCTTAAGAGCATAGTCTTCCCTCGGCCCACGTTACGACAAAAGGCAAAAGAGATATATTTCTTACCTGTCCCGGTTTTACCTTTATGACTGCATTTTGTTTTGGGTGGTTAGTAGTTTGAGGGCTGAGCGGGCCATTTTACCCCTACTCATCTTTGTACTCCTACATAGCAGAATCCAATTTATCACACTGGTGGCAGAGGTGGGATTTGAAATAGACTTTGCTTACAGCTCAGCCCACCAAAATAAAAGTGTGAGGGCTGAGTGGCCCATTTTACCACTATTAATCCTTATGCTCCTTTGTACCAGAATCCAATTTGTCACACATAAAAGGTTGCTGGCCCTTTTAAATACAACAGATATGGCATGGGCAACAGGCACAGCAACAGTGGTTCAAGTATGTGCTGCACAACTATAGCAAAGCAGCATTTCGAACTTCTCTAACACACAACGCAGATACAGCAGCGCAGGCTGCAGAACATTCATCTCCCACGGCACAGAAACAGCAAAGAAGCACTACAGGCAGCGACAGCCAAAGCCTGTTTCCCTCAAATCGGTACCTGATAAAAGGATTCTTTAAAACGTCTATCCCTTGGTAAGAAAAAATGTAGGCTGTTGGTAAAAACGTCCACGTTTCACAGTTACCACCCTTAGCTCTTGTATGCTTTCACGTCCACCGGGACCCGGAGTACCAACACCAAAAAAAGTTCCCAATGCAAGGGAAAACAAGAAGTAAAGACTCTGTAGGACAGTATTATTGTAGGCCTTGACACCCAAATCTTAAATATTTGGTCCAAATAAAGCGTGGAAGAAGGTGGCTGTGCCCAAATTGAAGAGTGGATTAAAATCCCTGCTTCCCTGTTTAGTGTGTGATCCTGGGCAAATAATGTAATCTCACCCTGACTTCAACTGCAAAAATTGGAGTGCTTAGAAGTGATTACGTTTACACCCTTACAATAGGACAGTTTTAATAAGTGTAGGGACAAATTGATGTACCCTGGTGCTCCTCTGTTAGTGGCTCCAATACTGTCACATAGAATTTCATTATTGCGGCACTGGCCCTCCCCTAGTCTCGTATCACTTGATTTGACAGGTAGACATAAGGCCTCATTACGAGTCCGGCAACAACCAGCCGGTTTTTCCGGCTCGGTTACCGCCGGACTCGTATTACCATTCTGCCTCCGTGACTCCCGGAATTACCAGGGCATTACGACCCTGGTGTCCGGGAATTCCGGAGGCGGAATTCGGTAAATCCTCATTCCCATTGAGTCCGACAGGACTCAATGGGAATGGGGAAGTGGAAACACTGGCACCATCTCGTGATGGTGCTGGTGTTTCCACGTCCGCCTGCCGGCGGGTGGTGTTAAACCCGCCAGGTCAGACCTGGCGGGAACGCCACCTCCCGCCTGCAGGACTCGAGATCGGGCGGTCCGGAATTAACAGTGGCAGCGGGTTTACCGCGACTGTTATTTCCGGACCGCCCGACCCGTAATGAGGCCCATAGTCTCACTAGTGAGTCAGTGCACCAGAGATTCCAGTATAGCGGACTAACTGCAGTAGAACCAACATTACATTTTCTCCCCTGTTGCTCCCAGTCACTGAAGTTGCTTGGCCCGTCCAGAGTACTGTCCCCCACTCTGCAATGCCCTGTTATGCAATGATATTGAGCTTTTCATTGCACACCATGTGCCATTTTCCCACTTTCCAGGACCTACAGGCCGCGCACTGTGATATGCTAAAAAATATTATTGCTGACCGGGTGCATCTCTTTCTCTGGATAGTTTCAAAGACAGGACTGCCACCTAATTCACTTTTGATTTATCAAAGCCGCATGGATAGTTTTAAGGGTAACTTCCCACTAAAGCATCGCTAGCAGCATTGCTATTTACACAGTCCCACGCGGATTTTAAGAACCATTAAAATGAGAGGCGACCAGTGGCACGTTTTCAGGCAACCCCAGCAAGTTTATTCCCCGCTCCCCCTGCACATAAATGTAGCAATATGTTTCTGCATGTGTTCACGGGTATTTACAAAGACCAGGGCTGCCTGCAGCTATGGTTATGGAAGCTAGTCTAGGAATGCTTGAATTCTGAAAACACACAGAGCGTGTCCCGCCCAAAGCCGATAACGACTTATCCACGCCTAGCAGCCTCGCAGGAATATGGGCTATAACTCAATAGGGTGACATGATTGATGTCGTTGGCAGAGGAAAAGCAAGCAATTACGCAAATACTCGTGCAGTCACACGATGCGTATTTGTTCTCTCCCGCCCTTTTAGCCCTCCCCCCACCCCACCCCTCATTCCTCCAGTCTTCACATGTGGGGTTCCAGAAAGAAGAGGGGAGGAGGAGGGTGGAAGGGCGGGATGGCGAGAGGCATGCAAACGGACTCTACTATATAAAAGAGAGAGGAGTGTCGCACTCCAGCAGAAAACCCAGGAACGAGAAGATTGTACAGGTACGTCATGCCCTAGAACAGCCAGTCTTCCCAGCCCATCAAAGAAAGGTTAAATACCCCCGCTCTGGTGAATGGCCGACGACCCCACCCCCAAGACTGCCTGGCCCTCCTAGGCGAGAGGCCACGGGTCCTGGTAGCAGGAAAGATAGCCTTGCCTTTGTAGGTCAGCAAATGGCTTCATTTTATTTTAAATATGTTTAAGCCATACTATTTTTAAGGAGGATGTTCGATGGCGAGACTGAGGCACCAGGGAAGAACTTTCCAGAGCCCGGGGGTGACCGTGATGCTCAGGTGAAGGTGACCCCATTACCCGTTTTAAATGTTAATGTTAAAGGATATTTATACCGCGCACTATCACCACCAGAGTGGTCCCTGGTGCTCTTGCGGAACTGAGAAAAAACGGGTCGGTTGGGGTGCCTTTGTAGGAGAAAGTTTGGAGAAAGAGCAAGGGAGCTGTGATGTGCTGTTGGCAGCTTCAGTTAGGTTAACACAGTTCGCTGAGCTTTTTGGTGTGGTAGCCCGTCAGTATCCGTTGTGTAAGGCTATGTGTGGTTTGTTTGTTGTTGCTGTGTAGTGAAGTGCGTGTGGTTTGCTGTGGTTTTAGAGGTATCATTGTATTTAGTTAAAGTTTGAGAGATGTATGCAGAGGGGTGAGGTTTTAGTAGGGTTGGTTATTAGCATTGTTGTCTGAAGAGACGCACACTCATTTTGAGGGTCCTCTCTCGTGTGACTCAAGGTAATAGTCACAATCCTCTCTGGATGCGACGCAGGCTAATATTCACAGTTCTATCTTAGTGTGGCACAGGCTAATAGTCACAGTAGTTCTATCTTAGTGTGGCACAGGCTAATAGTCACAGTTCTATCTTAGTGTGGCACAGGCTAATAGTCACAGTTCTATCTTAGTGTGGCACAGGCTAATGGTCACAGTTCTATCTTAGTGTGGCACAGGCTAATAATCACTGTCCTCTTTAGATGTGACTCAAGGTAATATTCACAATCCTCTCTGGATGCGACGCAGGCTAAAACAACAAGCAGAGGGCAGACAACTCTGGGCCGAGTTTGCAGGTGGGTGGGGAGGGTCAGTGAGACGCCCCGATGCGAAACACGTATATTAGCTTGAGGGGTGAACAAAGCAGAGGGGGAGATGCCATCATGGCAGCCGATTTGGTTTAGTGGCTACTGTTGCTGGTGTTCCAACCAGTGGTGAGTGACCTCCACTCCCGGCATCAGCATTTTACTAAAACGTGCAGGATTCTAAGAAAACCACTGTATCACCCTCTGCCGCGCTAATCTTCAAAACCACCCACAGTCTGATATCTACTGCGCTCACTCCCTGCACACCCCCAGCTTCTATGACCAGACCCCACACTGCACAACGGGACGTGCTCCTAGCAAATTCCTGCGGCCTCTCCTTGAAGCACCCTCCATGCTGCTGCAGCTTTGATTTCTTTTAAACAACAAACGAGATGGGAATGGCCACACTAGACTGCACGGATGAAAAGAGTCAATGCGGGCTAATAGGGCACCCATCTTCGTGGGCCCGATGCTTAGACATATGCATAAGTTACTCTCACTCCTCTCTGCATATGGGGAAGGAAGCCACACCCCAGTGGCATCCAAAATAATTGGGGGCCATCAGCCTACTTCTGAGTGTCTCATGGCAAGCTTGGCCAGAGGTCAGCAAGTCTCCAGGTGGCGCCATGTAGATATTAAATACAATGGGGCCTGGTCTGGACTGAAGGGCGTGCCCTTCCATCACTGGTAGTCTCCCAAACGACGTAGTATTCAGCGCGTTGTTGGGGTAGAACCAAGGGACAGTTACGTGATAACATGTCTTTGGAGGGTGTCTAAAGAACAGAAGGACCTAGGAGGACAGAATGTTGGAAAGTCAGGTTCCTGAAATATTCACCAGTGAAGTTCATAGACTGGTTTGACAGTGAGGGGATGCGTGTGTACCATTAAAATGCGTAATAAGAACACCTGTCGTTTATAGTACTACTCAACAGTGACTGTGCTTGTGGCCGCAAGTGCTGTCTGAAACCCATCCATGTTATGGCCAGAGTTTAATATGCAAAGGCAGGCTTTGTGAACAAGCTGCTTTTTGGTTTCCCAGCTCAAGGAGGGTTCTACAGGTGGTATTATGTTTCCTGCATTATTTTCAAGAACATCTTTGAAGATATTGGAGGCCATGTCAGTGGAAGTGGCAGCTGCGGAGGGTGGGCGGGCCTTTCAGAAGATATTTCATTGTAGACGCAGGGGCTTGAGAGTGGTTGGCTGTACAGTTGAGTCTGCTTATGGTGAAAGATGGTTTTATACGTCACCAATGACCTGAAGATATGAGTTTTCACCTAGCTTTGGTGATTTGGGGCACCGCCAATGTTTTTCTGAATGAGGACTGGTGGGTGGTACCGCACCTGCAGCGTGCCAGAAGGTGTTCTTCTTCGCGTTCCTGGTTTAAGGTTTTTCATTGGCACTGGGACAGCCAGGGTCAAGGTGGAGGCAGAGACCAAGTGTTGCTTAGAAGGCCAGATGGTGTGGAGAGAGAAGGGGTAGAGAAAGTGAGATGGACATGACACGAGGACAGTCCAGTAGAACCTCGTTGGTATTCAGATAATCTGCTGCCGCTTCCCTTTTGTCGATCACTTGGAATCAATATTTCTGGAAGCCTGAGGGGTTTAAACAAAGTGTTGGTTATGGGAAACAAGCCAGAAAGGAATGAGACAGAAAGGTAGTGGAATTAGGTTGTGTATGGGGGTGGTCGATCAACTGAACGTTTGGACAAGATGTCAACAAGAAGATGTCAAGGGGGCATGGTCTGACTAGCGCTACTATGCCAGCATGAAGGGCAAGAGGCTAGTGTTCAGCACGTTATCAATGATGCCTGAAGCCAACCAGGTGGCAGATACCCTCTTTAATTGGCCCAAAGTGACAGTGATGCCCCTCGAGCCTCACGTGCACACAGTGGATAAAGTCAGATATTGCCATTTTTTTGGTATTGATTCAGCTGACGTTAATTAACCTTTCAATACATAAATCCATTACTGAGTCCTATGAACTTGGAGGCCTGGCTGTGGCTTTCCTTAGCAGGGAAATGCTCTTGAGGGCAGTGCCAGCCTGGCCTCCCATGAATGAGGCAGGTGGAAACGGGCACATAAGGGGCTGTACCCGACTCTCGCAGCACAGGTAAAAACAACCATGTGGGTGACAGCCTGACAGCCCAGATAAGAGACCATACCCCCCTCTCTCGGCGCAGGTAAAACAGCCAGATCTTCGCAGCCCAGGTGAAAGACCGCCTGACCTCCCAGGCAAGAGATGAGCTTAACTTCCTCGGTAAGAGACAGTGTGGTCTTTCCATTCGAGATCAGACTACCTGACCCTCCAGTGTAGAGACCAGCCCTGGAAAGAGATACACAGGCCCTCCTATTTACGGGGCAGCCTACACACCCAAGGCAGGAATTATCCAGACTCGTCAAGGGGCAAGATGGCATGAGTCTCTCAGGGCAGGTGAGTGACAGGCAATCTGTCCCTCCAATCCCAGAGCAGAGGCAGTGTAGCCCCTCCAGATAAGAGAAAGACCGACACAAGCGGCTTAACTCACAGATAAGAGACAGCCTGCGCTCAGATGTCCAGGGAGGAAGCAGTCGGATCTCCTCAGACCATGGTAGAGATAGCATGACGAATTTCACCTGCCAGCTCTGGAAAGAGACAACCAGGCAATCCAACCCAGTGTAGTAAACGGCCAAACCCTCCCCTGTACGAGCCAGCCTGCTCCTCTCGGATAAGAGACCCGTGAGACATCCTCCGGCCCAGGTAAGTGACTGCCTGTTACTTATGGAGAAGAGACAGCTTGATCTTTTCAGGTACGTGTTGACCTGAGTGTGAACTCCCCATAGAGCCTCCTTTCTGTGTACATTTATGGCTTTTGTCCGTAGCCACCAGGGAGCAGCCACTTACATTTTACAGTACTCCAGAGAGCTGTGCCCAGTGATGTAAGTGGGGTGAGGAATCCATGCACGTTCTAACAAGGTTGTGTGGCCTAAGTGTATGAAGCAGGAGGGGGGCTAGAAGTTGCCCCCAAGGGCACTGGAGTCAAGTTAGAGAGGCGAGTGTATTTCTATCACTTGGTTTGCTGCACCCACCTCCCCTTTTGTTTCTTGATCCCCGGGGTGCACCAAAAGGTATCATAGCAGTAGGCCCGCCTCTCCTTCTGTTTCTTTATCAGAGGCACTGACCTCCACGGGCAGCCCTTTTACCAGGAGCTATCCTCCCGGGACATTGCGTATGTGTCTTTAGTTGCTTTAATGTGTGCAGTGTGTTGTTTTGTGACATAACCATGATTTTAATGTTTGACTCCATAGCAGGACGTCGCACCCCTTCGTGGTCTCCCTCTTATTTTGAACTGTATGCGTAGGTGATACTGTGACAAGATATTAACCCCCTTGTCTGCTCTCTCCCACCTTCTAGCACTGAGAGGACAAGATGAGGACCCTGCTGATCTGCGTTGTGGCTGCCGCATTCCTGCTGCAATGTAAGCCTCTTGCCTCTTCACTGGGGGGTGGGGGGGCGGGGCGGGGCGTAGGAGCTGCTGCGGGGGTAACTGCAGAGGGTATGTCACCACTCCACCATCCTAAAGACTGCCCCACCCCCCCCCCCACCACGCAGAGATTGAACGCATGAGGAGAATCGGAGAGGCGGGCACTGGGAATATGGATATGGGAACTTCTAGTGGTAAACAATCCTTTCACCAGGGCAGTTTCTAGCCCATTTGGTGCCCAGGGCGAAACACTAGGAATGCGTCCATCCCGCGGCCCACTCCCACCGCACCCCACTCCCACTGCCCCCCTGCGTGCCACTCCCAAACTCAATATAACACTGCTAAACAAATGATTCAATTACTTTGAAGTAACTCCTTGGACAAAGCAGAGTACACAAACAGTATATACTACTTTTAAAGTTTTGTGTCCATTTTTAGTCTATGTTAAGGGCACTCTCCTTGACTTTGCTGGTGCGAAAGCATTTCTAAAGCAACAGTGGGCCACGGGGACCAGTGGGGGCACACAGTGGGACATGGGGACCATGGGAACCAGTGGAACACGGGGACACAGTGGGAGCACAAAGCGGAACACAGGGTCCAGTGGGGGCACACAGTGGGATACGGGGACCAGTGGGGGAACACAGTGGGACACAGGGACACATTGGGGGCACACAGTGGGACATGGGGACCATGGGAACCAGTGGAACACGGGGACGCAGTGGGGGCACAACAGTGGGATACAGGGACACAGTGGGGGCACAACAGTGGGAAAAGGGGACCAGTGGGGCAGACAGTGGGGGCACACAGTGGGACACTGGGGGCACACAGTGGGACACAGGGACACAGTGGGGCACAACAGTGGGACACGGGGACCAGTGGGGGCACACAGTGGGACACAGGGACACATTGGGGGCACACAGTGGGACATGGGGACCATGGGAACCAGTGGAACACGGGGACACAGTGGGGGCACAACAGTGGGATACAGGGACACAGGGGGGGAACAACAGTGGGAAAAGGGGACCAGTGGGGCAGACAGAGGGGGCACACAGTGGGACACTGGGGGCACACAGTGGGACACAGGCACACAGTGGGGCACAACAGTGGGACACGGGGACCAGTGGGGGGACACAGTGGGGCACAACAGTGGGACACGGGGACCAGTGGGGGCACAACAGTGGGAAAAGGGGACCAGTGAAAACACTCTCATACTTTTGCGCTGACACGAACACACACTCAGTACACGCACACGAGAGCAATTATAGATAGTACGGGTCCGACAGGGAAAACACAAAGGCGTCAAGGGCTTGGTAAGGACTGAGCCACTTAGAACAAAGCATAATAAAACAAACATGGCACCTACCTTCTTTCTGATGAAGCGGTGCACTGTGCACACACATGAGTCCGAGCTGCAAAGAAATCTTCTTTCTGCCAGGAACGCTGAAAGGAAAGCAGTGAAGTCTTCCTTCTTCACAGGGTCCAAGATAGGGAGGCCAGGACCGCAGAAAGGAAAGCAGCCTTTTGGCTTACTGCACAAAAACCCAGACTCATTTAAAAGTGGAAAAGGTCGCTTTAATGTGACAGGCCCAAGCTTACAATCAAAACGCTTAACTGGCTCCACGGCCTAACAAGCTAAATAGCTATTTGAACAATCAATTAAATAACTTAAACATTTTCCATTTTCCCCCCAACAATTAAATAATTAAATAACCAATTTCCTCCCTAATGATCCCTTGGATCCTACCGCATCCTTGCCCCTTTTCCAGGCGTCCCGCTTTCCCCCCCAGGGGCCATGCCCCTCCAGGCTCAATACCTGATCCCCCGGGGTGACCTGCTTGTGCAAACAGCGCCACCCCCTCCTTTCCCGTGTCATTCCCCCATTGTGCTTCCCTCCCCCCACATCAAAAGGGGCCATGCCCCCGGCGCCCCGACCCACTTTGACCCCATTAACTCCCCTCTACACCAAACTCCCCCTTCCTGTGACCTGCAGCCAGCCTGACCTGCCACATCAGCAACAATATTACACACACCTTTCACGATGCCCTGACCTGTCACACCAAACTACCATCCCTACCCTCCTAACAGACCCCCAAAACCATAACCCCCCCGCATAATCCCCTGAAAAAACGCCCCCCCCTATTCCATAACTGACACCACCCTAAACAAAATGAAGGGGTGGGAGGGCGGGACAATCACCAAGTCCTAACTGTCGCCTGCCTCCCGAACCTTCCCTGAGCCCTTAAATACCCCTGGAGGGGCGCTCTGCACCCCACGGCCACTCGCTGGCCGTGTGCAGCGCCAAAAAACTCCCCGGGGGGAAACGCTTCGCGTTCCCCCCGGGACTCCCCTTTTGGCTTACTGCACAAAAACCCAGACTCATTTAAAAGTGGAAAAGGTCGCTTTAATGTGACAGGCCCAAGCTTACAATCAAAACGCTTAACTGGCTCCATGGCCTAACAAGCTAAATAGCTATTTGAACAATCAATTAAATAACTTAAACATTTTCCATTTTCCCCCCAACAATTAAATAATTAAATAACCAATTTCCTCCCTAATGATCCCTTGGATCCTACCGTATCCTTGCACCTTTTCCAGGCGTCCCGCTTTCTCCCCAGGGGCCATGCCCCTCCAGGCTCAATACCTGATCCCCCGGGGTGACCTGCTTGTGCAAACAGCGCCACCCTCTCCTTTCCCGTGTCATTCCCCCATTGTGCTTCCCTCCCCCCACATCAAAAGGGGCCATGCCCCCGGCACCAGAAAAACCCTCCCCCGAGGAGTTCTTTCTGCCCCAACCCCCCCCCATTTTCTACCTCAAACTTTTCACCCAGTCTCCCAGCCACGAACCCAAGTCCGCCAGGTACTGACTATTCCCATACATGGACAAGTGTACCCCATCCTCTCTAAAGATAAGAAACCCCTCATATGTTATTTCTTTATGGTCCATGACCCTCACCGCCACTGACGCACAACATTTTTCCATTTACCTGTTTATCCCCTTCCTGGCCCGCTCTATTGCTCCCTCATTTCTTGCTCCCCTCCAAACTCTTCTCGGCAACAACTTAGTCCACACCACCACCGCTTGAGGCCACATATCCCTAATCCACCCTAAGTCCCTCTTCATTTTTCTCAGCAGAGCCACCCCCGTATCCCTAACCAGGTCATTCTCCCCAGCATGCAGCATCACCACCCGAGGAACTCCATAGCGTTCCCTCATTCCTGCCAATATGGGCAGCAGCTGATCCCACCGCAGGCCCCCCAAACCGTGCCACCTCACCACCACTTCCTTATAACTGCACCCCAATTGCCTTCCAAACACCCTTTTCTCCGCCTCTTTGCCAGCCCACTTCACAATCGAATGTCCAACAATCCAAACTTGCGCCAACTCCCCCTTCCTTTGCGCAGCATCTGAAACAGAAATTACAACAAATTACCGACAAGTCAACTTATTACAAAACAAAACAATTTGCCCCACAGGTCCTCCACCAACTTTCTTCAACAATCCCCTTTCCCAAAATCCCTAACGTAACCCTTTTATTTTCCCGACCTCCAACGCCCCAAGCATTTCACCTTTTCTTCCGAAAAACCCACTCTGCTACCCTCAGATGCTGCGCCCATCCTTAAAGAATGAGTCCCAAACTCCTCCCCCTTTTCTCCTACCCTGCCCAACACCTTACGCAATACCCCCAGCACCTGTGCTGCTGTAACTGGCGATCCATCCGAATGCTGGAAAACCAAACCTGAGTCAACCCCACAGCGCTCCTTCCACACCTTGCCCGCCTTAACTGGGCATAGAGCCTCGCTCCCTCGACCCAGCAGGACCCAAGAGCCCCTTCCCTTCTGATCCGTCTTGGACCTTTTAATCTTGATGTCTAAACCTTCCTCTGTAATTTGCACATCTTCCCACTGCAGCCTCCCTACCCCCCTTGTCCCCCAACCAACTCAGAAACCCTGAAGGCCCCAAAAAATAACCATGTAAAACAAGCCGCAAACAGTTCCCCTTCCCATACCGACCAGCAAACTCCCCCCAAAACCTCAATCAACCTCTGCAGCAATTCAGCCGATATCGGCCTCCTCTTATCCTTATCCCTCTTACTCTCCCTTGCCCATCCTTCCAACATCCTACTCGCCATCTCCCCCCCACTTGGTTGAAAACCCCAAAACCATTTTCCGTAAAAGGAAATCCCCGCTAGCTTTCCTGTTATCGTTGCCCTTGACCAGCCCCTATCCATGCACCTCAGCAGGAAATTAATAACATCGTCCTCCTCCGCTCTTCCGCATCCCATCTACCCCTCCAACTACAAGCTCCTCCTTTAATAAAATCCTCCCAGGCCCTCCTGTATGACTTCTTAGATGCCGCGGCCAATGAACCCTCCACCAGTGCAAGTGCTCTCAGCTTCCTATCTTCCACAGCTCCTTCGGGATCTGCTGCCCCTCCTGATCTGCCTCTGGAGCCAATCCACAGAATCTCTGGCATTGAAAACGAGATAATGCATCAGCGATGCCATTATCCTTCCCTGGCACATGTGTTGCCTTAAACACCACATTCCATTCCATGCAACGCAGGACAAATTCTCTCATCAGCCTTGCCACCCTCTGATCCCTCGCTGACTGCCTGTTCACCACATGGACCACGCATTCGTTGTCTACATTGAAATTCACCTTCTTATTTCGCAACTCCTTCCCCCACAACTCCAATTCTACTAGTAATGGAAAAAATTCAAGAAATGCTATGCTCCTCCCTTCCCTCAACCATCTCTCTGGCCACTTTTCGGCACACCATTTTCCCCCCCAAAACACTCCAAAACCACCGGCCCCCGCTGCATCCGAGAGAATCTGAACTTCCCATGTCACTGGGTCTCCCTGCAACCACATTGACGTTCCATTGAAACTCTCCAAAAAGCGCAACCAAATCCTGCAATCCTCCCTCACTGCCCCCGATACTCTTATCCGGTGATGTGGGCACTTCGCTCTCGCCATGGCCCTTGCCATGTTCCTGCAAAACGTCCTCCCCGGGGCCACCACCTTACATGCAAAATTCAGATGCCCAACCAATCTCTGCATCTGCACCAGCATCATTTTCTTGGCCCCCACCGCTTTTTCCAGCAGTACCACCAATTTGCTCACCTTGTCGTGTGGCAAGCGTGAGGTCATGGCCACTGAATCCAACTCAATTCCCAGAAATGTTAACACCACTGCCGGCCCTTCTGTTTTGTCTTCGGCTAAGGGTACCCCCAGCTCCTCCATCAAGTCTTGAAACAACTTTAGCATTCCTTTGCAATCCTCCTCCCTTTTTGCCCCGCTAATGAACAGAAAGTCATCCAAATAGTGCAACACCCTCTCCCACCCTGAGCTGAATGAGAAGACCCACTGCAAAAAAGAGCTAAATCGTTCAAACAACGCACAGGAAATTGCGCACCCCATAGGCAATGCTTTGTCTATGTAAATACGGTCCTCAAACTGCAAACCTAACAACCAAAAATCCTCTGGGTGCACTGGCAATAATCTAAACGCTGCCTTGATATCGCACTTGGCCATGAAGGCCCCTCGCCCTTCCTTCCTTATTAGCTCAACCGCCTGGTCTACACTCGCATACACAACCCCACATTCTTCCGGGGCAATGAAATCATTAACTGACATACCCTCTGGCCATGACAAATGATGAATCAGTCTGATCTCCCCCGGGGCTTTCTTGGGCACCACCCCCAATGGAGATATCACTCAGTCACCCGGTACGTCATCAAATGGACCCACTATCCTTCCAGCCGCTATTTCCGTGCTCAATTTTTGCCTTACCACCTCCGCATTTTCTCTCGCCAACTTCAAATTTTCCGCCCACCGCCGTACCCTTGGACCCTGGTAACCTAATCTGAACCCCTGCCCGAACCCCTCACTCAAAATCTTAGCCCCTTCCCTGTCCGGATAAAATTGCAACCATTTTTCCAACACCCACACTTTAATTGGAGTAAAAGCTTTTCCCCCCAACCCCTTTTCCTGCACCTCTCCCCCTCCCCCTGTCTCCTTGTTGGAAACACTGCGTGAGAGGGTGTTTTCCCCCGCACTTACTATTACCACTCGTGCTTGAACCTGCACATGGTTCTTGCGCAGCTATCCTTATTGTACCCCCAGCACGCTGCTGAGGACTGGCCCCTGCCTCCACCCCCCGCCCCCTCATGGGCGGGGCGACCAAGAAAGGGCCGTAAAGGCACTGGCAGCCAACTCGCCGTATGTAATGTGTCGGGGCAGGCCTCGTTGGGGCCATCCATTGCAGCCAAAGATCCATGTCTATCTCCCCCCAGACCGCCTGACTGTCTTCTGCCAATCTCGCTCTAAATTCCTCATCATACCTTACCCAGGCAAAGCCCCCAAAGCTCGTAAAAGCCTTTCTTATTACGTCCATATATTTAAGCAGGGCCACGCAACGCTCCGGGAATTTTTCGCAATACACACTGGCATAAATGATAAACGCCGACGTCCAATTCTCAATGGTCACTGGGACCCTCGGGCGTGAAGCCAGTTCCCTCTCTTCCTCCTTAGACCCCTCTTTCGCTCTCACCTCCCTATGTAGCAATTTGAAGACATCCACAAATTCACCTGCCTGTATCTTCTCCCTGGTCGCCGCAATCAAATGTGCCCCCAATGGTTTTGTTATCCCCATGTATGGCAATTTCTTCTCCTTTCCTTTTACTTCCACCTCTTTATCTTTACCCGCCTGCACCTCGAGCCCCGATGGCTCCACCACTTTGTCCGTTTGGACCTCCACTGAGCAAATGTTCTTCTCAACCCCTTTGGCTCCAATAGCCTGCACCCCAACCTCCTTCATCACACCTTGAAAACCACCCCGGTCATCCCCCAACCACCTATTTGTAACCCCTCTCTGCCATGCAGAGGACCATTCCCTTTCCCGCTCACCTCTTTCCACGCCTGCCACCTGCGGCCTGGCATCCACACTGGTGCTCCTCCTCTCCATTCTTAGAGGGCTCCTGCTGCGGGGACAAAACATGTCAGCACAATCACCCAGCCAATAATTCCCTTGACCCCTTTCACCCCGACCCCCCTGTACTTCCCTTTCCCTATCCCACCTTGAACTTCTTCTCTCCTCCACCCTTTCCCTTTCCGCCCTGTAATCTTCAAATTCCCATTGCCCCCCGTATTCCTCCCAACCAACTTCATCACCCCTTAAATACCATTGAGCATGCGAGCTCCTGCCCGAGATGATTTGCTGATCTTCTTGCGAGCCCGGGGCGTCCGCCCCGCCACTCCCCTGACGTCTTCTCGGCGGGGTTGTGGGAACCTCTGCCTGGTCCTCTTCTCTTGGGCGAGGCGTTCCGTCCTCCACCCTGAAATCCTTGTTGCTAATGGCTGTGCTGCACCCTCTAGGCTCTCCTTGCGTTGACCGAGGAGGGGCCGTACCGAAACCCTCACCCTCCATCTGTACAGCAGGGGCTGCGCAGCGCCCTCTGCCCCCACTCCTCCTATCCGGGGGGGCCGTTCCGCGCCCCGCCCTACCCTCCTCAATTGACAGGGACCTCTCCCTCCTTCTCCCACCTGCGCTCTTCTGCAGGTATTTACCCCCTCTTCCCCTCTGCCCTGACACCCCTGCCTGCGCCCCACCCCTGCCCCCACTGGTGTTCCCTCGGTCCCTACCTTCTCGAGCGTTCCCCTCTTCCCTAGAGCTATCATACCCTTCCTCCCTCCCTGGCTGCCCCCCCGACCTCCTTAAACCCCCATCCGCCCTCTTGTCTATCTCCCTCCTCATCTTCCTGCCCCTGGATTCCCAAATCTCCCCTCTCCCTGCCGTAGGGGTGCAAGCCACCACCGCCACCAACGCACCGTCTGCCGCCGCTCTGCGCTGCGGCCGGCCCCCACCACTCTCCTCCTCTCCAGTAACTTCCCCTACCGCCCCTTCCAATTGGGCCTTAGTTGCCCTGCTAATGATTTCCAGGGCCTTCTTCAAGGCCCCAGCATCCACCAGCCCCTTCTTGCTTGCCCCCCGGCCTGTCATTGTGCACACTAATCCGCGTGTGCCCAAAAATATGCCCCTTTAAATCAAACTACGTACTCTGCGCCCCCGAGCCGGGACCTACCCTTGGACTAGCACCCTGGCCCTGAGAAAACCTTGACCCTAAGTTAACCAGCCCCCAGAACCAAAACACACCTTGTGTGATAACCTGTAAAATAACCTCCCTAAAATTGATAATTAATAAAAGAAAAATTAAACCCTTTAACTGCGCTGCCCTGCCCACCAGACCGAGACAAACGCTCGCTATCAGCGGGAAATCCCCACTGATGAGCCGCGGAAAAGCCGCTGCCGCTCTGCTCCCTCCCTGGTAATAAAACCCACGCACAGCACGCCCGCACACGGATTCAGGATCCCCCCCAAATCCCCGCCGAAAACCACGGAGCCCTCACGCCCCCCGCTCACAGGATAACCCCGGCGCGCCCACGGAAGCCCGGAGACACGGTAAGACGCGAGGGGTGTCTTATCTACGGCACCCCTCCTACGCAACTCCTAACCAAAAAGTAAACAACTTATATTATATATATATTTTTTTTTATAACAAAACCTAACCGCCCTCTTCTGATATTACTCCCCTCCTCACCTGCTCTAAAACGCCACCTAGGCCCCAGGCACTACAGGGAAGGCTCGGGAGCAGGCAACAGGACTTGACAATCGCCAAGTCCTAACCGTCGCCTGCCTCCCGAACCTTCCCTGAGCCCTTAAATACCCCCGGAGGGGCGCTCTGCACCCCACGGCCACTCGCTGGCCATGTGCAGCGCCAAAAAACTCCCCGGGGGGACACGCTTCGGGTTCCCCCCGGGCCCCCCATCTCGAGCACTTGATACAGCAAAGGTGGGCAGCCATCAGGAAAGGCACCCTTTTATGCCCCCAGCCACACCCCAAGTGGCACGAAAGTCAAGTGCTCAGAGGGAGCCTGCTCTGACTTCCGTAATGTCACGTAGTACTTGAGTACTATGTGACATTACAGTCAGAAGAGGCAGCGCCAGCACCTGCTACGGCGCTGCCGAACTCTCTGCCCGTTGCAATCGCGCCGCCCGACAAACCCAGAAATGTCAACCCCTCCAGCCAGGGGCAGGGACCGGGGCAATTGTGCCCCGGGCAGCTGCCCGCCTCGCCCGGGCCAAGAAACGGGCCTGCTTTTCACCCTAAATACACAATTATTTTGATAGCACAAAGAGAGTGGGATAGAACTAGAATAGTAAACCTTTGATACTCGAGACCTGGTTTTGAGAAGGATGGTAAAGTCGTGCAATTTTCAGAATGTGTTTCAAAATGGCAGAGCATCGTTTTCTTCATTTCTGGGCGATACTCATGCTTACTAAACATTGTACTTTGGTTTTTGTGGTTCTTACCATCGTATTTTCAACTGCTCTTGTTTCCGGCAGGGAGATGTTAGGTGTGACGAAGGTGGCCGCGCCTACCAAAGGGGACTGAGGAAATCGGCAGGCCTGGAGATGTCACCTCCTCCGGGCGCTCTTACGTGATTATTTCGAAAATAAAAAGTTGTAGCCCAAAAAACAGAATGTTTTTTAACCCCAAATTACCGCCAGCAGCCCCCATCTGACACCCCGCCACCTTTTTAAATGTACCCCCCCCCCCTTTTACTATATATATGTGTATATATAGTAAAAAGAGGCTATGGAAATTCTGTATTTTGGGCTTCGAAATGTTTTCATCCTTCATTTTGGTTCGATCCCCTCCAAGCGACTCTTGGAGGCAGTAAATGGGGGAGTCTCCAGAGCTCCCCCAGGTGTCCCAGGGCTGGAAAAAAGGGACTCCGGACATGCGTGCCTCTTACACATGGCCGCCAGGAGAGCTGAAGATGGGTTAGGCTGGCAGATAAACACACAGTCCTCAGGGCCCCTGAATCCGTGAGCGCAGCAGCCATAGGCGTACTCGAGGGACAAAGTACTATATGGTTTGGTTTGGTTTATTATTTGTATAGCGCACAAAGCCCTGAGGCATCTCGGGGCTTAACATAAGAATATGGTTACAGTAAGTGCAGTAAAAACCATTACATACCTGGTGTACAAAGGCCAGCAAGTACATAAAAGGTGACGACTTTGCTACTCTGAGCATGCGCAGCAAGTGGCGAAGACTAAACGGCGGGAATATAGGCCCAAGCAGGATGGCAGACTTGACTCGAAAGCAAAACACATGGCAGAGACCGCATTCAGGTAGTCGTACAGGACGCGTGATTGCAAACTACAGCCTTCAGTTAATGGTGAATGCTAACAGAAGGGAGAGCCAGCTCCCTGTAAACTCACCAGGCGGAGTGTCAGGTTTATGAAACCACACCCCCCCCTTGCCTCACAAGCTTGCCTGGTAGATCACTGGCCCACGAAGTCTCTATGACTCCCCTGCCTGACCCTAGCCAAAGAGGCATACGATCGAATGCAAACTCCCCTCGCCTAGAGCTATGGAGGGGGGAGGGGTTGCCTACCAAGGAAGGAGGTGGACACAGAGGACAGGGACACGCAGGTTCAAGGAAAAACAGCAGAGCAAGCCTGCAAATCAGAGCCTGCGTTGCACGAATCACCATATTACTCACAGGATACAAGGTAGCCAGTCTCCAGTAGCTGTGCGGGGGAGAAGACCGCGTTACCCGGAAGCTGATGTTGGGCGGGTAGCGGAGGTTGGAGAGAGCAAGGAGGAGAGAAGAAAGAGGGTGAGAGAGGAGAAGTGAGAGCATGATCAGAAGGAAGAGGAGCAGGATTGGAGGTCGGCACCAGAGGACCCCAGTGATCCAGGAACTGCGGTAGAATCCCAGGGTCAACGCAGATGGCCTTTTGAGGACCTGGGGACAGAAGACGGCAGCGACTTGTTGGAAGGGCTGCTGACGTAAGGGGTGCTTTGTGCCTATTGGTTGCTCAAGTAAGTCGGGGTCGCTATATCCCCTTAAGGTTGCTAGGAGGGTTAAGGGTACTTTATGCTATTATGGTAGTCAGGCAAGTCAGGGGCACTTAGTCCCCTAAAACAGGTAGATTGAAGGGCACCACCCCCCTGGTGCTAGCAATATTATAAACACAGGGTGGGGTGTAGACTATGGGGGCAGTGAGCAGACCATCAGCACTACCTGAGACACTGGAGTTAGTACCCAGGTGGAGGGGGCGAAAATGCTCCTAGCTCTGGGGCAATGCGCTCGCCTTGGAAGCAAGACGACGCGGAGCAACACAGGTTCGATCCCTGTGGCCGCGCCTAGAAACCTCTTGGTATTAAACGCGCTGTAAATAACTAATTATTATTCCAACCCAAGAATAAAGGGGACACTAGAGTTGTTCGCGGCAGCTCAGCTAAAACCAGGAGACCAGGGGGGCAAGAGTGGAAACTATGCACCTGCCCATCCAATGCCCCTGAGGGCACACCGGGTTCAACAAGCACAGGAGGCTATCTACTATGCCAGGGGCAATGGGCCAGAGGATCAGAAACCAACACGACTACAGAGGTACAGGGGGACCTCAACTTTCCCAGGGACTGTGAGGTACTTTCCTGAGCTTGCACTGAAGATGGCTGCCAATGGGGCCTCGACCTTTGCGACTCAGGGTCATTTGTGTAGAGGCGCGTTATAAATGCCATATCATATAATTTCTCTGTCTACAGCTTGGGGTACACTGTTTTGGTTGACCATCTTGACACATTGTTTGGTTTATAGGAAAAGTTCCTTTTTCCGTTAATTCAAGAAAATCCTTCCCATTCCAGAGGAGTTCTCCCAACCCTTCCATGTGATGCTTACTGTTTGGCTGTTCTTAGCAGGCGGATCCTGGGAAAGGAGGCGGTGGGAATACTTGCCGTGGTCTCTTGTTGTCCACAGGGCTTTTCTAGTTCATTATTCCCCAAGGTGTGCAACCTCTGTGTGTTTCTAAATAAAACCTGGGTGTCAACAATCTCCGGGTTTTGTGTTCCTCCCTTTTTGTGACATAACCTAATTGAAAAAGAACGTGGGAGGCTGTAGGTATAGTGGCACTTTGTTGAGCGGGTCACAAAATAAAGTGTAAGTCCCAGAAGCAGCTGGATCAGTAGTAGTAGTCCATCCTGGTGAGCGCAAGAGTTTGATTTTGGGCATTTGTAACGGGCACAGGGCGGACTCGACCATATAAAAGCGCAGTTAGTACAACAAAGCGTTGAGTTTAGGGCTTTCATGGAGTGCTAGAGTAAGCTCACACTACTGAGACCCTATACCACTGCCGGAGCATTGTCTGGAGCCTATAGCATTGCCAGTGTGTGTGCCCCCAGAGGAGGCTTGGGCTGGTAGAGTCTGATAGGACTGACATAGATCATGTAGAGCAGGATCACACTGTAGGGTCATGTAGCCCTGCTGATGGAAACTCCCCCTGCCAGAGTCCTATAGCACTCACTAAGCACAGTTGGGGAAGCGCAAGCTGCTAGGCCATACAGAACTCACTGAGCACAGATGGGGACCCTCAAGCTGCTAGAGTCCTACAGCACTCACTGAGCACTGATTTAGAAGCTCACGCTGCTAGGGTCCTACAGCACTCATGGAGCACTGAGGCAGAACCTCACGCTGCCAGAGTCCTATTGCACTCACTGAGCATATGCGCAGAAGCTCATGATGCTAGAGTCCTACAGCACTCATGGAGCACTGATCCAGAAGCTCACTCTGCTAGAGTCCTATAGCTCTCACTGAGCACTGTTGGGGAAGCTCATGTTGCTATATTACTACAGCACTCACTGAGCACAGTTGGGTAAGCACATGCTGCTAGGCCATACAGCACTCACTGAGCACAGATGGGGACCCTCAAGCTGCTAGAGTCCTACAGCACTCAGGGAGCACTGATCCAGAGGCTCATGCTGCTAGAGTCCTATACCACTCACTGAGCACAGTTGGGGAAGCTCATGCTGCTATAGTACTACAGCACTCACTGAGCACAGTTGGGGCAGCTCACACTGCTACATCATACAGCACTCACTGAGCACAGATGGGGACCATCAAGCTGCTAGAGTCCTGTAACACTCACTGAGCACTGATCCAGAAGCTCACGCTGCTAGAGTCCTATAGCTCTCACTGAGCACAGTTGGGGAAGTGCAAGCTGCTAGGCCATACAGCACTCACTGAGCACAGATGGGGACCCTTAAGCTGCTAGAGTCCTACAGCACTCATGGAGCGTGGATTCAGAAGCTCACACTGCTAGAGTCCTATAGCACTCACTGAGCACAGTTGGGGAAGCTCATGCTGCTAGAGTGCTACAACACTCATTGAGCACAGATGGAGCAGCTCACACTGCTACGTCATTCAGCATTCACTGGGCACAGATGGGGACCATCAAGCTGCTAGAATCCTGTAACACTCACTGAGCACTGATCCAGAAGCTCACACTGCTACAGTGCTATAGCTCTCACTGAGCACTGATTCAGAAGCTCACGCAGCTAGAGTGCTATAGCTCTCACTGAGCACTGATTCAGAAGCTCACACTGCTAGAGTCCTATAGCAATCACTCAGCACAGTTGGGGAAGCTCATGCTGCTATAATACTACAGCACTCACTGAGCACAGTTGGGGAAGCGCAAGCTGCTAGGCCATACAGCACTCACTGAGCACAGATGGGGACCCTCAAGCTGATAGAGTCCTACAGCACTCATGGAGCGTGGATTCAGAAGCTCACACTGCTAGAGTCCTATAGCACTCACCGAGCACAGTTGGGGAAGCTCATGCTGCTAGAGTGCTACAACACTCATTGAGCACAGATGGGGAAGCTCACACTGCTACGTCATTCAGCACTCACTGAGCACAGATGGGGACCATCAAGCTGCTAGAGTCCTGTAAAACTCACTGAACACTGATCCAGAAGCTCACACTTCTACAGTGCTATAGCTCTCACTGAGCACTGATTCAGAAGCTCACGCAGCTAGAGTGCTATAGCTCCCACAGAGCACTGATTCAGAAGCTCACGCCTCTAGAGTCCTATAGCACTTACTGAGCACAGATGGGCACCGTCAAGCTGCTAGAGTCCTGTAATACTCACTGAGAACTGATCCAGAAGCTCACGCTGCTAGAGACCTATAGCATTCACTGAGCACAGTTGGGGAAGCTCATGCTGCTATAGTACTACAGCACTCACTGAGCACAGTTGGGGAAGCGCAAGCTGCTAGGCCATACAGCACTCACTGAGCACAGATGGGGACCCTCAAGCTGCTAGAGTCCTACAGCACTCATGGTCCGTGGATTCAGAAGCTCACACTGCTAGAATCCTATAGCACTCACTGAGCACAGTTGGGGAAGCTCATGCTGCTAGAGTGATACAGCACTCATTGAGCACAGATGGGGCAGCTCACACTGCTACGTCATACAGCACTCACTGAGCACAGATGGGGGCCATCAAGCTGCTAGAGTCCTGTAACACTCACTGAGCACTGATCCAGAAGCTCATGCTGCTAGAGTCCTATAGCACTCATGGAGTACTGATCCAGAAGTTTACGCTGCTAGAGTCTTATAGCTCTCCCTGAGCACAGTTGGGGAAGCTCATGCTGCTAGGCCATACAGCACTCACTGAGCACAGATGGGGACCCTCAAGCTGCTAGAGTCCTACAGCACTCATGGAGCGGATTCAGAAGCTCACGCTGCTAGAGTCCTATAGCACTCACTGAGCACAGTTGGGGAAGCTCATGCTGCTAGAGTGCTACAGCATCACTGAGCACAGTTGGGGCAGCTCACACTGCTACATCATACAGCACTCACTGAGCACAGATGGGGACCATCAAGCTGCTAGAGTCCTGTAACACTCACTGAGCACTGATCCAGAAGCTCACGCTGCTAGAGTCCTATAGCTCTCACTGAGCACAGTTGGGGAAGTGCAAGCTGCTAGGCCATACAGCACTCACTGAGCACAGATGGGGACCCTCAAGCAGCTAGAGTCCTACAGCACTCATGGAGCGTGGATTCAGAAGCTCACACTGCTAGAGTCCTATAGCACTCACTGAGCACAGTTGGGGAAGCTCATGCTGCTAGAGTGCTACAACACTCATTGAGCACAGATGGAGCAGCTCGCACTGCTACGTCATTCAGCACTCACTGAGCACAGATGGGGACCATCAAGCTGCTAGAGTCCTGTAACACTCACTGAGCACTGATCCAGAAGCTCACACTGCTACAGTGCTATAGCTCTCACTGAGCACTGATTCAGAAGCTCACGCAGCTAGAGTGCTATAGCTCTCACTGAGCACTGATTCAGAAGCTCACACTGCTAGAGTCCTATAGCAATCACTCAGCACAGTTGGGGAAGCTCATGCTGCTATAGTACTACAGCACTCACTGAGCACAGTTGGAGAAGCGCAAGCTGCTAGGCCATACAGTACTCACTGAGCACAGATGGGGACCCTCAAGCTGATAGAGTCCTACAGCACTCATGGAGTGTGGATTCAGAAGCTCACACTGCTAGAGTCCTATAGCACTCACCGAGCACAGTTGGGGAAGCTCATGCTGCTAGAGTGCTACAACACTCATTGAGCACAGATGGGGAAGCTCACACTGCTACGCCATTCAGCACTCACTGAGCACAGATGGGGACCATCAAGCTGCTAGAGTCCTGTAACACTCACTGAGCACTGATCCAGAAGCTCACACTTCTACAGTGCTATAGCTCTCACTGAGCACTGATTCAGAAGCTCACGCAGCTAGAGTGCTATAGCTCTCACAGAGCACTGATTCAGAAGCTCACGCTGCTAGAGTCCTATAGCACTCCATGAGCACAGATGGGCACCGTCAAGCTGCTAGAGTCCTGTAACACTCACTGAGAACTGATCCAGAAGCTCACGCTGCTAGAGTCCTATAGCATTCACTGAGCACAGTTGGGGAAGCTCATGCTGCTATAGTACTACAGCACTCACAGAGCACAGTTGGGGAAGCGCAAGCTTCTAGGCCATACAGTACTCACTGAGCACAGATGGGGACCCTCAAGCTGCTAGAGTCCTACAGCACTCATGGAGCGTGGATTCAGAAGCTCACACTGCTAGAATCCTATAGCACTCACTGAGCACAGTTGGGGAAGCTCATGCTGCTAGAGTGCTACAGCACTCATTGAGCACAGATGGGGCAGCTCACACTGCTACGTCATACAGCACTCACTGAGCACAGATGGGGGCCATCAAGCTGCTAGAGTCCTGTAACACTCACTGAGCACTGATCCAGAAGCTCATGCTGCTAGAGTCCTATAGCACTCATGGAGTACTGATCCAGAAGTTTACGCTGCTAGAGTCTTATAGCTCTCCCTGAGCACAGTTGGGGAAGCCCATGCTGCTAGGCCATACAGCACTCACTGAGCACAGATGGGGACCCTCAAGCTGCTAGAGTCCTACAGCACTCATGGAGCGGATTCAGAAGCTCACGCTGCTAGAGTCCTATAGCACTCACTGAGCACAGTTGGGGAAGCTCATGCTGCTAGAGTGCTACAGCATCATTGAGCACAGATGGGGCAGCTCACACTGCTACATCATACAGCACTCACTGAGCACAGATGGGGACCATCAAGCTGCTAGAGTCCTGTAACACTCAGTGAGCACTGATCCAGAAGCTCACGCTGCTAGAGTACTATAGCTCTCACTAAGCACTGATTCAGAAGCTCACGCTGCTAGAGTCCTGTAACAATTACTGAGCACTGATCCAGAACCTCACGCTGCTAGAGTCCCATAGCTCTCACGGAGCACAGATGAGGAAGCTCACACTAATAGGTCATACAACACTCACTGAGTACAAATGCAGAAGCTCACGCTACTAGAGTACTTTAGAACTCACTAAGCACAGATGCTAGAGTCCCATAGCCCCCACTGAGCACAGACAGGTAAGCTCAAGCTGCTAGAGTCCTGCAGCACTCATGGAGCATTGATTCAGAAGTTCACGCTGCTAGTGTCCTTTAGCACTTACTGAGCACAGTTGGGGAAGCTCATGCTGCTTGAGTACTTTAGAACTCACTAAGCACAGATACTAGAGTCCTATCGCGCTCACTGAGCACAGATGGGGATGCTCAAGTTGCCTGAGTCCTGTAACACTCACTGAGCACTGATCCAGAACCTCATGCTGCTAGAGTCCTATAGCTCTCACTGAGCACAGATAAGGAAGTTCACGGTGATAGAGTCCTTTAGGACTCACTAAGCACAGATGCTAGGGTCTATTAGCACTCACATAGCACAGAAGATGAAGCTCATGATGCTATAGTCCTTCAGCACTCACAGAGCACAGATGAGGAAGCTTACATTGATAGGTCATACAACACTCACTGAGTACAGATGCAGAAGCTCACGCTGCTTGAGTACTTTAGACCTCACTAAGCACATATGCTAGAGTCTTATAGCCTTCACTGAGCACAGACAGGTAAGCTCAAGCTGCTAGAGTCCTGCAGCACTCATGGAGCACTGATTCAGAAGTTCACGCTGCTAGTGTTCTATAGCACTCACTGAGCACAGTTGGGAAGCTCAAGTTGCTTGAGTCCTACAGCACTCACTGAGCACAGATGCAGAAGCTCACACGGCTAGAGTGCTATGGCAAAAACAGTTCCTGTATAATAGTTTTGAGTGACACTTTTCAGCCATGAACTGATAAGGAACTGTGAATGGTGCATTGTTTATGTTGTGTTCTGCTGCAGTTTAGCACATGAGTGCAAGAATCTGCATGTTATTTCTTATTGTAAAGCACAAAACGAAGACTTTTAAGTAGATGCATTTTATTGCAATACTTGCATTCTTTTTTTGCAAAACATTAGAAGCTGCATATTAGTTTTTCTTTCAATTCAAACAAATTGCACGATGCCTCTATGTATCAGCAACTGGAAAATCGCTTACATTACAGTAAACAGGAGGCCAAGTATTGAAGACGATGACAGTGTAGGGCCAATAAGGAATATAGTGCCCCCTACTGTACGCTGTAAGGATATTGCAAGGTGCCATGGAGCTTCGAGACCTCATAAAGGAACTCAGCCCTCAGCATTGTTCCTCTATTTGGTCCGGGAGCTCCTCAGTTACTTTAAATAACCTTAAAATGCATGGTCGGGGCTGCATTATCGCTTGTATATCATCCTCACACAAGGCATCATTCCTGACCTCTCAAGTAGCGTCATTTGTCGCATGTGGAGGGCTCGGAAGCCTCCCCATTTGTAGAAAGAGGGTGAGGCTTCAGCTGCAAATTGCACACACTTTTATATTCTATACAACTCTTAAGAGGCTTTATGTACACACTGTATAGAGCTTTGTTATGTTCTGTTATGTTCTGTTATGTTAATCGGATTTATAAGGCGCCAAAGCCCGCAGTCATCCAGGTGCCGAAAGACAGAGGTAGGATGAGAAAACTGGAAGTTTATCCTAGCTAAACAGGATTGTCTTCAACTGTTTACGGAAGACAAGGTGATCTTCTATCTTACGTATCCGAGGTGGTAGGGTGTTCCAGGCATGTGCACCCTGAACATGGAAGGCCCGCCCAAGTCCACAGGATCTTTTTATCCGAGGCAATGCCAACAGGGATCCTTCCATAGATCTTAAACATCTGTTCGGCTGATAGATGCTGATCTTCTCCTTCAAATATAGGAGAGCATTACCAAAAATACATTTATGACATGTAGTAAGCAGTTTAAATTGGATGCGAGCTGCCACCGGGAGCCAGTGGAGTTTTTTTCTTGCAGCACTAGTGGGTTCTGAACTTTCCATCTGAAAGATGATTCACACAGCTGCATTTTGTATTTTCTGCAACTGAATATCAGCTTTATGGGCTCCTCCTAATAAGGCGTTACACTAGTCCACACGTGGCAGAATCACTGCTCTTACGAATTTTATATGGTTTTCCACTGATATTAATGGGGCTACTTGTCTAAGTACCTTTAGATGGTAGTTGGTGTTGGTAGAGATGGCTGTGACATGTGCCTCACTATCAAGACTTTCCTCCATGTAAGTGCCCAAGGTCTTGACTTTCTGCACAATCTTAATTTGATTGCCTTCAATGGAGAAGCAATTATATTTTTGGTTTAGTTTGGATTGAGCATGCTGAGAGCCAAAGAGCATCAACTCAGTTTTGGCAGCATTTAAGCAAAACCAATTTGCTGACATCCATTGTTTTATGACGTGATATGCTACAGTTAAGGTTTGTTGATCAACATCGTAGTTCCCGGTTATTTTCAGTACCAACTGAAAATCATCTGCATAATTACAGAAAAAGATCCCCAGGGATACCAACTCAACACATAAGGGTAAAATATAAATGTTGAACGGTAAGGGGGAAAAACATGCCTCTTGGGGAACTCCACATGTTATAGTCTGTGGCTCAGAAGCACAGTCGCCCCAATAGATGCGTGACTCTGCAGAAAGGATCTAAGCCAAGCAATGGCATTGTTGGAGAGACCCCCAACAGTCGCCATGCTATTGAGCAGAATTTTGTGGTCCAGCAAGTCAAAGGCTGCCAAAAGGTCTAATAACATCAGCAGCCCTGACTTGCTGTGTTCTAGTTTACCAAGCATGTGTGTTTGTAAATCCAGCAGTGCGGTCTCATTTCCATGGAAGCTCCGGAAGCCTGATGGCTTCACATGCAATTTACCAGTATTAAATACCTAAGATTGGAGCTTTATATGTAACGCGTATACATCTTCATGTACAACTTGTTTAAAGCTGCATGTACTGTTGTCAAGTTTTATCTATAGCTGTTTATAAAGTTTATGTAATCTTTTTAATAATGCTTTAAATACATATTGTTTAAATTTCGAAAACACGTCATTCGGATAAAATAGCAATGTCCACCTGTTAAAACGATTCTTGTGATCCCCCACCCCCCTAATTAAATGGGGAGCAGCAGCTGTAGCATGGAAACCTGTCCTTTGACACTTGTCCTCTCTTCTCTGCTTCCCTCCCCCCCTCAGATGCCGAGTCTCAGAAACGCAAGTCTTCAGGGGGTACGTATCCTCAAGCTTTGCATGGCCCTCCTCATAAAGCTCCACGTGCAACTTATTAAAACCTTTATGTGGTATATACCGTGTTTTGTGTGGGTTTGATACATTTGATTAACATTATTGGAAAAAGATGAACAATCAGATATGCAGAAAAGCAGTAGTCCATCCTAACATGGACGCCATAGGCAACAGAGTATAAACTAGCAGTGTAACAGCAAAGCGGGTAGCCATGGCAGCAACATAGAAGAGGGCCATCATCAGCAAAGAGCAAAACACAAGCAATGTGCACAAGAAGATTGCTATACGGCCTCAAGAACGCTCAGCGATACCTTGACACTGAAGTAGAATCTGCAGAAGTGAACAAATATAAAATGGACGGCAAAAGACCAGATACTAACAAGATATACCGTGTTTTTAACTCAGACACTTTCCTCGTTTGCACATTAGTCATGCATTTTACTCCGTGGTCGTTTTGGTGATTTTTATATATATGTTGTGTGTTTGGGGGTGGTGGGTGGCAGGGCGAGGTGGTGGGATAAATGTGAGGTACAACTCGTCTTCACCTTCGTGTACAACCTGCCAGTATCTCTTTTAAAACTTTGCGTACAACTCAAGCTTCCGGAAGAATTCTTCTTATGCGTCCCCAGAGGCGTAGCCTGAAGTTAATGTAGTTGGGCCCACCACAGTGATATTAACATCTGTAAATGACTGCACAGAGCCGCTGAGTGGGCATTTGCAGATTTTGGATGGGCCTTGCCCGCTCAGGCCGTAACCTGTCTATGCCTCTGCGCGCCCCCCTCCTTATATCGAACACCCAGTCCGTCTTGGCCAAACGTTCTGCCTCATTTACACTGGTTCTGGGCCATCATGTGGGTGACATATGAAGGGAAGTAGAAAGGGGGATGTTTCAAAAGGTATTTATAGGTAGCGTAGGATGCTACAGGAGTCGAAATGAGGTTGTCAGTCTAGGTTTAGGATGGATACATGCCAGAAGGGCCAAGGGGTTTTATCTAGAAATAAAAAAAAGACCAACCTTAAAAGGGTGCAAAGGCCATGGCAGCAAACACAGTGGGGTAGATAGGCATTGCGCTCACACCTCAGGGTGCTCTCTTGGTCCTAGCATGAAATGCTAAATCCTAATCTTAACGAGTCTCTGTCCCGCAGGGTTGCCCTATTCTAATGCAAATACTGTTACGTGATGGCCAACAGAAAGTTCTAATCCTAAACTCACCCTATCACCCTCACCCTATCCTGAAACACAATGTCCATAATATTTTGTCAGAAACAAAGATCTCCAAATCCACCTTCAAAAAATCCAGCCCTAACCTGAAACAAAATCCCAAGTGGTTCTTCTGGTATGGAAGCCCGGGGAACACACCCAGCTGCCAGGGTTCCCTCTGCTCCAGTGTTCTGGGTATTCAAGTAAACAGGAATGTGGTAGCCCCACCATAGCTAATGGTATTCACCCCCCTCTCTGGGTAACTTAGAATTAAATGATCCCCCCACCCAACTGCTGGGTATGCTGGCAGATGAGTATTCTCCCTCCCTCGCCGGAGGGTCCATGTCAGGCAGCTGATTTGACCCTCTTATTATAGGTCTTGTGTTATTCTCCCTCTCTCCCTAAGGGTTGCTGATGGAAAATCCAGTCTCTAGGCTCCCCAATTCTGTCCATTGACTAAAAAGTCTGTTGTAGTGTGTCCAATCAGCCAATCTCACCCTTTGTGGTTTCAAGCGTTTCTTCTGTAGTCTCCACAGTCTATAGCTACAGGGTCTCCAGACATTGACCACCTTCCAACAGGCAGTGGCCTCCTCTCAATCTACAGGGTCTCCAGACATTGACCACCTTCCACCAGGCAGTGGCCTCCTCTCCATCTACAGGGTGTCCAGGCATTGACTGCCTTCCACCAGGCAGTGGCCTCCTTTCCATCTACAGGGTCTCCAGACATTGACCACCTTCCACCAGGCAATGGCCTCCTCTCCATCTACAGGGTCTCCAGACATTGACCGCCTTCCACCAGGCAGTGGCCTCCTCTCAATCTACAGGGTCTCCAGACACTGACCACCTTCCACCAGGCAGTGGCCTCCTCTTCCAACGATGGAGCTTAGAGGACCCCGTCCACTTCCTCCGGGTCTGTGACATCTACTGATGCTACTGATCTCCCTCAGCCTCTTTTATATTCCCAAATCTGTCAGACTCCTTGGAACTGCTCTTGTGCTTGGCTTTCTTAGTGACCTCCCGGTGGCCTAATTATTGGTCAGGCCAGGTAAGTTCCTTCATTTTATCCAACCAAAAAATGATTACAGGGTTGATGTGATTGATAAAGCTTAAGTTAGGTCCCTTACCTTTTCCTACATGCCTAATAGAAGCGGGTGATGCTTTATAGACATCGGACACTGCCAACGCCATCTTTGAATCAGGAAAGCAAAGTGCTGTAGCTCCATGGCATCCCATAGCTGCCCAAAGTCCTCAGTTAAAAGAGTACATATCTGCCTCATTCTCCGTTCCCAACATATTATCGTACTGGTGGGTATGATCTTCGGGGATCAGCCCAAGAGCCTTGTGGGAACTGTAGTCTTTATCAAAGGCTTTGTGTCTTGGCTTTCTCAAAGGAGGATGGAGGCGGTGGCTATAATGTAGGTTTGCTATCTGCATGGGGGAGTAAAGAAGCCGGGAAATCCCCTATCATCCACCCTCTATGGTGCACTTTAGGTAATGCCCGGGCCATCTGTGTCCCCTCAAAGTCCACTACCTCACACAATAGAACTTGGAGTCGCCCCAACTCACCACAGTAGCTAACTAGGGTACCATTAGCAGAGGGGAAACACGTTGGCCATGAAAACGTAAAATCAGGGCCCATTGTAAAAAAAAAAAAGGGCTAGATGACAAAATGTGACTTGGACTGTCCACATTAATCCTACTACTGGATCTGGCAACAAATGTAATAGAGGGATGGAGATCTTTACCCCAAATTTCAAAATTCACTCCATCTGATGGCAGCTCATATGGGCAGGGAGAGCTGCCCCCTCCCTTAGTGTCAGGCAGCATAGTCCACACATGTGCTTTATTAGGACAGCGGACTGTGCTGCCCGCCTCTGATCAGGCACAAGTCCCTCGCTATGCATTTTTTGTATGCAGGCTCTGTAAAAAAAACATAGCATGAGATCATGAGAGACAGGCGGGGTGTCAGAAGCCTGGCCCTTCCTCTCATTATTGTCCTAACAGCATAGACACTCTGAATGTCAGGAGAGGAGTCCTCTCCCATCAGTCAGCGTGTTCGTGTAGCTGAGCGGAGAGGAGGGACATCCGATCCAGTAGCGCAGCGCGTGTTGAGAGTGTTAGCAGGTTTGTGTTTTTATTTATGTAATGCATATGTATGTATGCAGGAATGTTGGCATGTTAGTTTTGTGAGTCTGCATGTACTTTTTTAATGTAAAATGCCATTATTTACTTGGCATCAAGGGTAAAGAGACCATGATAAGTGTGATTACATGGCTAGCATGGCCTGCAATAGTTACTGCAGCATGGCATTTTTTACTTAGCATCAAGGGTAAAGTAAAGATGTTAAGTGTTATTATGTGGCTAGACTGGCCTACATTGGTGGTGTCAGTGTGCTTTTACTTTATTACTGTGGCATGGCATTTGTGACATTTTACTTGACATCAAGAGTAAAGCAAAGAGTGGCTTACATTGGTCGCTCCCGTCTGGTCATATATTCATTGTGTGTCATGCATGCATGGTATTTATATTCTGGGCATCAAAGGTAAAAACAAGCATAAGTGTGATTATGTTGTGCACTGGCCTATGTTAGTATTGCAAGTCTGGATATACTTTCTTTCTGTGGCATGGCATTTTTTACTAGCTGGGAGTCTTTTTATGCTAATGCTGGAAAGTATTGGTGCAGCCAGCATGAACATGTTTTATATACTGTCATATGTTATGGACAAAGGCATCATGAAAATGAGTTGGTAAATGGTCCTGTGCACTGTTGGTGACTTGCATCTATTCATTTTTTTATGTGCTGGCATACAAAACCGATCTCAAACTGTATAGCTGTTTACCCAATCTTTCACAGAAAGTGCTGTAAAATGCACCAGTGTAACCCATTATTTAAAAAATGGTCCCTGGGCAGAACCCCCCGAAACTTCCTTGTTTGATTTAGACTGCCTTGCTGCACTCGGTCGCTGCTACATATTCGGCCCAAGCATTTTTGCCCCCCCAGTTCAAAAATTCACCATCTGCTACTGACTCCATCTCCACTTTGAGGTCAATCCTGCCTGGTGCACTTCCTTTCCTATGAAGGTTCTAACCCTAATTGTTCCCTTCTCTACTGAAGTGTCCTCCATCCACCCGGGCTCAGTTCTCCTCTAGGTTGTATTTTAAATATTGTAGGATATTTGACCGCCCCCTACAGCACAATTGTAACATGATGGTGGGCTAAATGACACCCAACTCCTGCGTGCTGCCCATTTAAAAGAATGAACGATCTAGTGGCTCCCTACTGTTCACATTTATGGGTTAGAGGGCCTAATGGCAACCAGCTCCTCACCACTATCCATATCCTGACACACACATACCCCCCACTCCCCATTCAATTCTGGTGCCCACATTTAGATGGTGAAGGGTATAACAATCCCTACTGCATTTAACGTTGGAGGACCCAGTGGGACCATTAAACCATTTTAAATGTTGAGGGATATAAGAACTCATCCCACAATTGGAATAATGTTGCAATGACCCATGTTGCAAACCTGCTTTGATCACATCCTTCCCGGAAAAACGAAAGGCCCAGCAATCATAAATACAACATTGTACTTATAATTGCTGCTACATTCTTTTTAATTCTCCCGAGCTCCCCCGACACGGAGACTTAAATAGAAAGCCACAGGAATCATAAATACAACATTGTTGCATTTATAATTGCCTGGATTTTCACTTGAAGTTTCCCAGGCTAAGTGGAACCTGGGAAAGCAGTAAAACAAAGAAGCACTCACCAACAGGGTAGGAAGGAGCCTGACAGCATTCTCTGCTCTCCGGCTGTAATAAGCAACAGCTCCCAGTAAGGGGCTTTTGCTTCATTATTGCAGCGAGAGCAGAGCATAACACAAGCACAGGAGGCTCATTAATTTCACAAAATGGATGGCTCCTAGCGCTTGAAATGTTTACTTTTGAGCCTCATTTGCTCAAAATTTTAATAGGAACTTTCTTTAAAAATATATTTATTATATATTTTTTATTATGGCCCATCTTTTGAGACAATGGGCCTCATTATGAGTTTGCTGGTCCGGTAACAACGGTACTGGTAAGGTTTCCGGCACCTTTGTTACCGGACCGGCAAAGTACGAGTTCTGTTGTCGAGTGCCTTTCAGCCCGCTAGGTAAGACCTGGCGGCTGTACCGGCACCCGCGAGCAGACCTTGCCGGTAGCACCGGCACCATTCAATAATGGTGCCAATGCTACTGGCCTCCCCATTCCCATTGAGTCCAATGGGACTCAAATAGGTATGGGGAGTAAATTTTACTGACGCCCACCAATGGGCAATTACCGGTTCCGGTGGGGTTATAATGCCCCGATAATTGCCCATTGGCAATCATGACTCTGGTAATTACCGGCACAGCTACCTCCGAAGTCGTAATGAGGCCCAATAACATTTTTGAGTGAACTTCCCCTTTAAATCAGGGTTTGCAAATGAAATGCAATTGTAACTCTTCTGTGTCATGTGGATGGCACTCTGGCTGTGTAGAATTGTTTGCAGTAACTGCAAAAGGAGTATACCAGACTCATTAGAGGGTTGCATTGGCCTAGGGTAGCCTGCTCATGCCTGTGCACAGATATGGTTAAAAAATGTTGCAGGTCCCATGTTCATCTTTTCCCTGGGGTTGCCTGCAAATGGACTGGAACTGCCACGTTGCAACAGACTGCAGGCATATGAGGTTTTGCATTGTCACTTTATATGCGAGGGGATGGGCTCAGAAACCTCAGGTAAGGCCAAATAAGGGCATAGAAAAGGGGAAAGACCGTCCATAAAGGGGAGATGAGCGCTCTAGGCCCTGCATAACATGCGGCCAGGCAAGGGCCCCCCACTAATGTCCCTTCCTTTAAATGCTTGAGGGCCCTGTGGACCTCCCCACTGCCCCTTTCAAGTGCCAGAGCACTCACGGAAGCCCTATCCTTTCAAATGTTGGATGGTTCAGTGGTCAACTCTCGCATCTCATCTGTCCCACGGTCCCACTTAACCTTTAAATGTTGGCGGGCCCAACGCCACCCTTCTGCCCCTTTCTTTAACAGTGGAAATCCAGTGCCCCTTTATGCCAATTGAAATCCTGGAGGACCCAATAAAGCTCCTTCTTTTTAAATAGAGGACGCACCTATGACCCACATTAGCTGATTCTATGTGATCATTTTGCTTTTTGTAGGTCGCCCAACCAAAAGACAGTTTTTTTGGCCAATTTTGGGCAGCCTATACAAAAAGTGAAAACCCACATTGCCTCACCCCCAGCCCCACCTCACACCCTCTCCCACCCTACCCCAAAGGGATTCATTCAAAATCCCCTCCCTCAGCCCCCTCCAGCCCCCACACTCCCCGAAAATAAACAAACACACACACTTACCCGTTCTCCGTCACAGCCGCTTCCGGGTACTGGTGTGCGTTTCAGCCCCTGCGTGCACTCGTGTGCATCACAGGGTCTGACAGTTCGATTTAGAAAGACCGCTCTGTGCGGTCACAGAGCGGTCTTTCTAAATGTTTTTTTTAAAAAACATTTTTCAAAAGGTCTTTTGCCCATCTACCCATCGGGTTGTATGTGATAATTTCGCTTTTTGTAGGTCGCCCAACCAAAAGACTGTTTTTTTCCACCGATTTTGGGGCGGCTTACAAAAAGCAAAAAACCTACATTGCCTCTGCCCCCACGCCCTCACCTGACGGGATTTGTTCAACATTGGGGAGGTTCACCCCCCACCCCCCCCGAACCGTCTCCCTCAGCACTCCCTACACTCCCCAAAAATAAACACACAAACACAAAAACACACACAACAGACACACTTACCTGTCTCCGTCGTGGCCACTTCCGGGTCATGGCGTGCCTGTCAACCCTAGCTCTCGGCCTAGCAATACTGGGTTCCCCCTTGGTATTATCAGGCCCAGGATGGGAACACTTGATCCAGCAGTGATGGTGCTGGGCACACTGGTAGTGATGTGCCTCTCACTCTGACTCTCTCTGTCTCTTTCTCTCTCTCTCTCCAGGACTGGAGTGCCACGTATGTACTGACCCACGGTCTTGCCTAAAGAAGAACTCGGTGATCTGCAAAGAGGGAGAAATGTGCATACGCATGCAAAGGCCAGCCTACAATCCCAGTGACAAGCCAGAGTCCGGGGATGAATACGGAACCATTGGAGGCATGAGTGAGTAGCAGCCTGACCAGGGTCTGGGCTTCACTGGGACACTCTACCCAACGAGTCCTTTCAAAAATGGTTTGAACTCAGATTCTGCCACACTCACATCAAAGACCTACCCCAGGAATGCTCTCTAGCAATCACTATCACAACACCCTCAGCATTCTCTATCACACACTCACTTCCTCACTCATTTAAACACCGAAAAGTGTGGGCAGTGCGCCTTGAATATATATTGCGTGCACTGGCAATTTGCTGGGCAGCTTTCAGCTTGTTTATTACTTTTTACTCTGTGTCATGGTGGAAGGGGACTAACTATTTTCAAATCAGACTTGCACCTGCAGCCACAGGGAGCAGCAAACCCTGATGTGCTAAGCCACCCCAAAGTAACCCACTTGTGTTTCGGCCTTGTTGGGCATCATCAGGGAGGTGCAGTCTTCCAGCCATCGTTGTTTGGCTGATTCAGTGAGTGGTGCTAAAGGATTGATTTAAGGCGAGATTGCAAACATCCGCTCCCTTTCTATCGAGTTTCATTTGTAAAGTATTTTTAGAGTTTCCTTGTCGCTTATAACAAACACATACTGTTGTGTTTGCCCAACAGTAACTTATTTGCAGAAAGAAGTTAATCTTCGTTGTTCATGTGCTAAGGATGACAAGAATATGCAGATTTCCATTTGTGTATATGTCTTTATTGTGCTAATAGTCTCTGTTGCGAAAAAAACCTCAACACGTGTTTCCCCACTTGACATGTGGATCTTCAGGAGGTAAGTCATATGTTTGTGAAAGATACTTTTCTTTCCGGTATTTTGACTTGGTTCATCTTGTTGGCGCTTCAGCTTAAGTCCTTGTGATGTGGATTCTTATATGAAGTTGGCTGAACTTGCAATTTGTTTCAAGCTCTTCATGAAAGAGCAGGATGGGGAAGGGGATGCTTCCTTCCTCACGGGCCGTGCTAAAGGATTGATTCAGTGAGCCATGGTGAATGGCAGGGCTGTGCCCAGATGTCGACCAAGGCTACATGTCACTGATGATGCCCGACAAGGTCGAAACATGGCTGGGGTTGCTTGCTATTCCCACATAGAGGGCAGGGGAACTAGCAGTTCTGGGTTACGCCGGCCTTTTGGGAAGGCCAAATACTGATTTATTTCCCTTTCATTAATGGCCCAAATATGCTAAAAACAATTAAACTGATAATGCTTTGAGAATTACGAGTGCCAATGATTCGTTGATAGCTTGCCGGACATCAATTTTAGGGTTACAGTCACTTGCTGATTACAATGGCTGTGCCATTCCCCATCACACCCGTTGTGCCATTCCCCATCACACCTGCTGTGCCATTCCCCATCACACCCGCTGTGCCATTCACTGTCACATAGTGGGAGCATTCACTATCATGGCCTCTGTGTCATTCACTGTCACAACCGCTGAGCCGTTCACTGTCACACAGGAAGAGCCTTCCCCATCACACCAGCGGTGTCATTCGCTGTCACACAGTGGGAGCATTCACTATCACACCCTCTGCATGATTCACTGTCACACCTGGTGTGTCATTCAGCTTCACACAGGAAGAGCATTCCCCATCACACCTGTTCTGTCATTCACTGTCACACAGCGAGAGCATTCCCCATCACACCCGCTGTGCCACTCACTGTCTCACCCGCGTTGCCATTCCCCATCTCACCCACTGTACCATTCCCCGTCTCACCCGCTGCGCCATTTACTGTCACATATTCTGTGCCATTCACACCTGCTGTGGCATTCACTGTCAGACTGCGGGAGCATTCAGTGTCACACCCACTGTGTCATTCACTGTCACACCCGATGTGTCATTCACTGTGACACCCACTGTGCTATTCACTGTCTCATGAGCTGTGCCATTCCCCGTCTCACCTGCTGTGCCATTCCCCATCACACCCGCGGTACCATTCACTGTCACATCATCTGTGCCATTCACACCCACTGTGCCATTCACTGTCAGACAGTGGGAGCATTCAGTGTCACGCCCTCTGTGTCATTCACTGTCACTCATAATGTGTCATTCACTATCACGCCCACTGTGCCATTCACTGTCTCACCCGCTGTTTCATTTACTGTCACACCTGCTGTGCTATTCACTGTCTCATGTGCTGTGCCATTCCCTGTATCACCCGCTGTGCCATTCCCCATCACACCTGCAGTGCCATTCACACCAGCTGTGCCATTCACTATAAGACTGCGGGAGCATTCAGTGTCACGCCCTCTGTGTCATTCACTGTCACTCGTGATGTGCCATTCACTAACACGCCCCCTGTGTCATTCACTGTCACCCCTGCTGTGCCATACACTGTCACACAGGCCGAGCGTTCACTAACTCAATCGCTGAAGGCCACGACATCTTCCCCGCTGCAGAGATGGCCGTTTTGCAGTCCACTGTAGGATTTTCGAGTACCCAGAAAATTGCAGACAAGTGGCTGGGGAAACAAAATGGACTTTTGAGTGATATTCGTATTCTTTTCTCATCCTTTTTTCTGTCTGCAGTTGCAGGACGTGGTTGTACCACGCAGCAGGGATGTGAGAAGTCGAAAAAGGTCAAGCTGTATAAGACTACCTGCTGCAGCACCAACCTTTGCAACGCATAGTGGGCAGGCGAGCCCAGCCACGAGGCCTGAGCCGATCTCACAACACATTGCTTCAAGTGTGACCCCTTGCTTGCTCCCGACAGCCATGCCTCCAGAAGACGCCTTCTCGTCATGTATTCTTTAAAGAAAAACAATAAATGACCCATCCCATGGGACATAAATACCAGGGTCCTTTCTAAGTCTGTGGGTGTGTATTATTTGCTGCCTCTGAGTGTGCTATTGTTGGGAAGGCCCCCTCGTCCATGTAGTGCCTTCGCCCATTGCATATCGCAGCACAGTCAGTGCTGGAAATACAAAACATGTATTGGGGGAACTGCTGTTAGCACCATGGCTGCCTCCAAACCCGGGTCCGGGTAGACGGAATGGGGACTTACCGGGACATTCCGGCCTATGTGGACCCGGTAACTCCCCATTTCGTAAACCATTCCCCATTCCCATTTGAGCTCCCACAAGGCTCAATGGGAATGGGGAAGGAGCTAATAACGAGCCCGCAAACAGCGGGCCCGTTATTAGCTCCATTGGCCCTTAACGGGTCCCGCCAAGGGTGGCTGGTTAGACCAGCCGTTCCTGGTGGGACCTGCTAAGGGACCTCAGGATGTGGTGGTAGGGGGTTAACAGCACTGGCATCCTTACCGGTGCCGTTAACCCCCTACTGCCAGGGTCGGAATGTATAGAACCAGGCGATTTGCACAAAAGCAAAGAGCATTATGGGTACAGCATAATGTCCACAATTGTCACTCATAAACTGACCATGAATCACTGCCAGCAAGCCTGTGGGGCATGCAGCTGATTGACACTGAGGGAGGCTTCATTTCTGGGGCTAGAACTCTTGGGAGGTGGCAGGTCCGTCTCTGCGGCCCGGTGGCAGTTCATACTAGCACTGCCTCCGCCTAATGCCCGCCGGTCCCTACAGTCAACACTGGGCATCGCAAAGTTCTCTAGATCGCAGAACTGGCCAAGCATTTATGCAACACATTAGGCTCCAGCCACTTTGAATGGGGCCTGAAAGAAACGGTTCTATTTTGTGCATATTTTACAATGGTTAGTGTACTTTTTAAGCCATGAAAAAATTGCTCCATTTTTAACCTATTTAGAAACATTTTGATCGAAGTTCAACTGCTAGCTCCGCCTCCTCTTCCCCCCTCCTCTTCGAAACTCCACCTCACCTCCAAACTCCGCCCCCTCCCTGGCCCTTGTGGGACCCACCTTTTGCATTTCTTTCCATTTCCACCACTGCAGAAACCTAAGGATGCTTTGTTCACAGCTCCCTAAATGTTGAGCCCATACCCCC
The DNA here is from genome assembly GCF_040938575.1 of Ambystoma mexicanum. Taxonomy (NCBI): domain Eukaryota; kingdom Metazoa; phylum Chordata; class Amphibia; order Caudata; family Ambystomatidae; genus Ambystoma; species Ambystoma mexicanum. Next base: position 754,018,482 of record NC_090925.1, on the reverse strand, counting down.
TAACCACATACTCTTCATCTCGCCTCTGCTCATGGCTAGCACAATGGCAGGGCTGTTGACTCAGACCTATGGGGACACAAATGTCCTGATTGGCTGAGACTCACAGCTGTTAGAAATGGCCGAACTTAAGCATTCCATGAGCGAGAGGACAGTGCCTGTGTGTTGGGCAGTCTGCAGATTCAAACACCTGGTCGGGGCCAGAAGTGTGTTGTAAAGAGCAGAAAAACGCTGCTAAAAGCACTACTGAGCCCGTAAATCCACACAGGCCATGTCAGCTCCCAGAAGAATAAGCAAATGGCTTGCTCGTCTGCCAGCAGCACAAGTCCAGGTTTCTGACTGCACTGAACACCAGGCTCAAGTACCAGCTGCCCCAGTAGTGCAACCTCACGAATGTACCATAGAACTCATTAAAATATACTACATGACGTTGTGGGGGCATGCTCGCAGGATACGGTGTCATTACAGAAGTATGTTAATGCTGTGGATGGACTGCTTCCCTGACATAGGGTGGGATGACGAAAACCATAATTTGTACATATTCAATGTATTGAAAGAGAAATGGGACAATAGGGAAACGGTTCAGGGGGGGCAACAAAGAAAAGCATACTGGCAAATGACTATAGAAGCGATTACAGGTATAATAATAGGAGATACGACAACAGCTATGGGAGGTCAAGGGAACAGAATTTTCGGAATAGGCAATATAGCTCACAGCGAAGTTGGCAGAGTAGCATGCCGCCAACAGCCCCCAGGGAGGGATCCCAGAACGTCCCAAAAAATTTGAAATCAGCATTGGAGAACAGAAGGATAGTAAGCGAAAAAAGCAGGAAGGAGGTAGAACTAGGGAGGATTGGGGGTCCTTACACACTCCTGCCAGTCAGAGACTACATATGCTCACCTTTGGGGCTAGTCCCAAAGAAAGAGAAAGGGGAATTCAGGCTAATTCACCATCTTTCATACCCCACCGGAGCATCTGTAAATGACGGTATCCCACAAATGGAAGCAACGGTAACTCACTCAGATTTCCAAGAGGCGGTGGAAGTAGTCAGAAAGGCAGGAAGGGGGGCATGGGTGGCAAAGGCAGACATAAAATCAGCTTTTCGACTATTGCCTGTAAACAAGGAGTCACAGAAATGGCTGTGCATGCAATGGGAGGGGAAATATTTCATTGACAAATGCCTCCCCATGGGATGTGCCATCTCATGTGCACACTTCGAAAAAGTGAGTTCATTCCTACAGTGGGGACTCACCAAAGAGATGAAGGAGGCCAGGGTGGTCCATTACCTGGATGATTTTTTATTCGTAGGGCCGCAGGGGTCAGGACTGTGTAAGGCGACCCTAAACAAATTTATAGAGCTGACAGGTAAATGGGGCTTCCCGCTAGCAGATGAGAAAACAATGGGTCCAACACAGGCAATACAGTTTTTGGGGATAGAAATCGACTCAAGGGAGGGTGTATGTCGGATCCCGGAAGTAAAAGTGGCAGACCTTTTAAAAAAACAATAAATGATTTAAAGGGAAGGAACAAGGCCACAGTGAAAGAATTGCAGGCACTGGCGGGAAAGCTAAACTTTGAAGGGTCATACCGCAAGGTAGAATTTTTCAAAGGAGCATCGAGCTAAGAACAAGAGGGGCCAAGATGGGTCATCAAAGAGTCAGGATAGGAGGGGGGATCAAGAAGGACATGGAGTTTGGGGAGAATTTCTGAGGTTGTCTAATGGATCGCTTGTCTGGTGCACGCCTATCAACCAGGAGGGAAGGAGAGTGTTGTTCACGGATGCAGCCAGAGGTTTCGGCATTGGGGCAATACTAGGAATAGAGTGGTGCACAGAGAAATGGCCAAGGGCATGGCAGGAGGCAGCTTGGACAAAGAATATCACGCTGCTGGATCTTTTTCCAATATGGGTAGCATTATGTGCATGTGCAACAGAGCTGAATAGCAAGGAAATGGCAGTTTGGTCGGATAACATGGCAGTGGTGCACGTATTGAATAAAGGGAGTGCATCATGCCCACTGGTTCTGGAGCTAATGAGAGCCATCACACTCAAATGTTTAAAAAACAATGTATGCATAAGAGCAAGGCACATATCTGGTGAAGCAAATGTGGTGGCTGACACCTTGTCTCGTTTTCAGTGGGACAGGTTCAAAAGGTCATGGGTTCCAGTGAAAGCGCTGGAGGAGAAGGAAAGGTTAGCCATGAGGTTAACTAGAAAAAACAGAAAAAAACACAGGAACCCATACGGGTCATAGAAAACCTGTCCAGGAACGCCCTAACTTACAAAACGGGTAAGCAATATGGAAAACATGTGCAAAATGTATTGGTTGAAGCAGGTGTACAAGATGTGGGGAAGGTTACAACATCAAAAATGTGTGAATTCTTGGAAGGGGCTTTTGCTAAAGGGTAAAGGAAAAGGTGGGCGGCAGCACATTTAGCCGCAGTTGCATACACCACAAAAATAGCAGGGGTAGCAGACCCAAGCAACAGCCCATTGATAAAGTATGCAATGAAGGCTTGGGCAAGGTTGGAGGGGAGAAAACCAGATAGTAGGAGACCTTTGAATTTTGGGAAACTGGTGGTACTAATAAAAACGCTGCAGGACACATGTAGCAGCGAGTATGAAACAACGCTCTTTAGGGCAGCATTTGCAAAAGCATATTATGGGGCCTTCAGAATAGGGGAGCTAGTAGCCCGGAATACAGTACCAGGGGATGGCCTGGCAAGAGGGGATGTTAGTATGGGATCCAAAGGCATGTCCCTATTCCTGAAGAAATCTAAGACTGACCAGGCGGGTAAGAGGAGAGCGATAGACCTCAACTGCATCAAAGAGAAGGACCACTGTCCCAGGTGCATCACTCAAGCATTCCTCAACATCCAACCGGATGTCGGAGGACAACTACTAATACACAGGGACGGCAGCGCACTTAGCAGGTACCAGTTTCAGGCAGTCTTGAAGAAAACAGTTGCCCAGGCAGGGTGGGATGCAGCAGAATTCGGGACCCACTCATTTAGAATAGGTGCAGCCACGTCAGCATGGGTGGAGGGCCTGGGAGCAAAGGGTGTAAAAAAGATTGGTGGATGGAGGTCAGAGTGTTTTAAAAAATATGTAAGGGAGGAACTGATATGAACCTCTCTCACCCCACTCCTACAGATATGGGCCCCTACAAAGCAGCGTGGATTGTGGGGCATTCGTTCGTGACCCGGGCAGGCAGGTGGATTGAGGAGATCGAGCAGGGACTCCAAGAAGACAATCACGTCCTGGTGGGGCCTCCCAGGCATGCACTGGGAGGACATTCATGACAGGTTGTCAGACTTGATCGGTTTCTAGAGACCCCCCTGAATACCTGGTCATACACCTCGGGGCAACAATCTAGGCAGCTCAAACAGGGGAAAATTGCAAAGAGACATATGTGAGTCACTGCATGACATAGCGCACTGCTGATGGACAACTGAAATTTTCATGTCAGGCATGATACCACGTAGAATCTGGTACGGGGTACACCGGAGACAGGCTGTGGAAACATCAAGGAGGAAACTGAACAAAACAGTGGAAAAATACTGCAAGAGCACAGGCCTCCATTTTATAAGGCACGGTTTTTTCCAGAACAACCCTGAGATGTTCCATCAGGACAAGGTGCACCTGTCCAACAAAGGGATTGGTGTTTTTTTAGACAATATTTTCAGGGCACTAGAGGAGCGGGGATGTAGATAGGGGTACTTTTGGGGGGTACCTGAGCGGTCGGGGCAACGCCCATTCAGGTGTGGCAGCACGTGTCCAGGAACAGATGCCCGAGGGTAACAGAGACTTGACAAGGAGAAGGATGGCATCTCCAAACCTGGACACGGTGCCCAAAAGCACACATGTTGTTATGTAATTTTGGTTGTGTATTTTCTGTAGAAAATAAATGCCTACGGCCAATAATTTGTCCACAAAAAAACTGTCTGTAATTCATTCCAGAGTATAGGAGGTAGGAACCTAGAGCAAGGGGAAGCCCACACCACACAGCCTATACCCCAGGCCCCGGGTCGTACAAAGTACGGCACGATGGAGGGCCTGGGGGGTTAGGCGCAGGGTGGGGGCGATATGGCACGAAAGCACAAGGGGAGGGGCAGCCAGGTGGCACCCCCACCCCAGCGTTGCCAGGGCAGCAGCAAACAACACCAGGAAAGGTGTGAGGTGAACCAGCAGGGGGGCCGGGGAGGTCCGGCCCCCCACGGGAATAACAAAGGGCTAAGGAAGTATAAGTAAGGCCCCGCAAGGAGGGGAAAGCACAAACCAGGTAAGAAGCTCACCACACTCAGGTAAGCTTCTAGGATCTGGAAAGGGAGAAGGAAACGTTTTCCACCCAACCCACCCTACAATTTCGGAAGGAAGGAGATGAACAAAGGAGGAGCTGGAACGCTGAGTACTCTCTTCGGTACACAGTAGACGAAAGTCGTAGGCGGCACGTGTCCCGGAACAGAGGCCCGAGGGTAACAGAGACTTGCCAAGGAGAAGGGTGGCATCTCCAAACCTGGACACAGTTTGCCCAAAAGCAAACATGTTGTTATGTAATTTTGGTTGTGTATTTTCTGTAGAAAATAAATGCCTACGGCCAATAATTTGTCCAAAACAAAACTGTCTGCAATTCATTCAGAGTATAGGAGGTAGGAACCTAGAGCAAGGGGAAGCCCACACTACACAGCCTATTAATGCTGTGGAAGCTCCCACATTGCTGCTGGGAGAACAGAGGCAGCGGCCTCGGCAGCCAACTAAAAGCACTACACATACTCTCAGCATACTCACTGTACAATATTGCTAGAGAAGTGCCTTTTGCGGTGGTAGTGGTTTTAGATTATACAAGTGTGCCAGTGCGGAAAAAATGGTGGTAATTCCACCTCCAGCATTTTTTCCAGACCAGCACACCATGTTTGCCGGGGGAGGGGGGCATGCATCTCCCAGCAGGCCTGACCTGCTGGTATATCAGGCCACTAGCGGCAAAGAAATGCCTGAATCACCGGCACTGGTAAATTCTGATTCAGGAAATCCCATCCCATGGAGTCTTAGCAATGGGAATTTACCAGCTCTCTGCAGCCCATAATATACCGGGATATCAGGCGGCAGAGACGGTAAGGGCAATTTGCCAGTATCCTACCGGTAATAGCATCTGTATACTGGCAAACTCTTAATGAGGGCCATCCGACTGTAACAACATACCTACAATGGATGAAGGAACAGAGCTTCAGAGGCATTGACAGCTCTCAACTGAAAATCAGAGACATCCATGACAAAGCCATTATTGCACTAGAATTTTGACGGTCCACAGAAGAAAGTAAAATTAGCAGAGGGTAACGGGAAAGCTGACGAAGCAGCTAAGAAAGTACTGGTTCAAAGAAATGCTTTCCTGTGGTGTGAACCTGCATCAGTGTGCCCACTGACACAAGAACAGGCGACAGACCAGGTGATGGCGTATCACAAAACAGAAGGAGACCGGCTGGATTGGCATTGCGGAAACTGAAAGGCTAACCAAAAAAGCAGGAAGTGATGGGTACCTTGCAGGCAGAGGATGAACGTATTGTCTCGTGAACAGAGGATGTTATCAGAATAAAGGATGAATGGCTCCGAGCGATTCAAACAAACATGACACGTGACAACCTTCAATGAGCCCACAGCAACTGGCCACATGAGAGTGGAGAATTTGGGAGAGACTGATTAAATCAATGGGCTGGTGCCCAATGTAAAACACAACTGAAAGGAATGGGTGGAGAACTGTGTAGCTTGTTTGAAACATGGCAAAGTAAACTCGTACAGAAGAGGACTGTTTGTCCACGCGAAAGGGTCAGATGAACTCAGACAAAAACATCCATTGAGATTTCATACTTAATCCAATGCTGACAATGGGCAGTAGACACCAGTAGTAGTTGATTGTTTCAGCAGATGGCTAAAAACATTCCCTGTTAAAAATTGCTCTGCACCGATAGTTGTAAAATATCTCACCCAGAACATAATATGCAGGCTTGGGATAGCACAGAAGATCACGTCAGATAATAGCACTCACATCACTGCTGACCTCACCCATGAACTTTGCGTAGCACTTAATATAAACCAGAAATACCAATTTCCATATCACCCACAATCATCAAGAATGATAGAACGACTAAATGATCAAGGGTTAAAGAAAGAAATATACAAGTTAATTAGGAGGAAGGCGACTGTAGTATGTACACCGTACCTTTGTATTGCACATCCTAAGACCAAAGAGACACTCTACGTGGGGGTATAGCCCCATGAAGTGCTCTTCTGCAAGTGTATGCCAGGAAGGGGTATCTACTCCACCCCTTTCCGCTAGGGGACACCCAGGTTTATGGCATCTATACAAACTAATACAATCAGGATTTCATACAGGCCGAGGGCAGTACCAGACAGAGACCTGGGAACATCAAAGCAAAAGGGAAATAACTGTGGCCAGGCAACACAAGACGAACATAAAACAGATAGCATACTGCTTGAGAAATATCATAATGCTGAAAAATGCAGAACCTATCAGAAAGGCTGTACAGACGTAGAAAGGGCCATACTTGGTAACAGATACTGTAGGAAACTTGGTAAGTGCCATAGATGTATCGAATGGCCCAGGCATTGTCTTCAATCACATACACCAGTTGAAAAGAGTAAAGAAGGAAATCGAGGAGGAACACATTGCACCATCGGGCAGCTTAAAAAGACTGCCAAACAGGGCAATTGTGCTCTCTTACAGCAATGAAGATTCACTTGATGATACTGGAAGGAATACTGTGGGGGCAGTGCAAGGCATCTCACCATAACAACATGCTTGTTGAGATGGGAAGGTAAACAGCAGAAGCGTTAAACACCATGAAGTGTTGGGTATGTACACAATTGCCAAAACATAGTGTAGGGGATTATGATAACATGGGTGAATTTATCCAACGTCCCAAAGATGCACGAAAATATAAGCCGCGAATGTCACTCTAAGAAAAGCACATTGCGAAGAAGCAAGCCGCCCCATTTAGCAAAAAGACTTCCTGCGTAGGCCGACAAAGCGCCACTAGCCACGCTTCAACTAGGCCATAACACACCTGTTGGAGATGAACATAGCCATGTATCTCTAACCAGACACAGCCGTATCTAACATTAATTGAGAGAAATGTAGAATAAGTGTTTATGTTGAAGAATACATTAGCAACATTGCTTTTACATTAGCTGAATATACTGCATGTAGGCCGCAAGATTTAGTTAGCTTTTCCCGAAGAACAAACACTTCCCCATCCCCCCCACAGTAGAACACAGCAGTTAGGCCCTTGCTGAAAGACACACATCCCAAATTGCAACACTCACACAGCCACAGGCTGAATGCTGCAAAGTGATTGGTTAAAGCAAGGGGGCGTCAAGAAGCTTTCCCAGGGTTTAGTTTGCAGAAGTGAGATCAAGAAAGAGCAACATAAAATGATACCAGACCCCAGAGGTTAAGGACAAGACACTACAACCTGATTGGTCAGAACACATCAGACCTGCCGATTTCTCATAGACATGTCCCAGAAAGTTATATCAATTTGCGTCCCTAGGCAGAACAACCAGACATGACATAATGAAGGTCACACATTGGCAGAATACGAGCAGCAGGGCATGATTGAATGGATAAATTAATTATAGCACAACACTGTCCCCTGTAGGGTAAAGCTGTGCACGCAGGGCTCTCCTTGTCACAGAAAAAGATAGGTAAAACACCATTATCCATTGTGTAGGCTGTGGGGAGAAATATAGCCCCTGAATGCTAGAAATAAAGTGTCCAGCGTCATTTGTAAATGCCCATTGAAGTATAAGGCCAGCACAGAAAGGATGATGTCAGACATGTGGCCTATTGAACCAAAAACAGGCCTAAATCCCAAAGGAAGGAAAGTGTGCTTAAATCTCAAAAGCGCAAAGATATGCGCAATGCATTTCAGCAAGGAAAAGAAAGACATGTGCCTAACAATGCTGTTTTTACTAAATCCATGGATAGCTGCGCACTTTTACTTAAAGAGACAGACGGCAGCGTGTACAATATCTTTATGCAACATGAGACTGTGGGCCTCATTACGAGGAGCGCGGTAAAAACGGGGTCATTACCGGCATGGAGGTACTAGCGGGTCCATGCTCGTATGACGCCGCCAATAGCGGGTGATTACGAGTGCGTGAGCACGCGCGAACCCCCATGCCGGTAATGGCCATACCGGCATGCCGCTAAAGGCCCTCCAACCCCCCGATAGCGCCATCACGGGACCCGCCGATACCACCTCCGCCTAGGAGGAACCCCTTAATACCGACCCAGTAATAACAACATGCTAATACCGGGCTCGTAATACCAGACCCGGAAGTAACGTCATCGCCTCAGAATGGAAAATGCTGCGGCGGCCATCTTTAAAACACAATCCATTGCCATCCTCCCAAACCACCAGTTGCGTTCAGGAGAGACAAGTGGCAATCCCTTCACCATGTCGAAATCTACCCGTAAAACAACCTCCCGCCTGCGCAAAAAGCATTTCTCAGATGCAGAAATTACCATGCTGGCAGACACCCTTGCAGCACATGCAGATGAAATCAACCTGCAGAACCTGAAGAGGGAGGTGCAGCAGCACAAAAAAGAAATCTGGGAGGAGGTAGCCCGCAAGGTGTTGGCAGTTGGCACCACCCCACAGACAGTGAAGGACTACAAAAAGAGGTGGGATGACCTCCGCCTCAGGGATTGTAATATCCTGGTCAACAACAGGTGGGAGGCCATGGCCACAGGCAGGGGTCCCCACTCACCTGCCAAACTGACAAGCTGGGAGGAGGCTGCAAGCAAATTCATTCCGATGGAGTCCATCGAGGCATTTTGGGGAGATGGAGACGCGTGCTGCAACATCTGCAGATGGAGGTGAGTGACCCTGCAGATCCCTGTAGGGGAAACCATGACATAGCAGAAGTGATGTGGAAGAGAGCCTAGGCAAGGCAATGCATGTCCCAACACACACATGAACATATCCTTGTGCAGATGGAGGGCCAAACCCTGCCACACTGAAATGCATGCTGAGTGCCAATCCCATTACCAACACACAGTCAACACACATGGACCTTGCCCATGTAATACATCACACAAACCCCAACACAACAGCATGCGACCTGCCATGCATCAAACGCCAAAATGCCCCCTTCATACTACCCTGTGTGACACACCTGTAAGATATGAATGCATGATAAATGTAATACTCCACAGCACCATATAATGCATCTAGCATGTACCACCATCACTGATGCCCTGCATCTCTTCACCCCCCAGGCACCGATGGAGAAGATGCCAGCGAGGATCCAACCGCAAGGGCATCCACGTCCAGGCCAAAGACAACGGCCACCAACAACACCACCTCCGGGGCAGTCTCGCAGCCCACACCAACACCGGGGCGCCTGACACCGTGGACACTGAGCTGGCTACATCAGTGAGAGGCGAGACTGTTGACCCACTGAGCAACACTGCTACCCCAGTGGAGGAGGATGTGGACCGGGATGTACTGACCCATGTGCCATGTACACGCTCCCCAAGCACCGTGCCCCCCCCAAACCCCACTGAGAGACAGTCTGGAGGCCATCACGCAGGCCCTCACTTCCATCCTGTTGCACATGCAGCCGGCACAACCTGCACCAGCCATGGAAATTCCCACGGCTTCCACCCAATCCACCACAACCGCTTCCTCTGCCCCCACTTCCTCAGGACCCTCCAGCCCTGTGCGTCTAACAAGACGTAGTGCGAGGCACTCTGAAATGCTGCCCCCGGACAACAAGAAGTCCAGGAAATAGTGTAGGGGAACTATGGGAGTGGCTCAGATGGTGTTGGTGAACGGGTGAATTAGGGGGGAGTTTACTGGGGGGGTTTGGGAGTTCACTGGGGGGTTTTGGGAGTTTACTAGGGGTTTTGGGGAGTTTACTGGGGGTTTTGGTAGTTCACTGGGGGGTCGGGGGGGTTGCACTTTCTCCACTTGTTATCAATACACCCGTTGTGGTAAAAAACATTCAATGGCTGGACATTGTTCATTTTGTGTGTATCCATTTAATTAATGACGGTGTACAGTGCCCAACTCCACACATTCCCTGTGTGCATGTCCACATGGACACGGTGTACAATGTGTCAGTGACACATATCTATCAACGTCCCTGTGGGTCAGAAGTATTCGTCAATCAGTGATTGGCGTACTGCACGGCCATCCTGTGCATCACGTACTGGCAGGGGTGCTGCTTCCCCTCCATCTTCATCCTCATTATCCTCACCCGGTGCATGCATGTCAATGTCAGGTGGCAGTGGTTAATTTCTCCGGACGTACATGTTGTGCAGCATGACACAGGCCATGGTGATCTTTGCCTGCTTCTCAGGCGCATAGAGGAGTGCTCCACCAGACCTGCTTAGGCAGCGGAACCGCGCCTTCAACAGGCCAAAGGTCTGCTCAATCACTACATGGGTATGGGTATGTACCCGATTGTACTCCTCCTCATGGCTGTTCCGTGGGTTCCGCACAGGGGTAAGTAGCCACTGCTTCAAGGGATATCCTCCATCACCTGCAAATGAATACAGATAGGTCTAGATGCGTCACTCTGAGCTGCCACCTTCAGGATACACAGTCATGGCCGCATCTATTTGCTGTCAACCTGCACATGTCCCTGTAGGTATGCATGAATATTGTTTAGATGCATTCTATACTGCAATATGGTGTGGTAGTCTGGATGGTGTTGTACAGATGATGCAGGGTGAAATCATGCATGCTGATGCGGATGTACTGTGGTTGTAGGACTATGTTTTACCTCCCATTTCTGCTGTGTATACTACACTGTGCATGGTCACACTAGCCATATTGGCGCAGTTGCAATCCTGTTCAGTCATGCATTGCTTGACATACCCATGGTGGCCAGGTTGTGCGTCTTACATGTTGTCATTGATATACATAATTGGTCAAATGGGTGCCATTGATGTGTCATGTTAGGGTTGGGAGGTTCAGGTCAGGAGTATTTAGCTCTGCATGCATTCTCCACTCACCGTCAATTCCCCCCCGTTTCCCACCCAGGTGGAGCATGCATCCCCCCCTTTCCCACCCAGGTGGAGCATGCACCCCCCCTTTCACACCCAGGTGGAGCATGCACCCCCCCTCTCCCACCCAGGTGGAGCATGCATACTCCCCCTTTCCCACCCAGGTGGAGTATATCATCCCAACATATCACTACCCCAAAGCACTGCCATGGCCAGTTAGGCAACTCACCAAGCAGCCAGGCACGTGGTCCAGCATGTCGCTTCATGTGACGGGGTAGTGTGGAGTTATGCAGCACCATGGCATCATGTGTTGATCTGGGAAATTGGGCGCAGCAATGTGTGATGATCTTGCTGGAGTCACATACCATCTGAACATTGATGGAGTGGTATTGCTTGTGATTGCGGTACACCGCCTCTACGGCATGTGGGACTACCAATTCCACATGGGTGCAGTCCAGGGCACCAACACAATTGGGCATGCCTGCCGGTGCATGGAAGCCTACTTTGATCTCGGCTATCTCCTGGCCAGTCCGTGGTAGGGATATGTGGGTGCTAGCATGCTTCAGGAGGGCATCCAGCACTTGGGTCAGCATGCGTGAAAATAGCGGTTGCGAAATGCCATGCAGCTTCCCCACTGTGTGCTGGTAGGTGCCTGTGACCAGGAAGTGGAGCACAGACACCACCTTTAGTAGCGGGGGATGGCAGTGCGTATTTCTATGAGGCTGGCAATGTCGTTGCCTATCATGTCCACTATGGTGTTGATGGTGTCCCAGTCCAACGGGTACAGGATATGGAACTGGTCGGGTTAGATTGAATGGACTGGGTCTGAGGGATAAGTGGCTGCCTACGAGGTACTACTGGCTGCACTGGTGGTAATTGCTGGGCCTGTCTCGCTCTCCTTCTCCTCCTGCGTCTCCTCTGTGCTGCCTGTTGCTGCTGCTGTAGTTGTAGTTGCTGTTGTTGCTGTAGTTGTAGCAGTATAGGCATGTCCTCCAGCGCCATGATTGCAACAGCTAGTGGTATCATTTTGGTGTATGAAGGGGTGTGGTGTGTGGGTGTACTCCTTTTATACTGGGTCAGGCTCCATTGACTCCACCTGTGGTGATTGTGTGCACCTGTGGCAGTTGGCTTGATTGCTGATTGCTGTTTACAGGTGGTCCACGATGCCTTTATGGCCACCATTGTGCAGACCCTGATTACCGCCTTCGGGATGCCGGTATTTGCATGCCCGCGTGGGTTGTGATGTCCTCCTATTACCGGCATCCCGGTATTTATTCCCAGAAGCGGCGCGTGTACGCGCCCATGCCGGTATGAGGGGGCACATACGTATTGGCGGGTTGTTGGGCCGTAATGCCCCAGACCCGTTAACGATGCCGGTATTACCATACCGCCTTCCTTTTTTCATTACCTCCATTCTCGTATTGAGGCCCTACGATCCCAAAATCATAATTGAAACCAAGCTTCTTGCATTTACAAGAAATACAAGAATTTCCTTTTTTGTTTTTCCTCAACCAGATGACAGTATGCAGAGAGACGTGCTCACTAGACTTTCATAGTGTGAACATGGTTTTCTCATATAACTGCCCTATACAGATGGACAACCAATAAGTGATGTTCATGTATTTTGCAACTGTGACATTAAAGAAGTACATTACACCTGGATATAAGGCCCAGGTGCCTTATAAACTGTCATGTAAAATGCATTGTGTGTGAGTTTAAAAGCCATTGCTTGCAGAATGTTTACATGCAGCTGGGTATTTCTCCTAAAGATGAAACATAACCTCCAAGACCTTTCCTCTGCTGTCCCGGAGAGAGAGGTTGGTTGTCAACCATCAGTCAGGGCCATTACTTAAAAATATAGAAAGAAATGCATTGCTTAGATTTAAACCACGGTGGAAACATATAAGGCCATGCCTGTTCTTTCAGCAGAAGTGACCTTGAGGTCACAATTCCCATAAAATGTCCTTTAGAGTTGCAACCAGGGCCATCACAGGCCTTGAAGGTGGAGGCGAACATAAACATGAGCCAGCCTCTGGTTGGTCACATGCTTAAGGGAAAATGAAACTGAAAGTGAATAAAGAAAAAAAGAAATTGCACTTTAGTTAATAGAAAAATACATATTATTGCAAAAAAGGGCAGTGTATATGCCACAACGGTCATTCAAGACTTTTATTAAAGGTGACAGTAACCCCCTTTGAACCATGCTAAAACAATGTTTGTGTGATAAACATAACTAAAGTTATTAATGAAAATGTGATTTGGGCCTTCCCTTGATTCCGAGAGGTTTGAAAGTTGGTTTGAGGGTGAAGGAAATAATTAACATGGGAACTATGAAATTGCATATTTTTCACTGATTCGGCGCCAGAGTAAATGAAGAAAAAATGTATCCCTGCATAGGAAGGGCATGACAACTTTAGACGAGCATCATCTGATTTGCCTTAAATTGTAGTTCTTAAAAATATATTCATACATGTAAAGATTTGAAAAATTAGGGTACTTTCCATGTTGATAGATTTTTAAACATATCAAGCCCACATGTCAGTTTGGGATGACAAAGCTTTCTCCTCCCACAGCTGTCCTAACTCAAACCCCTCATCTCCTTTTCCTATTAGCACACAGGTGGGAGGTGGGCAGAGAAAACCAACCAATACCTTTTGCGGCAATCATGACAAGTTTGTGATGTAATTTTCCTTATAAGTAGACCGGTTTGCATTAGAACTGGATTTTTCCACTTATTCCGGGAGGTAACCTGCTGCTGAACTCTTGCAAGAAGCATCCACGCAGAGAGGCCCCATTCTTGCATTGGAGACAGGAACCAGGAGACATAGATGCTGACTGGGACCCCTTGGAGGGTTCAGAGGAGACTGTCCTTGACTGACACCTTTGCTGTCCCAGAGGTGCCCTGCTGTTCCCTGATGTCCATTCCATTCCCTCTCCTGTAAGGAAAACTATCCCACAGCCATATACTTTGTATGCCCTGCATTTTAAAACTTTGTTGAAGTTATTTCCCCCTAGCAAAATATCATGTTTGTCTGTGCAGATCCTTAGCATATTTAATTAAAGTAAATCAATTAATTCCCATATAGAAATTACAGGATGTGTTTTGTTGGCATTTGAAACGAACAAGCTCTTCGCAATGTGTTTTGAGCCCATATAGACACAAAGATCTGCCAAAAGAATGAATCCCAAAATCCTGTTTCCATGTGAGTGTGCAGGGTGCAAAACAAAATTCCCCATTGATCCCCTTCATTTTAAAGCAGAAGTGTGAAGCCTTGTATTTCCTTTGCATGTGTGGTAAAAAAAAGAATAAAATGCCCCTTTGTTCCCATTGTGCTCTGACCAAAACCACAAAGCAGTGCCTGTTGTTTTTAGGTGTGGCAAAATGAACTTTCCCATTGCTTTTCTTTCCCTCATATTGCAACTGGGGTAATTAGTAGAAAGACATTTTTTCCCCTTGAATCCCTTTTTCCAAAGAGTGCATTTTATTAGAATCCCAAAACGATTTTCCCATTGTGTTCCCACTCCCTGCCACTGGCCTTCAATTCAGAGGGGTCAAGTCTAATTGATGTTTGGAGGGTGGGGATTGCTCGGGAAAAAGTTTTATAACCAAATCAGCAATCACTGTGTGTCTTGAATTGTTATTTCTCTGTATTGGTGGGTGATTTGACAAGAAAGCTGCGGGACATTGTGACTGCATACCTCAGTATTATGTCTGTGTTGGTGCCTTTAAGGAAGTCATTCTTGTTCTTGTGTTGCCACAGCACTGGTGGCCGATGTTAGTCTGTCAAATTTGGTTTAAATAAATTAATAAATCTATATTCTTACTAATCACTGGCTTGGTTCCTAGTCCATTGTGGAACCGGGTATTTGTTGGGGTTGGGTGCGAGATGGGTTAGAGGCCTTACCAAAGAGGACCTAAATCAAAATGATAATGATTTGTTGTGCACCACATTCATTGGGGTGAAAGGAACTCCCCTGAGCTGAGTGTGACCATGTAATAAACCGCAACAAAACTCAATTAGGAAGTTGTGAATAGCACAGAAGTTCATACATAGCACACATTGCGTGAATGGAACAGTGATAATGACAACACATAAAACTACACCTCACATGAGCTCCATTGTCCGTACAATAAAATGAATTAGGAAGCACTGCCCAATACAGTAGTGTTAAGATGGATTTCTAAACTCTGACCTGGTGGGCAGAAGTTTAGGAGGCCACCCTCGGTTTAGTGAAACAGGGGAACCTTCTGGACAAGCCAGACCAATCTAGGTAGCTTGGCAGGTGGTCAAGACTAAGTCTCAGGAGGGGTGAGAGTGAACAGAAGCCCACAAAGCAACGAAACACAAATTACTCTTAGACAAGTGTATATGAAAAATATCTATACATTTATTTTCGTCCGGACCAAACAGACACAAGTAACTTTTGCAAAGAGCAAAGTGTTATCACTCAAATCCTTAAACTATGCAGCATATATACATTACATTTCCTAATGCAATTTAGTGATAAGGTGCAACCACAACCTGTGAAGAGAGGGTTAAGTTAACACACAGATGGCATTAGTTTGTTCCCTAACCTTCGAGTTGAACCCTAAAAAGAGTGGAGCCATGTGCTGAACAGTACAGTTGTGGGTAAAAACACACGATCGCGCAGATGAACAAAAAGTGGGTCTTCTTGTGAGGACTGTATCAAGTCAGGAAGAGGTTTGAGGCAATGAAGAATTGGTTCTCACTATTCTAAAAGGTTCTGTCCTTGGCAGCAAAGCAGTGTTCAAATGGCGAGAATAGCTAGGGAGCGCAGGCTAACCCAGCCAAGTTCGAATACCTTTAAGGGATACTCATGCGTAAAAAGGATCAGTTGTGCCAGGGGGCCGCCGGTAAGGGATGCGAGTACTCACCCACCCTCGCCACAGTCTGGACCAAACTTTGCCAGTTTAGTCAAGGTTGCAAGTAGGTTCAAGTCCAGCAGTTTTGCGGTGCTCCGGCTTTAAGCGGCTGTGAAGGAGAATGATCGTCCATGACAGGACAGTTGCCTTTTCTCAGCTTGTGAAGGAGGTCTGAAGAAAATGCCAGTGCAGCTGGCTTCAGGATTCATGATCAGGACTTCTTGACCTGGGGTAAAGTGAACAAGAGAAGCTTTCTGGTCATACCAATGTCTGACCAATGCCTGACCAGCCTTCAACTTGTCACTGGCCTGAACCATCAGTAGGACCATCCTCTTCCTTGACCCCAACAGATAGTAGATTCACTGAAGACCTCATGTCTTTCAGCAAATTACTGAAAACGTGGCTCTTCCCTTAAAAATCGACTATTAGCAGAGACAGTATAAACAGCCACATTAAACAAAAACCCAAAGCTGCTGAATCAAAATAACAATCCAGCATTGAGACCCAATCAAGAAAATGGAAAACTAAAACGAATAAACCCAGTAGAATGAATGAAGTGGATGAAAGGGACAAAATGGATGAAATGGATGAAGTGGATGAAACGGATGAAATGGATGAAACGGATGAAACAGATCGGATAGAGTGGGTGAAACGGATGGAATGGAAGAAACGGATGGAGCGGATGAAACGGATGGAGTGGATGAAACGGATGGAGCGGATGGAGCACATGGAGCACATGGAGCAGATGGAGCAGATGGAGCGGGAATGGATGAAATAGACGAAACGGAAAGCAGATCAAATACGTGGAAATGATGGAGTGGATGGATAAAGTGGATAAAGGAATTAAAAGGCTGGAAAGGGGGAATGATTTGAAATGAGGGAGTGGATGGAACGGATGGAGTGGATAGAACGGATTGAGCCGATAGAACAGATGGAGTGGATAGAACGGATGGAGAGGATTGAACGGATGGAACAGACTGAACGGATTGAGTGATTAGAACGAATAGAGTGAATGAAACGATGGCACGGAGACCTGGTTCGACCAAGTCTACCAGTCAGAGCGAACGGATGGAGCCGATGGAGCAGACAGAGCAGCCGAAACTGATGGAACGGAGCAGACATAATGGTTGAAATGAATGGAACGGATGGCATATATGGAACAAAAGGAATAGATGGAACACATGGAAGCTGGAACAGATGAGCTGATGGGAACAGAAGAAATGGATGAGTAGATGGAACGGATGAAGTAGATTGGACGGATGAAGCGATGGAATCGACGCAGTGGACGGTACGGATACAGTAGTTAAAATTATGGAACGGATGAAACACGTAGAGTGGATGAAGTGATGGAATCGACCAAGTAGACGGAACAGATACAGTAGTTAAAATGGATGGAACGGATGAAACACGTAGAGTGGATGGAACGGATGGAGTGGATAAAACGGATGCAGTGGAGGGAACGGAGGGAGTGGAAGGAATGGAGGGAGTGGAAGGAACAGAGGGAGGGGAAGGAACAGATGGAGCGGAAGGAACGGATAAGGTGGAGGAAACGGATGAAATGGAGGGAATGGATGGAGTGGAGGGAACGGATGGAATCGGATGTAACAGGGGTGGAATCGGATGTAACAGGGGTGGAATCGGATGTAACAAGGATGTTACGAATGGAACCGGGATGGACCAGATGTGACGGGGATGGACGGATGGAACAGGATGGAACGGATGTAATAGGGATGGAACAGATGGGGTGGGGATGGAATGGATGGGGTGGGGATGGAACGGACAGAGTGGATGGAACAGATGGACTAGATAGAATAGATGGAATGAGTGGAACGGATGAAGTATATGGAACGGATGGAGTGTATGGAACGGATGGAGTGTATGGAATGGTTGGAGTGTATGGAACGGATGGAATATATGGAACAGATGGAACCAACTGAGTCGATGCAACCGATGGAATGGATTAGTGGATGGAACTGATGGAGTGGATGGAACAGATGGAGTGGAGGAGCAGGTATGGAATGCATGAGTGGGTAGAACTGAGGACTAGATTGTACAGATAGTGTGGATGGAGTGGATAGAATGGACGGTGTGGATGGAGTAGATGGAATGGATGGAGTAGATGGAATGGGTGGAGTGGATGGAACAGATGACGTGGACGATTCGATATAACAGACTAGATGGAAATGATGAAGTGGATGTAACAAACGGAGTGGAAGAAACACACAGAGTAGATGGTAGCGATGGAACGGATAGAACGGATGAGTAGATTAACGTATGAGACGAACGAGCAGATTGAACGAATGGAAAGGGCGAGTAGACTTAACGAATGGAACAGCTGGAAAGGAGGAAACAGATGGAATCAATGGTGTGGATGGAACGGATGCAGTGGTTAAAACGGATACAGTAGACAGGACGGAACAAACGGAATTGATTAAACAAATGGAGTAGATAGGAACAGATGGAGTGGATGGAACAGATGGAGTGGATGGAACAGATGGAGCAGATGGAACTATGGAGTGGATGGAACAGATGGAGCGGATGGAACAGATGGAGTAGATGGAGCAGATGGAGATGAATAGGAAGGATGGAATGGATAGAACACATTAAATGGATGAGAAAGATGAAATGGGTCTACGGAATAGATGAAGTAAAACATGTGGAACAAGTAAAGCATCCGTTCACACGCGCTTTACTGATAACCACCATATCACACTACCACGCTTACTCTCTCCTATACACCACCACTCAACTAGAACACAGCAATACTATGACACATTCAGTATAGCTGTTCTCATACTAACTCCCGCCACATACTCCTCATCATCCTAATTAAACACAGCTAGCACACACCGCTAGATTATGCGTATCCTCAGGCCTAACGCAGCCAGAATTCAGTCTGGGTGTCCACCCTCCAGAATTGAACTCATACAACTGACCCCCCCACCACCACACCTACCACTAAGAAGCAGCTATCATCCAACTGCCCCCCCGGCTGCACACATATCCGGTGACCCCACGCACCTTATGACTCTCTCTCTCTCTCTCTACTGACTTGAACTACGGTTCCCGAGGGCGTTCAACCTACCATTGCTTTGAGATCATACCAATGATACATAAGGTGCTATATAAATGCCAAATAACATAACATAACATAGTCCACTAAATTGGTAGTGATAGGGGGAGTGGGGAGCTCCCACCCTTCCTTGACTATAGCCAGTGATCCCCTCAAAGGGTGACGAAAAAGAAGCTCGAAGGAGCTAAAGTCAACCCCCTCTTGAGGTACCTCTCTGTAGGCAAAGAGTAATCAAGGCAACAGGAGATCCCATTTTCTCCTTTGAGGTTCTTCCAGGGCCCCAATCATGCTTTTGAGAGTTCTATTAAACCTCTCCGCTAACCCATTTGTTTGTAGATGATAAGCTGATGAAAGTTTACAAGTGACCCCACACTCCTTTCACATGGCTTGCATATAACTGGACATAAAGTTGCTGCCTCCGTCTGACACAACTTCTTTAGGGAAACCAACCCTAGTAAATATGCCAAGTAAAGTTTTAGCAACTGACTTGGAAATCATTGTCTTCAATGGGATGGATTCAGGATATCTGGTGGCATGGTCGACCAGCACCAAGATAAACCTATTGCCAGAGGATTTCTGAGGATCAAGGGGACCAACAATGCCAATCCCTACCCTCTGAAATGGCACCCCCACAACAGAGAGTGGCCCCAATGGAGCCTGGACTGTTGAGCCACTTTTTCCAGAAACCCAGCATGTGTTACAACTCCTGCAATGACTTTCTACTTGCACCCCCATCTTGGGCCAATAGAAGTGCATGGATAACCTTTGCTTGGTTCTCTTGATCCCAAGGTTACCAGCAAGGGGGACTTCATGTGCCAGTTGCAGAGGAAGGGTCTGACTTGAAGAAGAACCACCAACCTCCTATGATCTCCTTCAGTAGACTCTGTGGGCTCACTGTACAGGAGCCCACCTTCCCAATAAATCCTGTGCTTCCCAAGAGGTTCACCGTCAAGCTGGGAGCAGGCCTGTCTCCAAAGGCCTTCGAAAGATGGGCACTCATGTTGGACCTTACTGAACTCAACCCTATCAGGACCACCTTTAACCAATAAACTTTGGAGTTCAAGATGGTCATGGGGATTGTATATTTCACGTAGAACCTCTTCCTCGTGAGAATCAGGTGCTTGGCCAACTACCTCCACCTCAGTGGTAGGTGAGTTTGGGAGAATATTCCCCTCCCCTCTTTTTGATTCTCTGACTCCCTTAGCCTTGGGTTTCCACTTTGGCTTTGGCTCAGCCTTGGACTTGGCCAGGGCAGCTCTTGTTTGTGACCTTGTGCATGGCCTTTCTGCTGTATCCCCCAGAAGATCTAAGTCTCTTAGGTTATTTCCCAGCAGAACATTTCCAGGTACTTGCCTCTGGACACACACCAGAATCCTTACTACTGTACCATTAATAGTCAGATTGACATGAATTACTGTGAACTTGAGAGGGGGGCCACCAGCTAACTTGGTCAGTATCAGGGGAGCTCTGGTGGCAAGCTCATCCTGGTTGACCAGAATGGCATTCACCACAATTCTGCTGGCTCCACTCTCCCTAAGGTCAAGAGTGTCTACTCCATTGATTAGAACACTGTATTTAAAGCAATGCTTGGTGTTGTCAGGTATCCTAGCATAAGCTTCTGAACCTCGTGGCTCCCAGGAACCCAGGGAAACTAAGTCTACATCAGATTCTATCCCACTGGGGAAGGAATATGAGGAGAAGGATGCCCCTGTGATATTTTTTTCCTCCTCATAGGAGGAAGGCCAGTCTGACAGAGTGGAGCCCCAAGGTTTTGACCTTACATCTGAGGTCCCCCTTCACATGGTCACATGCTCCAAAAGCCACACAAAATCCACTGGGTTTATGCACATAGGGAGGCTTACTGTAACCTGAGCTATACTTGGGAGGGTTACTTCCACTCCTCTGTTATTAGATGACCAACTCTTTTTAAACATGCTGTGGCCCTTCCGAGAAGAAGATTTTTCAGTTCCCCCATCCTCCTTATCCTTTTTCCTCTCCTCCTGCTGCTTACCAGAAGCAGGCGTGTCCTTATGGGACACTCTGTGTGACACCCATACATCTGCTGCAATGGCTAACTTCTTAGGATCTATCTCCTTAGAGTCAGCCAAGCGCTGTTTAAGCTCAGAGGAACAAGCAGCAAAAATATGTTCAGGCATGACTAAATACATTGTACCCTCAAAGGTGCTGACCTTGTATACGTCTACCCAACCAGTCAAGTTCTTAAAAGAATCAGCAACATAAGAAACCCAAGTACTACCTTCTTTCTACTTGTATTCTCTGAAGGTTTCAAGTATTGGGCAGGAGTTTTCCCAAACATTAAAACCACAGTTTGCTTCAGTTTTTCAAAGTCTTTTCTGTCAGCTTTTGACATATCCATAATAGCACTGCAGCCAGAATAGGGTAGTCGACTGACCAACCATGCAATCTTATCCGCATCCACTACCTCTTGCACCTCACATGCATACTCAAATGAAGTGAACCATTTGATGATGTCATTCTTGTCAGCATACACACTAAGCAGATCTTTTGGAAATCTTGGATGAGAGGAGGGGCCAGACCCATTACCAGACCCTCTTGTGGAACCATTGGGGCCCTGCAATCTAGCAAGCTCCAACTGTTGGTCCCTGTTAATCTGCTCCTCTCCAAATCCAGCTTAACCATGAAAAACTAAATCTAAAATATACAGCATACATAATGTTTCCTAATGCAATTTAGTGATAAGATACCATCATAACCTGTGAAAGAGAGCGTTAAGTTAACACCCAGATGGCATTAGGTAATTCTTCAGAGTTCATTCCCTAACTTTCGAGTTCATTGCTAAGAAGAGTGGAGCCTTGCGCTCAACAGTACAGTTGTGTGTAAAAGCGCACGATCGCGCAGATGAACAAAAAGCAGGTCTCCTTGTGAGCTCTGTAGCAAGTCAGGAAGGGGTTTGAGGCGATGAAGAATTGGTTCCCACTATTGGAGTAGGCCCTTCCCTTGGCAGCAAAGCAGTGTTCAAATGGTGAGAATAGCTTGGGAGCGCAGGCTAGCCCAACCAAGTTCGAATACCTTTAAGGGATACTCAAGCGTGAAAAGGATTGGTTGTGCCAGGGGGCCACCGGTAAGGGATGCAAGTACCAACCCTCAGCACAGTCCAGACCAAACTTGCTGTGGGTTACCCTCAGGTAGAGCTGGACATTTCACTGGATGGCCCAGGAACAATTCCAAAGGGGCTCCTTTGGTGGATAAGCCAAGGGCGCCAAGAGTAGTTGATCTCACTAATCCAAAGAGGTGAAGTGCCTTAGCAGGCCTTTTTGATCGAAGAAGAATGCAGGGTCCGGCAGCCAGCAGGGTACGAAGAGTGCCAAAAACTTCCAAAGCGTCTCCGGTGGATTCACAAGTCTGTTTCTTCATGTAGGAGACATGGCTCCTTCTGTAGTTTGCTGTAGTTTGGTATGGCTGCAGAGCCCCTTCTCTTATCCAAGATTAGCTTTGTGCCAAAATCGAGGACTTCCAATAGAAGATCTGCTCTCTTGCAGTCATCCCAGACTTGGCCCAATCATGGCCCATGATGGTCTCAGTCATTCAGGCACTCCAGACATCCTGGCACCAGTGGTGTGGATTGGGATGAGACAGTCCCAGCCCAATTCCTGGGCACACATACGTGACAGGCAGAAGGCAGAAGCCCCCTAAACAGATCGGTTTTCGTGGGAGGCTGCATGCCCAAATAAGGAAAACCCGGGTTACTCGACCTGGGGGAAGGCAAGGGATAAAATGGCCATGGAACAGAACAAAATACTTTGTGGCTCTGCCATTTTCAGACCTGGCCACAATCTTGAGCCAAAGGCGGTAAACGCGTTTAAGTCAGTAAAAATAAGTAAAACATTATGAAAAGTAACTGCTGCCACCAGTTTGTCCCAGGCACATTGTACAATCACCCAAAAAATCCTTTGAGGGTGTCTAGGGCCATAAAACAAAAAGGGACCCCAGCGCACGGTACTGGAAGGTACATTGTGCACTGTTAAAAAGTTGCCAAGAAATGGCAACATAGTCAAAGACTCATGGAAACATAGTTTCCCAGTACTGACAGTCTGAAGAACCTGTCAGTTTCCCCATAACAAGTGAGCAAAAGCCCAGGTGAGTTCAGCTGAAGGCTGGGCTTCACTGAAAAAAGTCAGGCTAGAATAGCCAAACAAAAGCAAAAAGTTTGGGGGTCCACAAATGGAGGGTAAATTGCACATAAATGAAATCGCACATACTTAAGTCATGCCACTTGAACGTAATAGTAAATAAAGACAATGGGCCTCATTCCGAGTATGGCGGTAAGGGATACCGGTCACCGTTAACGAGACCGGTGCCAGTAATCCCTTACTGCCACATTCAGAGTTCCCTTTGCGCCCTCGTCCTTAACGCCTGCTTTTAGCAGGCGTTAGGGACGAGGGCGCAAAGGGGCTTTTTAGCCAATAACGGTGACCGTAAAGTACAGTCACCGTTATTTGCAATTTCCCCATTCCCATTGAGTCCTATGGGGGCTCATTTGGGAATGGGGAAGGGCCCTGGGGAATGGGAAATTACCGCCCTGGTCAACTCGGAATAGGGCGGTAATTTCCCATTCCACCAGGGCGGTGCCGGTACGGGTCCGGTGCCGACCAAGGCGCTACTACCGCCATTGGTTAGCGCCGGACTCGGAATGAGGCCCAATGTTATGGTACTGTACACTGCGCAAACACATACACATTGTGTGCCATTATAAAAGAGCAAATCTAGAATGCAGTTAGGCCCCAGCGCATAAAGTCAGACTCCAGATGCATGAAATGATGAGAAGCAGGAAGGGCATGCAAGTAACCTTTCCACCAAGTGAATTGCAAAATGAACTGATGATACTTCATTCATAATGATAACGATGTTCTGGTGCCAACTACTTAAATCATTCAGGAAGAGAAGTAAAAGGTATTTTTTATGCATCACACTCTCACATCTCACACCATTGATTGGTCAAGAGTTGTGTACTCACTCACTCCACATCTACTCCTCCTGGAACAGCATATGACAAACCAGATATGACTGATAAATATTTCAATAATTACTATCCAATGAAAATCCACAAGCACTGTAGTGATTTTGCTGAACATGAGCTAACTAGCATATACGTCACTTTTACCACATGGTTAGAATGGACCAATAAAGTTGTAAAATCTAGGGATGTGCTTATACTATAACCCGAATCAGCAAATGACCATTAAATATACTTGTAATGTGTGTTGTCTTTTGCTTTCTATAACCACGATAAAACCCATGCATTCACCCTACTGAAATTTGAATGTCTGTTAGATGTTTCCCTGCCTTAGCAGTAAATAACATTTCTGTTTTTCTCATATTCGTGCATTGCATTTTTGGTTCTTTGATTTATTTCTATTGGTGTCAGAAGGGACTTGCCATACAATAGCAAGGATGATTTCCAATTCCTAGCAACTCCTGTAGACACCTAGTAAACCACTGAAAGGGCAGGAAAACTCTTTGAGCATTGGTTGATCAATAATAAAACATGGTTACAAAACGTAGGGACGTAGCTCGCTAGTTTCTCCATAAGGTTGCATTAAATGTGTACTGCAGGATTATGTGTTATATGATGATCCTTCAGATAGCATCTCTTCTTCCCAGGAGAGAAACCCTTCTCATGAGGCTATTTGAGGTAAGACCGTTAAACAATAGACCTCCTAGGGGTGGTAACATGCAGCAGGATCTCGTGGGGAGGGACTCCTCTCCTCGGGATAAGGACGCAATGAGGGGGCACAACCCCTGTGAAACATGTAGGCAAATGACAACGCCCAAATCTTATCAAAATTAAATCACCTCCGAAACTATGTGTTATTGTGAAACATCGAACCCCTCGGATGACAAAAGAACTGAGATGAAGTAGCAATCAGAGGCGCCACTTTTGAGCGGGACGGAAGCTAGAACAGCTGCTGTCAATAGGAAGGATGTGATGGTGGGGCCATCCGTGTTATTTAAACTGAACAGCAAAGATGGACTGTGTTCTTCGTCATTCACTGACCCATCCGGTAGTGGCCTGTGGAGTTCTGGCAAGCTGGAAGCTGTGATACAATCAGAGGGAGAACCAGGTGACTGAGGAGGCTGCATCGAAGCCTAGAAAGCTGACGCAGGGGTTCGGAAAATTGACACAAGGCTTGTCTCCAAGGTTGAGATGAGGAATAGCGAGACTCCCGAGAAGTGTCTTGCAGGTCAGTTGGGAACCGGCGCTATCAGCTTGCAGAGACAGAGAGGTGGTGGCACGACCTGTAGTGGGTGGGCTGTGCGATCTGATAACGGTGCAGAGACCATCTATTGTAGCCTACAGCTGAACCATATTGGTTACTATCAAGAGAGCATGAGAGACCGTAAGGATGGCGTAACCTGTCATGGCAGGATAAAGGGGTCCGACAGCTATGCCAAGTTGACCCACAATAAGTTGAGGCAGAGAGAGATGAGACAAGGAGGACTTTCTCGAGAAAGAAGTTGAAGTAAGACGTGTGGACCAGCGACCCCAGGCGAAACCAGTCAAGAGTTCCCCAGGAGTAGGTAACAGGTACGCGTACAAGTCTGGGAGGGTGTCAGGAAGTGACAAAAACCTAAGATGTAAAGAAGTTTAGAGAACTGTTAACCTTTTTGTGATACAAGTCAGTCCCAGACCACTGTGAGGCAGGCATGGTATCAAGATAGGCACAGACACAAGGAATCACGTTTTTAAAACCTCTGTTAACTTAAAATGCAGTTAAAGACTGCATAACTTGCCCTATTCCTAAAATGGCAGTGGTATTGAGCATTAAACTAAAGTCAAAGTTAGTCCGTCAAAATAATAAAGCTGTCTGTGTCAAACCTATGCTTGCCCTCACTTTCATTTGTAATAATAACGTGTACAGGGCTTGGGTCAAAACAAAAGAGTGAGTCAAATAATATCAGGATGGTACTGCAGCTGTCCCACAGCTCCCTTCCCCAAGCCTGAACCGCTCAGAATTCCACAAAGTTCCTCAGATCCAAATAGTTCAAACAACGTTCATTCAGGTTACTAAGAGCTCTCTTTCTCCAGAAGCCCTTCTTGTTTCAGATTCAAATAGTTCACACAAAGTTCCTTCTGGTTACCATCTCTCAGGAAGTTTACAGTTCACAGTTCACAACTTTTGGGGTCACAAGATTCTCTTCTTGCTCTGGTTTCTTCCAGGGTTTCCTTCCCCTTCACTTTCAACACTTGACAGTTCCACACTTGGGTATCCCTTCCCCAATAGTTCAACAACTTAATGCTTCATATCAGAGAATTTTGACAACACACAGTTTTACTCAGACCACTCAGACATCTGCGCTCTTCTGGAATCATGCCCCCAGCACTTTATCACTTTATCACAGTTCGCAATCAGGTTCGTGCCCCAGGCACCCTTTTGCTTCTTTACTTTCACAATCTGTATTTTTTGGGGTTTCAGCTCTCTTTTCTGTTTCATGCAGCTCCCCTTCACTTGCTCTCCATTTGGCTGCACTTTCAGAGAGTTTCTAAATTAAACAAAGTGTTTTCCCACAGCAAGTAAGCACACACACGACACTCCATTACTTTGTTTCCTTCACTTCCACTCTAATCGTTTCCACATTTCAATTCACAACAGACAATTGAAGCTTTCTCGCCAACATGTGTTTCATCCTACGCTTGTCCTTGCCTTGCAACACATCCTTGCAAAAAATTATCTCTCATGCTTTGCTTCTTTCACCAACCGGACTTCCTTCTCACTTTGAACTCACCAGTTTTGATTTCTTTAGCGTAGCCTTTGCGGTCATGTCGTGCCGAGGTCAGGGGCTACTCGCCTGCCCCTCAGACACTCCTGGGCTATCTCTCTGCCCCATGGGAATGAGCACATCTTCAAAGACTTTTCTTTGAAGAACAGCCTTCCGCACAATCCCCTCCTGGCTCCTTGAAGACATGGCTCACTCGCCACGCTTTCTCCAGCCTTGTCAAATCATAGGCCCTTAGCGTCTCCACACAATCCCCTCCTGGCTCCTTGAAGACATGGCTCACTCACCACGCTTTCTCCAGCCTTGTCAAACCATAGGCCCTTAGCGTCTTGGCGATTCATTCTCTGACATCAGGTCTCAGTTTGCTCAGGCGTCCCAGTTTGCCAGTCAGCTCGATCTCCAACTCGTACTCTGTCCCGAGTTTCCACTCGTCCTTCTTCTTGGGCTTCAACCCGTTCTCCTTCTCAGGCTCCAACTCGTTCTCCTCCTCGGACTCCAGCACATTCTTCTTCTCGGGCTCCAACTAGTTCTAAATGTTTGAAGCGCTTCCTCCTTTTATACACCTGTGGAGTATTAACAGGTTTCAGCTGGGTATCATTTTCGCTCAGTGCCTGACTTAATAAGATATTCATTAAACACAGTTTTATCCTCTTAATGACATTGTGATGTTCTCCGTTTACAGAGCACATGGAAAAGGGGAGGTCAGAAGCCATATAGGCTGAGGGCTTGTGGGGTAGGGCGATATTTGGTAGGGGGGATACCATGTCTCACCCTTGGGTAATCCCTTCCCAATCCCAGAGGACCCTCCACCTAGGTGATCCTCCCTCGCTAGTCCACCTCCAGGGTCGGGATCCAAAAGCGATGGCCCTCCCCTGACCACCTGGTTAAAGGATCCCACAGAAGTAGAGAGGAAAAAACCTAGAGGTTTTTCACACCAATTTTTAAAAGTGTGGTGTTGGAAAGTCCAGCAGAACTTCAATAGCAGTTTCTTTGTCCAAGTGGGGAAGTACCAAGAACTGTAACGAACCTAGAGGTGGTGAACACCTTCATGAGGGAATTACAAGTCGAGAAAGGTGGAAAACCTTTGGGGAACCAGCTAGTAGAACAGAGTCATTGTCATAGCCCAACAAGAAGGTGTGTGACTATGTATGTTTTGTTGAATCACAGAACTGTTATGGAACTTTTGCTTTCAAGCATCTAAGAGGTGTTTGGAGACTTTACACCCAGGAGAACTGAGTCATTCTCCAGTATTACGAACAGAAGCTAAACTGTATACTATTGTGTTGTAGTGACAGGGATAGAGTAGAAGCCTTTGTGACCGGGACGGTGCCTTTTTGTTTTGACTCCCACAGACCTCCAGATGAGCACCCAAGTTTCTTTAATTTAGGCAGGGAGACCCCTTTGAGTTAGGGGGAGACAGGTTTCATTTATTATTTAATAAAAGTATATAGCAACCACTATGGACTAACTTTGTCAGTCTCTTCATTCCTTGTCGACACAGTTAGCAGAGAATGGAGCAGGCTTTTGGAAGTTGAGAAAACAAAAATGTGCAAAATCACAGTACACTTGTTAAAAAACACTACAATATATCTAGAGGGAGGAAACTACGAGGGGAGAAGTAGGAATGGCTGGTTCTGAAAGATCCATGGAACGAGGATATTTTGAATATAACATGGAAATTGATAAGTAGTCAATATGGATTCTGCAAAACCTGTTGCAAGGACTTTGGTATGCAGCAAGTTGCCCCTTTGCAAGGTTCTGTTTGGCCACTGGAAAACAATGGGTACTTCAACAACTGCAAGAACAGAATGGTGGAGGAGAACAAAAAATACCCCTGCTCTCAATAAATTAGAGGCATACTCGTTTATTTATGAAAATGCGCGGGTGTACAATTGACTTTGGCTAGAGCTGAAACCCTAAAGGCAGGATGCCCTATCTGTTTAAAATCCCTCAGGGAATTCCTAGGCTGCCCCTACACTGTCCAGTGATTAGTGATCCAAAAGATTTATGGATTGTGCCTGACACTTCGCACGACTCTGTCTCCTTCCCATCACGCCAACAAACTCCTCTACCTCTCCTACTCTCGACTTCAACTACTCTCCTCCCTTCAACCTCACCCCTCCACTATTACACTACTCCCCATTCCTTCTTTCCCTCCGATGTCTCTCACTCTTTCTAGGCCTCACCTCCATCCTTTGATTTTTCTTTCTACCTAATAGGACTACTCTTCCATCCACACCACTATTCTCTCATCCACTCTACTTCTCCCTTCTTTACACTACTCTCCCTCCTCCACACCACTATTCCCTCCTCCACACCACTACTCCCTACTCCACACTCCTACTACTCCTCCCCACCTTTTACTCAGTCATCCTACATTCATTCAAACAATCACTTCCGAAACACGTGTCTGGGGTTGCTGTTGGTACTCTTGTTCAGAGGAGAATTGCCTAGCATTTCGGTGCTGGACTGCCCCTGGGCAGTACAAAGACCAATATGTTAGGGATATTTCTCCTCTGTGAAAGTTAGTGATATGATATGATATGATATGATATGGCATTTATAACGCGCCTATACAGAAGTGTTTCAAGGCACGACGAGGCAAGCGAGGGGGAACAGAGGGAAGACAGACAAGCGATCCTACTAGGCCAGGTGTCCTTCAGATCATACAAGTGCAAGGGAAGGAGAAGGAGGGAAGTGCAGAGGGGGGGGAGAGGACAGTGCTGTACATGGGATAATAAGATAAATAGCAAAGTAAAAGTACAGCCAGCAGGTGGCAAGTGCAAGGGTAAGTGCAGACAACAGCTGTCAAGTGCTGGTAAGGGACTGTAGGGATACTGAAACAGTCGCCAAGTGTGGGGGTTGCCAGCGGGGCAGTGCAGGAGTGCGACTGGCGGGCAGGGGGCCAGGGCCCGAGATCAGCAAGAGGCCAGGTAACCAGTACAGTATCAGTATCAGCCAGGAAGTCAGCAAAGGAGAGGAGGAGAAAAAGCAGAAGCATAGAGAAAGGTTTTGAGGTGCTTCCAGAACTGGAGATGATTCTCCTCAAGTTTCAGGGAGGCAGGGAGGCTGTTCCAGAGGGAGCCCACAGCCGAAGAAAGAGATCTACCACCAACTCGTTGCTTGGAGCAGCGTCTGACCCGGAGGAAGTTGGAGGTGGATGAGCGAATAGCTTGAGCAGGAAGATATTTAAGAAGGGAGAGTTGAAGGTATTGAGGCCCCAGGCCCCAGAAGGCCTTGTAGACAATGCAGAGGGTTTTGAACTTAATCCTCGCAGCCACTGGGAGCCAATGCAGAGATTTCAGACCTGGAGAGATACGATCCCTGGGCCTGGGGCCAAGGACAAGTCTTGCAGTCCTGTTCTGGATGAGTTGCAGAGGGCCGAGAGTAGAAGCAGGCAGATTTAGAAAGCGGCTGTTGCAATAGTCCAGCCTAGAGAGAACCAGAGCTCTGGAGATGGTGAGCTTCTGGGGGAAGGAGAGGAAAGGAAGAATACCTCTGAGGAGGTGCAACTGGTAGTGAGATTTCTTAGAGACGTCAGAGATGTGAGGAGAGTGTGGAGTCGAAGATGACCCCGAGGTTTTTGGCCTCACAGGTGGGAGTAGGAAGAGGGCCAAGAGAGGCCGGCTAGAGAGTGACAGGAAAGGAGGGAGCAGGTGTGTCGATGAGGAGAATCTCTGTCTTACTGGCATTAAGGCAGAGATCATTGGCAGCACACCACTCCTGGATGGCGGGCAGGCAGTCAGAGATGAGAGAGGGAGAAGAGGTGGCAGAGGGAAGCCTGAAAATGAGCTGAGTGTCATCCGCATAGCATTGGAAGTTGGGGCATAGTGCAGCAATATGGTGGCCAAGAAGTGCCAGGTATTGGTTGAACAGCTAGGGAGAGAGGTTAGACCCCTGGGGAACACCACAGGTAGAGATAGAGATAGAGGAGAGGAAGGACCCAAGTTGAACCTGGGAGGGTCGATCAGAGAGGAAAGAAGTCAGCCACGCCAGGGCCTGACCGGTGCTCCCCAGGTTATCATGGAGATGGTTGAGCAGGATGGCATGGTTGACCATGTCAAATGCAGAGGAGAGATCAAGTAAAATGAGGACACAGTGGGTGTTGGAATGAAGGTTGGAGAGCAGGTCTTCACGGATTTTCCAGAGAGCAATTTCCATGCTTCTGGTAGCTCTGACGCCAGACTGATGGTCGGGAAGGCAGCCAACAGATTCAGTGTGGGGATTAAGCTGGTAGATGGCTAGCTTTTCTAGGAGTTTGCCCAAGAAGGAAGTGATCAAGATTGGGCGATAGTTAGCCGAGCAGGAGGGGTCGGCAGAGGGTTTCTTAAGAAGAGGATGCACAAGGGAGTGCTTCAGGAGGGATGGGAAGACTCCTGTGGTGAAGGAGTGGTTGCAAAAGTCAGTTAGGGCAGGAGCCAAGGAGCTAAAGAATCTGGGTAAGGCTCTCGTAACCAGGACTAATGTCTGGCAGAGAGACTCCCAGGACCCCCTTTTTTTTAAATTAAAGACGGAGCCAACCCTACTCTGTGTCCGTCTTGCTGGGGCAGCAGGGCAGCCTGGGTTCCCCAGACAGTGGTACCAAGGTTGGGTGTGAATAAGGGGGTTCTCCCTCCTCACCCTCGAACATTTTTTATATAATCAGTTTTAAGTGGATTTACAATCGTTTTACAAAGTAAAACATGATAAAAATCCAACACATGCCTAGTCACCAACAGTGAACAGGCGAATATTCAAATATGTTATCATGATACCCATGCCCACAATATATGTCTGTATTAGGCCAGCGTAAACAAACCTTTTCATGTTGGCTGTGTCAAAACACATCCATGCTGGCTGCAAAAATATATGCAAGTATTTTCACATAAGAACATACTCATATTTGCTTTGCTCCTAATGCCAGTAATCATGCTATAAGAAAACATTTCCATGGTGGCTCTGCAATACATTCCTGGCAGTATCTCCATATAAGAACATACTCCTATTAGGTTTGCACATAATGCCAGTAAAAATGCCATGCCACTGAAGAGAAAACATGTCCATTCTGGCTGCACAAATATTTTCATGATGAATTGCCATCTGGCAAGGGTTTGAATCACCTGGCTTTTTCATTTTGATTAATTAATAAAATGATGCAGGTGATTCCATCTCTGAGAGGGTGATCTGCTGATCAGAGTCCCCTTTAATGAGTGCCATGCCAAAAGCATAGTGTCTACTTGTGCATTGCTGCATCAGTATCCTGATCTGCAGCGCCTGTTCTACAAGTGGCACTTAGCAGAATTTATAGGTCACAAGTCTTAATTTGACAGCTGCAGTGACAGCCAAGTCTTCGCAGCTCAGGAGCTGCATTTAAGATATGCAGCCCTGTACCAAAACTATGATGATCATAATCAGCACATGTTGGTGACAGGGTAAACTCTAAATATAAGCTATGCCTGGGATAATGGCAATACTCATGATCATTGCAGTCACATCCAATTTGATATCACACAAGTGTCAGCTCCTTTGAGCCAGCTCAGCTGTGGAAGGTGTTGTTTATTCTCTCCTGGCATGCTGATCCTTCCAAAGGGACAGGACAGAAACCTGAATAGCCATGTCTCATTTTTGATCTCTTTGTGAGGGTAGGTAGTGCCCTCCTCCAGAGACAGCCGCACAAGAGGCAGCTGTCCTAGGCCCAGGCATCAAGGAGCACACCCATTCGAAGGGAGTATCCTCACACAGGTTGCTACATATCGAAAGCACGTTGCTCCTGTGAGAAGGGAGGGCCACGGTTAGTATAGACAGGAGATCTCTATAGAGTAGAGAAAGAAATCCACCATCTTGTTTCTCTCTGCCTCTCTCTCGTCTTCCTGTCCCCACCACTTCCTCTAGAGAAAAGCACTTCGGGTGTGATGTCAGAAGGGTAAAGTCCACATCTTTCAAGAATAGGAATTGAACCACTAATGCAGACTAGCTTTAGTCCAATCACCTGTGGATTTTTACCTTTAAAAGGAGGGGTCTCCCACCACTTCTTTGAATCGTCCTTTGGACTTCAACCCTTGAAGAAGATTTCATTGGACCATGCGGGGAGAGAAGTCCTTTCCGAAGTCCACCAGTTGTGGGGCAAAGACAGGTGATCCAAGGCAGAGGCAAGCTCTGTCCCCTAACCATCCCTAGGGACCACCTGGGGTGAACCCGGTGCTGGAGCAAGTCCTTCCTCTCTGCCAGCTACAGCGGTACTGAGGACATCATCGTGTTGAAGGACCCCTGCAGCTGTGTGCACGCTCCCCAGTGTTGGGAACCCGAGAACAAGGATTTATCTTGTTCCTGAGTCCCTGGAGTGGGAGTCACAGCAACCTGAGAAGTGTCCTGCTTCTGGAGCAAGACCTGCCTCTCTGCCAGCCACAGCAGTACACAGGACCTCACTGTGTCGAAGGACCCCTCCAGCTGTGTGTCAGCCTCACCCATGTTTGGGAGCACGAGAAAAGGACTATTCTTGTCCATAGGCCCCTGACACGCCGAGTGCCAAGACAGCCAGGACCCTAGCGTTATTTGCTGTTCTACTGCTTGGAGCTGTGTTTCAAGAACCGCTCGACACGTCTGCACAACCAGGATCCTCCAGTACTACCTTTTGCACTCTCCTGATTTTTGAATTGCTCACAGAGCACCAGGAAGTCTGGATTGGCACTGCTGGACCAACAAGAACCACCAAAGGTACATTTGGCTGCTACCTGCCTCCCTTGGTACATTTCTGGGCAGTAGGGACTGGTTAGGTCACTTTGATTCATTTTGCGCCCAAGAACATATCCTTTTTGAACATTGTGGCCATTGAGTGCTGTGTCTGCTACATGTGTATATTCTGTGTTTCTACAGCTGTGGGGTTTTTTTTGTAATGTTTTCTAGTTAGTTATACTGAACATGGTGTGTTTGATTAAAGTATATATATTTTCATAGAACCTTGATTGAAAATTCCTTTATTTGGGGCTGTTATACTTCGCTGTTTGGTTCGCTACTGAACCACATTCACACCCCTCTTGAGAGAATAGCCTTTCCTCTGCCCATGTTACCACAAAAGGCGAAGGAGGTATATCTCTTAACTGTGCCTGTACTACCTTTATGATTTTGTTGGCTCTTGGCTTGTAGAAATGTGAGGACTGAGGGGTCGCTTTAGCCTCTAAGCATCCTTGTACCCCTGGCAGAGGTCAATTCGTCACAGTAGGCCAGTATACCCATCTAAGAACACTCCTCATGTTGGCTTTGCCTATATCACTAAATAATGGGCGTGGGTTGCACAAAATGTAGCATACGTTCAATTATTTCAAAACTCAATTGTCGGTGCTATATTGATGGTTCACAGCACTAAACCCATATTCAAATCTGAGTGATCCAGTTACACAGAAATCTGTGGAAATAGTATAGATCACGCACTGGGCATTTTCCCAAATAAACAATACTTGTAAAATTGTTTTATTTCAACCATTTCATCACAAATATATTTGAAAAAGTCAGAAATATCATGAATGTATAAATAACAGTTTTTGTAAAATTCCATTCAGTATGTAAACTATAATCATACAAAAAATGCATAAAGCTATAAGGCATCCTAAATATGATTTGAAATCTTCCCATCGATAAAGATTGAGAGTCTATTGTCTTCACCAATATGTCATGTAAGATTGACTTGGTCTCGGGAGGAAGGCTCAGGGGCAACGTGTTGGCCTTGGATGCAACTCAGGTTCGATCCCCGGGTCTGCGCTTAGAAACCTCTGCGTATTAAGCGCGTTATAAATAACCAATTACTGTTACTGTTTTCTTTTTCTAATAGTCAGGAATATCTTGTCAATCCCTCTATGGACAATAAAACAGTCCTTCAGGAGGGAAAACACTGACATCCTACAATGAATTACAAACAGAAAAAGGTTCACTTATAACTGTCACTGAATTTGGACTAAAGCCAATATCACTAACAGCCTTAAAGGATTAACCTGTAGCATATTCAATCTGATGAAACTCGTACTCAATAATTATTGATATACCAACTTTTCTTCACCTTCAACTCCTATATAGCATATACCGTTGTGTTATCGAAGTGAATTACTTTGTTGTACTTCACTTCGACAAAATAACTTCACGGGGAAGTAAAAATATATATGTATTGAGGGTGTGAAGGCATCAGGAAATAGACACAGACAACACAGAAATGAAGTTTGGGATACAACCCTTTATTTAATGTAAAGAGGGTTGGAAAAAAGGCCTATCCTGCCCAATGCTAAGGTGGGATTTCCCGACCTAAATGAAACTAAGGATAGTATGTAGACTTTGGTCAGCTGCTGATGAGACTTTTGATGGATGCTCAGGTATCCGAGGACACTTTGAAATTGTCCTCTTCTTTTTTGGAACATAGGACCCAAGCAGTCAAACTTGGAGCCCTTTATTCTAATGACCAGCCACTCCTCTGTAGAGTTCCACAGGGGTCGTCACTGTTCCCTATATTATTTAACATTTATCTTTGTCCTCTGATGGATATTTTTTCAAGATTTATTCTGGAGTACCATTCCTTTTCAGACGATATGCTAAAATTGTGTCAGATTAAAATCTGTCCCGGAAGCAACAGACCGTGTCCTAGCTTGTGCTAATGCCATAAAAAACTGGATGACTGAAAGCAAGCTTCAGCTTAATCCCAGCAAAACAGAGATGATAGTGGTTGGCCCAAAGAATCTTCGTAAGGATTACCATGCCACTTATCCCTGTCCTACTATCTTTGATGCAACAACTTCCTTTTCCAGTAAAGGAAAAATCTTGGTTGCCTTTGGCACGCATCGTTGGATTATAATGCACAGGTCTCAGAGACAGTGAAAGATGTATTTTATCAAGTTAGGCTATTGAAACCTATTCTACCATTCATCCCAAAAATGGATCAGGCGGTGGTTGTGGGGACCATGGTGAATTCCAGGCTCGGCTACTGCAGCACCCTTCTTTTGGGTTTCCCAGAAAGCCAATTACATTGTCTGCAGGTAGCCCCGAATGCTGTAGTCAGCCTGATTTATAACTTTCCAAAATGTGCTCCAATCTCCACATAGCAGAGGAAATTGCACTGGCTGCCTGTCAGAAAAAGGATTGAGTTTAGAACACTTTGGGCCTCATTTCGAGTAGGGCGCAAAGGGATACCGGGCAGCGTTAAGGACATCGGTGCCAGTAATCCCTTTGCGCCCTACTACGAGGTCCCTTAGCGAGTCCCGCTGTAGGGAGCCGCAAAGGGACCAGGGAGCAAATAAAGGTACCGCAAATTGCGGTACCGTTATTAGCTCCCTCCCCATTCCCATTGAGCCCTATGGGGGCTCAAATGGGAATGGGGATAGCCTTTTTCAATGGGGACTTACCAATCCCTCAAAGGTCGGAATGGACCGGTAAGTCCCCATTGAACCAGGTCAGAGTTGGTACTGGTATTGGAGGCAGCCATGGTGCCGATAGCACCATGGCTACCTCCAAACTCGAAATGAGGCCATTTGTTTGATTTACAAAAGTATTCAAGGAACGGCGTCCAGATACTTGATATCCAGAATTCAGCTTTATCAGCCTTCCCGAGCATTGCATTCATTCTGCCAAAATGTGTTGGCCGCTCCTCTTTCTGATCACACTACCCAGGGGGATCGTTGTTTCTCCATTAAAGGTCCTCGCCTAAGGAACTCACTCCCAGCTGAGTTGCGGAATGCCCATTTTATTGCTGTTTTCCGCTCAAAGCTAAAAATGTTCTTGTTCGTATGATTTAGGAATTCAGTGATTATACTGAAACTGAGCAAGCATAATAACATCTGCGCTTAGATGCAGGATCCCTGCTGGGTCTTGGAAGGAATTGCATGTAACAAATGTTAAATCAAATCATGTTTCAGAAAGTCAAAGTAAATGTCTGTCTGTGTCCAAAACCTATGCTTGCCCTCACATCTATTTGTACATAAGGTGTGGAGATGTCCGCGTCCAACTGAAAAGTGTTCAACTCCAAGTTTAGAGCTTCTTCCAGTTCTGGGTTGGAAAAGGATTCTCCCTTCCCGAAGATTCAAGACAGTTCTCCTTATAATTCACAGTAACTGTTCAGAGTCTCTTCCAGCTCCTTGTTTGCAACAGGGTTCCCTTCCCGAAGCTTCAAGACAGTTCACAATGCAATGGGGGTTCCCTTCCCCAAACTCCCAAGTATTTCAGTGTCTTCAATATTCAATTACCTGCAATACGTCCCAATTCCTCTGGTCATTTTCCGTCAAGTTCACACCATAACAGTTCTTTTCACTTGAAAAACAAAACTTCCAATACCTTTGTTTGCCGGTTTCTTGTGATACAAAAACCTCTTTTATATTCAGTAGACATGTGTCCTTGGTCTACGCACAGTTGTTGGAACACACGGTCCACCCATTACAAGCCACACGAACGACACACAATATTTGGTTTCTCTCATGAGTTCCTTTAAGCATACACTGCCACTTCTTCCATTCTACAGTGGAGCCTGGTTCATTCGCCTTTTATGCAAAGGTATTTCTCTTATCCCAATTTTCATATGTTTCCTCCATAGGTGGTGGACCACCTTTCATCAATTATGGTTTTCCTTCACCTATAAGATTTGCGTCAATATTCGTTTTTACCTTTCTCTCAAGCTGGCCAATGTTTGCATTACGATTCCTTTGCTGCTTTGGGCCACCTTTTATTATTAAAGTTCAATGGGCCTCATTAAGACCCTGGCGGAATGGGTTTAACGGCGCCGGTAAAGGTGCCGGCGCCGTTAAACCCATTCCGCCCTATTACAAGGCCTGCTTGCGGGACCCGCTCTGGACATCTGGTCAGAGCAGACGTCCTTTGCGGGTCCCGTGAGGGGACCAGCATACTAACAACGGGCCCGTCATTAACGGGCCCATTGTTAGCATGCTCCCCATTCACATTGAGCCCTATGGGGGCTCAATTGGGAATGGGGATGGTCCGGGTTCCCTGAATGGCGAAATAGCGGGCCCTCCAAAGTCGGAATGGCCCAGTATTTCCCCATTCAGGGACCATGGACCCGGACCCGGACTCGAGTTTGGAGGCAGCCATGCCCTTATTAAGGGCATGGCTGCCTCCAAACTCGTAATGAGGCCCAATGTATTTCAAACACACTCTTTACATCAACTTGATCCCTTGTTGAGTTATTCTTTTTCAATCTTTCAGGTCAGTATTCAAAACTACTTAAAGTTCCAACATTCATATGGGCTCAACTGCACACTCGCCAGGCCCGGGCCCCCTTCACTAGGCGGACACACCAGCTTTTGCATACAGCGGTTCTGTGAGTCTCCCATCTGCCACAGTTCAGCTTCTCCATGCAGCGTTTTGCGTCTGTGTTGTTCTAGTGTTTGGCGGCGTTGCTTCTTCCACTGGCAAGCTGTCGGCGGGACAGGCACTTCCTTGCTCTCATCTGCTTCACTCCAGCAGTTCAGCCTGGATCTCCACCTCGCACCGTCTCTTCCTTCCGCTGCCTTAGCTCTTCACTCCCCTGCACTCCACCAAGCCTATCACCTTCACTCACGTTACTGACTGTGGCTCTATCTCTCCCAGCTGGCTTCAGCCATTTCGACCCCCACTCCACAGGTGCTGGGGAATTTAAAGTCCCTGCCAGACTGATTGGTGTCCTGACCACTACACCACTCACTGACCTTGCAGAAGTCCTCTTTCCATATTGTTGTTCATGTTGTCTTCTTCCTCATACTCTCATTCGTCCCGTAACCAAAACGGTGTGTGTATGAGTAACTGTCAATGGGAAAATAGGGACAGGATTGATAACACCCTATAAAGGCCTGGAGGATATTTGACTCCCTATGTTAGGGAAATAGGGGATACCGCATGTCGTCCCAGGGGGCCTCATGCCCACTCCCCAAGTCTCCTCCACCCAGGTGATCCTACCTCACATACCCACCCCAGGGTCAGGATCCAAAT
This sequence comes from Ambystoma mexicanum, assembly GCF_040938575.1. Lineage (NCBI taxonomy): Eukaryota > Metazoa > Chordata > Amphibia > Caudata > Ambystomatidae > Ambystoma > Ambystoma mexicanum. The sequence continues at coordinate 753,979,810 of NC_090925.1, read as the reverse complement.
GCCTTTTCCCTGGCACCTTGGCAAGAGGATATATTGGGGAAAGAAGTGAGGATGCCCTCAGTTTCCTCACAAGGGATAAGCGGTATGGGGAGGGGGTATCGAGAGGGGGCAGTTAATAATGCTCTGATTGCCGAGAGATATAGGTTTTCTAATATTAAAACCTGAAATTACAATGCATGTCTACATCCCACTATCGCTTATTTTATAGGATACTAGCAGTCTTCTTCATATTACCTCCTATATGTAGCATTATAGACTTCTTTGTACAGTTGCATTAGAGATAAGTACCCCTCTGTTATTTTAAATAAAAAGAAAACCTAAAGGTAATAACCGTATTATGATTCAGTGTTGTTAATCTTCACAGATCAAAACATTCAACAAAGAAATAAATGGAGACACAATAATCTATATAAAGTTTGAAGAAACATGTCAGTGATTATTCCCCTACACAGAATGTGAAGTATATAAGGACTCTTGATGAATTTCTGAGCATTATAAGCACTACACAAACAGAAACATATACATGTAGGGTAATTCAGAATGGGCAGCTGCCGCATCTGTTTAAGTAATTTAAGGAATAGTGTTGGGAATAATGAAGGATTTTAGGGGTTAATAATCTTTTTTAGTTCTTAGAGAAGTACACATTTGTGCACTTTGAAAAGATGGGTCTGGGTGTCTTGAATTAATGTATTGCATTTAAAATGTGCACTTTACTATGACTGAAGCACTTTATCTGTAGCATTTTATTCGATTATCTATAGCACTTTATTTGATGGAATGTTTTTAGGGGATTGTACGGTTAGTTTGATAATGTTATTTATAGGTAATTAAGTACAAGAAAATTGATCTACATAGATGTTGTAAGAAAGATTTTTAAAGTGTTGCATTTATATACTGGAAATGAAATGATAGACTATTAGAATTATGCTATGGATTTATTATAGAGTTGGACAAAATAAGCTAAGAAGATTACATAATGAACATAAAATTCCAACATTTAGGCCCTCATTCCGAGTTTGGAGGTAAGTACCGTCCCTTACCGGCATGGCACAAATAGCTTGTCCGAGCTGGCAGTAGCCAGCTAAAAGCGCTCTATTACGAGTTCACGGGCACGAGCTATGCACCATGCCGGTAAGGGACCTAGCGCCATGCTGCAAAAGGGCACGAAAAACCCCCTACCGGCATGAATCGCACCGTAGACAACACTACCGCCATAGACCAACGCGGCATTAGCGGTGACTGTAAATAGCGGTCACCGCTATTTACAGTCACCGTTAAATTGCGGAACCGGAAATAGCGTCATCGCACAGGAACAGGAAGAAGCACAGCGGCCATCTTTAAAAACACAATCCATTGCCATCCTCACCACACAGGACCCCTGGCACACTGGTGAGCGACCGGAAAGTACCAACAACCACCCAGGAATTCCCAAAGCACCAAAGAAGGGAGCTGCCCGCCTCCGAAAGGAGCGGTTCAGCCCAGATGAGCTGCAAATGTTTGTAGATACCCTACACAAGCATGCTGGGACTGGTTTTAGCAGCAACATGCGGAGGGAGGCGGTGCAGCAAAAAAAAATCTGGGCACTAATATGCCAGAAGGTGAGCGCAGTGGGCAACACCCCCCGCACCGTAAAGGATTGCCACAAAAGGTGGGATGACCTGCGGCTGAGGGTGTGGAGCATCCTTTCTGCGAACAGAAACCAGGCCTTGGAGACTGGAGGAGGCCCAAGTTCACCAATAAAACTCATGCCATGGGAGGAGACATGTGCGGCCATGATAGGAGCCGAATCCATTGAAGGGGTCGGAGAAATGGAGTGTGGCGCGACGTCATCCGCTGATGGAGGTGAGTGTCCAAAGTAAATACTGCTAAGGCAAATGTTATGAAAGCCACTGCTAACGTCTGGCCAAAGAGTCACGGCATGGTCGGCCACACACACCCCCCTGTAAATCATGCCGAAGCAAGTGAGACCCAAGCCAGTGCCAGGTGCAAGGCCGCAACGTACATGACACATACCACACAAAGTTGCTCATACCATGAGGCACACAAGGTAGTTGATGTAAACAGTGTGCATGTTAGACAGCACAGTACCTGGCCAACATGAGTGACACCGACATATGCATGCATTGACCACCCAAGTATGGAATGACGTGCCCTTCCCTACATAAATGCTGATTACCCACAATTGTCTGAATGTGCTATCGTAGCCATGTATGAATGCTGGCTATCCAAACATCACTCATGCCGTACCACTCTTCCACCCCCACAGGCAGTGAGTATGGCAGTGAGTATGACAGTGAGGAGCAGGAGATCAACCGTCCCAGCACATCCAGGGGCCAAGGCAGGGGCCGCCGTCTCCCAGCAACAAAGACAACACTGCGACATACACCTCCAGCACCAGCAAGGCCCGTGGAGGGTGCACCACACCCACCTCTCCCTGTACTGCCTGCAGACACCTGCCCAATGCCACGGTCCGAGGAGTCCAGTGTGGCTGGGGAGGTGGCAGCCACAGCCCCCCTCGAAGTTGAGGACAGCCCCAATGACATCTGAGGAGCAACTGAGGACGACACTGTGGAAGTTGTGCACACCCCTGAAGACTTCTCAAACCCCCAGGTATCCTTCAGTGACTCTGGTGAGAACGACACACTGGAGCAGCTCACTGCACTGATAACAGAATTCGTGCATGACAATCGCCAGGCCAGGGAGGAGTGGCGTGCTGATTTGAGGGCACTGGGCCAGTCCATAACGGAAAGCACCAACCGCCTCTGCGAGGTGCTCGGCTGCATAGCTGATGCCCTGGAGGCTGCTCATTCTGGCCAACAGCCTCAGCATGAGGACACACCATCAACGAGCAACTCCACCCAGACCAGCCTACTCCGTCGGTCGCTCCGTGCACAGCGCCGACGGGACATGCCTCCTCCTGGTTCCGGAAGCGCAGAGTGACTTTACTGCCAGCCACATGTGGGCTACGTGGACCCTATGGGACTAGTGTGGGGTTGTTGTGGTGGGAGGGGGCTGAGGGGGAGGGTGTGTTGGGGAGTTGTGGGGAAGGGGGAGAGGGGTGAGGGTGTGTTGGGGAGTTGTGGGGGAGGGAGAGGAGGGGGAGGAGGGGGAGGGTGTGTTGGGGAGTTGTGGGGGAGGGTAGGGGAGTGAGGGTGGTGGAGGGTTTGTTTTTCACGTTGATTTTTTCACTTTTAATACACCGGTTGTGTAACAAAAAAATGACCAGAGTGGACATTCATCATTGCGCATGTGTCATTTATTCTTGCACAGTGCATAGTGTACATGTATCCCCACACCCAGTGCCCTATGTCCTAACATTATGTCACCCTCTGCTGACTTGTGTGCCAGAAATATTGTGCAATCAACTGCCGCGCAGCACGTCCCTCCTGTGCATCGGCACCGTGAGGATCTCCTGCCACATCTTCCTCCTCCCCTTCATCATCATCAGGTGGTAGCAGTTCCATGTCAGGGGGCAGAGGCACGTTCCGATGGATGCACATATTGTGCAGCATTACACATGCCATGGTGATCTTGGCCACCTTCTCATGGCTGTAGAGGAGAGCCCCACCCGACCGGCTGAGGCAGCGAAATCGTGCCTTCCACAGGCCAAAGGTCTGCTCTATCACCACACGTGTACGGGTATGGGAACGATTGTAGTCCTCCTCGTGCCTGTTCTGTGGGTTTCAGACAGGGGTCATGAGCCACGGCTTCAAGGGATGGCCACCATCACCTGCATGAGAGTGGAATGAAGGTAAGTGTTCGCACATTCATGTAGGACAACTGTACTAGTATCACATGGAAGCAGGTAATTTGTGCCCACACGCACATGTCCCTAAATGCATTGACCCCATTTCTGGCCTCGCCATGTGCCCTGTGCAATGGACTAATGGTGTGGGTTGCATCTTCAAGATGGGTCATGGTGTGCACTGACATCTTGTTGCACGTGCATCGTATATGCATACAGCAGTGTTGGTGTAAAATCAGTGAAGAGTAGTGTTCTGTGGAATTTGGTAGTAGGGAGCTTTGGCTGTAGTCAGTTCTATATTGGGCATTCTGCACTGATCAGTTCCATGGTGACATGCAGCACTCCTATAGGTGTGCCGAACCAATGACGCACTGTGGTATCCCAGGTCGACTCAGTTCAATGCACGGCCAGGGATAACTGTCCTGTGTGGTGAAATGCGGGAGTCAGCAACATAGCGTATATGCAGTGCATAGTGCAGGATGACCTTACGGTGTGTGAGGGCCGCTGATGAGTTGTGCATGTGTTGTGGGATGTGGGCTGGTTACCTGTTAGTCATGTAGTGATAGGTGTCGGCCTTACTTCATCACTATGGGATTTGGTTGTCATGTACCATTTCAGTTGCTTTGGGGCACAGTGTTCGGTGATGTGCACATCGTGCACTGACGTCAACATTCCCACCCAGGTGTAGTATGCATCCCCCCATTCCCACCCAGGCAGAGTATGCATCCCCCCATTCCCACCCAGGTGGAGTATGCATCCCCCCCATTCCCACCCAGGTGGAGTATGCATCCCCCCCCATTTGGAGTATGCAGCCGCCCACCTCACAACCCCAATGCACTGCCATGGCCCAGTCAGGCAACTCACCAAGCAGCCAGGCACGCCGTCCAGCATGTCACTCTATGTAGCGTGGTAGCATGGAGTTCCGCAGTACGAAAGAGTCATGAGTTGATCCTGGATATCGGGCACAGCAATGTGTGATGATTTTGCAGGCATTGCATACCATCTGCACATTGATGGAGTGGTATTGCTTGCGGTTGCGATACACCACCTCCATGGCATGCAGGACCACCAACTCCACGTGGGTGCAGTCGAGGACAGGACACCTACACAATTTGGCATGCCTGCCAGTGCATGGAAGGCAACTTTTGTATCGAATATCTCCTGGGGAGTCCGTGGTATGGATATGTAGTCCCTTGTGTGCTTGAGGAGGGCATCCAGCACTTGGTTCAGTATCCAGGAAAATATGGGTTGTGATATGCCATGCATGTGCCCCACTGTGTGCTGGTAGGTGCGAGTGGCAAGGAAGTAGAGCACAAACACTACCTTCATTAGAGGGGGGATGGCGGTGCATATTACTATGAGGCTCACTATGTCGTTGTGTATCAGGTCCACTATGGTGGTGATGGTGTCACTGTCAAGCCGGTACAGGGTGTGGATCTGCTCAAGTGTTAGATTGAAGGGGGTGGCTCTGATGCGAGGTATTGGGGGCTGCTGGTGTGGCAACGGTGGCTGCACTGGTGGGGCAAGCTGGGCCTGTCTCACCCTCCTTCTCCTCCTGCATCTCCTCTGTGGTGGCGGCTGTTTTTGTTGTTGTTGTTGAGGCATTGCAAGCAGGGCCTCCAGCTCCAGTAATGCTACTACTATTGGTATCATCTTGGTGTGGGAGGTGGTGTGGTGTGTGGGTGTGCTCCTTTTGTACTGGCCCTAACTCCATTGCCTCCACCTGTGCTGATTGTGTGCACCTGTGGCTCTTGGAAACACTGCTCAGAGTTCTTAACGCCTGGTCGGCGATGCCGGTATTCACTCCATGCCGGTAAGCACTTTTTCGGCCTTCAGGAGGCCGTTATTTGCATGTCCGCGACACTTGTGATCTTATCCTATTTATGGCATGCTGCTAATGCTGGCATGGTGGGTCGCGTGCGCCCGCCCGACCGCTATTTACAGCATCGTACTTTAAGGTGCCATAATTAACGGTCTGGTTGGTCAGAATTGCCCGTAGCAGTAAGCGATGCGGTAATACTTTACCGGCATCGTTTTTCCCTTACCTCCAACCTCAGAATGACCCCCTCAGTCTATATTTATTTATACGTATATTTATTACACAGCCACGGTAGTGGCTGTGCAGTTATGGTTAAGTTGCTAATCTCATAGGAAGAGCACTTTTTGGGCGGCTTATAACTTCGGTCCTCCTGGACGAATCCTTACCAAACTTTGCAACAAAAGTATATGGCCCACTCTGAATTGAGGTTTGGTCCAAGGGGGGCAAAGTTATAGGGGGGGTCCCAAAACATTTTTTTTTCCCATAGACTGAATGGGGAAAAACTTTGCGCACGCCTACAGCCCAAACCGCTGGACGAATTTTCACCAAATTTGCAGCAGGAGCAGCGGCTTGGTCCTGGAAGCATGCTTCTGTACATTTGATGAATATTCGTCCAGTAGTTCTTTTTTTAATGACCAAAAAGTAGGTCACAAAAAATGTGTGATATCTATGTCCGCTCCGCGGACACACTTCCCTGTTCACTCCGCGGACAGGACACCGATTGGCTAATCGGCTTGCGTCATGTCCGTGGACATGCAACGTGTTCACTGATTGGATGGTGAAGAGCGTGAAGTGTATCAGATTTTTGGAAACGCCCGCCATCTTGGATTCGCAGACAGCGGCCGGTGTCCGCGGACATCACGGTAAAAACATATTACAAAACACAACATTGCACTTGTCAAACTTATCAAATAATCTCTGGGGAGGTGAGGGGTGATGGGGATGGGATGGGATATGGCTGCAAGAAGCAAAAAAACGGTGAACAGTCCTGTGCAGGAATGGAAGAAGAAGTAGTTGATTGCATCTTCGCCTCCACACAAAGCACTTGAGAAGATTGTGTTTCATAAAACTCTATAAAGAGATCTGAAGGGACTCACATCATTCTGTCATACTGGAGATTTGAAGGTGTTGCACAATATGTGCCTAAAGTACAGGCCAAAGAGATTGCATTTCAGCATTCAAGGGATGAAATGTAGGCTATTACTAGTGGTATTAGCACATAACGAGAACGTAGGCCGTGACCAATCAAGGACTGCGGGAAACCGTGGGATGCTTCGCTACAATATGGCCTTTACAAAAGAAGCAAAAAATAGGTGGAAGATCTTATTATTAATGTTTTGGAGATGCATAATCATGGAATTGTGTGCGATTTTGTTCTGAGTAAACATAGATTGCCACAAAACATTGCCAACATGCCCTGTCCACCTAAAGCAGAGCTTGTGGAACAGTTCAAATTCAGGTACAAATGATTACCATCTGTTTTTTTGATCAACAATGTTTTTAAGAAGTGTCCAAATAAAGCATTCAATTCATCTGTTAAAATGTATCCTCTTTGTTAATATTTTTTTCAACAAGTGCAGTTTTTACAATTGCCTTACAATCCCAGAAAAGGGATGAGACCTAGGCTACATAAGTTAAGGAGTATGTGACCTAAGCAGAGGTGGGGCAAGACACACTTTGACTATTTTTGTGTACCCTCAACTCCAATTTTGGAGTAGGGCGCATTCTGTCATTGCAAAGTTTCCCCTACCCTCAGCAGCTCCATGATCATCGAGCAAGGACAGCCCCCACATTTTTCCTCCTGTGCCAGTGCATCACAATTACAGTTCTCTTGGATGCGGTGAGGCAAGTTGTTGCAAACTAAGAATGTATCTTCATTCTGAGTGAAGGTCACCAGCATTGAATTTTTGCTTGCAAGCTGAGGAAGCCCACGCATCGCACACACAGTATAAGGTTCAATTGTTTTTTGCCCTTGAGAGAAAGGGACCATTCAAAAAGGAATTGAATCAAAGGAGGGGTGTAATAATGTAAGATATGATAAGGTTATCCATCCCAAAACTGGACTAAGGAACATGAAAATTCAGTTTATGAAAAATCATTGGTGCGAACGGAGTCTGCGTTGCGGTCTGAGTTACACCAAGAGAATGGAAATGGCGAATATAATGTAAGTTTGACTTTCGACGATTTTATACCCGAACGAGGATCAACTTATCATTAGCTGACCATTATTGCTGGGTTACATTCTACTCGTTTGTTCTGTGTGGCATATTGCAATGAAACGCAAGTACAACCTTTGTGTGTACTGTTCTTTCTAACGGGCACATGGGCAGTCCAGCATCGAGATGCATGTAGACCACCACGTGTGCACGTCAAATTGTGGCGTCAGCTTTCGTGTCCCATTTAGAGTTGAACATACTACATAGCACTATCCTCGGAAGTAAATTGTGTAGCACTTTCCACGTTGTTTTCTCTCTGTTGACATTGTTTCACGTCTGTGCTAATTGTTAGTTTAAACTCTATGCCGAATTAATAAGTCAATAGATAAATTGTAATAAAGATCAGCTACTGAGACACATTTCTATTATGTTTTCCAAACAGGTACATCCTGCCATTCTGCAATTGTCATAGATTCCAGATGCTAACTGACGGGTTCTTCAACCGGCAGCTGCAGATACTTGTGAACAACTGGATATATTTGACTATTTTTTGGGACGATCACCAAGGGCCGATATGCCCTTACCCTGTACCAGCGATTAGGAACAACATAACATCCTTTACGGTGGTCTAGCCTCAAGTTGATGCACAAGCCCTGCAATTCACTGTGCGACCCAAGCGCTTCTTTTACCCAAATACAAACACCTTGTGTACCCAAAAGGAACAACGCGTGACTCACGATAAACATTTTGGGATCGAGAGCAAAGAAAATAAATTCCAATTTGAGTGAATATGGCAATAGCCAGATGTTCTCGGAGCGTTCATTGTGAAATAAAGTACTTTACAAATTGTACAGTCTTGCTGTTTCCTTTTAAAGTACGGTTTCATATTCCGAATTGTGACACGCTGTGTGTTGATTTCCGGGTTCTGCCTCACATCACGTAGGTGATGACTGGGCACGTTTGCCTACACTGCCCAGTAACATCACTGAGAAAGGCGGAGAATATCACTAGGTTTGGTGATGTCAGGCTCAGGGGCGGGTCATATGATTTAGTGCCGCCAGGGCAGTTCACCTTAGGGAAATACAGCAATGGATAAGATTAGCACAAGATGGCCGCGCCCTGCTGCCAGATTTCGCATGTGTACAAAAGAGGAAAACTAAGGTAAGGTGCATTGGAAATGTATGTGCGATCGATCAACGTATGCTTAAAAACACATGCCTGAATCCTCGGGACAATAATATTTTCTGAGCATTGCACTTGTCTAACTTATCAAATAATCTCTGGGGAGGTGAGGGGTGATGAGAATGGGATGGGATATGGATGCAAGAAGCAAAAAAACTGGGGGTTTTTCTGCGAAAGTCCTGTTCACGGACACCTCAGCATTACAGGGTTGGTCAAATGCACTTCTTGGACGGCTTATAACTTTGGCACCACTTAATGGAACTCCATGACATTTTGCATGGATATTCATGACCTGATTCTGAGTGAGTATGCAACGTTTGGTGGGATTCTGTCATGAGGGGGTAAAATTAGAGGGAGGGTTCCCAAAATAATGTAAAGGTTTATAAATGAGGTGCCATTTGACGGATCTATACTTAATTTGGGAAACCGATAATACATTTAGATATGAATGTTTTTGCGAAGTTTGGTGGGATTCCGTCAAGAGGTAGGAAAATTAGAGGGGGGGGTCCCAAAATATTGTAAAGGCTTATAATGTGGTGCCATTTGACAAAATCTACACAAAGGTTTGCAAAAAGATTATAGATCTAGATATAGATGTTTTCGTAAAGTCTGAATGGATTTTGTCAAGTGGGGGCTAGGTTATATGACAATTGTATGTGCATACATTTGACACTTTTGAAAAAATAAAACATGGGTAGATTTCCAGCAAACTTACATAAGGCGCATTGGCAAGGACCTACAAGCATGGTTTTGTAAATGTGCCAGTGTTTTATTATTTGACAAGTGTCATAATGTAGCTACAAAAAATAGTGATATACCTTTAGTGACTGAGGGGTAGCCTGTGGCCATGGGCAGTGGCCAGATTGTCCCGGTCATGCAATAAGGTCATGATCCGGACAATCTGGCTACTGGCCATGACCACAAGGGACAAAACATAGGATTAAAGTGGCCGTGTCCACCAGGGACTGGCTTTGTGGTAAAGTTATTCGAAATTAGGATGGATCTGAAAGGGAAGAAAAATATGCTCATGGTAATATAGTCACAGGGTTCTCTTTCTGCTTTCTGCAGGCTGCCATGGAAAGCGAAGAGGGGCCCTGTATGGAACCCTCACCTTCCCTTTCCATGGTGGCCATCTTGGAAAAGGATTTTCCTTCCTACACCGGGACGCAGTAGGCGTCCCGTTGTAGGAAGAAAAATCCTCTTTTTTAGCACCCCGGGTTCCCGCTTTGGGAACCTAGGGTGCTCATGGCATTGCTCCCCCATTTCAGGGGCTGGAATGGGGGGATAATGGTCCAGAGACCTCGTTATCCACCCTCGCTTCGCTTGGGCTGATTACTTGGGCTGCTGGGCCAGTATCCACCGTTCCAGTTCCTGGAACGGAGGATGAACGCCACAATATTCCATTAGGATAACACAAAATGCAAATGGAAATGTTGGAAAATCTTATTGAGTCTATGTACTTTACTGAGAAATATAAAGTAGATGGAGTCTATACCTGTTTTTTTAGTTCTATTTTTTAACTGTGAAAGGTGGTTCCTAAAGGAACATTTATTGAGTTTTTGGATGCATTTTTTTGGCAGGAGAGCTTAGAACGAAAGGTGGGAGGGAAATGGGGGAAGAGGCACCAAACACTAATATGGAGGGGCAGGTGGACAGGGGAAAATGTAGCGTGTGTTATTTCTAAGGTAGGGGGCAGTGTTTCTCATGCTCCTTGATTACAGCAGTGGTGGTGTCTCTTGGGGAGGAGGGATGGCATTAGCTGATTCTATTTTAAGATAAATAGCAGTTTTGCTAAAAGTATGTACTGTGTACTAGATTGTTAATGGATGAGTAGGAATAGGTGTTGGAGCTGTGCAAGGGAAATTTTGAAGTTGAAAGTTCCTAGATCAGTAGAAAATGCAGTTCCGAACAGTCCACGAAGCACAGATCTTATCGTGAAGTGCGTACGGGTTCTCGGACATGTCATCATGCCGCTTGCCACCATATGGTCATGTGGCACTCTCCGGAAGGTCTACAATGAAGTCAGATGTTTGTAGACATTATGGTTAAGTTGCACTTATAAAAACCTATGAAATTCAATGAAAAAACTTTGTTAAGGGGACGTTATGGTTAAGTTGCACTAATAAAAACCAATGAAATTCACTGAAAAAACTATGTTAAAGGGACATTATGGTTAAGTTTGACTAATAAAAACCTATGAAATTCAATCAAAAAACGTTCTTAAGGGGACGTTATGGTTAAATTGCACTAATAAAAATCAATGAAATTCACTGAAAAAACTATGTTAAAGGGACATTATGGTTAAGTTTGACTCATAAAAACCTATGAAATTCAATGAAAAAACTTTGTTAAAAGGACGTTATGGTTACGTTGCGTTACTAAAAACCTATGAAATTCAGTGAAAAAACTTTGTTAAAGGGACGTTATGGTTCCAAGTAAAACCCCCAAAAAACTGAAATTCGCCAGTTATGGTAAGCTAAGCAACCATAACTCGCGCCACCACCGTGCACTGCTAAGACTTACACCCAGGACATCAAAGATGACATCACAAATGTCATTGATGACATCACTGATGACATCACATGTGCATTTACCTTTCATGAAAAGTCTGTACAAGGGATTCTTATTGTAATGTTAATAAAAAAGTATCAAGGATCATTGGAATAAATATTATGAGGTATGTAGTGCATTAAGTAATGCATTAATCCAAATGGCATTATATTATGAAGTTTTTTCCAATATACTAAGGTACACATGTAGTAACATAGGCATAGTGTGCAGCAGGCATGATGAAGATGCAATATTAATAATCTTGACATGTTAAATACTAAAATTATAAATGTTTTCTTATTAGAGTCTTGCATACTGTGAAACATTCAATAAGTACCTAATCAACTACACACAAAACACAAACAGACAACAACACATACAAATGGAGCATATACAGGGAAAGTGAAGTAAACAAAAAAACAGCAGTATTACCCGACAATCTTCATAACCTAACTGATTATCTTCTGTCACAGAAATGATTGCTCTGCTTCAAAGTTACCACTTCCCTATGTATAACTATCACATATTGTGACTAGACCCTAAGGGAAGTAGTGTAAGTGCAATGTGTACACATATGAGCATATCCAGGGAAAGTACAGTAATACAAAAACAAAAGAACTATAAGACAGTGTTGATAACCTTACTAATCATCTTCATACATAGAAAGCATTGCTGTCTTCCAAGTCTGTTTCCCCTTTGTATATGTTTCATATGCTTTGAGTGGACCCTAAGTGAATTACTGTAAGAACATATTTGAAGTATGAGTCTACAAATATAGTACTTTGTACTATAGTATAGTGATTTTTTAGTTCCTGACTGTTACTGGCCTAGATATATCAGCAAAGGAAAAAAGAGTGAGCCAGACATGGGATGTCATCAGTGATGTCATCAATGACATTTGTGATGTGATCTTTGATGTCATGGGTGTTAGTCTTAGCAGTGCACGGTGGTGGCACGAGTTATGGTTGCTTAGCTTACCATAACTGGCGAATTTCAGGGGGTTTTCGGTTTTACTTGGAACCATAACATCCCTTAAACAACGTTTTTCACTGGATTTCATAGGTTTTTAGTAGCGCAACTTAAGTATAACGCCCCTTTAACAAAGTTTTTTCATTGAATATATATATGCATGCATCAACTCACCCCCATAATGTAATACCTCTCATCATGTTTGCTTTTCCAAGCCAGAATGCGCAAACAAATACGTTGCCACTGTACATGTGAACACTGGAGACACCAATGTGCCCCTCATCTTAAAATCAGGCGCGTTTGATCCCCCAGCCCTCACCTAAAGACACATATTCCCATTAATGCACATTTACGCACAGGTTAACAAACATGCAGTCACACTGCTCTCTCATTCACTCACACATGCACCCAGCCCCAAAGACTGCAACATCCACACTGTACTCTCATGCACACATCTCACACACACACACATTCAGGTGTGCAACCATATACTACAACATACACACTGCACTCATCTCATTCACATGTGCCCTTAACAAGAGTCATCACACAATCCCTTGCATCGAGGCATAGCATGTAGAGACACATACATAACTACACAGATACTCAAAGAAAGCTTTGTTTGTCTTACCAGCATGCCTGGGCTCAAGCTGAAGACTCCTGCTGCATGGCCGCCATCTGGGGACAGATTACTGGTATTTGACATGCGCAGTGGAGCAAGAATGCCAAATATCTTACCAGGCCAGGCCACATAAATGGACAGCGAAGGTGCAGGAGTGCCCCTACACATCTCAAAGCCTGCAGTACCGCATCCTGCACATCCAATGGATAATGCAAGGCTGGGGAAGGAAGCAAAATGCCTTCAGCCTTGCATGGCCAATGGCCATGCATGCTGGGGTATTGTAGTTTAGAGTCACTGAAGCCAGCTGAGTGTGTGCTTATGTTTTCACTGGGTGTGCTTCAGGCTCTTTGTCAATACGTGGCAGGTCTGCACCCTGTCACCCATTACGGATGAGCCGTCACTACCAGGGAAGCCTTCTGTGCCCCCGCAAGCCCTCATTGGAAGGCAGAAGTCCAGTTTGTTATTTGAAGTGGCTGCATCTAGCAAGCTCTATCCTACACATTATTTGTGCAGGATGTGAAAAGTAAGCTCCACAAATTTGGAAGATGTAGTTTGCAGGATTGCCGGATCAGGGCACCCTTAATGTATTCTAAAAGCCTGGTACACGCAGAACATTTTCCTTCTAAAAGGATATACCAGGGTGCAATGGTTCTTTGTATTGTCTGGGCTGTTATCCGTAAAAGGCCATTATGAGTTGGTACTGTGGAGGGTCAGACTAGATTTTTCCATTCTTAAGTTGGCTTTATTTAAATAAAATGAAAACTGCCTCACTTGCCCTAAACTATGGACTTCCCTAACTAACATAATGAACTGGGGTGCTCGTCAGTCAGTAGTGAAATCCAAAGTAATAGTATGTCTAAAGTCCATAACTAAGCTAACCTGACCCTACCAGTAACAAAACACCTAAAGCACAAGAGAATGACTTCCTTCTCCTTTGGGCTGCTTTCTCAGCACGTTTCCATCAATATAGAATCTTTAGATAGTTTGTGGCTATCACTTGTATCAGTTTGTTTAAATCCTTTAGGAGATCTTTCCAATTCCCTTGGTCTCTCTTCTCTTGTATTTTCAACATCTTCTTTAAATGTGTTTCTTTTCCTTGAGCTTCTTTCAGTCTCACTTTATCACATATACTTGAAAGTCTCTCTTTATCTGACATCCAACTTGTATCTTGAGTACTATGTGCAATCTTATTCTTATCAGAGTTTTCAATCCTTTTATCACTTTGCTTTTCACTGGGACGATTATGATGAACCAAGTAATGATTCTCACTCTTCTGATTACTTTGCTTCTCACTGGGATGAGTATGATGGACCCAGTAATGATTCTCATTCTTCTTCTCAAGTTGTACCTTACCGGGACGAGAATGATCAACCCAGTAATGATTCTCACTCTTCTTTTAAAGTTGAACCTTGCTGGAACGAGTATGATGTACCCAGTAATAATTCTCGCTCTTCTTCTCAAGTTGTACTTCCCTGGGACGAGTATGAAGTACTAAGTAATGATTCTCACTCTTCTCCAGTTGTGTCTTACTGGGACAAGTAGGATGTATACAGTAATGATTTTCACTGTTCTTCTCAGGTAGCACCTCATGGGGACGAGTATGTTGAACCCTGTAAGGATTTTCACTCTTCTTCTCTACTTCTATTTCACTGATTCACTTATGTAATTCCCAGTGACGTTTCTCACTCTCTTTGAAAACTTGAGTGCCACTGAGAAAAGTGTGATTAATCCAATTGTTATTTTCGCTGCTGTTCCCAGGTGTCCCGCTATCCCCATTATCTTCTTTGTCATGGGGCTGCGTCACCAGGTCATTACTACTCTTATTCTCATGTTGTCTCTTACTGGGATCAGCATATCTTGCCCCGAGAATGTTCTCACTATTCTTGAAGACTGGTGTCCTACTGGGACGAATATGATTACTCCAACTGTTATATTAGGTGCTCACCCCAGGTCCCGCGCTCTCCCTGTTACCTTCTTTGTCAAGGGGCTGTGTCACCGGGTCAGCACTCTCACAGACGTTTTCTTTTCTTTTTGTTAAGACAGTGGGCCTCATTATGGGTCCGGCAGTAACCCTGGTGGTGCTATTCCAAGTCCGGCGGCAGGAAGTCCAGTGCCGGCAATTTCGTTAATCCCCATTCCCACACAGTCCCAAGGGACTCTATGGAAATGGCGACACGCAAGCACTGGCATCGTTGTTAGCAGTGCCAGGGCTTCCCTGACGGCTTTGCCTGCTGTCACTGTTGTGCCCGGCAGGGTCAGACCTGTTGGGCACAGTGGCTCCAGCAGGCAAACCCGTAGTTTGCCGGCCCAGAAACAATGGTGCTGGTAAGCTTAACAGCACCGTTGTTTCCAGACCGGCAAACTTAGAATGAGGCCCAGTGTCTTTACTTGTGACTCCTTCTCCTTACAGCACACCCCAGCATGCCTTTCCGTAAGCAGTGTCAGCGTCGGACGGAGACTTCCCCGTCTCTCTTTTCAGGCCACCACTTCTGCTTGTGTCCCTCCTGGAACTAGAATCCAGCTCCCTGGCTCTCGATAACCTCGCTCACCTGCAGTGCAAATCAGGCAACTGCACACATTTCCCCTCTGTTTGGGGAGTAGCGTTTCCCAGTGCCCATCAGCTCGGTTCCAACAGCTGATTTGGAACTTCCATGCTTCTCTCTCTCTCTTGGTCTCTCTCCTTCCACATTTATGACGATGCACTGGGAAACCCTAGCGTAGCACAGAAGTCCTTCTTCTGTGTCTTGTCAACACTCTGTATTACTCTATTACTCCAGTGTTTTCCTTCGTCGCAGTTCCAACTGAGTAATTTTCTTCAGACTTTATGAGAGTTTCAGCGTGATAATAACATACACCTACTGATCCTTTGTGTTCCCTTTCAACAGGTTTTATCACTTCAAGTTTGCAGGTGAATTGTGTAGGAAGTTCCTGACAGGAACGGGAGTCCTTGTCCTGAAGGGGGGAGTCTCTCCCGGTGAGGTCCCGCTTGCCTCTACCCCTAGGAATGTCATTGCGTAGCGGGCTCACCTCCCTAGCCTCACAGGGAAAGGCTCCCCCTTGGGAAAAGTGACGGCATCCTATGTTTCGTCAGAGGTCATATCACTGATTTGTTGGGCACAGAAGTGTGGTAAGCATGTTGGTGGGCAGCATCGATCCGCAATTCAGGTGAGTAATTCATTGACCTTGGGTTAAAGCATTGGTATAGGATAGACTGAGTTTGTTTTCTTACAAGGCTTTGGTCCGTAAGTTGTCAACCTGAGTTGCAGCCTATCGTCAGACCTTTGCAGAAAGGTGCTAGGATGTAGTCTTCTAGGCAGCAAGGCTTAACCATCTAAGTGGCTATTCAGTTTGCCCATTGGTAACCAACGGAGTTCATCTGCATTATCTTTCTGCCTGTTGTGAGGGAGCAGAAGTATGAGTCGGACGCAGCGGTGGCATATTTTGGGCAAAGACTTTTATTAACACAAATAAAGTTGGAGAAATGTCTCTCTATCTCTAAACACTATGAGGGGTTTCCCTGCCTCAGAGTAAACTAATGAAAATGTCATCAAGTCTGAAAACAAACAGCCAGTCACAGTTGTGTCAAAAACCTACTTCTGCCCCTAACACTTATATTCTACGATAACTGTACAAGGGTATTCCTTGCTAAATTAAACTATTTTCTTGATGTTCTCAATAAACAGAAACGATTCCAGATTAACTGGTAGTAAGGTGATAAAAAGAAATGTTCAAAAGCCACAAAGTTCCAATACTTCGTTAGAGTTCCTTTCCCCTAGACCTATTCTTCCATCAAACGGATGGATCACAGGTTATCCAGTATTTATATCGTATACATTTAGATTTCACTTTGTTATTACCAGGGTCTCCCTGGTTTCCAATCGTCTATGTAGGTGTGACTGTTATACTCAAAAGATAGTTTGGCATCGTCTCTTGCCAAACTAGGTAATTCTCAATAAATGTCTCTTTCACAGGGTCCCAGACCATCTTGTCTTTAGTCCTTGGTTTCTGATGTGGGTCTAGGTCCCAGACTCACACAGTGGTGTAACCCCTCCTTGGTTTACTCTCCTGCCAAATGAGCAACTGGTTTTGGTTCTCTTTCATTATTGTGAAGGATATATTGGTTATAATTTTGCAATGCAAAATTGGTTTATGATTTGTTTACAATTCATAATTCTGAAATGTAGTTGTTCTTCTTACAAAAATGAATTTGGATCTATGGTTTATGAATCTAATTGTTTACTTGCATGTTCTATTTATTGATGCAATGTGTTTGTTGCATTTATGGACTGTTGACCGTTGGTATTGAGCAGAACCCAGATAGTTTGGATGACATTATAGTGCTACTATGTGGGTGATTTGTAATACTGGCGTTTTCCTCCCCTGGTTGTGGGCGAGGCTGTGGTCTGCTGTGCTGAGTGTCAATAGACTGGGACGGCCAGCCTGTAACTCAGGCTGCCCACAGGGAATGGGAAGCAGTGGGTCCTGGGACTCTGAGAACTGCCCTCATGTGTCCCTT
Source organism: Ambystoma mexicanum (assembly GCF_040938575.1). Classification (NCBI taxonomy): domain Eukaryota; kingdom Metazoa; phylum Chordata; class Amphibia; order Caudata; family Ambystomatidae; genus Ambystoma; species Ambystoma mexicanum. Next base: position 753,962,251 of record NC_090925.1, on the reverse strand, counting down.
ACTTTGTTGGCCCTCAAAGTTGAGCATTACTTGCTCCTGCTAGACCTGCAGAGTTGCCGGGGCATGGAAAGTGTTTCTGGGTCATGAGAGGTGCTTCTGGGTAATGGACACTACTATTCAATGACATGAAGGGGTCCCATTGATCGTACACAAATTGCTTTCTTGAACCCAATGCTAAATATATGCAGTCTTTTTTCATCCATGTTCATATTGCATTGTGTTTGTTTGTTGTGTTTTTAGTGTTGTCCTTTTTCCTCATCAGTTGCACTTGTTGCAGTGATGTCTGTTGGACTCACTGGGAACATGGAAGTTCGCTTTTTGCAACTCTTCAGGGACCATCAATAGACCTATCTGCTGGCAACTTGTCAAAATTAGTATTGTGCTGCGTGTATCTATAGAAACAAAACATTTCTAGTCAACCATCACAGAAACAACCTTCCCCATTCCATTAACCTGATGGTAAAGATGAGCTGCCCTATGAAGGCTTTCACCTGTAGTAGCATCATCCTTTTGCTTTCTATGAAAACTCTCTGAACGTAGTAACAGTGGCTGCAAGTAGGCGCAATTTCTGTGCAAGTTTATTCAGCTCTATTCCCATGATGTTTCATTTGTTTCAAGTGGGGATCTAGTTCGAGAGCAGTGGAGCGCTGTACAAGGTTTGGGTAGCCAGCGTTTGGGTTGGCATCTTTTAACAGTAGTACAGTACTGCAAGTTGCCTTCTGCACATCCATTGGGATTAGTCGTTGGTCAGGTGATGTTGAAAAAGCCACGTTTTGAGAGATTTGCAAAATTGGAGAATTGTGGGGGCATTGCAACTCGAAGCTGGGATCGAATTCCAGAGGGTGGGTGTGTGACAAGAGAAGGATTGTTTATGGGTCCTCTCTTTGTGGAGTAGTTGTGATTTGAGCCGGTTGGTCGAGTTGCTGTGCAAGGAGCGTGTGCCAACAGATATGTGGAGCTTAGCTGCCAGGTATGCTGGTGTGCAACTCGTGAATGCTTGGTAGATGAAACAATATCCTGGCCCTGAGAGGAAGCCAATGCAGTTTGCATAAAACGGGATGATTCAGTCAATTTTTCGTAATAAGGCGTGCTGTAGCATGGTGGACTGATTTTAGGGAAGCCAAGTTAGCGGCTGGGTGCCCTGTGAAGAGGGCATTTTTCCCATCGATGTGCAAGACCGCAAAGCTCTGCACTGCCGTCCGAAGTCCTGTGGTGAGATGAAGGGTTTGATTTTGCTAAGGGTGGGGATTTGGACTTATTCTGTTTGGACCTTCTTGGCTAAGAGTTCCTTGAAGGACAGGCTGCTGTCAATGATGAAGCATAAGTATTTTGCTGAATCCGTGAGTTGCAGATTAAATTCTTCTAGGTGCATATCATTGAGCCATTGTTGGACAAGTTGTTGTTAACTAGGGGTCCGACACGGATTAATTCGGTCTTGGCTGGGTTAAGTGTGAGGTAGGAAGCTGACATCCAAGACTGGATGATGGGTGGGTAATCACAGAGACATCTGTTGTCCTGTGGGCTTTTTATTCTCATATACAACTGAGTATTGCCTGAGTACTGGTGGATGGCTATATCGGGGTCTTTGAGGAGTGTACCCAGATCGGTGCTCCATGTAACATTTAAAAAGGATCAGTGAGAGGATGGAGCCTTGGGGGACTTCGCAGGAGACTGGGAGTCAGAATGCAACGTGTTTATCTGGAAAGTCTGGTGTATGCCCGAGAGGTAGGAGGTACACAAATTCAAGGCAGTGCCCAAGAATCCCATCCTGTCGGCGAGGAGGAAGAGGACGATATGGTGGTCGATTGTGTCAAATGCAACCAAGAGATCTAAAAGGATGAGGATGCACGAGTCGCCCATATCCATGATTTGGAGAGCATAATCCACCACATGGAGAGAGGAGAGAATTCAGTTCAGAATGGCAGTGTGTGTGCTGAGTGCAGGGAGGCTAAGGCTGTGGGAGGACTTTTCAATGAACTGTCAGATTTAGTCTATTTAAAAAAAAAAAAATAGTTGTTGAATCCATAGCAATATTCCCTGAGTTGGTTGCACCCCGGGGTCGGGTGAGGGTTTGATACAATGTGTTACTACGTAATAGAGAGCTTTGCTCATTTTAGAGGCTTCTGCAATGATGGCGGAGTAGTAAGCAGCTTTGGCCCGGGAAATCCAAATCCTACGATTGGCGCAGAGAGATTTGAGGTTGGTGAGATTTTCAGGGTTACAGTTTTTGCACCACCATTTCCCTAGAGCTCAGATTGAGCATTTGTTTGAGGGGCATGAGTGCCCACCAGATTCATAGCTGAGTTGTTGAACAATTCTAGGAGGGCTGAATCATTCCCTGTGGTGGGGAAGTCTGCAGAGGTTGCTTCTAGCTCATTGACCGAGAAGGCTTTGAATGAGCGGCGTTGAGTGAGGGGACGTTTAGCCTGACCTTTGTAGGCCGTAGTCGATCGACAGTGGGATGACGGCATGGTTAGAGCAGTCGAGTGGGATAGGTTCTGCATAGGTGATGTGGGGGAATAATGTAAAGACTAAACCTCATCATGAGTTTGGCGGTAACCCTTAAATGGGGCAGTAACGCTATTATCACCGCATTTAAGGGTCCGCCAAATCACGGGATTGGTGGATTTTCCCCAAGCTCTGAGCTAGGGGCAAATCTGCTGCGATTTTGCCAATTTTAGCAGTAATAGTGCCGAACATTCCCCATTGGGCTCAATGGGGAATGGGAAATTCCCGAATGGGCCCAATGGGGAATGGGCACTTACCGTTCCACCAAACCCGTGATGCCGCGCTAATAGCGCCGGGGCGTTGGCGGTAGGGCTAATAGCCCCGGCGGTAATACCGCCGGGGTTAGCGCCCAATTCGTGATGAGGCCCCAAGTCTATGGTGTTGACATTGTTGTGCATGGAGGAGAGCACAAGTTGCTTAAGGTCCATGGATCCAGTAAGTGTAAGTGCAAACAATGTGCTTCTAGTATGATTGTCGCCGTGAGACTCAGGGGCATTAAAATCTCAGAGAAAGACAATACTAGTGTGTGCTAGTTTGGCAGTGGAAAGTAAAGTGGAGATATCAGCAGTGAAAGAGTCACTCCTGTGAAGTGGTCTGTAAATGAGGTGAAAAGTGATGGATTTCTTATGAGATAAAGGGAACCTGCATGCGAGTGAATCGAACAAGCTTGTCCTGGGAGAGGGGGCTGATGGAGCATGGCCAATCGCTCAGGTAAATGATTGCTACTCCGCCTCCTGCCCCTCCTGGCCGGTCGGCATGTTAGATGAAGTAGCCTGGGGGAGGAGAACATTGAAAACCTGAGGGGATGATGGGGTAAACCATTTTTCAGTGACGAAGAGGGCATCAAGGTTGTTGTATGAGATAAGGATGGCAATATCTGCGGTGTGAGCGACTGCTGAGTAATCATTGATCAGGATGAGGGGGCGGGTCTGTGTGGGTTGAGGGTGTTGGATAGGGAGAAGGGTGATAATGATGTGGTTTGCTAGGCTAGCTCGCTGGGGCTGCCCAGGTTGCTTGGCCATTCAAACCCTAGCAAGGGTAGGGATAGGCTTCGGATGGAGGAGACACATGGTGATGTCGTTTGGTGAGTAGTAGCAGTAGTGACTACTTTGTAGGTGGAATGCAGGATAGCGGATCTGGCCCTTGGCCCTACCAGGCTGTAACAGGCACAAACAGGTGAGGTCCTTGTCTTCGCCTGTCCTTTGCTGAGAACGCCGGTGATGAGGACTAGTTAAAAAGGTGGTGGGCGGAGCAACTGAGTGCAAGGGCCTTGTCACGTGACCAGCAGCCCCACAATGCAGTCTGCCTGGAGTCCTTAAGAAGTTACTTGGAAGGTGCAAAAACTGGTGGTGGGCAGAGCAACTGAGTGGCAGGGCTTGGTCACGTGACCAGCAGTCTCCTCAGTGCAATTATCTGCCTGAAGCTGGCCTGGAGTCCTTAAAGAAGCTACCTCGAAGGTGTAGACACTGGTGGTGGGTGGAGCAACTGAGTGGCAGGGCCTAGTCACGTTACCAGCAGCCTCCTCAATGCAGTGTACCTTTAGCTGGCCTGCAGTCCTTAAGAATCTATCTAAAAGATATGAAAACTGGTGGTGGGTGGTGCAGGGCCTGGTCAGGTGGTCATAAGTTGCTAACGGTATTCCATCCTTCCCAGTCACTATTTTGAAAGCATCAAATAGCCTGGAGCACGTGTCCTTCCTGTTTGCCACACAAACGGATAGTCATCTACATAATGCACAAACCGCTTGAGTCCAGCACCATTCCAAAAAAGTACTAGTAAGCTCAAACACAGCACAACCCATTGGCAAACAACAGTCATAGTACTGCTCCCTATCACATACAAAGCCCAGCAGCAGGTAACTTTCTGGGTGAACTTGTAGCAGTTCACTTAATGTCTGCTATCACCACTCCTCCCTCTCTTACCATGACGCCTGCTGTGTCCAAAGGGGTTTAAGACACTGTACATTCCTCCCTGCCTAGATGGTGATTCAGATTTCCCCTCGGGCTGACAGTTGGTATATCATTCTGTATTCCCCAACTTCTGTTTTTGGAACTGGGCCCAGCAATGACACCTTCAGATTATGTAATGGCAGTTGCCTGCAATCAGTCCTGCCTCCCTGCCCAACTCTCACTCTGTGCATATCTATTCAGGTAAGCCCTTGAGTAACCCCCATTGCGGACTACGTTCTTAGCCTCAGCACCACCCCACCCCTCCTGTGCCCTTTATAAAGAATCACTAAAATGCGTTTGACCCGATCCAGTAAAAATAATCTTTCCACCAGGTGGGGGATGAAACATCAATAGAATAGTTTGTGACTCAGATTTGATGGCTCTGCAAGGGGCAGCCGTCACCCCCACTACTTTGTCTCCTTTTTACCTCACATGTGGCAAGCTTGTGGTCTCTTTTCTGCCTTTGGGTGGCGCCTAGGACAACACTGTGCTTTCACTTAAAGTTCCCCTTTGAAGACCAGGGTCTGCTCTCCCCTTGCAATTATCTGTGGTTGGATTTGAGATAGTTCTCGCCACAGTGCCAGGACAGGTGAACATGGCCACAGTTTTGCAAATTGTAAACCCCACTCAAATCTCCAAAAAACTGCTACCTTCCTGCACCATTGTAGTATGGGTTTGTATTGGGATAGCAATGCAAGCCACAGAATGTTACCTGGGCTGGAACCTTATGGTCACTCAAGGTTCCAGCAGTGGCAGTTAGAGACACACACAGGATGAGAGAAGAACGTGAAAGGATGTATCTATAACCATCTAACCTACTATCCTTACTTCACACCTGTCCGCAGAGCTCGATACAATTAGCTGGTCTGACCTTTGCTTCCAGCATATATTCATTGTGCACAATTGTCCAGCTGGTACCAGGGTTCCTTACAATGTACTGTCCAAACTACTCATCATAGAAAAGCCATCTGTCCTCTCCATGCCTGAGTCTACATGCCCACCTGCAGCTGTGGCAGAGCCGAGTCTTGTCCCTGATGCGAGGCTCTGAAGAGAGTTGGAACTTTGCTCTTAGTGCAAGAGATACCACTACCCCAGAACACCTGACAGGCTTATTATTGAACAGCAATCTTGTCATAGGTCTACCGATAGCTGGGCACGAATGCTTATTGCCCTTGTGTGTATGATAAATATTAGATGTTACCAATATCTTCCCTACACAGTTTTATCACTAAACCACCAAGTATTTACACTTGCGACATAATATTGTTTGGGCTTAACTAGGACCATATTAAGAATGCTCTTGCTCCCTTGTTTAGAATGGATGCATATCTTTTTATCTTTCAGAGATTATATATGAGCATTCAAAATGCTAGTCAAACAATGTACGCTTCCCAATATGAGCAATAACGTAGTTGAATGGATTCACAGCATCCTGCTGATGTAGTCATTTTTAAAATGTTATAGCTACCTACACCCAATCAGCAATGTGTGTAGCCATTGCTGCACAGTGAAAACGCAACGTCATACTCATAATTGAGGAGCTATCAGGATTGGCGTGCCAGGAGACAGGTGAAGCCAGCCCCTGAATACATGAGCGGCGCCAGGCTAGGGCCCTCTCACCTTGAGGCAGAAGGGATGACTCTGCTTTGATGCTCAGACCATGACTCCTGCCTGCCAAGTGTCTCACCTCGTGACAGCAGTGCCAGATGCAAACATCCAGTGGCAGAGAGGACAAAAGCCTTCCCAGATAATATAAACAGACCCCCTACAGTGGTCTTCAAACTGTGCGGCCACAGAACCTTTCTCACCTAGTGCTATCAATCAGTGTGACCATGGCAACGAAGCCCTGGTAGAGTTATTGCAAGGCAGGGGGCGGGGGAGGGTGTCAAGTTCCCTCCGGCACCTTCAAAGCTATGACAAGGTGTTGGGTGCTTCAGGCACAGTAGGGGCTGTGCTGGAGCAGTATGTGTCTTGGTTATTGTCACTCTCTAAATAGCCAAAGACAGCCAGCAATGCTTGTGTATTGTTTGGGTAATCAGAGTTGAAATGGCAAATTTAGCACCTGAATGCCAAAACCACACAGGGGTCCCACATATCCCCTCCTTCCACCTCAAACTGCAGCTCTTGCAGCAAAAAAAGTCATATGCTGAATAACTACTTAAAAGTGTTGAGCCCATGACCATGATGTCGGTTTAATTATTTTCTGGGACTGTACTTTTTAATTACATCATCAAGCTGCATGCAGGTGTCAGTGATTCGCAAGAAGAATATCGTCATCGGAAGGATTAATTTAGACTGTAGGGCCTCATCACGAGTTGGGCGGTATCCCGGAGGTATTGTTGCCGGGAACCCGCCCGGGCTACTTGTGTTAGTGTTACCCAGTCCGGCGCTATTAGCGCCAGATCAAGGGTTAGGCAGTAATGGGTATTCCCCATTTCCCAATGGGTCAATTGGACCCAATGGGGCATTTTTGGTGCAATTAGTGCTCTCTAATAGCCCAGAGCTATTGCGCCAGAAAATCTTGAATTTTTCCGGCGCATTTAACTCCAGCTTGTAGCTGAGGGGAAATGCTGTCAGACTCATGTTTGGGCGGACCCTTAAATGCGGTGGTAATAGCATTACCACCGCATTTAAGGGCTACTGCCCAACTCGTTATGAGGCCCAGTGCCTTTAAGGATATAAATATAAACCAGAACACAAAACATGTACCTGCCGCCCCCTGCGTTGCCTACCACTGGTTTTCTCAGAGAAAAGGTGGAAATCACACCCTGTTCTAGGATTTCTGCACATGGCCATGTTCAGCATAAAATGTGCTTGCCACATAATGTGTGTATGCACTGACCATGCTATAGGTGGCATCAGAGAAAATGGCAGCAGTGGGAGTAAACTCAGTCTTTTATATTCCAGAGTTTCATGCAATCTCACATTGCCAAATGTTACAATGAGGGTTCCAAGAGACACATAAATGTTATGAGATGTATACATGGTCACCATTACCTCTATCTCGCTCTATATATATATATATATATATATATATATAAAGCAGAAAATCTTTCAGTTTGTTCCTTGTACAATTCCACAACGTTTCACCAATCTGCACCAAATTTAGCCTAGGTACCTGTTAGGACCCTCCGGACATTACTAGCTACATGACATTTGGAGACCCCACCCCTTTCCCTGGATTTCAGCCCCCTCACACATGAGACGGTTTTCCTGAAATTGACGAAAACATCAATGTGGTCGAAGAATGACCGGATGAAGCTCCTTTTCAGCGTCTTGACGCAAGGAACAATACTCAAAGGACTTGAAAACCACATTTCAAGGCCCTAGGAGGCACTGTTTCCAAGATATTTGCAATGCAACACACTGCACTGCACCAGCTGTGAAAATATGCATGCCAAATGTAATAGAAGCGACAATATTAACAGGCAATATTACAGAAGATTTTTTCATACCACACATTTCTAAGATACCCACCGATATGCCCTTTGATTTTTAATTTTTTTCAAAAAATCTGTTGATTTTTTCAAATAAAACCACATAAGGAACAAAAAAGGTCGCAAAGCATGGTTACAGGCTTTCAATAGTAATTGGACAATACATAGAATGCAAAGGTGCCTCTGGTTAGCAGGGAGGGGACAGTGACTGGCCACAGTTCTTTCAGTGCATGGTGGGACTGTATCTACCCACCAGGGCATTTCTTAGTTGGTGTTCACACAGTTCCCACCCATTTCCCCCATACTTTCTGGAACTTCCCAGGGCATTCCCTGGCATTATAGATTTGATGCTCCAGGGACATACATCAGTCCACCTCATTGGCCCAGTGGCTGAGGTTCAATCTGTCCGTAGAGCCCCACGTTGGAGCCGTGAGTCTCTTACCCAATCCCAATGTCACAGCAAGGAATATCTTCGCATACTTAGTGAATTCCACCTCCCCCCAGGATTCCCAACAGTATACAATTCGGTTCATGCGGAACAGGGGACACCAACACCCGATAGATCTTACAGCTGCACGACCGTCAAAAGTCCTGAATCACATCACAGCTCCACACCATATGGAAGAAGGTACCCTGCATTCTCCCACATCTCAGGCATTCCCCATTGCCCACCACCCTCCACTGTGCCATCGCACAGGAGTAGTATGCCTGATGCAGTATTTTGTACTGGATTAAAAGCAGTCGGGCGCCTATTCCTATGTCCCGTGGGAACATTAATGCTTCTACCCATTGCTCCGATTCCATTGTGAAGTAAAATCCTTTTCTTTTAGGTACTCTCAATTTTGGCAGGTAATAATATTCCCAGGATCACACATTTTAGTTAAGTGGTGAATCCAGGATATGAGGGCAGATTGCAGTTTAGGCACTTGACCCCATATTTTCTCAGTTCTTGTTGGTATAGATATATTTCACGGATGGCTTCCACAGGCTAAAATAATACTCTGGTTTGAGGCCATGACTTGAAAAGTGTACAGATCACAAAAACTAACTTGATATATTCACAAATCATTGTAGAAGCATGGTAAGAAAAATAAAGATGAGTGCAGTTTAAGTCCACCTTCCAGAAGAGAAAAATACAAATGCCATAACGGAAATTAATCAGAGACTAAAAGTTCTCTTCTTGGTTTTCAAACTGTACTATCAAGCCCGAACATTCCTCTCAACCTATTGAGAATCATAGGCAGGTATAATCCAATGTTTTTACTTTTAGTGGGTGAGAGCCCACTGAAGAGTATGGAGGGCTATGAGGCTGGCCACGGGTGGGAGGTAAGAAATGAAACTGCGATACAAGCAAGAAGATTGCTACCATGCATAATGTCAAGAAAGTGTGAAGTTCCAGAAACAGCTTTTTTAGGTCAAACTTGCAGAGATACTTAAAATGAGCTCTTGTACCTTGGGGGCAGATGGACTACTTCCAGTGGGGATGAGCCCCTGAAAAACAGCTCTATATGTGGCGGAAAAGAAGTTGAGGCATCTTTAACGCTCCCAAGAAAGATCAGCATCTAGTTTCTCTGGTTTCCGACCCTCGGTGAGAAGAGCAGCTAGTGGTGCGATGTTCTAAGATGGTGGCCAGTCGCTAGCAGGAAGAATGCCGAAGCGGACGGGGACGCAGAGCCCCCCACCCCCAAGGCAGCCCCTGACTGCGACGACTAGGAGGGGTGGTGTGACGGGTCAGAAGAAGGACAGAGATGAGTGTCTTCCATTTCAAGGATTTTATTTCGTGAAGTAAAATAAAATAACCTCCTAGCTATCGCTAAACTATGGGTTTTCCCGACTTAAACTAACTAACTAGGGTGCAAGTCAGTCATTGTTGAATCCAAAAGGAAGAGCTGTGTTCTCTCCAAATCTAATCTGCTCTGTCCCTAGCACTATTCCAAAAAGAACTAAGACACAAGCAAATGATTCCCTTCTCCTGTGTTCTGCTTCTCAGCAAAGTCACTTTAGTAGTTGATGCTCAGGTAGTTCTTGGTAACTACTTTCACCAGTTCATACAGTTCAGAAATAGGATTCTCCAGCTTTTCTAAAGTGTCCCTGAGACCGTGGTTTTGCCTTCTGAGGTACCTTCTCTCTCTTTCTTGGCTTTCGATGCATATTACTTTCTCTTCACTTCATTTCCACTCTCCTCACTAGTTGGGCCAGCTAACCACACTTTCTACACATTTCCTATTCTGCTTCCACTCTTCTCTATTATTGGGATGAGTAGAGAGGTTCCAGGAATGATTCCCACTTGCATTCCACTCTTCACTCTCACTGAGACAAGTATGTTTGAACCAGTAATGATTATCACTTGACTTCCACTCTTCAATCTTACTGGGGTGTGTATGATTGTACCAGAAATTATTGTTGCCTTATTTCCACGCTTCACTCTTACTGGCACAACTATGTTTCATATACTTATTCTTTTCCATTTCCCTACTCGCTCTCCCGCTGTCCCCGTTACCTCCTCTCCCTGGGGTTAGCGTCACTGGGCCTGTCGGCAGGACGGGAAATTCTTCTCGTACTGTCAGGTTGACGTTGCTCTTCTCTCCTTCTCACTCTTTCTCATTCTGCATCCGCTCTGCGCTGCGAGAGGGTCCATAGTCTCAGTGTTGTTACTGAACAGTCCACTGTGTCCCAGTCACGCCACCACTCACTGTTTGGACTCTTTGTTGGGGTTCCCTTATCCCATTTTCTCCGGCTTCTAGCTGTTCTCGCATCACTCTTACACACCAGCTGTCTTACCGGTCTACACGCTGCACTTTTCGGCTTCTCTCAGCTTTCGCAGCAACCCAGGTTTGAAACTCATGGTCTTCCTCTTCGGATAGAAGTCCTACGTCTTTTTTTATGACATGTAGCTGGGTCTTCCCCGCAGAGCTGTATAGTCCTCTCTCACTTGCCACTGCTCGTTCTTTATCACTCAATCACTCTTATTCTCAGTACTAGCAACATACATTCCTTCACAATGAAGTACTGGTGTTATATCACAATAGCAAACAGTTTGTTCTTCCTAGTTTCTTTGGGTTGCAGTTGTAATTGATGGGTTCTGTGTGACTTTAGGGAGTTCCTCTTGGAACCAAGAGGGAGTCTCTCCCGGTCAGCTCCCGCTTGCCTCTATCCCTATGGAGGGTTTCACCTAGCAGGCTCACCTCCCTAGCCTCACAAGGAAAGGCTCCGCTCTGGGGAGAAGTGGCTGAATCCCACGATTCATCACAGTGGGCAGTGTCACAAAGCCATGACGGTGCCCGATCTAGGCTGGCTGGGATGGAGACAGGTGCCGCAGAGACGGTGTAGCGCGTGGCATGGCGTTGCAGTCCTGCAGGCAAGGATAGTGCCACCTGATGAGCCTCCTCTTCTGGCATGATCGGTGGGTGCAGCACCGGGCCCCAGCCTGGGGCCTACAGGAGGCACGACGGTGCTTTGCAGGGATCAGAGTATCCACGCTCAGGAGGGATCACCCTGGTCGTTGAAGAGAGCAGAGCAGCAGTAGGCGTTATATCTAGGAACTGAGATGACCGACGCCTGCAAGGATCATCGGACATGTCCTGACACAGAGCAGCACACCTTAACAGCTAAGAGTCCTATTACATAGCAGTGTGTAACTGGTTGGCGGGCGGGCCCCGCAATGCATCAAAGTCTGGTTCTGGGGGTTGTGAGGCTCGGAGCAGTGAGGTGGTTGCATTCTCATTGCACCACACAGCTCTACTGGGGTCTCCCATCTCGGGGGCAACACCTGCGGGGCAACTGAGATTCTGGGAGGGCACTGAGGGGTACACCAACAGAAGCCAACGTCAGCATCAGTGGTCAAAGCAAAGGGCACTGGATCGGGAAACATTAAGCAGCTGTTACAATCACAGGAACAAATGGGACAGAAGCAACATATCCAAGTTTGTCCACCGATTCACACTGCAGCATCCCCTCAAGCTTCACAGGAATCACTGGACATCCCATCTATCAGGACGGACCTGAGAGCTCCTCAAGATGAAGCAGAAAATACAGGACAGCACAGGCAAGCTTGCAGGATTAATTGCAGAACTCAACTCCCATATTAAGGCAGCCGAAACCCAACTGGATGAAGTGGGGAACACAATAGGAGAACAAACCCATGAACAAGCTCTCCCTACAGAGAGAATGGACTGCATGGAGCAACAAATGGAAACCATTATGACCAAGCAGAAAGATGCTGTGAACCGAGCATGATGAAATAATGTAAGAATGCGTGGGACACCCAGCCATATCCTGAAGCTCCCACCAGGGGAGAGGATCATAGTGGACCAAACATATAGAAGGTACTCCTCGTTCAATTGAAATACGAGCTATCTCCAGATGTTCTGTCTAGGGTGCAGTTCTTTCATCAGAAGGACGATTATAATGCGAGAGTCCAAAAAGCAAAGTAGTATTACCGACCACTCTGTTCAAACGAAGGCGCCTTAGCGTGGTCACATCACGGCCACATGAGAGAAAGATCAGTTACAGGAGGGGCTTCCCATGCCAGCAGTTATTTGAGACTGGGGGAAAAAACAACATCGCTAAAGAATAAGAAGTGTTATCTCTATTGGCCACGGAAGAGCAGTCCTATGCATGTGGCAGCAACGAGCAACGACTGGAACCAGAGGGATTTTAGAGAAAACAAGGCAAACTAAGAAGCCCGCTGAAGACAAGCAAACTTCGGCCACCTAAAGACCAGTCATGTAATCATAGCCACTCCAGAGTGACTTGACATCAACATGGGCCCTGGTGTTTGGGCTGGGTCTTTAGGCTGCAAGCAAGGGGAAGTGGTCTGGTGGTAAAGATGGCCCAGGCGGACTCTCTGGACTGCAGGGTCTGAATTTATGGATGGGGTGGGCTCAGGGGGAACATGACTTAATTGTAGAAGGAGCGGGGGAGGATTGCAAGCTGCCATATCTGCTCAGAGCCAATGGTTACATGGGGTGCAGGCAGGGTCCAAATGGGCCCCGGCACACGGGACTCTGCCCATAAGGCTTAGATTTTGTTGAAGGTATTCAAGGTACTAGCCCTGGAGTTTAAACTCTGAAATTGTTTAGTTGTTATTTTCTGTTGTTGTTTGAGTTGTAATCCATCTGCAAATGTGGGAGAGGAAGGCTATGCCTGCTTTCTCACACATCTTCTACCCCCACTTGGGTCGACACCCATACTTACCGGAGAGGGAGAACCAATAACTCCAATGGCTGACTTAAGGATGGGGACATGGAATGTCCGGGGTCTCAACTCACCGGTAAAACGTAAATAATTCAGGAGAATGTTAATGTTAAATGATATTTGGACCTTGCACTATCACCACCGGAGTGGTCCCCTGGCACTCTGGCGGATCTGAAAGAGAGGGGGGTGGGTTACGGTGTGTTAGTGGGATAATGTTTGGAGAGGAGCCAGGGAGCTGTAATGTACTGTTGGCAGCTTCAGTTCTGTTAACACGGTTCGCTGAGCTTTTGGTGTGGTATCAGGTCCGAGTCCATTGTGTGCTGTTGTGTGAGGGTCTGTGTGGTGTGTTTGTTTTTTCTGTGTGGTGAAGTGTGTGCAGGTTGCTGTGGTTTAAGCGGTGTGGTTGTGTTTAGTTAGAGTGTGAGAGGTATGTGAGGAGAGGTGAGGTTTTTAGAGGTTCTTGTGGGCTTGGCTAGTAGCCTTTTTTCAGCTAAATTTTCAGCTCTTTTTTCAGAGAAATGCACACTCTTATTGTGTGTCTTTTATGCAATTTAAACAGGGTTGTCTAGCTTTCAGTGATTTAAGTTTCAGCATGATAAGGCTGTGTCTCATCTCTCTATAGTTATGTTAAGTTAGCTAGTCTTTGCATTTCTAACTTTGTATTGGCCAACTAGTCCTTTCGGATCAATCTACTTGCGAACTACTCTCGTATCCTACTTCCTGTCTGAGTGGGTATGGTTGGTGATTGTGCCATTGTGTTAGGCATGTTTGCTACTGTCCTGTCCTGATGGGGGAGTCGCTCGTGTTCTGTTTCGCCTAGCACGGTCTCTCTAGTTCTTGTGGGAGTTTCCCTTGGTTGGTCCTAGGCGTTGTTTGTGCTGTCATATATTCTGTCAGCCTGTTCTTTTGTATTTCCTGTTTGATTGTTTCATTTGTTTCCATCTGGTTCCCTGGTGTTGAAGAGCCAGATTTTTAGTAGTTTTCTAAATTTTAGGTGGCCTTTGATATTTCTTATTCCTTTCGGGAGGTTGTTCCAGGTTTTTGCGGCTAGGTGAGAGAAAGAAGAGCCTGCTTGTTTTTTTCTGGTGTATGTTTTTGGTTCCAGGCGGATTTCATTGCTTGATCCTAGGAGTCTCGTTGGTTTGTAGATTGTTATTTTCTTTTGTAGGAATTCTGCTCCTTATCCATTGATTGCCCTGTGTGTCATGCACATTGTTTTGAACGTGATACAAAGTTTGATTGGAAGCCAATGTAACATTTTTAGAGCTGGAGTGATGTGATCTGTTCTAGATAGTTTGAAGATGAGCCTAGCTGCTGCATTTTGGATGCGTTGTAATTTCTTCAGGAGGTGTTCTGGAATTCCGAGGTAGAGTCTGAGTAGTCGATTCTTGACATGATGAGGCAGATGGTTGTCAGTGTTTTGTGGGTGAAAGAGAAGAAAGGTAGGATTCTTGTTGTTGAGTAAAGGAGGAAGAAGCATTTCTTAATTATCGCATTTACATGTGGTTCTAAGGTTAGAGCGTTGTCCATTAGGACTCCCAGGTTTTTTACTACCTTAGATGGTGTGGGCACGGTTCCCAATTCAGGCAGCCAGGGAATGTAGGTGGTGTTCTCTTGAATTTCGGATACAATCATGATTTCTGCATTTCCTGGGTTGATTTTGAGGTTGTTGGTGTTCATCCAGTCATAGATTTCTTTTAGGCATTCTACTAGCGTTGAGTGATCTGCTTGTGTATCTTCGATTTTATAGATGATTTAAGTGTCGTCTGCATAGTTGTAGCATGTAATGTTGTATTTTTTTTAAATCTTGATTAACGGCGTCTGGTAGATGTTGAAGTATAGTGGCAATAGTGAGGACCCTTGTGGTACTCCACAGTCGTTCACTCATTGAGTAGATTTGAAGGGTTTTATCTGTACAGTTTCTGTTCTGTTTGCTAGGAATGATGTAATCCAGAGTAGTGCCGTGTCCGTTATACCTATATCTTCTAATCTTTTGATCAGGGTGTCATGACTTACTGTGTCAAAAGCTGCCGAGAGATCGACCAGAAACAGGGGTGAGGTTGTGTTGCAGTCTGCGTTTGTTTTTAGGTCATCCCAGATGGATAGGAGTGCATATTCTGTTCCTCTGAAGCCGACTTGTGCTTGGACTAGTAGCTGGTGATTTTCTATGTGTTCTTGGTTAGTTTGTATACGTATGTTTCTAGGAATGTTGCCGGGTAGCAAATGTTTGAAATCGGCCTGTAGGTGGAGGGGTCTTCCTCATTATAACTTGTGTTCTTTAGAGGTAGTTTAACATATGCTGATTTGCAGGATCGTGGTACGGTCCCTGTCGTGAGCGACAGATTCAGGAGGTTTCTGTAATATTCAGATGGTGTTCCTTGTGTGAGGATTGACTTGTAGATGTCAGCGGGGCAGGGACCCATGGGGGATCCTGCTTTCTTGCTATGTTTTACCATCTTGACGAATGTCTCTTCTGATATTTCCTGGAAGTTTTGGAGTTTGTGCTCTAGCTTCTTGTCAGGTCTAGTCGGTTGAGTGTTAGGGTTGGTCGGTCTGTTTTGTATGATTTGTCGGATGTCGTTGATTTGGTTTTTGAAATGGTCTGCCAGATTATTGCATAGTTTCTCCAATGGTATTGGAACGTTGTCGCAACTAGGTGGGTTTCTGATTTTGTTTATTATGTGGAACATTTCTTTTTGTGTGTTGGTGGCTTTGGTGACTCTGTCATCATAATGTCTTCTATTTGCCTTTTGAATTTCCTTCTTATATGAACGGATGTGTCTCTGGAACTGGGCTTTCTTGTCTTGGTCATATTCTTTCCTCCATTCTAGTCCTAGCTTCTTCTTGTTCCTTTTCATGGTGCTTAGTAGTGGGGTGAACCATTTTTCCAGGGAGATGTTTTCAATTGTAACAGCAATCCATTTATTCAGTAGCTCCGTTTTCCTGTCTATTTCTACCTTCCCCAGTTCTGTTGTTGAAGATTTGGTCAGCTCCAGTTGTTATATTAGGTTGCTTGCTTTGACAGTTTTCCAGTTTCTTTTTGTGGTGGTTGGGAGTTTGAGGGGCTGGATGGTAGCTTTGGTTGGTAGTGTGATCACAAATGGAATGATGAGATGTTCGCTCCAAAGTATTTGTAATGGTGGTGTAGTGGTGATAAGTTTTTTCCTGGTGAAGATTGCATCAAGGGTGTGTCTTGACGATTGTGTTGCCCCTTTGACCAGCTGTTGTAGTTTCATGGTTGTCAGTTGCTCGGTTAGTGAGTTTTGGCATGTTTTTCTTCAAACCATATGTTGAAGTCCCCCAGGATTATCAGATGCTCATGTTCAAAGGCGATGTTGGTGATGGCTTCTATGAAGTTGTCGACGAAGGTTGCATCGTATGGCAGTGGTCTATACACCAGTATGAATTTAATGTTTGTCTTTGCAGTCGTTGATAGGTGTAAGACCATGGTTTTGCAGTTCACGATGTTCAAAGGTTTGTCTGTTTTTATTTACAGGTGTTCTTTGAATGCTATTGCGAGGCCTCCTCCTTTTTTATTTTTCCGGTTTAGCTGAAGGAATTTGAAGTTGGTTGGGAGGCAGCTTTGGAGTATGATTTTGTAGTTGTCATCCAGAAAGATTTCTGTGATGAATAGGATGTCGATACCATTGTCCCAGAGAAGGTCAAAGATCTCTGTTGAGTGTTTTGACATGGATCTTGCGTCGATTAAGTTTCAGTAGAATTTTATGGTATGGTTTGGTTTGTACTTTATTGTCAGTGTTATCTTCTAACAGGTGTTTTGGTTTCTTTCCAAGTTGATCTCTGGTTGTGGTGTTGGTACAGTAGTGTCTGTGTCGTCGTCAAATAGCTCTTCTAGGTTGAGTCTTGGGATTTTGTTTTCGTCAGGTTCCTCTTTTAAATTTTGTGGCTGTTGAAAGCAGGGTCCTCTTGTTATGGTGATTTATGGGGTCAGGGCGTCGATTTTGTTCTTGTTACGTCTAGTTTTGTCCATTCTTCTTCTGCGTGGTTGCGTTTGGTTGTCGGTCTTTCTTGATTTGTTCGTTGGGTCGCTTTGTTCCGGTGAGTGGTTATTTGCGAGGTATGGTGTTAGGTATAGGGATTTCCCTCTTATTACGGCGCTGGTTCTGTTTTCGTTCTTGTCAGTGGGGGTGTGTTCTATAGTTGTGAATCTTTGGTGGTGTTCAGTTGGGTTTGTTTTCTCTGACCTTTGTCTTTCTTTGTAGTCCTGTTATGATATGATATATGGCTTTTACAACGCGCCGATACACAAGTGTTTCAAGGCACGACGAGGCAAGGGAGGGGGAACAGAGGGAAGACAAAGACAACAATTGTACTAGGCAAGGTGACATTGAGATCGCGCAAGGAAACGAGTGATGGAGATTGGGAGTTAGTTAACAGGGCAGGAGGAGTCAGCTGAGGGTTTCTTAAGAAGAGGGTGTACAAGGGAGTGCTTCAGGGGGGAAGGGAAGACTCTGGTGGCGAAGGAGTGGTTGCAGATGTCAGCCAAAGCAGGAGCCAGGGTGTCAATGGGGTCCCTGATGGTTTTAGAGGATCAGGGGACAACCTGTTTTGATGAGACTTTCATAGATCGCGCTTGTCTAGAAACCTTGTCTGGGGAGAATAGGGGAAAGGAAGAGAAGGGGGGAGGAGTGTTGGCCACAGAGGAAGAGAGCAGAATAGAGGGAGGGGAGGAGAGGAAGAGGAAGATCTGTATTAGTTGCAGAAGGGATAGAGTAGTGGAAGGCAGTTTGAGAAAGAGGCTGTTGCAGTAGTCCAGCCTACAGAGAACCAGGGCTGTGGAGACAGTGAGCTTCTGGGTGAAAGTGAGAAAGAGAAGAGTTCCTTTGATGAGGTGCAGCTGGTAGTGGGACATCTTAGCGATGTCTGAGATGTGAAGAGAAAGAGAGCGTGGAGTCGAAGGCTCGTAGGAAGGTGAAGGAAGGGGGCCCAAGGCGGACGGCCAGAGTGAGAGAGGGAAAGCATGTGCAGGGGTCCCAATGAGAAGGATCTCTGTCTTACTGGCACTAAGGCAGAGATCATTGGAGGCGCACTATCTGTCATCACTCACAAATGCCTATACCAAACCGCCCCACGCTACCTCTCAGCCAAATTCACAAGACAGAACTCCTCCAGACCTACCAGATTACCTTACCTTCACCAACTCAATATACCAAAGTTTAACCTGAAAATAGCTGGGGGAATTAGCTTTCCTGTACAGGCAGCCACACAGTGGAATGCACTACCACAGCTATAAGAGATGACACCTCATTCTGGTCATTTAGAGCCAAAGTCAAGGATCTGCATAGCACCCAACAATAATGAGACTCAGGCTCTTAGACTTTCCTAACGGATCCAATACCGCACTTATGTTTCTGAAACTATTCTATTACCCGCTTGATCAATCTAATGTATGTTATGAATACTGCAAACCTAATTGTAACTGCACTGTCATAATATACTATGCTTCTCCCAGGACCACTCTGTAACCAGGTCCGTCCAACCACACTGGAATGTACCGTTCTCACCTATTTGTATTCTGCAACCAGTGCTGTACTTAAATAATTAGCGCCCAGCTACCTGAGGGTTCGGCAGCGCTTTACAAATAAACGAACTAAACTAAACTAATCCTGAATCACGGATAGACAGTCAGGAATGAGTGAGACAGGAGAGGAGCTGATGGGGAGGCTGAAGGAAAGCTGAGTGTCATCCGCTTAACACTGAAAGTTAGAGGAGAAGGTAGAGATTAGGTGGGCCAAAGGGGCCAAGAAGAGGTTGAACAATCAGGGTCAGAGGATAGAGCCCTGGGGGGTTCCATGTTCTTTCATCACCTGCAATTACAATGCCAGGCATTAGAATGTGTACATTCTAACGAAAACGTTCATCAAATCTCTTATCTGCCCTTTCCCACCCCCCCTAAAAAATGTGTTGAACGTTTTTGTTCTAATATACACTTTGAAATGCCTGGCGTTGCAATTACAGGTGGTGAAAGGACGTCACACCCCCTGGGGAACGCCACAGGTAGATGGAGAGGTGGCGGAGAGAAAGGGACCCCGTCACCCCCCTCCCATCGGATGTGAAAGAACACAAAACATTGTTATATGTGGCTCTCCTCTGTGGGGAGGGGGCTGATGTCTGCTTTAGATTTGTCTGAGGCAGAGAAACAATTGAAGCCTTTCTTGAAACTAGCAGCTTTAAGGTGTTTCTGACATTGTGCAAATACATTTTTCTGTATGAACACAGTAAAACTTTAACGCTGCCACTGTCAGGAAAGGCCTCCCTCGCTTCTCTGCCTAACAAAAAGCAGGTGCACACATCAGCCCCATCCCCGCAGATGTGAAAGAACACAACATTGTTATATGTTCCCTTGCATCCGCGGGCTGGTGTGTGCATTTGATGTTTGTAAGGCAGAGCAGCGATGGAAGCCTTTCCTGAAACTAGCAGCTTTAAAGTTTTGCTGTGTTTGTACAAATACATTTTTCTGCACAAACACAATAACACTTTAAACCTGCAGGTATCAGGAAGGGTTCTCTCCCCTCTCTAACAAAATGCTATGTGTAAAAGCCCCGCCCCATAGCTCACATTTCAGGGAGCTGGAGCCCGATTAGCTCAATGTCGTTGCGCGCCTGCCGTGAGGTGTCCTTAAGGAAGAAATGAAGTAACATTCATTGCATGCTGATAAGAAAAGGAGAAGGTATCAACGCTATACAATATTGTTTCCTAGTTTGGCCACAAGATGGCAGTCTAGTGTAAAGTAAAAAGAAAAAAAAGCGCAGGTGTTTTAAACATCATTGTTTATCCTTATTAAAAGTGCACTACAAGCATGTTTTTTTAGCAGTTTGTCACATTTCTATTTCACCAAAAGTGCTACCGAGGATCAGCTTGCTGGGTAACACTTTCAGGGTATGCTAAAATGGAAAAGTGCTGTGTCTCAGTTGAAAGAAACCTTTCCATGAAGAAATGGATTCTGATGTAATCCGAGAGTGGCAGCAATTTACCACTCCTGCAAAGCCATGGTTTAGGGCATAGCAATAGCCTTGTCAACCGCCTCATGGGCAAGGGTCTGACAAGGACTGCATTCTGAAGCATAGAACAAGCACCCTTTCTGCACCAGCCTAAAGAGGCGTTAATTAACGGCACCCCAGAGGTGTTGTTAGTGATGAAAGGAGGCTGCGTTCCTTACAAAATGTTAGCTTTTTCGTAAAAAAAAGAAGTTTGGATGCAGACTATAAGACCACAAGATGGCAGACTCTGCACGTGGTCTAAATTATATGACTGTCTGAAATATGCTTTCTTTTCAAACTGTCGGCGCAACATTTTCTCTGTTACAGAAAGTGCTGGCCGGATTCTTCAGGCTCACCGACACTTTCTGTGCTGTAGATGTGTCTTTGCTTTTTCCATTTTGGCCAGAGGTGCTCTGCGCACAGTATTCCTGCAGCGCTTCATCTACACATATGTTACATGTTTTGTCTTGCCTGCTGCACAACATCTCTCTTCACTCTTCCCATCACCCTCAGAAGGGGGGTGGCAGCATTTGGCGGAGGGAATGTTGTATTTTTGCTGGTGCAAAAGGCCAGCAGACTCCATAGGAATAGCTAGAGTTTGTGCCAATATGAAACTCCATGCCGGCACAAATGCTGGAGTTTTTGTATCGTGGAGAGAAGGGAGATCGGAAACTTAGGTTACTTTCCGGCCCTCCTCTCTGCCATGCAAATGAAGGAAATTGATGCACACCATTAATTGAAAGTGTAAAATTCATACACAGGACATTTACCCTTTCAATTAACCGAGAGCCAAGCTCAAAATGAGCTCCTTTATGTTCAAAATATTGAATGCCGTGCACCTAGCATTGAAATCTCAGAGCACAAAGCCCCCTTGCAAAGAGTTTTGGTGTTCTATGGGCACGTGGAAATGATTTCACATATGCAACACTTTGGACTATTATGGAAGAGGATGTTCCATGGGTGAGACTCGAGGGATGGGGAAGAAGTCTCCAAAGTCTAGGGGTTTAGGCTGAGGTGGCCCCTTCTGAGCCAAGAGGAACTACGCAAAGAGGGTATTGACGGTTAGACACCAGCTATAGATCCGACATGCCAGAGCACGTGGGTAATGGGGCATCCAAGGCAAGAGTGGATTTCGAAAGCGGGGTCAGCGGAAGTATTCTCAACGCTTGATCTTACAGCTAGCTGCCTATCATCAAGCAAAGCTACACAAAGAGTCCAGGCAGTTGAACCAGAAGGGCTTTTCCAGTATCGCAGGATGCTGTTTGGACTAATTCCAGCGGCTTCGGTGTTTCAGAAGATTATGTACTGCATTCTGGACAGAGAGCCGGGAGTCATCTTCTTTCAGGATGATATTCTGGTGTACGCTGAGAACGAAGAGGAACATAACAGAAGGCTAGAGAAAGTATTCAAGAAGCTGCACATGGTGGGGATGACTCTCAGTAAAGAAAAGTAAAAAAATAATAGGAGAGAGATTGAATGTTTAGGACCCGTAATTTCCAGAGATGGCATTGTACCAAAAAAGGATCTAGCGGATGCAATAAAACATATGACCACGCCGAACTGCAAGGAGCACCTCAGAAACTTTTTAGGCATGGCTGAATATAATGCTAAGTTTATTCGAGGGTTTGCTGATCAAACTGTGTCTCTAAGGAAGATGATGAAAATGAACAAGAAGTTCATTTGGGATGAAGATTGTGAAGATGAATTTCGATATATAAAGGAGGCTTTGACTCCTGCACCGGCTTAAAGGGGCAGAAAAGGCATACGCAACTTTTGAGAAGGAAGCACAGGCCATCAGATGGTATACAGACACATTCAGGAGCTTTGTCTGAGGAGTCTAATTTGCATTGCATACGGATCACAAACCTCTGGTGGAGGTTTTCTCAACAAAAGGTCTGGACAAAGTATCAGGCAGGATAAGAAGATGGGTGTCCAGACTACAAAAATGTGATTTTACTGTGACATACATCACGGGTGTGAGGAACTATGCAGCAGATTGCTTGTCAAGAATGACTAACAATATGGACACGTAAAATGAAGATAATGATCAGGAAATGATCTGTGAAATATCGGATGCAGCAATATCAAAGCAAAAGTGGTATGAAGAGTTGTTGAAGGATACAAAGATGTTGTTGGTTATCAAGAAGCTGGAAGAAGGAGGATTAAACAAAGTTGAGATGCAAAGGGCAGGAGCAGTAGGCTTCTTGAATGAGAAAGAAGAACTATGCGTCCAAGATGGCTGTTTTAGGAGACAAGTTAGGGCCACCTGAGGGAGTCAGAGAGAAAGGGATATGTCTTGGGCACGAAGGGCACCAAGGAATTGTAAAGACCAAGTGCACACTAAGGAGTACGTATTGGTGGCCAGCGTGTGACATGCAGATTGAGAGGAGCGTCAGAAACTGTATCCTTTGTATAAACAGTGATAAGGGGTGTGTGAGTGAGAAGTATCCAATGGTGCTTACAGATATAACAGAGAAACCAATTGAAGAAATTAGCCATTGATGTTCTAGGGCCCTTATGCAGTGGGGGATGTCAGACATATTGCTTTGTGATTATTGATATGTTGACCAGATGGGCACAACTGACAATGGCTCCACATGTGACGACAAGAAGGGTAATTGATTTCTTAGAAGAGTTGTGCAAATGCGAGGGATATTCAGAAGAAGTGTTGACTGATAATGGTTCACAGTTTAAGTCTAGGGAGATGGAAAGTTACCCTGAGGAAAGATCCATTGTGCACAAGGTTGGTGCCATATATCATGCTCAAACTAATGGCACTGTGGAAGGAGTTTGTGAGACTAAGAGTGGTGGCCCATAGGTTCACACTGCATAGCACTAAATGGGTTTCTCCTTTCGAACTGAGCAGGGGAAGGAAAGCCAACACTAAATTGTTTCCAGGTTCGATGGGTGATTTGGCAGGCATGGATGTGAGGCTGGATGAAGTGAAGGGCAGCATCAGGGAGAGACAATGAACCAACAAGTTACAGCAAGATAATAGGCATTTCAAGAGAGTGAAAATGCCATGCATTGGTTGCTGGGTCAGTATTAAGTTACTGGTTGTGTTGAGTGAGGATGAATGTCTTCGGTCAAAACCTATTGAGGCTGTGGAGGTGTTCAAACATGCTGTGAGAATAAGGGATGGTAGAGCCTAGAACAAGGAGAGAGTAATGGTTCTGTCAAGGGATGTGGACGAGAGCATGGGGTGTAATGGTGGAAATGAAACAATTAAAACATTTCTTTTGAAAAATCACTGGGATGAGGCGGAGGCTTAATGAAGCATATGCTGGTGCCTGGCCTCTCAAAATGGCTGCACGAAATGTGATGAGACACGTGGGAGGGTCCTTTCCTCTAACACTGTGTTGGTCATTGCTGTGGCCTCCGTGTTACTCAGCGAGTAACAATTAACAATGTGGCATGAACTGGCATGCTTTCTGAAGGTTCCCGCTTCCTTGCCTTTCTTATTTTATGTATAGGGGAAGCCTCAGTGACAGTTGAGCTCTCAACTTATCGGTGCGCAATGAGTCCGCACTCCTACTGATCTCTGCCTTTCCGATGGAGACGCCTCGTCACCACTTGAAGAATCATCGGAGACCGGGTAAGTGGTACAAACACAGATTTATTTAAATAAAGATTGATCAGAGTATAGCATATATATGGGGATATGAATGGAATGGCCCATCTCCTTCAGACTCCTTCATCCGACTCCCTTGCACCCGTCACTCTGTTCCATTCCCGAATCTCCTCGCTCACACTACACGATACTATAGACAGTCACTGGTATAGCCCGTTACTTGTGACTGTTCAATAAATTGGGCCATACCTTGAGGAAACGCACTTAAGCACCACAGCTAGAGCTATGATTGTGGTCAGAATAGATTACTGTATTGCTTTCTGCATGGGTCACCCTAGAAGTTGATCAATAGATCACAGAGCCTACATAGCAATTGATTGATTGATATTTTATTTCTATCGCGCTCGTACACAAGCGTTTCAGAGCGCGACAAGGCAAGGGAGTGGAACAGGGGAGAACAAAACAGCGATCTTACTAGGCCCAGTGACATTGAGAACGCGCAAGTGCATGGGAGAGGGGGGAGGGGAAAAGTGCATGGAAGGGGGGAGAGGTGGAAAGTGCGAAGCAGAGGAGAAACAGATAAATAACAATAAATAAATAATAAAGGCAACAAACAGTGGTAATGCAGCCAGCAATTTGCAAGTGCTAGGTTTAAGGCAGCAGACAGTGTAGGTCTGATAAGTGCAGGAAGGAAAAGGGGGGGGCTGTATGGGTACAGATACAGACCCCAGTGCAAGGGGTGACCCGGCGGCAGTGCGGGAGGGTGGCAGGATGAGCAGGTACCTGGGCCCAAAAGACAGAGGGTGGCCAGGTGCACGGTGCCAAGAGAGAACAGATCAGCAGGGGAGAGGGGGAGCGAAGGCAGAAGAAAAGAGGAAGGTCTTGAGGTGCTTCCGGGACCGGAGATGGTTCTCCTCAAGTTTTAGAGTGGCAGGGAGGCTGTTCCAGAGGGAGGCCCCAGCCGAAGACAGAGATCTACCCCCAGCTCGTTTCTTAGAAAAACGACTGACCCTGAGTGAGTTGGAGGTAGAGGAGCAAAGAGCTCGAGAGGGGAGGTATTTGTGGAGGGATAGCTGAAGGTATTTTGGACCCAGGCCCCAGAAAGCCTTGTGGACAATGCAGAGGGTTTTGAATTTAATCCTTGCATCCACTGGGAGCCAGTGGAGAGATTTCAGAGCTGGAGAGATACGATCCCAGGGCTTGAGGCCAAGGACAAGTCTCGCAGTCCTGTTCTGGATTAGTTGCAGAGGGTGGAGAGTAGAGGCAGGTAGATTTAGATAGAGGCTGTTACAATAGTCCAAGCTAGAGAGAAACAGAGCCTGGGATACCATGAGCTTCTGGGGGAAGGAGAGGAAAGGCAGAGTACCTCTGAGGCGGTGCAGTCGGAAATTTGACTTTTTAGAGACCTCAGAGATCAGGGGTGGACTGGGAACCAAAAGAGGCCCTGGAAATAATGTTCAAAGTGGCCCCATATTACACATGTTAAGCAAGCCCAACCCTTTTCCTATGGTAAAATGTGAAAATTAAATACAAAAGAGGCCCAGGGTGCAGAGGCCCACCGGGAAATCTCCAGAGTACCCTGTAGGCCAGTCCAGCCCTGTCAGAGATGTGGGCGGAGAAGGAAAGAGTGGAGTCAAAGATGACGCCGAGGTTCTTAGCCTCGCAGGTGGGGGTAGGAGGAGGGCCAAGGGAGGCTGGCCAGAGACTGAGGAGAAAGGATGGTGAAGGTGTGCCGATGAGGAGGATCTCCGTCTTGCTGGCATTCAGACAAAGATCATTGGCGGCACACCAATCTTGAAGGGCAGCTAGGCAATCAGAGATGAGAGAGGGAGAGGAGGTGGCAGAGGGCAGCCTGAAAATGAGTCGAGTGTCGTCAGCGTAGCACTGGAAATTTGAGCAGAAAATGGCAATGCAGTGGGCAAGAGTTGCCAGGTATTGGTTGAAAAGCCAGGGCGAGAGGTTAGACCCCTGGGGAACACCACAGGTAGAGAGGAAGATAGATGAAAGGAAGGACCCAAGTTGGACATGGGAGGGTCGATCTGAGAGGAAAGAGGTCAGCCAGGCCAGAGCCTGATCAGTGATACCCAGGTTTTCACGGAGACGGTTGAGCAGGATGGTATGGTTGACCGTGTCGAAGGCAGAAGAGAGATCGAGGAGGATGAGGACAGAGAAAATGTCAGAGTCAAGGTTGGTGAGCAGATCTTCACGGATGTTTAGGAGAGCAGTTTCCGTGCTTCTGGCAGCTCTGAAGCCAGACTGGTGGTCATGGAGACAGCCAACAGAATTGGAATGAAGGTTAATCTGAGAGATGGCTAACTTTTCCAGAAGTTTGCCAAGAAAGGGAGTAATGGAAAGTGGGCGATAGCTAGCTGGACAAGAAGGATCAGCTGTGGGTTTCTTGAGAAGAGGATGCACAAAGGAGTGCTTCAGAGGGGAGGGGAAGGATCCAGAGGCAAAGAAGTGGTTGCAAAAATCAGAAAGGGCTGGAGTGAGGGTGTCAATGTGGTCCTTGATGGTTTTAGAGGAACAGGGATGAACCTGTTTTGAAGAGGCTTTCATAGATCGGACTTGTCTAGCAACCTCGTCAGGGGTGAAAAGAGGAAAGGACGAGAAGGATGGTGGGAGGGTGGCTAAAGGAGGGTCAGCAAGCACAGATGGAGAGGGAAGAGGAGGAGTGTGGGTGGGGAGGGTGGACAGGATGTCCTGGGTTTTTAAAATTAAGTGAGAGGCAAGGGCATTGCAAAGAGCCTGGGAGGCAACAGGAGGGGTAGAGACTGCAGCAGGGTTGGCCAGCTCCTTGCAGATTTTAAAGAGTTCGGCCGAGTTGTTAGATGCCGCAGAGACACGAGCTTGAATATGGACTCTGTTCTTGGTGAGGACAGAGAGTCGGTATTGCCTTTGTAGCAGGCGACAGGCCAGTTTGTCAGAGGATGAACAGGAAGTCCTCCATTTCCTCTCAGCTGCCCTACACTTACGTTTAAGTGTAGCTAGGTCAGAGTCATACCAGGAATTGCACTTGGCTTTGGACTTCAAACGTATCCTCATGACAGGGGCAAGAGCATCAAGCATATCAGAAATTGAAGAGTAGAGCAGAGACAGGGCTGTATCAGGATGTTAGACAGCCAAAGCTGGAGGGGGGGAGAAAGTGGTGGAAAAAACTCAACTGACACATGCTTCATGGGACGGATGTCCGAGAAGGTAGGTGGCAGTGTTGCGGTAGGCTTGGCTTGGGGGGAAGAGAGGGAGAGATGAGATGAGAGGAGGGAGTGATCGCTCCAGGAGAGAGGAGTGGTCAGAGGGATGGAGAGGGGGAGGTCAGAGGAGATCAAGACATCAAGTGTGTGCCCTGCAGAGTGAGTCGGGCCAGAGGGGAGGATTGACAGGGAGAGGGAGTCGCAGAGGTCACAGAAGAGTACAGAGGAGGAGCAAAGAGAGTCTAAATGTATATTTAGGTCACCGAGGAGGAGGAGTTGAGTGGTAGAGGCCAGGAGGGAGGAGGAGAGGTCTGCCCACTCAGAGAGAAATGAGGTGATTTGACCAGGAGGCCGGTAGATGGTAACCACAGTAAGAGAATGGTTAGGCGAGAGAGAAAGCCTACAGACAAGGCATTCAAAAGAGAAGTAAGTCTGAGTGGGAATGATAGAGGCAGGAATCCACTCAGGAAAGATCAGAGCTCCCCCCCCCCACCGGACCAGGAGGATCTGGGTGCTGAGAGTATCTTGTAGCCATCAGGGAGGAGAGTGTCAAAGCTCGTAACAGAGCTGGCCATGAACCATGTCTCAGTAAGACCAAGAACATCAAGGTCTAGTTCTTCAAGGAGGTGGCAGATGTCAGAGGAGTGTTTGACGGCAGAGCGAGAGTTGAGAGTGGCAATATGAAGAAGGTTGCCAGCCTTAAAGACCTTCCGGGGAGGGGTACAGATCAGAGGTACGCCTTGCGGAGGAGAAAGAGCCCTAGGAGGGGCAGAGGAGGAGGAGAGAGAGGTCAAGGTAGCCAAGGGGGGAGAGGAGGGGACAGCAGGAGATGAGAGGAAATTGATGAGTCGAGGGAAGCGCCTATCAAAGAGGAAGGAGGAGATTGGCCTGAGGGCCTTGGACCATGACAGTGCCATTTAGGTAGACATTAATGATGACTTTAGAGGAGTCGAAGGAAGCCATGAGAACTTCCCAGCGAGTGCCACCATTAATGGGAGAGGAGGAGATAGGGCAGAGCACAGAGACCATATGAGGAGTCCATAGATCTGGCGAAGGAACGACAAAGAGGATGTTGGGAAGGGTCTGTCTGGCGGAAGCATTGGAGTAGGTGTCGGCGATAGGAAGACCAGGATTAGAGGTCAAGATATCCTTTTTGAACTTCTTCCTACCAGACTTTGTGAGAAGGGAAGGATAGTCAATGGAGAAGCAGTTGGAGAAGATAGGAGAAACAGAAAGCGCCATTGGGGTGGAAGTAAGGAGAGGATGGAGATACTGGGGGGGCTAAGGCAGGTAGGTATGAGACAAAAGAGAGTGTTGAGGTCACTGGGCTGGCAAGTTACAGAGAAGAAACAGTATACAAGCAAAATACAGAAAATTTCACAATGGGCAGCAAGATATGACATTTTAGCACAAAGCAAAAACAGCAAGATTTAACTTTTTCAATCTTGGAATCGGATGTTAGCAAAGGGTTTTAGGAAGCACTGTGCAGCAGGATGACAACATGGGAGCAACAAGCAGAAAGAACAGTGATAGTCAAAGGCAGTAGAAGTGAGTCCATAAGGAGGGAACTAACCCATAGTTCTGGAGGTGGCAAAGTCAAGGCAGTCCGGATTTCTTAGAGGAGTGAGGTGGCAGCATCATTGTGGTTAAGGTGCAGGGAGGACCCCAATTAGCATTCCGGAAGCGGACAGGGAGCAGACAGGGGCCTTGGAAGTGGGCCTTTGCTGAGAGGGCCGCCTGAACCCTGACGGTCCCTGATTGGATGGAAGAAAACACTCAGCAACCAATGGGAGTGCAGCACTGGGAGAGGTGATTTAGCACAGCCTGCCTACACAACAAAGAAAACCACGGCGGCCATCTTGGAAGGGCCAAAAACAGTCAAATAAGCAGCAATAGTAGGAAAAAACGTGTGCTTTCAAAATAGCAACACAGCTCCAGGTATTAAAAAGCTCAAAAAATGGCTGTACGATAAAAATGCCAAATAAAACAGTGCCCCAGTATAGCCATTAAAACCCCATACAACATGCATGTCACCCTTATTCTTCACCAATTACATTGGCTTCCTATACAGACGAGAATAAACTTCAAGTTTGCCACTTTGGCTCACTAGTGTTACTACATATCAGTCCGTAAATACCTACAGTCAAGACGCATTCAGTGTAATCCGTCTAAGGTAAGAGTTTTGCTGTGCAAGACTCTAGAATGGTCTTTTTTTATGACCGAGAGCGGAAATAAACATTCTACATTTTGAAAGAGCAGTACATACCCCTTCTTTTTCGCAAAAGCTACTCAGTGTAATTTTTGGTATCGGTATAAATGATCGAATATAAAAAAATCGTAAGGAGAAATGACTGAATAGTTTACCTATA
Organism: Ambystoma mexicanum; assembly: GCF_040938575.1. Classification (NCBI taxonomy): domain Eukaryota; kingdom Metazoa; phylum Chordata; class Amphibia; order Caudata; family Ambystomatidae; genus Ambystoma; species Ambystoma mexicanum. The sequence goes on along the minus strand of NC_090925.1, from coordinate 753,933,026 downwards.
ATTTTTTGACATTTTGGGTCGTTTTTGTTCAAATATAGGTGTGGGGTGGGGCAAGGGTATTAGTTAAGGTAGGGTGGTGAGGGGGGATGTGTAAGGGGGCTCCCCCACATTATTAGAAAAAAACAATTCAGTAATTTCTCCTATGATTATTTATATTCGATCAATTAATGGTAAACCGTAATTTTTCATTGCACACTTGTAATATTACACAATTGCTTATACTTTCGGGTTTGCTAGCACTATATAAAAGAATGTTACATAAAAATCATAGAGCAACACATTCCGTGGCCTTGAAATAGTAGGGAAGATGAGAGGTTGGACAATTGATAGCTGGGTTTTTGATGGTGAGTTTCTTTAAGATGGGTATGACAGTAATATTCTTGAAGTAGGCTGGGAGGGTGCCTATGCAGGTTGAAGACAGTGAGGTCAAGGGTCAATTACTTGACTATCAATGGTGCATGGATGTCAATTGGCAACGTGAAAAGTGGCAAACTTGAATTTGGGTGCAAGCTCAGTAGGGGTGACGTGAGTTAAGTATGCCACAGTGTGGCAGAGAGAAGGAGGGTAGAAGTGGGTGACAGAGGAAGGCATCAGGGATGTTTATTTTTACTTATATAACCATGATGGATGAGATACTAGGATGGGGGCAGAGAAAGTGAGGGACAGGCATGTTACAGGCAAGGACATTTTTTTTTAAATAGAAGACAGATGAGAGATAGGTTAAGAGGGTAACTCAGAGGCAAGGAGGTCACCTTTTAGTTTCATTTTGAACAAATCTGTGTGGACTGCATCTCGGATGTCCGGGGGAAGAGAATTCCATGCAAGTGGAGCAAGAAGAGAGAATGAGTGAAAGTGGGAGGAAGCACAGAGAGGGTGCGGTGCCATAACGCTAGTCGAGGAGGAAGGTATGAGATTACGAGAAGGCTTGTAGAGGTGGATAGAGGAGGCTAGCTACAGTGGTGCCTTACCGTGGATAGATTTGTGAACCAGGATAAGAAATGTAAATCTGGCCCTGTTTTGCATTGTCAGCCATCCAGCCTGGTGAAGGTACGAGGAAGTAGGTGTGAAGTGGGGGAGTTCAAAGAGAGTCCTGGTAGCGAAGTTAATGATCTTGTCGAGAGAACAGAAAGCATAGTTGGGGACACCCCCGACGATGCAGGCACAGTAATCCAGTTTGGAGAAGACGAGAGTGATTAAGAAATGCTTGGCAGTGTTGAAAGGAACGAGGTGCCTGATATTCCTAATATTTAGGTGAGGCCAGCTGCTGTTCCAGTTTTGGAGATGAAAGTAGAGAATATGTGATAAGGGTCATAAATGACTCAGAGGTTTCTAGCTGAAGAAGAGTAGGACAGTGTGTCAGCTGGGGAAATGGATAGGCAGGGGAAGAGATGAGAGAGAGTATTTGGCAGGGAAGAAGAGCACCTCTGTGTTGGTAGAGTTTAACATCAGAGTGCCAAGCCATCCAATATTTAATGGCAGAGAGACAGATGGAAATGTTGATAGAGAGATCAGAGGAAAGTTCTGGGACAATTAATAGGCTGTGTGGTCGACAGAGATTAAGGAAGAAAGAAAGTGGTACAAGCAGGGCGTTAAGCATTAGTTAAAGGGTCATGAAAAACATGCAATCGGAGGGAGGAGAGGAAGTTAGTCCAATAGACAGATTTTGCATCATGCAGAGCAGTAGAAAGAGCAAGTGTTCTCTTTGTAGGAGGCGATGAGAAAGGGGCAGCATATTTCTGGAGATCTACGGTTGAGGGATTGATCAAGATGGAGTGAAGAAGCAATACATGAACTGGTGGTTAAACAGTGATGCACTTGCCAAGTTGCCACGTCCAAAAAGCACCGCTCCATGCAATTTCTTGATAGATGGAGAGAGAGGTTGGAGAAAGGACCTGCACTGATCAACCTAGAGAGTCATGGATTGAGGGTTGACTTTATGCTTAGTGATAGTTGAAAGGGATGGAAAGGAAGCTGGAAGGGGTCAAAGGGTGAAGTGAAGTAGGGGGTGGTCTGAAGGAGGAGGATTAGTGGAGAGTTCACAAGAGTTGAAGGAAGAAGAGAGGAAGAGGAGGTTGAAATGTTTGTTATGTTATTTTAAAGGTATTTGTACTGTGCACCATCACCACCGGAAGTGGGCCCCAGGCGCTCTGGCGGATCTGAATGAGGAGGGGAGGGATTTAGTAGGGTGTAGCGGGAGTAGGAAAGTGAGAGTTGTGATGTCCTGTTGGCAGTTTCAGTTTGGTTTTCACTGTGTGCTGAGCTTAAGTGCGGTTATCGGTTCGGTGAGCGTTCCCATGTGCTGTTGAAATGGCTTATGTGTTGTTAGTCTGTTGAAGTACGTGCGGATTACTGTGCAGAGATGTGGTTCTGTGGGTTTCCATGTGTGAAGTGTGTGGGGAAAGTTGAGGTTTTTCTAGTTTAGGATTTATTTTTATTTGTATTTAAAAAAAATGTTTTGTTAAATTTATTTATAATTCTGTGAGTTAGGTACTGTAGCCCATCTGCTTCGTCGGAGGCATGACAGGGTGGCAGCTTTCCTCCACATCACCCCATTGCCCTGTGTACCTGTTTGAAGCAAGCAAACTTCCCCACTCTGGTGTTGGGATGCAAAGTCCACAGGATTCAGCTCCCCCATCCACCTCTGTGTCGGTTGTCCCCACCTGCCCACGATTCCTCTGTAGAACAGCGGCACATGGACATGCCTTACCCCCCCACCCTCAAGGACCCTCCTTGCCCAATCCCAAGCGAGATCCTAGCCCAACTACGTTTCTGCTTTGACATAATGGTATGCATTAGTGGTATCCTCCACCCGCCTTCTGGTTGGGGAAGATATGTTTGGGAGTCAGGGGTGAAGGGTTCCCTTTCTGGAGTTCTTGTTTCCCGGTGCTTAAGTGCTTACTAGTCATGTCCTTCTTGTTCCGGGGTGAAGAGCCAAGTTTTTGGTAGTTTTCTGAATTGAAGATGAACTTGTGTGTTACGTATGTCTTTTCGTAGTGTAACGCTTACCTCTGGTGTCCTGCAGAAGTACCTGGTCCGGTCTTTTCCGAAACGTTGCCCCCACTGGATGGACTGGTTATGATGGACACCCAAACCACTCCTTCCCCACTGTCCCATTGAAGAGCTGTAGCCCAGTGACCAATGTGGTTGGGAGTGGCCTGGTAGGATTCTGAGCCTCTGGTAAGGTGTGCGAGGGGGTCTGGATGGAGACCTATGGACAAGTAAGTACAGGTATTCAGTATGTGTCTCCAGACTCTCCCCCCACTGCCCCTTATGTATCCCTTAGTTATGCTGGCTGGTGCGCGGGAGGTTGTGCTCATCGTGTTTATAAGAAGAAAGGCTGAAGGTGGCAGGTAAGCATCCAACTCCAGTTGCTTCACTGGGAGTAGTGGCCCAGGCCAGTTGCAGCACAAAAGATGCTGAGGCTGCTGAGGTAAGTCTTTGTATAGCGCTGCGTTAGAGTTCTGGCAGCTTGCGGCGTGAAGCGCGCTTGTTTTGTATGGCTTGTTCTTGTCTGGTGGCGTGGTGCGTTTTAATAAGTCTCTTTCTCCTTTCCTTTCTGAAGGTGTGGATCACGCGAAATGCTGTTCCGGATCGGGCCGCTGCACGAAGAATGATTGAAGCGGCAGCCAAGCAGGATTCTAGTTAGCTGACCGCTTGTTCTGGTAAGTGCGTTCTCAATGGGGAATTCGGGTGGGCATTGTCGTTAAACTTCAGACTCTTACTGTAGTTTCTCTGTTTCAGGAGCTGCAGTTGCCGCGGGACCCGATTGATGAAGATTTCAAGTCATTATCAAGAACTAAGGCTACTATGGAGCACGGTCGATGAAGTCTTCAGGTAAGTATGGATGCAAAGACAGATTCCAGACACAGATGAGTTTGGGCGTGCACCGGTCAGTAAAGGTCTACGTGCACATGGAAACAGGAGCGGTAAGCATTACACTGCTCTTGCTGGTAGCAGAAGAAACGCTAAACACAGGGTGTGGCCCGGGGTGTGGTTTTATAGCCTCGGCTGCACCCTGTAACACTACACCACCAGGGATCTCAGGCTCACGGGCCAGCTGGGGGCCATCTTGGGTTCCACAGCAGGTTCTAACTTGGCGGCCATGTTGGTGTGAGTCATAGTAGCTTACTAATAAATGCCTGCGCCAGCCAGCCATCCTGAATGTCCAGTCCCTTCCTACATTACCTTATGTGGGTGTGCCTTGTCTTCTCACTGGGTTCATGACAGGTAGCTCATTCCAGGTTATTGGTGTCAGATGAGAGAAAGACGATCCTCCAAGTTTTCTTTTGTTGTATGCTTTTGGTTCTAGGTGGATGTTGTTGCTTGATCTTAGTGGTCTTGTTTGGTGGTAGATGTTTATTTTCTCTTTTAGGAACTCTGCTCCTTGGCCGTGGATTGTACTATGCATTATGCACATTGATTAGAACTTTATTTGTTGCTTTATTGGTAGCCAATGTAGCATTTTCAGTACCCGTCTAATGTGTTCTCTTCACTCATTGAGCAGGAGTCTGGCCTCAGCATTTTGGATGCATTGCAATTCTTTTCAGAGGCGTTCTGGCATTCCTAGGTATAGGCTGTTGGCATAGTCTACTCTGGACATGACGAGCGCGATGATTTTGTGGGTGAAAGAGAGGAATGGTAAAATCCTTTTTACTGTGCGTAGATTGAAGAAGCATTTCTTTATTATAGCCTTTACTTGTGGCTCTAGCATTAGTTAGTTGTCCATCAAAACTCCCAGGTTCTTTACTATTGTCGATGGAGCTGGCGCTGTACCAAGTTCCATTGGCCATGGGGTGTAGTGATTGTTTTCTCCATTTTTGGATATGGTCATTATTCCTGTTTTGCCCGGTTGAGTTTGAGGTTGTTTGAGTTCATCCAGTCGTAGAGTTATTTGAGGCAGCCTCCAGTGTTGTGCTTTCTTCCTCTGTGTCTTGTATTTTGTAGACTATTTGTCTATCATCCGCGTAGTTGTAGCATGTGAGGCTGTGTCTTTTAATTAGCTTGATTAGTGGAGCCATGTACATGTTAAAAAGCAATGGGGAGAAGGATGCTCCTTGTGGTACTCCCCAAGTGGATTCTCTTGAGGTGGATTTGAAAGGTTCGATCCATATGGTTTCTGTTCTGTTTGTTAGGAAGGATTTAATCCATAGTAGTGCTAGGTCAGTGATTCCTATTTCTTCCAATCTCCCGATGAGGATGTTGCGGTTGATTGTGTCAAAAGCTGCAGAGAGATACAGAAGTATCAGCACTGTACTTTTGTCTGTGTCCGCATTCACCTTTAGATCGTCCCAGATTGAAAGCAGTGCCGTTTAAGTTCCTCTCATTGGTCTGAAGCCTACTTTTACCTGATTCAGCAGTATGTGTCTTCTATGAATTCTTGTGTTATTCTATACATGTATGTTTTGAGTAGTTTTGCTGGGTATGGGATGTTGGAGATGGGTCTGTAGTTGGAGAGGTCCTCCATGTTGCCTGATGTGTCCTTGAGGAGCGGCTAAATGTATGCTGGTTTGAAAGATTGTGATTCTTTCCCTGTTGAGATTGATTGGTTGAGAAGGTTTCTGTAATATTCCATGGGAGTTCCTCGAGTGAGGATTGATTTGTGTATGTCTGTGGGCAGGGGCCCATGGGGGATCCTGCTTTGTTGCTATTTCTTACCAGCTCGATGAATGTCTCTGCTGATAGCTTTCGGTGTTCGTTTTGATGGTCCTCGGTTGGGTGGGTGGATTGCATGTTGAGTTGCTTGGTCTGCTTTCTGCTTTGTATGATTTGTTGGATGGTTCGGATTTTCTTTTTGAAGTGGTCTGCGAGGTTGCTTGCAAAGTTTCAGCGAGGGTATCAGTGTGTTGTTGCAGCCGGGGGGCAGGGGGTTTCTCATTTCGTTTATTTTTTTAAGCAGTTCTTTTTGGCCTTTTAGATTTCCTTTTTGTATGAGCAGATTTGTTGTTGGAATTGAAATTTCTTGGCTTAGCATGGTCGTTTTTGTTTCTCTATTCTATTTCCAGTTTCCTGTTTTTCTTTTCATGGCGCTGAGTAGCGGGGTAAACCATTTTGCTGTTGATCTTTTGCGTGATGGGGTGAAAAGTCTTTCCTTGGAGATCTCATCTATTGTGGTGATCCAATTGTGAAGTAGTCCTGTTTTCCGGTCAAGGTCAGCTTTGTCCATAGTTTTTGCCAATGGTTTGTTGATTTCCAATAGTTCAATGAAGTTACTATTTTTGATGGTCCTCCTGTTTCTTTTCATGATAGTTGGCAGGTTGTTTGGTTGCTTGTTTGTTGGTGTAGCCAGTGTGATCACGAAGAGGATGATGAGGTGGTCGCTCCAGAGAATCTGAACTGGAGGCATTGTGGTAATGAGGTTCTTGTTGGTGAAGATTGCATCTAGTGGATGTCCTTCTGCGTGAGTTGCTCCTTTGACTAGTTGATGTGGTTTCCTTGCCTACAGATATTTGGCTAGTGATTTTTGCGTGATTGTGATTTCTTCGTCAAACCAGATGTTGAAGTTGCCAAGGATCACCAGATGTTCATCATTTATGGCTAGGTTGGTGATTGCTTCTGTGAAGGTGTCCACGAAGGCTGCATCTTAAGTTTATGGTCTGTGTATTAGAATTAATTTGAGGTTTGTTTTTGGGTTTGGTGATAGGTGGAGGATTAGAGATTTGCAGTTTTCTATGCTTAATGGGTCTTCTATTTAGATTTTTAGGTGTTCCTTGTAAGCTATTGCCAGTCCTCATGCTCTTTTGTTTTTCCTGTTTGCTTGGGCACATTTGAAGTCGTCAGGGAGGCAGTTATGGAGTGTGATTTTGTAAGTGTCATCTAGCTATGTTTCAGTTATGAATAGGATATCGATGCCTCTGTCGGACAGGAGGTTGTAGATTTCGGTGGCATGCTTGGACATTGACCTAGCATTGATTAGGTTGCAGTGGATCTTTTTGGTAAGGATAGGTTGGTTTACTGATTCCAGTGTTGACTTGCAGAGATTAAGTTGGATTGCTTCTGTGTTGTTGTCGCTGGTCGGTTCGGGTTCCATGGCGGCTGCTTCGTTGTTCAGTCGGTCTGTTAGATTGCTAGTTGGGTCGATGAATTCTACAGATTCATCATCTTTCGTGTTTTGATGTGGTTGTCGGCAGTGTCTTTGTGTTCTTGTGATGTATGGAGTAAGGGGGTTGGTATCGTAACTTTCTCTTCTTGGGTCCTCTCTTCTTTTTTGTCAGGGTTCCAGAAGTTTCTTAGCATGTAAGAAAATGTTGTTGGTGTTAAAGTCTCAAAGTTCTGCGGTTGTAGCGAGGTACTGTTTATTGGTATAGTGATTTTCCTCTTATGATGTTTGTTCTGTTGGTTGTATTGTTTTCTGGGGTGCGTTCTATATTCGTGACAGCATCTACCACGGTTGGGTGAAGGTGTCGATCCGTTGGGGTCGGTCCAATGCTCTTTGGCAGCTTCCAGTTCTGTGCCAGGGCATTTTGTGTCCTTGGTAGTAGGGTTGGTTTGGATGTTGATTTCACCAGGCCAGGAGTCCACCTGTCGGGCCTTGTGTTTGGTTGCTAATGAGGTCTATCTTCTTATATTGTAATGGGTGCCCTCTAGGTGGTGTCTCTCCACTTAATGATTTGGGTGTTCATTTATCTTATGGGTTGGATGGGGTGTAGCGCAGTTTGTTATGGGAGAACTACTGGTTCTTGGTCTACCTGATTGGTTATTTGGTTGTAGTTGCTAGCTTTCATTGATTGCTGGGTGTTTTGGGGTACCAGGAGGGGCCCAGGAATCAATGATGGCAGGCAGTGATAGAATACACCTAGATTTGAGATAGCTAGATAATGGGATTAATGCCTAGGTTTCACAGAGTGGTTTACAGCGAGATAGCGCCCTAGGAATTTGGGATCCTAGTCAATGATAGAAGGGCCTGGGTTTCACAGAATATCAGGCAATAATAAAGCACCTAGATTTGAGATTCCTGGTCAGTGGGAGTGGGGCCTAGGCTTCACAGAATGAAAGGCATTAATAAAACACCTAGGGCCTCATTACACGGAAGGCGGTAATGGTTAACGGTCACCGTTAATGGTAACAGTGACCGTTAACCATTACCGCCTTACTACGAGGTCCCTTAGCGGGTTGGTGCTTTAACGCCTGCTTTTTGCAGGCGTTAAAAACCAACCCGCTAAGGGACCTTGGTGCTAATTACGGCACCGCAAAATTGCGGTGCCGTAATTAGCACCTTCCCCATTCCCATTATGCCCTATGGGGCAAAAATGGGAATGGGGAAGGGCAGTGGTGGAAGGGGGAAATACCGCCCCGCCAACCTTGGAATGGGGCGGTAATTTCCCATTCCACCAAGGCGGTGCCGGTATTTTACCGGCATGGACCAAGGTGCTAATAGCACCTTGGTCCTCCGCTTTCCGTGTAATGAGGCCCCTAGATTTGAGATTCATAGGCAGTTGGATGAAGACCTAGGTTTCACAGAATGACAGGCAACAATAAAACACTTAGACTTGAGATTCCTAGACAGTGGGTCAAAGGCCTAGGTTTCATAGAATGGCAAGCAATAATAAAACACCTAGATTTGAGATTCATTGACAGTGGGACAAAGGCCTAGGTTTCACAGAATGGCATAACAGAACACCTGGGTTTGAGGCTCCAAGACAGTGGGAAAAGGCTTAGGTTTAAACATACAATAGGTATTTCAGTGTATGCAAGTATTAGGTGTTCACATTGGATTCCCAGAGGATGTCCTAGGTGTGTCTGTGTAGTGGTTATATTACCTATTGTATGGAGTGGTCGATGTTACTACCCATAGTTCTTCCTAACTTGTCTGTTGAGGGAGGCCTGATTGCTGTCTGTTCCTCTTTCAGCGTGTGTGGGAACTGTCTGACGGTGCTTATGTTGCTTGTGGGCATCTCGTGGTGTGGGCGGCAGACTAGTGGGCAGCTGCTTTGGCAAGCGGTGGTGCTTGCTGCTGCAGTTGGGTGTGGCATGCTCGCCACTTCTTTACCGGTCACTTGGTCTCTGCGTTGTTTGGTGTTCAAGCGGATCGGTTGAGGGTCAAGAAGTGGGTTCTCTCGTACACAACATGTGGGTGGTGTTTTGGGTTAGGGTTTGGTTTGGAGAGAATGGTGAACAAACCTAAATTGGCTGATATCCCGCTTCCCCGCTACCCCTGCTGACACCGGCAGACACCTCTTGGTGGCTGCCCTTTGCCTTGGAGCCCTTAGCCGCAGGGGCTGCAACGGGCAGAGGGCTGCCCTAGCATTATGATATTTATGGGACCCGTTAGCCAATCAGGGTGAGTGGGAGGGACAGGAGGCAGCCAGAGGGGAGGAAATTAGGGGAATGGACCGTGAGTGAGCCAGGGTTGGGAGAAGCAAATTACTATTTTTAAAGGCCCAAAATGAGTCACAACAGTGGGGGCAGCACACTCACCTGCACCAGCAGATTAAAATGGTGGCGTGAGCGTCGGGTGCCCTCGATGTACCTGGGCTGCACTATTAGCCAATCCGTGTGGGAGTGAGGGCAGAGGGGAGGAAATGGACCGGGAGTTAGCCGGTGCTCGCGTGGGACTGGGGGGGAAGCATTACTATTTTAAAGGCACAAAATGGGTCACAACAGTGGGGGCAGCACACTCACCTGCATAACTATCTCTAGGACTGCATTGGGTGTGATTTGTGCAGTAATGTAAGAATGTAGAAGGAGAGGTTTGGAGTGCCAGGGGTCGACTGATGAAGATAGTAACAGGATCGAGAGGAGCAATGTGCTCAAAGGAAGCTTGGATAAATGGATAAACAATGAGTTTATGAGTCGCCTATCATGATCGCAGGGAGAGTGAAAGAAAGCGGGTGGGTCAGGGTAAAGACCAGCAAGAAGAGCAGTGATGTGTGCAGGAAACTATGTTTCTGCGATGGCAATCATGAACAGATGAGGCTGGTACGAGGAGAAGTAGCAGGTGGCAGAGACATTGGTATTCCATAGTCTCAGAGTGAGTTCAGTGGGGTGCTGGGAGGGGTTGGGTGGAAGAAGGTTAAATTCTATGGGGGACAAACAGAGAGGATGTGGTTTGAGTGGGTGAATTGTCAAAAGAGACAACTAGGAGAGGTCAGTGTGTGGGGTGAGAGGAATTTGTAGAAGAGTTTAGGAGTGTGGGTACACTGAAGGGGTGTACATGGAGTTCTCAGTTAAGGAGTAGGAAAAAGGGTGGTGAAGAGGAGAATGAGGCTGTGCATTAACATGACTGGGCCAATCTGCCTGATACAGGCACAGTGCTGCTAGGGTCTCTGGGTCCCACCCTACGGGAATGAGCTGTGTAAATGTTGCACATTAATAGTGAGATATTTGTTTGTGTGGGGTCTTTCGGGGGGAGGTGATGCAGCAGTGTAAGTGACACAGGGTGCAATTTTAGTAATGCAAGTAAAGCATCACTCTATTGACTCTGTCACTGTTCCCCCAAAACATGTTCAACCAGTTTCTTTAAGCAGAAATCTTCTGAACGTTATGCACAAGAATACGCTGCATGGATGGCTGTATCAAACGATGACTAGAAGAAGGTGACCTTATAATACATGTTCATCAAGGGGTTTAGGGGGTCTAAGTCTTGAAAATTGTAGAACCCATGTGGCAGCATCTTAAATTGTCCAATGTTGCACAAGAAATAACCAGCTCTGGGTTTTAGGCCAACATCATACTGCATTCTGGTAATTGTAGTGCTCTTTTTTGTAACCTTAACATGAATGCAAAATGGTGTGTAAACAACACCAGAATAGGATTTGAAGCCTCTTTTTCAGAATAGTTTTCCTAAACAAGAAGTAGTTGGGTTAGCGATTTGGGTGGTGGGCTGTCTACACTACTAGCTCTATAAGGTTCATATTGAGTAGGCATTCTGCATGCAGATTAGTCATGTGAGCATGGTGTGCAGTAATGAAATCTCAGCAAAAAACGTGTGTGTAAAAACAATTGACCCGTTATACCATTTAAGCGGAGCAGGGGTTGCGGGTGGGAGGGGGGTGCTCGCTGCACTTAAATGGTATAATGGGTATGGGGGTGTCCCTGCATCCATTACATGGATTGTGGTGGCAAAACCATTGCCTTTTTGCCACGATTATTTGTGTAAACGGCTATTTTCTGGCACAATTTTAACACATGGAACCGTGTGTATACAGTGCAGGCCCACCCAGAACTGACTCTGATGCAAATGCCCGTGACTTCAAGGTATAGGGACAAGAGGTGATCATCATGAGTAATAATACATGGCTGGAGGCTGTGTGCTGCAGGCCAAAGATTAAGAGGGAGGTTAAAGATCCACCTGACTTTTGTTGCAAGCATCAAGGCACTTAAAGCAAGTCCCTCCTCTAAGGCTGGGTTCAGTGCTTAATTTGTAAAAAGAAAGAAGTGCCAGTGCCCAAAAATTCTTGGCTCAGTAATGCCGGTTCGGCTCAGTGCTTGATCGGCCCATCACACTGCTGCTGCTGCTCCATGTCACATGTTTGGTGCTGCATTTCAATTCACTCTTTAAATACAATTACATTTGTTTTCTTCCACCCCAGTCTGGAAGCCGGATGTCATTTGGGGGTCTCCCTTGCTACCCCTAAAAAAAAGAATTAAAAAAAAAGTTTTTTTTTTGTCTTTAAATGTTAGCTCCTGGGCTGTGGTCAGTGCCATATGGCTCTTTATTTTTTGAAGTGGCTGGATTTCTTGTTCAGGCCTCTAAAAAAAACAGGGCGGTTCCACAAGTGTAACACTTTGAGCAGTGATCCTAAATAAGAAAGAATAGGAATGACAAATAATTTGTCTTTCTGGAATTCTCTACAATAATTGCTAGACTCATTAAACTAGGTTTATTTCAGGCACACTTCAGGGGGTGAGTCACTGATTTAGTCTGTTCTTAAACACCTCAACTCAGCCTTTCATCCTTCCGAGGTTGATACACGAGTATGGGTGATTTTGTATGTATATTTTTTCTGTATAAAGCTCTTAAGCGTAAGTGCTATATAATAACACATCATTATTATTTGCCCTCGGACGTCGGTTTGCATTCACAGTCATTTGGTAATATGGGCCTACACACGCTGATATTAATAATACATATGGTGATCTATTCTTGCATGAAATGTATATCACAATATAGTGAAATAGTAACCATATTTATCGTAATGTACCTAGGAATAATGCTATTTGATGCCACTTCCTGTTTTGTCCAGTGGTGAAAGGTTGTAATCCATCGCTTCCTGTAATGTCACTTCGGGGTGGGGGGTCAAATGACATCACTTCCTGTCATGTCATTAGAGGCCAAAGGTCGTGTGAGGTCACTTCCGCTATCCCAGGCATTTTGGTGAAATGACGTCCCTGTCTGGAAGCAGTTACTATACCAGTGCGGTGTACCGCTTTTGCTGTTCACTTTCTAGGTAGGCCCACAGTCTCTACTCACTGTCTTGTCAGTAATATTTTGCGCTCTGAAAACTGTTGGCAGCCACTGCATGCAAGTCACATTCCTTTGTGGGTTCACCCATATCAATTACTGAGAAGACATGACACCTTTTTGTCGAACAAAATCAACCATTTAGTCGTTCATTCATCATAAATAACATACATGCTCGAATTTAAACTAGAATCTGTGGGAAAAATGTTCTCTTCAGCTTCCACTGCACTGACATGTTGAAGCAGCTTCTTACTATTATATAACCATATTATTTTGACAGCTTATAAAACTGGCAATTATGCCATAATCAGTATATAGGTTTGTTATAATTAATGTAACAGTCACATAAAGTCACATTCATTGGGGCGAATAATAAAAAGCCATGCAAGGCCGTGGAGGCCATTATGTTTTTATCTGCTTCTATCAGATCAGTTATTGAATATGTTTTTTCTCTTTTTAAATGACCCCTCTCACGTTTTCCTTTCAGAATTCTCTATCTGCAGTGGTCATGGCGAGTACAGCTTAAACACTGAAAAGCACGGCTTGTTGAGCCGGAGAGTGCACTTAAAAGCGTCATCTAGGCACAGGGGTAAATAAATTGGCACCCTCTGTTGCCACGCTCTCAATCAAAAGGAGGTCCACTCTGCACAGTCCTTGCTCCCATCAGATTGGCCTACTGATAACAGAACGTGCTTTCAGTGCTGTCACCCGGTGCAACACCTCAGGGTGTCATCCCTCCTGACTTCCTCCATGGTCGTCAGAACCCTAATGACGCCACCGACGCCGACTCCTGTTCGTCCCATACCTGAGAGCTCTCCGGGTGGACCAAACCCTAATCTTCTCGTGTTTTACGCCTCTGCCTTATTGCCTTCGTCGCTGTTCTATGAACTGTTTACAGCGAGATCCTGTGTAATAAGTCCACTAAGAACAGGCAGATTTTATACATTGAGTGGCGGTACCATATATCTATGGGAGGCAGAAGAGAAAGGGCACACATATATCAGTATGTTGCACAGATTGCTCGATATGGTTAACTTGTAGGCTCCTCCCCCCTGGTTCCATAAATTGGGTGATCCTGGGCAGATCACATTTTCTTCAGTCTTTCTATTTCTGTCATCTGTCAGATTTAGGAATGTTTGGAAACTGGGTAGCCAACACACAGTTATTTTAAAAACAATTATGTTCTCATATAAAGCCGTGTGGGGTAGAGCAGCTGGTGTAAGTTGCCTTTTAGAGTGGGCCCCGTTTTACCCATATCCTTGATTCGCTTTAAATTAAAACACTGCATTGTAGTTCAGGCTGCCAAGCATGTAATTGGTCTTATCGACTTTAGTGCACAAATGCGAGCGCTGAAATGGACAATTGCAGAAGCCAAGTTCTTTTTAATGCATCATTATTGTGTTCTAGCCAATATACGAGATATTTTATGGATAACATTTGGTAAAGTGCGCCGCAGGAATCGGAGGCTTCAGAGTGCAGCAGGTCACACTGAGTGATACAGCACGCTTCCCACAGCTTTCACTGACAAGAGTTGGGCTGCGCGGCTCCTGCCCCAGCTGCACAGACGCTCAGATGAGAAGAATGAACAATGAACGAGTACTGCTGACACCACGCACGCACACATGGCCACAACATCCCAGCTGTGGTCGTGGTGGTGGTGGTGGCACTGGAAGACTGCCACCAACACGGATGCAATGTGGTGGCCAAGGGATGACCGATCACCATCTTCACACTTCTTAATGAATTTCACTTTTAGTTTTTTCACATACATTACTCAGCTCACCTTTCACTACTACTAGGCTTGGCTAGAGAGTCTGAGCCGCGTCCTGGCTTGGGAGCGGGAGCCGGGTGGACAGAGAGGAGGAGATGAGTAGTTAGTCCCGCGTGCCGCCGGTCCCACCACTCCCGACTGCACACCCAAGCTTGCAGACTGTGTGCCGTGGCCCTGTCCATGCACACCAGCCAGCGCCAGGGTGCAGTTTCAGACACACTGAGTCTGCACCCCGTTGCCTGGCTGGCACTCACAGGCAGCGCACGGACACACGTTTAAAAACGGGCAGGGTGACCCTGCCGTGATCTGACTTGCAGGCTGCACTGCACGCAGCACATCGGCACTGCAGGCCAGGCAAAAACAAAAAAGAACAACAATAAGCTGGTAACCGTGCGCACTGCCATGCGCAGGCAGGCTAGCAGCAGAGTTTTTAATGAGTGCCGCTGCACAAAAAAAGAGTGCCGGTGTTGCCCACCGGCAAAAAACGGCACAAATTAAGCACTGAGTCCAAGACCGATATAAAAGTTTTAAGGCGCAGAGGGCACCCAGTTCTCAGTCGTATATTTTTTAAACTACTGGATGGATGTACCCCAAGCCAGTCAAGGAAATTAAGTCAACGCTTTGTGCCCAAATTGTTTCTTATTTGGCCTAAATTTGACAAGCTGTTTTCACACTACAGCTGTTCAAAAACTGCACTTTTTCTTTATGGAGTAGGTTGAAATCTGTTTTATGTTTTGTTTTCTTAATAACATTAATTTATTGTCAAAACGTCCAGTTTATTTATATTTATTTTTTATTTAGTTATATGGTTATAAAATAACCTTTAACAACCTTTCAAAAAACATCATCATAATCACATGATCATTCTAGTAAAAAATGTTTTGTTTTTTTAAACTAATGAGTAAACCTTAAACATATACTAAATCAATGTAAGCAAACACAATCACTTATATTTACGCAAAATCATAGATAAAGTTTAGAAATTCACAACCAATTTAAAATACCAGCTAGATACATTAAAGTCAATATCCCTTTAAAAAAATGAATTGCTGCTGTCAGCCAATGATTAGTACTGTGAGAACTCATAACTTTTTCAATCGTCGAGATCCAATCTCTTTCTTTTAGTTTTGTCTTGGTTTTCAAAGAGGAATACAGGAACATGCCCACTGAGAATCCACTTTCCTCGAAAATCTGGTAACATTCCTGCTCCCATTTATTAAAAGAGGACAGAGTTTTAGAGTCTAGGAGCAGCCTCAGTTCCCACCAGATTGAACCCTGCTCAGCACACAACACATTTTTCTGTACTGCAAGGTTTTTTGACAAGATAAAAAACTTGATAGAGGGCAAGCCTAGTTCATAGCGGATCACCGCTGAGGGGACACCATTTGGAAGCGTCAGCACATCGCTACTGGAAGCCCCTGATGTTCCCCACCATATATCAGAGAGTGGACGACTTTCAGTTTGTAATATTCCAGCACAGGTGGTAATGAGGAAAAACCAAATGTTCTATTTATTGCAGCAGCCTGGGCTGACAAAATGTTTACCTTTAGAGGTCAGATGACTCTGCAGTTCAGCTTTGTCTGCAGTGCCTGCAATCTAGTGCCCAAATAAACAAAAGTCGAGACTTTCTCGAAGGCCTCCCCGTTCAAGCACCAGCGAAAAGTCTTATATTTTTGTCTCAAACCAGGTCGAAGAACCAGAATCTTAGATTTCTTCAGGTTGATGGTGAATTTATTCAGACTTGTGTATGCTGCCAAAGAATTCAGCTTTCGCAGGAGGCCGCTTTGTGTGTAATCAAACAATACCAAATCATCAGCATAAAGTAAATAGTCTAAATTTTGTGTAGATATGCGAAGTGAGAAGCTATGAATGTTTTCAAAAATTCTGCTGTCGTCGGAGGTGAAAAGAATAAACAAGAGTGGGGCCAAGGTACAGCCCTGTTTTAGGCCTTGGTGGTTTCAAAGGCGGCTGAGAGTTTGCCCTGAGCATTCAACCCGCCCCTGATGGTCGTATCTGAATGAAGGGCCACAATCATATTTAAGGGTACTTCCGGGCAGCCCCATTTCCGCAGTTTAGTCCATGGAGATGTCTATCTATGCTGTCAAAGGCCATGGAGAAGTCAATAAAAGCTGCATATACCGCTCTTGACCTCACATGGCTTCCCTTTTTAGCAGACCCAGTAGAAAAAGGTTTGCATTTCCCCTCACCCCTTGCAGAAGCCAGTCTGTAAAGGATCCAATCTGCCAGCACCTTTTGCCCAACCCGATAAGTCCCTCAGCAACAAAGTTGCACAAATCTTAAAGGGGATATCCAACAGTGCAATCGGCCTATAGTTGGTAGGGAGCACTCTAGGGCCCTTTCTATGAATCGGCATGATGATTGACTCCTGGCATCTCTCCGGTAGGTGAGCCTTGACAAGAATATCTGTAAAGAGGGTACTCAATAAACAAGCCCATAATTTCGGATTGAATTTGAGGACCACATTAGATAGGCCATCAGGTCCAGGAGCCCGTGATATTTTGCTCTGCAGAATGATTAGCTCAATTTCCCCTTCCGCAAATTCCAAATGCTAAGGCCCTGCTGGGCACACCTCCTTCCGAGTTACAACAGCAGAGGCTTCCCTATAAACTTCCTAGTAATGGGTCACCCAGGCCTGTTTGCTTATAGGATTTATTAGGTCATATAAGGTGGAACATCACACACCAGATATTGCTTGCCAAAAAGCCCCTATGTCGCTGGACCCAATTAACGATAACATCTTAGCTGCATCGTTTAGCACCAACTGCTGTTTATGGATGCGTAGCTAGTTCCTGTCGACATTTTTCAAGGATCTGCGATCCTCAGGTGAATTCTTTTCCCCAGTTTTTAGAGATCTGTGTAACTCCCTCTTCTTTTGTTGGACTAAGGGGTCATAGGAATGATTTCTAACCACCTGACATATCTTTCGCTTTGCTGGTGGCATTCCCGCATGGATCCTGGTCAGTGTAGCTTGGTAAAGGGTCAAAAAAGACCAAAGCTCAAATACCCCCCTACCAAGAAGGCTTTTCAAGGTGGCATGGAATGTCTGCATGTTCTTAAGGTTCCAGATAATTCTGTTTTTCCCAGCATTCATATTTAAAACAGGCCTAGAGTTCAGGTGAACATTTCTGCCTCTCCACAGTCCAACTAAGAATCAGGGAGTTGTGATCACTAAGGTCCGAGTGATAAATTGAGAGGGAATTAGCATTTTGAAAAATATCCTCTGATGCAAAGAAATAATCAATTATGCTGCTACTTTCCCCCCTATGTCAAGTCAAATTTGGTGGAGAGTCGTCTTTAACATTACCATTCAATATGCAAAGGCCCCAGGAATCCATAAACGTCATCCATGCTGTACCTCTGGCTGTCAGGGCCATATTTTGCGGATTTGCATCCCCCAAACCGGGGCAGATAATGCAGGATGCATTTAAGTCCAGACAAATCAAAATGGAATTCGAGTTCCTCTTTGTTTGCCACGAGTATACAATCTCTTCTATGAAGTCCTGGAAGAATTCCTGCTTGGTTTCTCCTGGATTCCAATAAAGATGTAAAGCTAGAGTCAAACCCTTATCCAGATAGCTCAGACCATCCCACTCCAACTCGACAGCCTGAACAAAAGCGTATGGTGTTGCATAGTCAGAGGCTGAGATCTTCAGATCATTCCGGATACCGAAGAGCAGACCAGAAGCCAGTCTCCCCTTTTCACCCGTATAGGCAGGATTTAACAAACACTCATACCCGTCGACTGAGGGAGGCGTTCTCAGACATGTTTCTTGCAAACAGAACATATCTTTTTCAAATATTTGCATGCCTGATGAGGCAAACAAATGAGCAAAACCCCTAGAATTCCATGATACACATGTTATATAATTTGGAGAGGCCCTGTCTATCAGCTACTTTTTGGTGCGTTTGTTTGTTTGTTTGTTTGTTTGTTTGTTTGTTTGTTTGTTTGTTTGTTTGTTTGTTTGTTTGTTTGTTTGTTTGTTTGTTTGTTTGTTTGTTTGTTTGTTTGTTTGTTTGTTTGTTTGTTTGTTTGTTTGTTTGTTTGTTTGTTTGTTTGTTTGTTTGTTTGTTTGTTTGTTTGTTTGTTCGTTCGTTCGTTCGTTCGTTCGTTCGTTCGTTCGTTCGTTCGTTCGTTCGTTCGTTCGTTCGTTCGTTCGTTCGTTCGTTCGTACAAGCAGCTACCCAGTTCCACTAAGACCCTCCACATAAATCAGTGTCTTCACTTAGATGGTTTCCAGTTTAGTGGGGCTCTTAACAAACTTTTTGTTCAGAAAATTTCATCCAAATCCATCCAGCAAGTCAAACGTTTTTAGCAATAGAATTTTGGGGGAAAGTTGATGATTTTTCATTTCTGAAAAGCCTCTCAGCTTTTCTGCTGCAAATCATCACGGGATAAATAGTTATATTTGTGTGATATGGGGCATGCCTTTCTCTGTCAAATAAGTTAACTACTGGACGGATTAAGCCCAGACCGCTCCCAGAAATCGAGTCAACGATTCGTGGCCAAGTTGTTTCGGACCTGGTACAATTCCATTTTGCTGTGTGCTGCGCAGACATTTTGACTTTTTCTGTATGGGAAAATGAATGGGAGTAGGCGGGAAACAGTATTTATTTGCTTTCATAATAAAGTTTGTCATTTTTTAACTAATCTTTCCCAAAATGTCCAGTTGCGGTGGTGGGTGAACCGTTAGGGGGCAGTCATGGGGGCGTACAAACTTTACAGTGCATCAGCTACCGATATATATATATATATATATATATATATATATATATATATATATATATATATATTTTCTTTTCACTAAAAAAGCTTTGTTAAAGGGACGTTATGGTTAAGTTGCACTAATAAAAAGCTATGCAATTCAATGAAAAAACTCTGTTAAAGCAATGTTTTGGTTGCAAGTAAAACTGAAAACCCCCAGAAATGTGCAGTTATGGTAAGCGAAACAAACATAACCCATAGGCTGAAACACGTGTCTGGGTTTGCTGATGGTACTCTTGTTCAGAGGAGATTTGCCTAGCATTTCAGAGCTGGTCTGCCTTGCGGGTGGGACAAGACTGATATGCAAAATGGATATTTCTTCTCTGTGCAATAACGTGGCATCAGAATTGTTCAACGTTTAACATTTTGAACGATATTAGTCAAATGTCAAATTGAAATAAAGTTGAATATTTCAGTTATTTTCTATACACTTGCCTCCTTGAGAAATCTTTTCCAGAGCCACTCGCTCAATGTTTCACTGTTTTTTATAATAAGGCACGCACCCTTGCATTCCAGGCCTCTGGTCTGCCTGCCTGTGCCCCTTGCCCACGGGCTTCTGCAGGAACCTCACCACTGTATCTCACACTGTGGAAGGCTTCTAACACTAACAGTGTGACTGTCATGGGAGCTGGGTAGTTTTATTTATTTATTTACATATTGCATTTGCTATACGCCCAAACCGGGAGGTATCACGGCATAGTTATGTTTTAATGTCCTCCTTTTCAGGCATCTCTGCCATAGGATGGTCACCAAAGCCAGATACGAAACATGCAAACCATGGCCAGTCCTGGGGCACGTACACTGGCCAAGAAAGGTGATCACATGACTCTGCTCAGCGTCTCGCTCATGACACCTGGTGCACTCTGAACAGTGGCCACACAGTGAGCCGTTCCTGGACAGCAACAAATAAAGCAAAATGTGTAGAATGATATTTTGGGCGGGAGGCCGACAGACATCTTCTGGCAACTCTCCAACCTTGATCCCCTGATGTTCCCCCTTGCCAGGCTCGAGCCCTCTTCCACATAAACAGCATTCTCATCCATATAACACACATTCTCACTTTTGTTAAGCAGCTTACCAGCGCACCACATCACCTATAACCCTTCAGATACGTACATATTTTTAAAAGAAATACAAAGTTAAAACACTTGCCTGCTTGTTGCAGTCGCTGCCTCTCTTGCCAACTCCAATGCCACATAATGACCCGGAAGGCCCGCCCTTCAGCCATGGTGCCTCACAG
Source organism: Ambystoma mexicanum (assembly GCF_040938575.1). Lineage (NCBI taxonomy): Eukaryota > Metazoa > Chordata > Amphibia > Caudata > Ambystomatidae > Ambystoma > Ambystoma mexicanum. The sequence continues at coordinate 753,912,832 of NC_090925.1, read as the reverse complement.
AAGGCCCTGTAACGTACGTGTTTTACGCAGATAAAGGGAGACAGCAGGGCCAAACATCAGACGCCCGCTAGCTTCATAATGGCTTCTTACGTCATTAGCGCATAGTCTAGAGCACTTCATAGATAAAAAAAGAAAACACAATTTCCTGGCAGCGGGACGCACCCCAGCCAAGCATCAGACTCCCTGCCAATCACCACCAACCACCACATGATGGCCCTGCGCTTGACTTTATGGGTCAATGTGCCACAGCGACACAGAATGTTGTCTATTTTGGCTTTCTCTACAAACAAGGTGGGCCTGCGCCCCTACGCCCTACCATAGCAGCCACCACTGGGCATTCATTTAGCATTTTCTACTATGCTAATGGGAATAATGGACAATTGTACACTAGAGAAAAAGAAAAAAGCAGACATTTCTGTCCAAAATTCTTCTATCTATTATACAATAAACATCATAGTCAATTGCCGTTTATAACTATCCACAGTCTCTGCATTCCCCTGTCTAGATCACGCCTTCTTAGAAAACACAGATTGCACATGCACACCATCACACAAGCCAGGCCCATTGTCCATGCACCAAACGTTTATCACTTTATTTGTGCCACAGCCCACGGCAGAAAAGTTATATCACTATTTATTGCACTTGCGTTTGCACACTTACAAAACATTCACACACATGGCAGATTTGCAAAAGCATCCTTTCAGGTCCTTGCTGATGCTCCTCGCGCAGGTTTGCTGCAATCCCGTCGAGCACTCGGACGGCATCCGCAAGCAGAATATTTGTTCCCTTTTCACCCTAGAGCTTCAGATATTTTTTATGCTTACATTTGGACACTTTGGAAAATTAAAACACAAAACAGATTTACATGTTTGTTGTCGTTCAGTACAGCATTTAAGGCTGTAGCCACAAGCAAAATATTTCCCATTCAAACCTAGGGTTCGGCCATGCTGCAAGCGCCAATAATCAAATCCGAGTACACGATTATCAAGTAATTGCAGGGCAGCAGAATGCGTAGATCACTGCGCTTCATCTAGTACTTTAAACAGATTACCCTGCTGCTGGTAATGGGGTTCTTTTGTGAAGGTGCCCTTCCTTTTTCAAGTGTTAGCTTTCGAATAGGAGAGTGAGCCCTGTTCACCTCAGCAATGGTTTATTCAATAAATAATTGTTGTCTCAATTAAGCAGTCTGTAAACCACTCTTGATACTAAATGTATTGTTAGAACTGATCTGACGCCTAATTCGACTCTCTAGAGTCTTTCTCAGGGCATGTGGATTGTGGGCCAGTCATTGCTGAGAGGTTGTGGAAATGAGTTCACCATCCAATCCCAATATCTTGCCCCACTATGGTCGCAAATAAAGGTGGGTAATGATTCCAAAGGGTAGCCTGGTGACCACATGGGCACCTGGTTCGGCGTGCTTGGTAATTATCTGCTGATTAGCATTGTCTCAGAGTGTATGCAGTGATAGTCATGACGATCTGTTGATACAATCCTGTGCAGCACATCGGGTTGTAGCCTTGGACAGAGTTTTAGCCACAGGCAGAATTTATTTTCCCATTCAAATCTATCCCGATTTTGAAAAACTTCACCAGTCACTGGTGGTCATGCCCACTTTAACCCCATTGCCAGTCACTGGTGGCCATGCCCACTGTAACCCCATTGCCATTCCCTTATGGTCATGGCCAGTAACCAGATTATCCGAGTCACTTGGCCACTTCCCATGGCCCCAGCTATCCTCAGTCACCAATGGTATAACACAATTTTATGTACCTACATTATGACACTTTTCAAAAAATAAAACACCGACACATTTGCAAAACTATGCTTTCAAATCCTTGCCAATGTTCCATGCACAACTTCCCTGCAAATCCATCATGTTTTATTTTTTGAAAAGTGTCAAAATGTACGTACATAAAGTAGTCATAACTTTGCTCCGAGTTGACAAAATCCATTCAGATATTGAAGGAAAATTCAAGGTTCGGTCTGTAATCTCTCTAAAATCTTATGTACACATTTGTCAAACGGCAACAAAGTTATACCCCATGTAAAAATGTTGAAAACCCCCCTCTAATTTTGACCCCTCTTCACAAAATCCCACCAAACTTTGCAGACACATTAAACTCTGGGTCTTAAATCTTTTTGCAAACCATTGTGCAGATATGTGAAACGGCACCACATTTATAAGCCTTTCTAATACTTTGGGACCCCACCTCTAATTGTGTTCCCACTTCGCAAAACAGCACAAACCTTGTAGAACCATTCAAGGTCAAGTCTAGAATAATATAGCAACATTTCATACAGTTTCATTGAGTGGCGCCAAAGGTATACGCCATCCAAAAACTGCTTTTCACCAACCCTGTAATGAAAAATATGTATGATGCACCGAACATCTGACATGTTCACGAAGATCACAAGGCTGTCCCCGGACTGTTCGCGGACTTTGAAGGTGGAAAACTGCCCATTGTTTGGCTTTTGATGGCCATATCCCATCCCATCCCATCCCATCCTCATCACCCCTCACATCCCCAGAGATTGTTTCATTAGTTTCCCAAGTGCAAAGTTGTGTTTTTGAATATGTTTTTACCGCAATGTTAGTGGACAACGGGTGCTGTACGCAAATCCAACATGGATTTTGGGCGTTTCCCAAAAATATGACGCACCTGCATCTTTTCACCATCCAATCAGTGGGCACATCCGATGTCTGCAGACCCCACGCTGCCCCTCTGGGTGAATCAGAGGCACGTCCACAGCCCGAACAGGGAAGTGAGTCCGCGGATCGAACCCAAATATCACAAATTATTCTGTACCAATTTTTTGGCCGTTTTCAAAAAACGACTGGGTGGATTTAAACCAAATTTACAAAAGCAAGCTTTCAGGACCAAGTCGCCTCTCCTGCTGCAAATTTGGTGAAAATCCATGCAGCGGTTTGGGCTGTAGACTTAAGCAATTTCCTTTTTACATTGCGTCTATAAAAAAATAAAACACATTTTGTGATGCCCCATAACCTTGCCCCGCCCTGCCCCCGGGTGCGAAACCTCTCCAAACTTCACAGAATCCATACACTTTCTTTTGCAAAGTTTTGTGAGGATTCGTCCAGGGGCGGTGAAGTTATAAGCCGCCCAAAATATGCTCTTTCTATGGGTTGAGCAACTTAACATAACTACAGAGCCGCTACTGCAGGTCCTGTAATATATATACACCAATGTTATGCATAAATATATTTATCCTATTGTACTCTTTCGAACATAACTGAGAGAAAGGAAAATGGGACAAATATGACCAAAGTGGGTTCCAGGCTGCATTTAATAAAACAAAAGAGCATTGTGGGAACATAAGTATGACTACAGACTATTATATTTGGCAAACATATCTGTGAGAAAGACATTGTATGCTTGAATTAATACATACAAAATGCACAATGCTCCTGGTGGTCATTACATTTTTCATAACACCCACACTCAAATTAAAATGTTTGAAACCATAAGCCACATAGACTAATTTGGACATCTTCAGGGTTCGGCTGGGAGGAGAAAATGGATGCAGCATCTGTCCCTCCTTTGAGGCCCTGCCCTCCTTTGTTTATTTTTAGGAGAGGGTCTGAGAGGAAACGCAGGGCTGTGTATATGGGTAGTGTGCAGACATCCTTAGTGACTTGCATAGGCTAGGATTTCCTTATAGCTCTCCATGGACATGCCTTTATTCAACACAGTGTAACTCTAATGTTCTTCATCAACAATGTTCACTTCTGATGTCCTGCCCATCAAACCCCAAAACACTTTTCATTTCCACCATTTCGCAATTAAAAAAGTGGAAGACCTTTTTGTAAAAAAAAAAAAAAAATGGCACTCTCTCCAATAAGTACTAAATTAAATATATCAAGCTATACGGTAAAATGCAGATTGTATTTCCAAATGTCTGTGCAGTAATTTCAATCTCAGACCAAAGGTGGGCCTGGAGATTTTAACGGTTCCAGTAAACATGATAATGACATTACACTAGAAGTCAAGAATCTCTGCTCCATTCACTAAATAATATATAGGACTATTCACACTGCAGGGCTAGACTCCCAACTCTAACAATGAATGGAAATAGACTCGGTTGATCAGCAGGGATCAGAGAAAACGTGTAGGCACCTAATGAGAGGGACAATCCCGGCTTTCATTAAAGGGATCAGGAGACAGCTTCTCAGCTGAACCTACCAATTGCACAATCAAAGCAAATTATATCCGCTTCCTACATTCCCAGTGCCACAAGCCCTTGAAGTTCTCATTTGCAAAGAGTGTCACTTATCCAGGCTCCGCACAAGGGGGGAGATGATCCGGTCGGCATCCTGTGGTGGATGCCCAGGAAGCTCTATATATAAATTGCCAAGGATCTGCGTGGCGCAGTCCCAGACTATTTATATTGCAAAGGTTTATAAAAGGCTGCCTCCCAGTGCGCACCTTATTTATTGGCACTCACTGTGGCCTTCAGGGGTGACTTCGCATTTAGTGGTATGCACCCCGGGTTTAGAAACCAATCCGTGTAGCTCATGGAGATCAAAATCCCTCTGATAGTTTTCAACCACTGGATTTTGGGCATGCAGATATGATGCATCAATTCCACTGGAACATGATACCACAAGGGTTCATCATACTGCAATATCCTTTCCCAGAACAGTGCTGATTTTAGCAATTGCATTGCACATAGTCCAATCATTCTCAATTCTTTAGGTATAAAATGTGGCAAAGTCACTAGTGGGCGATGGGAGAGAGAACAGGGGAGACTCCGGGGACCCGGAGGAGCCAGCTGCTCTGTGATGTTATCTCTGGAGGAGGTATGCAGAGGATTTTCGGACCTCTATCCCCTGGCTAGATGAAGAATGCTAACTGTGTGTCTGTGAAGCAACGCAACTCTAGATTCCTCACCAAGACCTGCTAGCAGACCACAGCATTCCTCTTCAATCCTGTGTTGCCCAGTGCCTATAGAAATGGTTTGCGAGACGTGGCACACTCCTTACACTGGCAGCCCACCAACTCAGGGGAGGATAGGGAGCCCATGCAGAGCTGCCAGGGCACCATTCTGGAATCACGCGACTCCCCCGGCGGAGCCATTGGCCTGTATACAAATGACCACAGAGAAGAGGAGCGAGGCCCAAAGAAAAGAGTCACACATGGGGAGGTGGAGGGGCCAGAGGACATGGACAAATAAGCATGAGGGAACATGGTCAACAACAATCAGTCATTGTTGCTTACTGCCAACCCACATCTAGAGTATAGTTAGATTGAGGAGTTAGGAGAAGAGGTGAGGTTGAAGAGTGAGAAGGAAACACGAGCGAGTTGGCAGAAGAGAGTGAGCTTGAGAAGGAGCAGGGGAGACTAGTTTAGAAAAGTACTCTGTTAGTGAGTCAGACAGTTTTAGGACAGTGGGACTAAGAAGAAGGACAGCTAGGAGCAGCCAGAGGGCAGTTTTAGGACAGTGGGTCTAAGAAGGAGGAGATCTAGGAGCAGCCACAGGGCAGTTCTAGGATAGTGAGTCTAAGAAGGAGGAGAGCTAGGACTAGCCATAGGGGTGAAGATAAACCCTTTGGAAATAATGTCGGGCCAAGCCAAAAAAGCAAACAAGAAGTATCTAATGTACAAGGGGACAGATGACTAGAATAGTCGGGCTACAGCTAGAGGAGAGCCAGGAAGGGGCTACCGACCAGCGCCCAGAGACTGAGATGGGCTAACCCCTAACTATTTTTTGTAAAAAAGGAAAAGGTGGATGCGGACAATAGTCCAGTCCCTAGTGGTACTTGCAAGCCCACCAACCCAAATACTAAACTAATTGCTAAAGCCCGAGTCCATGTAGGGTGTTCATACAATCTAGCCAGACCAACTTTGGCAGAGGGATACCTAACTTTGCATTCTTGGGTCCCCCATGAAAAGAGCAGACCCTTGAAGGGCTAGCCCAGGTTTATTGTGATAATGCAAGCCCTCCCAGGAGACGAGTGCAGGGCCCAGCAAACAAGAGGATGACATTAACCTCTGTTGGCAGCGACCACTAGCCGAGAGTCCGGCCATGCTTGCTGAAAGGATATTGCAGCAAACAAGTGGTCTAGGCCACTATAAAAAACATTGGTGAATGTGGATTCTCGTGAGAGACTCTTTTAAGGACATGGACACCCCAGATACTTTGCTGGCATAGGGAATTAACTTACGGCTCCAAGTCCTCATAGAATAGGTCTTCACTACATTGTGGTGGTTCTCCACTATTGTCTTAAAATCTTCCTGTTGTGTTGTTCCCTAGATCCTATAGGCATTTGTCTACACCCACCCGAGGCTTACCTCGGAAGGAGAGAAGCAATTCTTAGTTCGAGGGGCTCATACTAATTTATAAGAAGGCTTTTGAAACCATAGCAGGGAAATCCAGAGCCACGTTTCTTCCTATTGGCTATGTTAACCTCTTTTCCTGAGCAGACCCCAGCTCACACCTTCTTCCTTGTTTACCTAATAAACCTGTGCTTAATTCCGTTGATGTGTCAGAGTATTATGTTCTGCCCTGTTCTTGGCGAATAGCATTTGCTGTGGTTTGGCTAACTCCTTCTAGACTTTACAGAAAACCATTTTCAAGCTGGGCCAGTTGCGAATCCCACAGACGCCAACACCATATAGGGCTAGGAGCGATTACTTTGTCCGTATAAAACTTGTAAGGCTGTCATAATCGACGTACTCTCAATATTTTTATGAAATGCCAGGGTTGTTCCAGTGGCTTGTCTCATGAGTTGACATGTGAGGACCATGATACATTTGATTTAAAATGGACGCGAAGGTAATCATCGCCAGTCATCCCTCTATTGGGCTTCCCTCAATCCAAAAGGTTAACCTTTCGAATGGAGCTACCACCAGGGGAGTGAAGGAAAGCTGATGGATCGCCTGTTTTCTAAGGATTATGGAGATAATCGCAGACCATTACCATGACTGGGAGATTCCTGCAAACAGATACAATTGCTATGAAGGTCTATTCACAACTTACATAACGCATCAAATACATCCCCTCTAATGCTTTGTGTAAGACTTACAAAAAGAATCCCATGCAATTGTAATGAATCACCAATAATTTGCACATCTAATGATGATTCATGTCCCTCTCTTAGAAAGCAAATGTAAGGTACCTGGCTCTGGAGTGGATTCCTCCCTGTCACACCTGTCCTGTTTCTCCTCTTCTTCCACAGTCGTAGAGTCTCAGAACGGTAAGTCTACATGTGGCATTTTTCGAATGCATTTCTTCTAATCCTTATCGGTTACCCTCATAAAGCTTCATGTCTAACTCTTATTATGTATTACCCAATTTGATCAAATCGATCGAATGGTACATTTGACCGAATTCGGCCAGTACCATTCGATCGATTTGATTTGATCAAATGGTGTAAAAAATACCAAACATGGGGAGCGGGGGTGTGCCCCGCTTCCCATGTTCAGTATTTTTTGCCTTGGGGGATGCGGGGAGTTGTGAGGGTGTCCGCCGCTTCCTGAAGATTGAATGCAGGGGACGAAAAAAAAAGAAAAGGGGACCCTGCGGAATCGGATCCCACCCATGTTGGAGGGACAGAACTGACGCTGCAGGGTCAGGAGAGGAAGTGGACAAGAAAAGGTAAGTGGGGGATGGGGTTATGTATTGGGGTGTGGGAGGACACAGATTTGGTCAGTTTGGCCGCAGTCTAATGTTATTTGTGGCGAAATTGACTACGGTCAATTCCACCGCAAACAATTCTGCCACGGTCAAACAACCCAGATCCTCTTATTCACCTTCACATAGAACTCTTTCAAACAGCTCCATGTTTAGCTTGTATAAACATTCACATGAAGCTCTTGTGAAGCTCCATGTAAAACTCTTATTTACATTCAAATATACAGGTTTACAATTTTTAGTTCACAAGAATCATAGTGAAGTCAGGGGGCGTGGCTTGGCGGCCATGCGAGAGTGAGCAGACTCCGAGAGGCTCCCACCAGATCCGACCAAAGATCCTGAGAAAGGCGTATATTAGGACAAAAAAACCCGAACAAACGCCAGGAAAAGGCGTCGGAAGACCCAAGGCACACACGGGAGAAGACCCGAGGAAAAACGGAGGCCAGAAGAGCGAAAACGAGAAGAGGGAGAGACGCGCGGCAACACCAACAAAATGGCGGGCGCCCAACGCTGAAAAAGAGACCCGCGTCTCAACACACAAAGAAGGCCGAAGGGAAGGAGTAGAACCGGGCGAGATAGCCGATCAACATCCAGCGCAGGCAGGACCGAAGTACCACCAGAGTGGCAGAAATCCGAGACGCCAACTGCGGAGATAGCCGCGCGACACCGACCCAGAGAAGGTGAAGACGGCGTGGCTCGAGAACAGGAAGCGGCCCACGGACCGGGGCTGGAGAACAGCTTTCCCCAGCCGATGCGGAGACGAGCAGCAGCAGCGGAGGCCTAGCGGAACAACGAAAGAACCTGAGCGGTGAGGCAGCGGAAGCGAGGGGCGACCCATAGACCGAGCCTCAGAAGAGCGGAGGTGAACGTCAACGGCGGAGAGCCAACGGAGCGACGTGGGACCCCGAGAGACGAGGCGGCGGAGACTGGGAGACGACCCGTGGACCGGACCAAGAGAGCCCTCCCCTGACGCGGAGGAGTGTAGAAGCAGCGGAGGCCCAGCAGAATAACCGGAGAACCCGGAAGGCGAGGCAGAACGGATCGAAAGCGGCCCACAGACCAAACCGAGGCAGATTCCCTCACGCCGAAGCGGAGGTGAGCAGCAGCAGAGCAACGAGGGATCCCACAACGAGAGGAAACGGAGAACGAAGAGCGATCCATAGGCCGGACCACAGAAGAGCCTCTCCTGGCCGACACGGAAGTGAGCAGCAACGACGGAGACCCAGCAGTGCAACGAGGGACCTCGAGAGGAGAGACAGCGGAGAACGAGAGGCGGCCCACGGACTAGACCCAGAAGAACCCTCCCCTGCCAACGCGGAGGTGCGTAGCAGCAGCGGAACCCGATAGGAGAAGCAGTGAAGAATACGAGGCGGCCCACAGACCGGATCGCTGAAGAAGAGCCCTTACCTGCCAGTCCGGAGCGGAACCGAGGGAGACAGCAGATCAACGCCCAGCCCAAGCAGGATCGGAGCATCACCCGACCGGCAGCGAGACAAGGCACCGACGGCAGCAACAGGAAGAGAAGCCCGAGACAGCACTACAGAAACAGCGCGACACCAAACTGGGAAGGAAGAAGGCGTCGAGACCCACGGACAGGAAGCGGCCCACAGATCGGACCGAAGAAGAGCCCTCCCCTGCCGACGCAGAGGTGACTAGCAGCAGCGAAGAGCCGGCAAAGCAGCGGGAGATCCCGAGAAGGGAGGTAACGCCGAGACACAGGAACCAGGCCCAGGGAACAAGAGACAGACCGCGGGGCAGGTCAGGAGAGCCGAGACCTAACAGAGACGACATAAGAGAAGAAGGTAGCCGCCGTCGTAACGAGGAGAGCAAAAGAATTACACATAGACCCGGACACCACCCCAACCAGCTGCCTCACAGATAACCAGCAAGCGGGGGAGAGAACGTAACAGTCACTACGAACCACAAATCCATCCAGCACAAACAGACCCCCCCCACACAGGCAGAAACTGGGGGATGAGCCGCCTCACGCAAGGCACAGACTCCAACCACCCAAAAGCGAGAGGGAAGAGAACACCGGAGAGAGACACGGCAAACGGACAACGAGGGTAAAGAAACAGAGAGAAATCGCTTATTAAAAAGGCAACACACGCAGGAAAGAGAGGAAGCGAGTGTGAGAATTGAGCAAGGACCCACTGAAGCACAAACGAAACCTGACTGAACAGGGCCCAACTACAGGCCAAGAGCAGTGGGTACTAACATGCCAGACAAGCCTAAAAGCGGCAGAGGGAGACAAACAGTCATGGAGACATTCACCCGGAAGAACGACGACCAGCAGCCAGAGGCTGGGAAGAAAGACACGCCGGAGTCATACGCCACGCAAGGAGAGATCAGGCAAGTGGAAAGCAGCATACTGGAAGCCATAGGGGCGTTAAAGACGTCGATAGAAGGCAAGTTGGACGCAGTGATGGTAGATGTGGGACTCCTTAGACAAGATACGAGAAACCTGGCGGAAAGGATGACAACAGTGGAACAACAAGCACAGAGCAACTCAGTGGAAGTGTCCGCCTCGCGAACACAAATGTCGGAAGCACTGGAAAGAATTAATATACTAGAACGCAGAGCTGAAGACGCAGAAGGCAGGGCCCGGCGCAACAACGTACGAATAGTGGGGCTGCCAGAGGGGGAGGAAGGAAGGGACCCCACGAACTACATAGAGAACCTCCTGATCCAAGAAGTGGGAGCAGAGACCCTATCCCAAGGCTTCGTGGTAGAAAGGGCACACCGGGCGCTGACTAGAAGACCGCGCCCAGGAGCACCACCAAGACCAATGATCGCAAAAATTATGAACTTTAAGGACAGGGAAAAAATCCTGACTTTCTCGAGAGAAGGAGGGAACATCACAAGGAACGGGGCCAGGATAACGATATATCCAGACTATACGGTACTTGTGCAAAAGCAGAGAGCCCAGTTCTGGCAGACCAAAGAGCGCCTTCGAGCGGCAGGGGTGAAATTCATGCTGCTGTATCCAGCCAAACTAAAAATACTGCATGACGGAAAAACACAGATCTTCGAGACAACGACCGACGCCCAGGAGTGGATGGACCAGCGTGGGATTCCACAGTCGGCAGAGAGGAACGAGTGAAACAGAAACCACCCCCGGCAAAATAGAGACTAGAACCGGGTACGACAAGTACACCCAACGCTACAGGAGCAAGAACAAGACGGTAGAGATGCCCTACCGGGAAGTAACGAAAAGGAGCAACCGACAGCCTCCAAGTTGAAAAGCCCACAGTAAAGAGACTTACAAAGGGAGCACAAGACTCGGGGAAGGGGAACCGCCAAGACCCACAGAGAAGCCCCAGTAAAAACAATGTTTATAGTGTCAGTTTCAAGACACTACGCCGCGACAGGCAAGGCCGAGGAGGAAAAAGCAGCACCTGGAAAGCGGTGGAGCCCGAGCAGAGGAGGGGAGGCTGGGCGTTTGTTGACGTTATTTGGGTTAACAGTTATAACAGTTGGGAAGTTAAGGCAAAGCCCGCAAAGAAAGGAGGAGAGCGGAAGAGGAACTAACAGTTGTCACACACAAAGAATCGGCAAGGAAAACAAATTCAGGGGACAGTACCCACAAACAAAAAGCTGGCGGAAAGCACGAGGCTAGACCGCCCACAACAAAGAGCGGCCAACAGAGAGAGAAACGACCCGAGAGAGAAAACGAACGGACGATTCAAAACTCAACAGCCAGAAGAAGGGACACAGATCCCCGGCAGGAATACACCGAGAGAATAAGACACTGAGCGAGCCCATGGGAAAGAACAGGCCGCAAGCGCTAGTCCCCACAAGGACCAAGATGTCTTAAGAATTGTCACGTGGAATGTCAGGGGGATGAACGCATATGTCAAGAGGCTAAGGATTTATACCTGGTTGAACAAAACAAGGACCCACATTGCACTGTTGCAAGAGACGCACCTGACGGCGGAAAAACAGGCCAAAATAAAGAAAAAATGGGGAGGCCAGATGTTTAGTGCAACATACTCCAACTACGCTAGAGGAGTCATAACCTGGGTCGCCCCGGGCGTCCCATTCCAGCTCATCAACCAAGAGAAAGACGCGGAAGGGAGAATCCTGGTAGTCCATGGGATGCTAGAAAATCGGGAGATATGCCTCGTGAACACCTATGCCCCTAACCACGACGCTACAGCCTTCTTCAGGACGCTCCCGCCCCGGCTGGCCCCGTACAGGAATGCAACGATGATTTGGGCAGGCGACCATAATTGCACACTGGACCCCCGGCTGGACAGGTCGGACAATAAGCACAAGAGAGCGGCGCCGCCAGCGAGAGCACTACAACAGATACTGGACCGGCTCGGGCTCGGGGACGTCTGGAGGAAGGTACATGGGGAAGAGAGGGGATACACGCATTATAGTGCCCCACACAAGACATTCACACGGATAGACTACCTGTTTACGGGCAAGGAGACACTGGGGGAATTCACTGAGGCACACATACACGCGCGAACCCTATCTGACCACGCCCCCCAGACGATCACATGGGCGCACACACACAGGAGAGCCCCTATACCAACATGGAGATTGAGGGCAGAGGCATTATTGGACGCGGGCTTCCAGGAACACATCCAAAGCGTAATAGAAGATTATTTCGAACATAATGAGGGTAGTGTGGAAAGCACAGGAACGGTCTGGGAGGCCTTCAAGGTGGTAGTCAGAGGGGAGGCGATGGGGAAAATGGGAGGTCTCAGACGAGAAACCCTAGCACAACTAGATGAGTTAGAAAGGAGAATCGAGAAGGCTGAGAGACAAGCGGGGGAGAAGGGGGCGGAACAAGAGAACCTCACCACCCTGCGACAACAGTGCGTGGAGACCTGGGAAAGAATGGGACGGCTAGACTATGGGAAATATATACAGAAACTACATGCTGAGGGGGACAAGCCTAGCAGACTCCTGGCCTGGCTAACCAAGCAGGAGACTAAGCGGGAGCCAATTAATGAAATTCAGAACAGAAAGGGAGAGGTGATAAGATCCCAAGAGGGAATAAACGAGGTGTTCTCGCAGTTTTACGAGGACTTATACTCCAGGGTCCAGGAGGCAGAGGAGGGGGACCTGAAGGAAGCCCTCGCGGAAATTAGACTCCCACAATTGACGGAGGAGCAGGCCCAAATATTAGACGCCCCTCTCACTGTAGAGGAACTAACGGAGGTAATCGCCCAGCTCCCGACAGGGAAATCTCCGGGGCCAGATGGGCTCCCGGGGGAATTTTACAAACAATATAAAAATGACATAGTCCCGAGACTGCTAGAAACACTAGAAGAAGCATACGAGAAAGGAAGACTCCCGAGTAGTATGTCAGAATCTATAATAATCCCGATCCTTAAACCAGACAAGCCCCCCCTTGAATGCGGTTCCTACAGACCGATTTCCCTAATAAACCAGGACTCCAAGATCCTGACGGCGGCACTAGCCAACCGCCTGAAAAGAGTGCTACCCACCCTGATCCACATGGACCAGACAGGGTACGTGCCAGAACGGAACACGTCCTGGAACCTGCGCAGACTCCACTATGTTATAGAAAGGACAAACCAGGAGGGAGGGGAGTGTGCTGTAGCCTCACTGGATGCAATCAAAGCATTCGATTCGGTGGGATGGGACTGGCTCCTGGGAACGCTCACCCACTATGGGATTGGACAAGGGTTTACAAGATGGATAGAACTACTATACAAAGACCCGAGAGCGAGAGTCAAGACGGGTAGACAAGTTTCTAGGGAATGGGGCACAGAGCGAGGCACAAAACAGGGATGCCCCCTGTCCCCAATGTTATATATCCTGGCCCTGGAGCCGTTCGCAGTATTCCTAAGAACGGATTACAAAGACACGGGCATAGAGATAGACGGGGAAACACACCAGATATCCATATACGCAGACGATATACTCCTTTACATACAGAACCCACGCACCCACCTGCAGGACTTACTAGAGGCGCTGCGCGCGTTTGGTAGGTTATCTGGAATAGTGGTCAACAGAGAAAAATCCTTGCTGTTTCCCCTGGCAGGCCTACGCGCAGTGCCGTCAGATCAATTACCGCCTCTGGGCATCACATGGGCCCCGAACACCTTCAGATACCTGGGAGTGGACATCTATCACGACACCATGGAAACACACGCAGGTAACACACAAGTAGCTTTAGACAAAATTGAAAAGGCTATGAAATTCTGGCAGACGCTACCGTTGGGCATGATAGGCCGGGCGGCACTACTAAAAATGACAGTCCTACCCCGACTCTTATATTACTTCACGAACATCCCATACAACATACAAAGGCCCTTCTTCAAGCGCCTACACACTATGGCGAGAACCTTCCTATGGGGAGGGGGGCGAAACAGGGTGGCACTAAGCACACTACAGAGAAGCTATGAGTGGGGGGGGCATCAAACTCCCAGATTTTGAATATTACTATTTGGCAGCACAACTCCAATTTGTGGTGCGATGGCTGGGCGAGGAGACCTCAATAGATGCAATAATTATTGGGCCAACACTCCGGAGGTATTACCTGAGAGAATTATTATGGGTCAATGCCGCCCAAGCCAAAGACCTACCCAAAATAGCCCAACTAGGCCGAACACTATGGAAAAGAGCCTGGAAGACACAGGGCATACGAGACCCCTGCTCAAGACATATCCCACTGGCGGGACTGGTGGACACCCGAGTGGCCAGCCTGACCACGTACAGGGCACAATGGGAAGACAAAGGTGTGGCCCAAATTGGGGACCTGTGGCGTGACGGACAGTGGGCTGAATTCCAGACCCTGATGGACGAACAAGATGTACACAGGGGCCAATTCATCCTGCACAATAGCCTAGTTCGGACAATAAAGAAGAGGTGGAGCACTATGCCAGAGCCTGAGGACACCGAAGGGGTACTAGAGGCATGGTACGATATATCCGAAGGAGGTCATACGGTGTCCAGACTCTATGAGCAAATACTGGGACACACCAACAAAAAGACACTAACAGCACGGATGAAGTGGGAAGAGGAACTGCAACAACCCTTCGAAGACGAGGAATGGAACAAAGTCCTCATGTACACAAAAAAGGTGTCCAGAAACGCCAGGTTCAGACAACTGCAGATATACATAGTACATAGAGCATATCTAACTCCCAAGAGAATGTCAAAGATGGGAGAAGGACAAACCCGGAGCTGCCCGCGGTGCGGAGACGAACAGGCCGACATGGTGCACATGTTCTGGTCGTGCCCGCAAATAGCAGACTTCTGGAACACGGTGAGAGAAAAGGCGTTGACAGCAGACATACGGATGCCAGCAAGAACGCCAGCAACATACCTATTGGGCCTGTTCCCAAGGGGGCACCGGCAGATGACACACGTGGCAAAAATGAAGGATTTAATGACAATACTAGCGAAACGCCGCATAGCGATGGCATGGAACAAGAGCGAAGGCCCCTCGAAGGAAGGATGGTGGGCCGACCTACAAAAATGGGCAATAGCAGAGACGGCAGTCTGGGCGAGAGCTACACAAAGGGGAGAGAGCGACAGCGGAGCCAGACTACAAGCATGGAACTCCCTGGTGCAAGACCTGTTTGGCAGCGGAGGCGAGGATGATACGACTGACAATAGCGATCCAGGCGACTCAGGAAACGATGAAATTGAACCGCCCACGTCGGGAGGCACTACATAATTCAGAGGAAGAGAACTAACGGGAAGAAAGAGACGAGGTCGTGACCAGCGCGGACTCTGAACAGTGCAAATCCAACTGGGAAAGACCAGCAAACACATGCAAGGACAGGACCAAGGGAAACTCCCAGGGAAAGGAGGGAGGCCACCGGGAGACCGGCCCCTCCGCTACGAACTTGACAACGGCCGGCGCCGGCCCCGAGGCGGCAACGGACCACGAACATACTGCGGCAGCCTTTGGGGAGAGGGAGGGGGGGAGGAAGGGGGAAAGGAAAATGGGAGGGTGACTTTTGTTTCTGTTTTGTCTGTTCTCTCCCATTCCTTTTATGTTGTAAAACCAATAAAAAGAAGTTAAAAAAAAAAAAGAATCATAGTGAAGTCAGGGCTTAGTGTTCTGAAGCTTCCTTCTTAAATTCTTAAAGGTTAAAGTGCTTCTTATATATATTACATCGTGCTGGGTCCTATGGTGAGCCAGGACTATAACCAGAATTTTAAAACGGGTTTGTAGGTCCCCCTCTACAGCAAGCAATCCGTGGAACTTCTTCACGTGGAACTTGCTCCAGTGAGGCGGCTTGGACTCGTTTCTGGTGTCGCTCTCGGGAGTGTTGCACCTCACTCGTCTCGAATCCTCTTTGCTCGTTGATTTCGGCGCAGTGAGCAGAGCTCTCGTTCGCCCGCACTGTCTGAATTCAGCGTTGGTTCTTGGGCTTGATATGCTTCCAGTTGGGACTGGGATTGTTTGGCCAGTCGCCTGTTCAGCAGCGTACCTCTCCATTTCTGCCCTATGCCACAGCCAGCTCCACTGTGAAGCGCAGCTCCGCCTCCAACTGATGTACACACATCAGAGGCTACGCTCCATATATTCGTTCTCCTCCATTTAAGGCTGATTAGGCTTTTATTCCGGTCCTGTCATCAAAAAGGGGTGTGCTGTGTATGATCAGCAGTCAAGTCCTCGTAGTAACCAGCATTGCCTTCAGCCACATATTCATAGCTACTTTCAAGATAGTTTTTTGTCCCATGATTAAATTAAACCTCTTCCTGCATTTCCATGTATGCAGCTATTGCTTTCTTTACAGGGAGTTCCACGTGTGAATCGGAGTCCTTGTCCCCTCTGGGGGAGTCACTGCCATTGAGGCCCTGCTTTCCCAATCCCCTACGAGGGTTTTGCTTAGTGGGCTCACTTCCCTAGCCTCAAAGGGGGTGGCTCCCCCTTGGAAAAAAGGGACGGATTCTGCAGATTCGTCACAGTCCTCATAGCAGTGCTTCTATATGATTATGCATCTTTATAAGTCGTATAACGATTTATAATCATAAACAAGAAGCACTATGTAGCAGTATTACATATAAGAAGCACTGTAACCTTTGAGAATTTAAAATAACAACGAATCTTCAGACCACGGATATCTGACTTTGGAGGCCAAGAAAGAGCCCTTCTCCAACAGGAGTCTTAAAGTAAAGGTTGCGCTTGCGCCATGAAGGGTATTTGAGCATGACGAAAACTAAAGGGCTCTGTGGTATGGACGAGCAATGACAAACAGGACACAAAAAGAAATTTCAACCAGATCTTCATCTCTGGCTTTTAAGGAAAGGGGTTGGATGAAACACCTAAAGGATCTAGGGTAAACTACAAACGAAAAGTAGAAATCTGTAGTAAACGGTACGAGGACGGGATAACAAAGTGGGGTTTTGCTCCGGATGTCCAAAACCATCAGATGTCTATGTTCACCAAAAAAGCTCCGAATCCTATCCTTAAAAGTTCTTGCCCCTCTTTGGAGAGTCATACTCTACAAAGAAATGTTCAAACGATGTGGCCAACAGAAAGTCTTCCTAGCTAATTTTAAGCAAGTCCTCAGTCTCCAGACTACCCTATGCTTTAAACAAAATGTTGCAAGGTTCAGCCAATAAAAGAGTCAGGTAAGTCATAATCTACAAACATACAGCCCTAAACTATCTAAACAAACAATGCCTCATAGGAAGGCTCTTCCAGGGACTATTCACAGTCCAGACTCTACGGAGTCTTCTTGCATTCACCATCTGCTGTGCTCCACCACGCCTGCCTTTTCTCTCCACACTGTTCCGCGCCAAACTGATGTGTTTCAGTCACACTTGCATTTTCTCTTCCCAATTGTTCTCCAAATTGTTTTGAATACTCGCTACTGTTTTACTCCATGCAGATTTCTGTTCCCAGAGTGCTCCCAGGAGCGGGTTTGCGGTTCTGAATCTCGCCATTCTTGCATTTTCTCTTCCCAGATCGTCTCCAGGGGTCGGTTTGCTGTTTTGAATCAAGCTACTCCTATACTCCACCACACCTACCTTGTCTACCCACAGTGTCTTCAAGGGGTGGGCCTGCACATGTGAATCTCGCTATTGCAGCGTTCCACCACATTGCTTTTTCTCATCCCATAGGGCTACCAGGGGTGGATTTACACATTTGAATTTCGCCATTGTTGTGTTCCATCTAATTGCACTTTTCTTCCCACAGTGCTACTAGGGGTGGATTTGTACATTTAAATTTTGCTGTGTTCTACCACATTGCATGTCTCCTTCCACAGTGCCTCCCGAGTTAGATTTGCATCTTTGAATCTCGGTATTGTAGCGTTCCACCACATTGCTTTGTCTCATCCCACATTGCTACCAGGGGTGGGTTTGCAGATTTGAATCTCGCTATTGTTGTGTGCCACCACTATTGCATTCTCCCTTCCCTCACGTTATCCAGGTGTGGGTTGCAGTGTTTGAATCTTGCCACCGGTATATTACACGACTCTTGCATTTTTCTCTTCCCTCAGGGTGTGAAGGAGTTGGCCGACGTGTGGTTTGCTGCACCTGTGTGCTGCTTCCCAGAGTGTTCAACTATTGGATTGTTGCACGAGTCTCCCCACTGTTTTGTGTTTTTCCCCACTTTACATTGCGGCTTTGATTGCCCCCACCGTTGGTGTTTTCGCCACACTCGCTTTTGCCTGACTGGTACTCCAAAGTTGGATTGGTGCTTTGAACCTTGACACGGTTTGTGTCTTGACAGACTTGCATTGCCTGACTGGGTCTCCCAGTGTGAACTGCTACTTGGGCCTCGCCATTGCTTGTATTTCATCAGCTTGCTGTGTTCCCAAGATAATTCTCGCAGCTTAGACTACCATTGTGAAGATCCCCACTGATGGGGCTGTGCCAGGCCTGCAATTGGCCTGACTGCGGCTCATAATCTGGACCAGTACTTTGAACTCGCCACGGTCTGTATCTTGGCACATTGGGCCTCATTCCGGGTTTGGGGGTAACCATGGAGTAAATTACTCCATGGTTGCCTCCAATACCTCTCCGACTCCTCCATGGTGAATGGAGTAATTTCCGGTCCATTCCAGGGTTGGAGGGACCGGTAATTCCCCATTCACCTTTTGCCCTTCCCCATTCCCATTTCAGCCCCATAGGGCTCAATGGGAATGGGGAAGGAGTAAATTACGGTGCCGTAATTACCTCCAAGGTCCCTTTGCGGGTCCCGTACTTTACTCCTGCTAAAAGCAGGAGGTAAAGAAGGACCCGCAAAGGGACCTCGGAATACGGAGGTAAGGAATTACCGGCATAGGCACCATTACCGGTGCCGGTAATCCCTTACCTCCAACCTCGGAATGACCCCCATTCACTTTTGCCTGGCTAGGGCTGCCTGATTACACTGCCGCTTTAGAGTTTGCTGCTCTTAGTATTTTATTTCTCCACACTCACCCTGTCTAAGGGCTCCTTATTTTTTATCCCTGCTTTTGATCTTGCGCTGTTTGTGCTTTGGCATACTTGCATTGCCCGACTAGGTTTCCCCAGGTAAATTGCTCCTTTGAATCTTCCCAGTTTTTATGTCACCACCTTGCCTTTTGCTAGACTAAGTTTGCCCTTTTATACTGCTGCTGAATCTTGCCACGGATTGTTTTCTGCAACTCTTGCGTTTGGATCGACTACGGCTAGGGCCCGGCACATTTGGTATCTACCGCAGTGACATTCTGCCTGACCAGTTTTCCAGTTTGGACCACTGCTTTGAGTCTGGCCAATGCTTATAGTTTGCCACGCTTGCATTTTGCTCTATTAGGGCTCCAAACTGATATTGCTGCTATACAGGTGCCAAATAAAATAAAACTGTACCGTTAGCCCCCCCCCTTTTCATAATCTTTTACAAAAAATGATCTGTTTCATTAGATCTCTGTTAGATCCGGTTTGATCAACCATTTTTGATGTTACATCTGCTACAGAACGGGAGTTATGTTATGTTAACGGTACTTATATAGCACACCGTCACCAACGGAATTGGTCCCCAGGCACTCTGGAGAATCTGTAAATGAGAAGGTGGGATGGCTTAGTAAGGTGAAGAGGGCGTAGGATAGTGAGAGGAGTGGTGTACTGTTAGCAGCTTCAACTCGGTAGACACCGGGTGCTGAGCTTTGGTGCGAATATTGGATCGGTGTCAGTCCGCGTGTGCTGTTGGTGCGGTTTATGTGTTGTTGCAGTGTGGTGAAGTGCGTGCAGCTGGTTGTGCGAGAGATGGTTGTGTGAGTTTAAGTATGCAGAGAGTTTGAGTTTATATTGGTTAATGGGTTATGTGACATTTAACATGAAAGCATTCACAGTTCTGTCTAAGTGTACCACTTGCCGACCTAATTAATTCAGTCCGAGTTTGGCACTCACCAATCTTCACAATACCATCCAGATACCGCACAGGCCAATGTTCACAATTCTATCCAAGTGCAGGACATGCTAACATTCTCAGTTCCATTTAAGTGTAGTGCTTGGTAATTTCCATAATTCCGTTTAGGTGTGGCACTCGCTAACCTTCACAAATTATCTAGATGTGACGCAGGGAAAAGTTAGGAAATCCATCTTAGTGTGGCACACGCTAACATTCACAATCCTGTCCAGATACGGCGCAGGCTAATGTTCTCAATTCTAAGTGTGGCACACGCTAACATTCACAATCCTGTCCAGATACGGCGCAGGCTAATGTTCTCAATTCTAAGTGTGGCACATGCTAACATTCACAATCCTGTCCAGATACGGCGCAGGCTAATGTTCTCAATTCTAAGTGTGGCACATGCTAACATTCACAATCCTGTCCAGATACGGCGCAGGCCAATGTTCCCAACTCCAAGTGTGGCACATGCTAACATTCACAATCCTGTCCAGATACGGCGCAGGCCAATGTTCCCAACTCCAAGTGTGGAACATGCTAACATTCACAATCCTGTCTAGGTACAGTGCAGGCTAATGTTCTCCATTCTAAGTGTGGCACATGCACATAAGAAATTCTTTAGTGGAGCGGGTGGCTAACCCAAAGCTAGCAAACCTCTCAATCAAAAAATGGACAAAAATGTATGTCATTTGTTAGACCCGGTATGATCAACCAATTTCAACGTTTGATCCGCTGCAGAACAGGAGTTATAGGCATTTATTTAGAGGGCGGGCTAACCCGTAGTAAGCTAGTCACCCCACTCAATCGAAAATAGTACAAAAACAGATGTCATTTGTTAGATCTTCATTAGATCCGGTATGGTCAACCATTTTCAACATTAGATTAGTTACAGAACAGGAGTTATAAGCAATTCATTTTTGAGGGGGGCTAACCCATAGTAAGCTAGTTAAATTAACAAAATTCAATGTCATTGGGTAGATATACGTTAGATCCGGAATGATTAGGCATGTTTTTTGCTAGATCACACAAGGGTGCTGAAATATTTGGCTGCAAAGGAGGGGGGGGGGCTGCCCCCCTCAACTAAATTTGGGGGGAAAAGTCATTAATTTCAAAGCATATTCGTTAGATCCGGTAAGATCAACCATTTTTAACATTAGATACGCAACGGAACAGTAGTTATAAGCAATTATTTAGAGGGGGGCTAACCCGTAGCCAGCCCCCCTCAATCAAAAAATGTACCAAAATGTATGTCATTTGTTAGATCTTCATTAGATCCGGTATGGTCAACCATTTTCAACGTTAAAGCCGCTGCAGAACCAGAGTTATAAGCAATTATTTAGAGGGGGGGCTAACCAGTAGTAAGCTAGTCACCCACCCTCAATCAAAAATAGTACAAAAAAAATGTCATTTGTTAGATCTTCATTAGATCAGGTATGATCAACCATCATTTTCAACGTTAAATCTGCTACAGAACAGGAGCTATAAGCAATTACTTAGAGGGGGGGGCTAACCTGTAGTGCGTTAGTTAGCCCCCCAACCAAAAAATGAACAAAATTCGATGTCATTGGTTAGATATACGTTAGATCCGGTATGATGAGGCATTTTGTTTTGTTAGATCACACACAGGTGCTGAAATATTTGGCTGCAAAGGAGGGGGTTTGTCTGCCCTCAACAAACTTTGGTGAAAAAAGTCATTCTTTTAAATACATATTCGTTAGATCCGGTAATATCAACCATTTTTAACATTAGATCCGCTACAGAACAGGAGTTATAAGCAATTATTTAGAGGGGGGCTAACCCGTAGCCAGCCCCCCTCAATAAAAAAACAGACCAAAATGTGTGTCATTTGTTAGATCTTTGTTAGATCGGGTATGATCAACCATTCTCAACGTTAGATCTGTTACAGAACCTGAGTTATAAGCAATTATTTAGAGAGGGGGGCTAACCTGCAGTAAGCTAGTCACCCCCCTCAATCAAAAATAGTACAAAAACATATGTCTTTTGTTAGATCTTAGTTAGATCCAATATGATCAACCATTTTCAATGTTAGATCTGCTACAGAATAGGACTTGCAAGCAATTTCTTAGAGGCGGTCTAACCTGTAGTGAGCTAGTTAGCCTGCCCTGAACCAAAACATTTACAAAATGTGATGTCATTTGGTAGAGATACGTTAAATCTGATATGATCAGGCATTTTTTTTTTAGATCACACACAGGTGGTGAAATATTTGGCTGCAAAGGAGGGGGGCTGCCCCCCTCAACACAATTTTGGAAAAAAAGTAATTGATTTCAATGCATATTCATTAGATCCGGTAAGATCAATCATTTTTAACGTTAGATCCACTACAGAACAGGAGTTATAAGCAAATATTTAGAAAGGGGGCTAACCCGTAATAAGCTAGTCATCCCCCCTCAATCAAAAATAGTACAAAAACATATGTCATTTGTTAGATAGATCCGGTATGATCAACCATTTTCAATGTTAGATAATCTACAGAACAGGAGTTAGAGGCATTTATTTAGAGGGGGGCTAACTCGTAGTAAGCTAGTCACCCCTCAATCAAAAATAGTACAACAACCGTTGACATTTGTTCGATCTTCGTTAGATCCATATGATCAACCATTTTCAACGTTAGAGCCATTGCAGGACAGGAGTTATAAGCAATTATTAAGGGGGGCTAACCCGTAGTAAGCTAGTCAACCCCCCAATCAAAAATAGTACAAAAACATATGTCATTTGTTAGATCTTTGTTAGATCTGGTATGATAAACCATTTTCAACGTTAGATGTGCTACAGAACAGGAGTTATAAGCAATTATTTAGAGGGGCGCTAACCCATAGCCAGCCCCCCACTCAATCAAAAAATTTACAAAAATGTATGCCATTTGTTAGATCTTCATTAGATCTGGTATGACCAACCATTTTCAATGTTAGATCCACTACAGAACAGGAGTTCTAGGCATTTATTTAGAGGGGGGGCTAACCCGTAGTAAGCTAGTCACCCCCCTCAAGTAAAAATAGTACAAAAACAGATGTCATTTGTTAGCTCTTCCTTAGATCTGGTATGATCAACCATTTTCAACATTAGATTTGTTACAGAGCAGGAGTTATAAGCAATTATCTAGAGGGGGGCTAAACCGTAGTGAGCTAGTTAGCCCCCCTCAACCAAAAAATGTACAAAAATCAATGTCATTGGTTAGATATATGTTAGATCCGGTATGCTCAGGCCTTGTTTTCTGTTAGATCACATTCAGGTTCTCAAATATTTGGCTGCAAATGAGGGGGACCTGCCCCCCCTTAACATTTTGGGGAAAAGACATTCATTTCAATACATAGCCGTTAGATCCGGTAAGATCAACCATTTTTAATGTTTGCCTCATTCTGATTGCCTGTTTTTCACTGTGTGAATCAGGGGTAAGGGAATTCGGCAAGTGAATGCCTAAATAATCTAAATGTTTTATACACGTCAATGCATCACTTTGTTGGAATTTTTATCTTTTTCTTGCCATACGAGCAAGCCATTATTGCAGATTATACTAAATTCAGATGTAGATCTAGGCTGTTTTTATATAGGGTGTATTGATTTGAAGGGCGCTTGGTGTGCGGGTGATTAAGACGTCAGCATAAGTTTATACTTGTACCTGTCTTTCACCTATTTTAGGACATCGGCATCGGCTTCGCATTCTAGTAATACTTCTTGGAGGTTATTAATGTATATTGAAAATAGCAATGTGGCCATAACGCCCCATTGTATTACCCCTGAGCATAACGGGATCCAGGGGGGTGCAATGGCCTTCTATGGTACTTCTTAAGCAAATTATTTGTGTGAATTACCTTTAGTAGGTCTACCAAAGATTTAGGGCAATTATAGGACATATGTACATGCCAGAGTTTGCCTCTGTTAAGTTTATCAAAGGCTATGCTGAGGTCCATGAACGTCAGATATACTAGTTCCTTTTTGACGAATAAGAAATGGGCGGCCACTAAGAAGAGATTTAGACCTTGTTCCATTGTCCCAAATGAGAGGCGGAAATCCAGTTGTATTGGTGATGATATTGATTTATCTTTGACCCAATTTTCCAAGATGTTTAGCTGGCACCTTAAAAAAATCTTAAAGCTAGTATTTAAAAGGGAAATGGGTCTGAATGGTTTCAGGCTACCTCTATTACCTTTTTTATATATTGGTATAATAATCACTCTTCTCCATATATCTGGAATGGAATTCGTAGTTAAAATTCCATTAAACACTATTGCTAATAATGGCCTTCATTAGCCAAGAAATGGGGAGAGGGGGTTCATCCCTAGATGGGTGGACTTTCAATTGCGTTCCGCAGCTCTCCACTTGCGTTTCAGGGCTGCTGGATTAGAATCGTATCAATTGTTACGCTTGGTGACAGATTTCAGGTGAATCCTCATGACAGGTGAAAGATTGTTGCGAGTGTTAGTGATAGCAAGATGGACATTGTTGGGAGCAGAGTCAGTGAGTGAGTCAGGAGGGGGAATGAAGGTGGAAGCTAATACAGCAAATGACACTAATTTCATCGGACGAATGTCTGCAAATGAGGCTGGCAGAGCTGGGGGAGGTTTGATCAGAGTGCCAAGAGGTCCAAGTTGGCATGAGAGGAGGGAGTGGTCAGACCAGGAAAGCAGGGTCGAGAGGGAGTTAGAGAGCCAAAGATCAGCATGGATGAAGGCATTGAGAGTTTGTCCAGCCGAGAGGGTAGGACCAGAGGGGAGAATAGAGAGGGAGAGAAAGGTGCAGAGGTCACGGAAAGGGTGTGACTGAAGAGTTGAGGTGGATGTTGAAGTGACCCAGCAGGAGGAGTTTAGAGGTAGAAGTCAGGAGAGAAGAGGGGAAATCAGCCCATTCTGATAGGAAAGGGGAGATAGGGCCAGGGGGCCTGTAGATAGTGGAAATGGTCAGAGAAGAAGTAGGAGAGATGCCAAGCTTGCAGACAAGGCTTTCAAAGGAAGAGTAGTGCTGGGTAGGCATGAGGGAAGAAGGGGCCCACTCAGGGAAGATCAAGGCTACTCCATCGCCAGAACAGTTGGGATGGGGCTTAGAGATGATCTTGTAGCCATCAGGGAGGAGCGAGTCAAAAGCAGTGACTGAGCTGGCATTGAACCACGTCTCAGTGAGAGTGAGGATGTTGAGATCAAAGTCTTCAAGGAGAAGGCAGATGTCAGAAGAATATTTGATAGCAGAGAGAGCATTAAGCGTGGCCAAGTGAAGCCAGTCACCACCTTTGAAGTTTTTCCCAGCAGGTGCGGTACAGGGGGTAGTACACACATCAGAGGAGGAGAAGGTGGTGTAGGGGAGAGAGAGGATGGAAAAATAGCAGGAGTGGGAAGGAAGTTGATGGGAGCCGGCAGGCACTGGCCAAAGAGGAGGAGATTGGGTGGAGGACCCTGAGCCATGATAGTGCCATTGCGATATGATATATGATAAGTCATTTATAACATGCCTGTACACATGTGTTTCTAGGTGCAACAAGACAAGGGAGGTTACAGAGGGGGGACAAGACAAACAATCTTACTAGGCCTTGTACCATTCAGATTGTGCAAGTGAGGCAATGCAAAGTGGAGGGGACGGGGATGGGGGATGTGCAAGGGGGGAGAAGGGGAGAGTGCAATCAGGGCAGCCGGGACAGCGTGGCACTAGGTAAGTGCAAGGAGGCTGGGGGCTGTAGACGTTACAGTTACAGACCCTAGTGTGCAACAAGCCTGGAGGCAGTGTGGGGGATACTGGTCAAGAGGAGCCAGGTACCTAGAGAGACTCTAAGGGTAACTAAGCAACCAGTGGAGCAGCAGACCGGTAGATCAGCAGGGGAGGGAGGGAGAGAAAGCAGAGGAGAAAAGGAAGGTTTTGAGCTGCTTCCAGAACTTCAGCTGGTCTGGCTCAAGTTTGAGAGGGGCAGGTAGGCCATTCAGGAGGGAGGCACCTGCAGAGGAAAGTGATCTGCCCCTTACTCTCTGCCTGGAGAAGCGTCTGACCCTCAGAGAGTTGGTGGCAGTAAAGCGAAGGGCTCGAGAAGGAAGGTATTTAGGAAGAGAATGTTGAATGTAGTGCATGCCCCAGCCCCAGAAAGCCTTGTGGACGATGCAGAGGGTCTTGAACATGATCCTTGCAGCCACCGGGAGTCAGTGGAGAGATTACAGGGTTGGAGAGATACTGTCACTGGGCTTGAGGACAAGGATAAGTCTCTCAGTCCTGTTCTGGATTAGTTGCAGAGGGCATAGAGTAGAGGAAGGCAGATTTAGAAAGAGGCTGTTACAGTAGTCCACGTGTTAGGTCACCCTCTAGCCTTGCTATATACAACCTAGGGTTATACAATTTACTGTTTTCAGCCTGGTTGTTCTGTATTGAGTACCTATACTATCACTTGTCACTATCGGTGGTGTTTACACACTGATATTAAAGCACTACTATGTTTTAAGCAATGTATATTTACAAATCAGTTGCTTACTCAGTTACAGTGAGGATTTGTGAAGACTAAAGACTAACTACCCTTAATGTACTGTACCTTTTACTTTCTACAAAATCACAAAAATTATAAATGCATGATTTTGAAATGCATTCAACAGCAAAATAAAACAAAAGATGTATGATTTACATCTATTATTGCCTGATTTTTTCAATTTCCAGAGTACTACTATATTTAGAGTGTTCTTGCATGCATGTGACTTAATCAAATAAGTCTAGGCCTAATGCAGTCAATAAGTAGACCCCAGAACTTCAGACCTCAGAGCAAACCCCCTTTTTGTGTACCTGTTACAGTAGTCCAACCTGGAGAGAACCAGGGATCTGGAGACAGTAAGATTTTGGGGGAAAGTGAGAAAAGGAAAAGTACCTCTGAGCAGGTGCAGCTGGTAGTTGTCCTTCTTTGAAAGGTCAGTGATGTGAGGAGAGAAGGAGAGAGTGGCATTGAAGATGACGCCAACGTTTTTTGCCTCATAAGAAGGGCGAAGGAAGAGGGCCCATGGATGGTGGACAGAGTGAGATAGGGAAAGCGGTAGCAGGGGTCCCAATGAGAAGGATCTCTGTTTTACTGGCATTAAGGCAGAGATCATTGGAGGTGCACCGATCCTGAATCACGGATTGACAGTCTGGAATGTGCGAGAGAGAAAAGGAGGTTGTAGGGAGCCAGAAAGAGAGCTGTGTGTCATCTGCATAACACTGGAAGTTAGAGCAAAAGGTGGAGATAAGGTGGGATAGAGGAGCCACGTAGAGATGGAAGAGCCAGAGTGAGAGGTTAGAGCCCAGGGTAACACCACATGAGGAGAGAGATGTGGTAGAGAGAAAAGACCCAAGTTGGGCCTGGGAGGGTCGGTCCAGGAGAAAAGAGGTCAGCCATTCCAGGGCCTAATCTGTGATGCCCAAGTTCTCATGAAGTCAGTTAATCAGGATGGTGTGATTGACTGTGTCGAAAGCAGAGGAAAGGTCAAGGAGGATGAGTACAGAAGGGGTGCTGGTGTCGAGATTGGAGAGTAGATCTTCACAGGTGTTCAGGAGAGCAGTTTCTGTGCCTCTGGCTGCTCTGAAGCCAGACTGGTGGTCACGGATAAGGTCATTAGTTTCAGTGTGGAGAGTAAGCTGGGAGATGGCCAGCTTTTCCAGAAGTTTGCCCAGGATAGGAGTGATCGAGATCGGGCGATAGTTATCTGGACAGGTAGGATCGGCGGATGGCTTTTTAAGGAGGGGTGCACAAGGGAGTACTTGAGGAGAGAAGGGAAAGCACCAGTGGTGAAAGAGTGATTGCAGAAATCAGCCAAGGTCAGAGTGAGGGTGTCAATGTGGTCCTTGTTGGTTCTGGAGCAGCAGGTGAGTGCCTGTTTGGATGACACTTGAATAGATCGGACTTGTTTATAAACATCATCAGGTGTTATCAGAGAAAAAGAGGAGAAAGGAAAGGGAGAGTGAGAGGCAGCCGGAGTCAGGCCTAGAGTGGAGGAGGGATCGTAAGAGGAGGGTTAGGACAGGATGTCCTGAGTTTTAGTAGTGAAGTGAGAA
The DNA here is from genome assembly GCF_040938575.1 of Ambystoma mexicanum. Taxonomy (NCBI): domain Eukaryota; kingdom Metazoa; phylum Chordata; class Amphibia; order Caudata; family Ambystomatidae; genus Ambystoma; species Ambystoma mexicanum. The sequence goes on along the minus strand of NC_090925.1, from coordinate 753,884,850 downwards.
GCCAGGGCTGTACAGAGGGCTTGGGAGGGAACAGGAGAGGTGGAGACTGCAGAAGGATTAATCAGCTCTTTGCAGATTTTAAAGAGTTTGGACATGTTGTTAGAGGCTGCAGAGATGTGGGCTTGGATGTGGACTCTCTTGGACAGGGCAACAAGTCTGTATTGCCTTTGTATCACACAGCAGGCCAGTTTGCCAGAGGATGCACCTGGAGCTCTCCACTTCCTCTCTGCCACCCTGCACTTGCATTTCAGGGTACCGAGGTCGGAGTCATACAAAGAGTTGCACTCAGAGGTAGGTTTCACACGGATTCTCATGGCAGTGGCAAGGATGTCCAGAGTGTTGGAAATAGCAAGATGCAGATTAAAGAGGGTTGTTTCAGGGTGTGAATCGGCCGCAGGAGTCGTAGGAGCAGAGGAGGTGGAGGCAAAGGCATTAACTGACAGACGCTTCATGGGCTGAATGACTGAGAAGGTAGGTGACAGTACTTGGGTGCGCTTTGCCATGGAGACAGAGTGTCAGGTGAGATGAAAGAAGAAATTGGTCAGTCCAAGAGTGAGGAGTAGTGAGAGGGTTAGAGAGAGGGATGGCTGAGGAAATGAGAACATCCACGGTGTGTCCAGCAGTGTGTCGGACCAGTGGGTAGAATGGAGAGAGCGGGAGAGTTACAGAGATTGCGGAAGAACCCTGTGGAGGGATCAGAAGCATCCAGGTGGATGTTGAGGTCTTCAAAGAGGAGAAGTTGAGAGGGAGAGGCAAGAAGAGATGCAGAGAGGTCAGCCCACTCAAAGAGGGAGAGGGCAGCCTGGCCAGGTGGCATATATATGGTGGCCACAGGCATAGAGAGGCCAGGAGAGATAAAGAGCCTGCAGGCCAGGCATTCAATGGAGGAGTAGGCCTGCGTAGGAATTACAGAGGCAGGGACCCACTCTGGAAAGATGAGAGATTCTCACTCTCTGGGTCGGTTGTTTCTGGGCTCAGAGAGGATCTTGTAGCCCTCAGGGAGGTGTAGAGAAGAAGCCAAGTACCCCCATATCAAGCTCCCTTTTTGCCTATATGTTGGGAGCTAGAGTGTGAGACACGTGCAGTACCTATACCGCAAGGTACCCATTGAGGAAACCATATATGCATTCACGACAATATGATGGCCATTTGAATGAAATCCCAGAGGAAGTGTGAAAATGAGGAAGAAAAAGAGATTGGTGATGTCATGTGAAGCAGGATTCTCCACCCAGAAGAGATGCAGGGACGAGAAGAACATAACCATTCTATAAGGATCTAAGTAGGCGGTGTTAAAGATGAGCAACATTTCGGGCTTGAGATGAAGATGCTCATGCTACAGAAATACTGAAGAAAATGCAAAGTCATTTTACACATGTACAGATGCAGTAAATGCAAGCAGACAAAGTAATCATGAGACTAGCTAAGTTGTTAATAGATTGCGGTGATGTGCCAGTACCATATATGCATAGGAATGTATGGACTATGGATGTTCCACAATGCACTTTAGCAGAGCTTGGGCCCAGTGAACAGCAAGGCTTTTCAGTGTGGCGCAGTTAGAAAATGACTTAATGATGGAAGTGGATTCAAGAAAGGCTTGGCTGGCCCAGCACCAAGAAGTCAAGGCCTTGACCCTGGATGTTCATGCAGTAGCTACAAAACGTGTGAAAACAACAAACTCCTGTTGGAGGTGAGGGACGAGTACATTAAAGACGTCAGAGGTTCATCATTTAATAGTATTTTAAATGCAGCAAAAGCTCTGAAACATGGTCTCCAGTCACGTCGACAGATGAAAATAGAGGTTGTGACGAGCTACACCGAAACCAAGAGACTGAGTATGCCTATAGTCCCTCTTTATTCTCAGGCACAGAGTACAGACCCAAGGCCATGCTCAAAAGCTAATTGACTAGCAGACTGCAAGAGTGATTTAGATGGCAGACTAATTAGGTGGGAAACTATAGTCAAAACCAGCCCACCAGCACCTGGGTGCAAGCCTGTGTGCTGCTAGCATGTGTGGAATAGTACAGAGGGGTGCGAGGGTCCCAACCAATAATAGAGGGCGACTTATCAAAGAACCCTATAGTTTGTATAACCAATAGGACATCGGATATTTGATGACGTTCATAGTGACTTACAGTAGAGGAAGGCTTAGTTGCCAACCTGATGTTAGAGACCCAATCCCTGACAAGTATGGAATGTATACCTAGATGTTCCCTCTAAACCTATCACTTTCTCGAGTAGGTTTTTGTAGTTTGCCACGAAGATTGACATCAGTGATGACAAGTTTTTTATGAAACTCTCTGAGTGAGTAGATCGAGCGTATATTCGTTGATGTTCGTTGTACTCCCTGTTTTAGACAATTGCTATTAAAACAGACTTACTTTACCAACCTCCTGAGTCAGTCTGGTTATTGATGTTTGAGTATATTCTGCATCCCCATCTATCTCAAAGTATTGCTACATTGACTTAAAGGGCCTTGTGTGTTAGGTACACATGTTTAGAGGAGAGTTTCAAAACTTGTGACCCATGTGGCCGTGAACCATGTCTCACTGAGAGCGAGGACATCCGCCTTCGAGGTGGTGGCAGATGTCAGAGGAGTGTTTGACAGCAGAGCGAGAGTGGAGCAGGTTTTCACATTTGAAAGACTTCCGTGCAGGGGTACACATTAGGGGTATACAATAATGATGCACATGGACGATGAAAAGCCAGCCAAGAGTTCTTCCCATCTAATGCCACCATTAATGGGTGAGGACGAGAAAGGGGAGAGAGTGGATATCAGGTGAGGAGTCCATAGGTCTGGAGAGGGGACAGAAAAGAGCATACCAGTGATAATCTCTCTGGAAGTAGCACTGACATAGGTGTCAGCGACATGTGAACCAGGATCAGAAGACAGAAGATCTTTTTTAAACGTTTCTCTTCCAGACTTCGTGAGAGAGGGAAGATAGGTGATAGAATAGCATTTAGAGCAGATGAGAGAGATTGCGCGTGCCATGAGGAAAGAAGAGAGGGGAGTGAAGGGATAGAAGAAAGACTGCACAGGTGTGACGCGACTCACCAGGTGGCCTAGCAGCTGAACGAGGCAGGTAGATGCCCAACAAGTTTTATGCTGAAGCGGGAGGATGCCCAACAAGAAGTCTTATGCTGACTCAGGCAGATCAGGAGGGATGGAGGATTATCAGGAGGGTAAGCAATGGCGAGCAGTTCCATAGGGTGGCTTTGACATGAGTCAGGGCAGAAGACCAGCAGAAGAGAATGAATGAATGGAGATGGGGGTCAGGATCAGCATATGACGAAGACTGAAAGGATCATTGTTGCGAGCAAGAAGCAGCGGGCACCATGTTGCAGAGGAGCTCCAAGCAAACAGGAGGTCCTGCGAGGTGTAGATCAGGTGGCAGGATCCGCAGTGCGATGGAGAGCGGCATTGGTGGGTTGTAGGTGTAGCAATTAATTATTGCCCCTCTTGTTGTAAGACAGTCCCTCCCTTAGGCCCACCTATTGGGAAGCCCCGGTCTAGTACTGGTCGTCTGAGATTGTGCTCCTTGCCGTCTGGGTACGCATTCAGAACTGTACAGCTTGTGCTGGTTTTTACTGGGCAGAGCGATGAGTTCTCTGTGATTTGATGTAGTTGAGAACAGAACCCAGTTAAACAGCTGGTCTATTTTATTCGTGCTGCATGGGACCCCAATTCTTCACAATTACACTTCTGTAGGGTGACATATAGCTTAGCGTGGTTCCTATTTCTTGTATATTTGACACCCACTTCCTAAAGACCTCTCTTCTCTATGTTTGAGCATTACTTGTGGGCATTACTTGTGTGGGCATTACTCTCAGGAAAGGGTTGATCAAACAGAGCCCCAACACCTCTGGCTTCTCCTTGTTGCTCCCTGCATATCTCCTCGCCTCAGCAGACGACGGCATAGGTGGTGGTCATCTCCCCCCACTTCACTGGGCCACTGGCAGGCAAAATAGTGATGGCGCGATGGTTGAATCAGCCTGCTCCATGGGCTAAAGTGCCCCAGGCCCCTCTATTCTCAGTTGGGCCTCATTGTGGACTTGTAACCCCAGTTAGTTGATCTGTATGCGGCCCAGGATAGGATAAAGCCTAGCATGGCATAACCAGAGCTGCATCCAGGCAACGAGCAGGAGGAGATCTCGGCCACCCTCGCAGGCACCCACAGGGCCCCTCCCCCCACTTTCCAGGCTTCTTCTGGCAAAGGGGCTTGACAGTCCTAGGATGCAGCCCCAAGCTCATCTCCTGTCTCGACTCCTCACAGGGGTGGGGGTGGCTGATGGGTCAGGCAGTGGCCCGCCTCCAGCCATTTCTCTAGGACAGGGGACCTCATGCTCACAGAGCAGGTTTCTACCACTGCCGATTCCGGGCAGGCTTTTGGAACGGGTTGTGAGAGCATAACCTGCTGCACTGCCATCTTACTATACTCAGTAAGATGGCAGAGAGTTTCTTTGAGGGTTCAGATGTGAAGGCCAAGGTGTTGAGATTTCTTTCCAGTGCATCCATGCGGACATTTTCTAAGGAGTTATTTGGTGTCTTGGTAGGTGTGGGTTGGTCCCAGTTGGGTAGAAGTGCATGGTGGAGCAGGATGCAATGGCCCATGCATTCTGTCACAGATAGGGGAACATTTCCGATGACTGTAGAGTTGGTGACTACCAGTTTGTGTATTGCCTGCATTATGGGTTGTTTAAGTGACTAGTTGCTTCAAGTCCTGGTATTCAAGAGTTACAGTAGAGTCTCTCTGGCTTAGTTGGTGTCTTAACTCCCAGGCAGGTTGAGTTCTCATTGGGAGATGGTAGTTGTGTTGTTGAAAAAAGCTGTTGTGAAGAGGTCTGCAATTTAGTTGAGGCAGGCCTTGTTGGTTTGGGATTGTCAGTATATCAGGTATGTATCTGAGCATGTGTGAGTGGAAAGTGACAAAATAGGGGTTCCATGTATGCACATGCATGTCCATGAGGTATTCTGGCTAGTAGCGAGCCCTCTGCCAGTCTTCCCTTTGAGGTACTTTAGTTGGATGATTGAGCTTGCAAGGAGGAGGGCATCCAGACTGTGTGTGGAGGTAGGTGTGTGCTCTGTATGTGTGATAGAGTATATCTAGGTTGTGTGTGGTGATGAGGTCACCAAGCTTTGCCCTAAATCACTGCTATACAACCGGAGGAGTTAGATCTGACAATAGGCTTAGATCCTTACAAACCTTTAGTTGATAAATAAATAGAGCACATTTCTCTGACTCTTCATAGGAGGAATTTACTCGAATAACAGTCACCTTGAAGTGCTGAGTGTGGTAAGGCCCATGTTAAACATCCACTTACAGCAAAGAAAGCCTTCCTTCTCTTTGTATTCTTATTCTTGGAGAGATCTTAAATATTTTGATATTCCGGACATCATCATCTGTTTGCACTTTACTTTAAAGGCACATCCATTAGGTGTGTGTTTTGCTGGAACAGCATTATTAAACCTCCCTCCTTCAGGTTTGAAGATGTATGTCAGTTTTAGGGGTGAAGGCTTCAGGCCCGTTGGATACAAGGCATAGTTTTGGATGTCATGGCAACACATTTACATAGAGTCCGTACTACCTATTAAGCAGCATAATTTCCTTTTGTTGCCTTTGGAAGATTGTAAGTGCTAAGAACATTACACTGTCTTTTATTTTTTAAGATCTGATGCTGCCAAATATCCACAAACTCCCTACCCAATGCAAGCATCATCTGAATATGGATGTGTGCATCAATCTCCCTTTTCTCCTTCGCACCTGAATAATTCTATTACCAGTAGGGCTCCGCCCTGCCTCAAATTGAAGCAGTATGTGTTTACTGGTTATATTCCAGATCTTTCTCAAAATACCATTCAGATAAGTGTCTTCAGACATGGAAGGAGGCTCCATAATTCATCACTTTGATGTCAGCCAAGAGACTCTGTGATTTCATGATTAGTTGAGTACCTGAGCGTGCTGGTGTTCATGGAATATGGGAATCCAGCACACAAAGCAAAATAATCCAAAAGGTCTGACGCAAGCATACACACTTGCCAGTTCGAACAGTCCCAACAAAAATGTAAATATGGCACAAGCTATTCCAGCCTCCTCAGTAATCAAGCCTATTTAGTGAATGTCCGGTTTCACTCATATACAGCTCAAATCAGCTTTATACAGTTCACTCCAATAGGTCAATATGGTTCAAACTGGGGGGAACATTTTTAAGCAACTATAAGGGTGCAGAAGGAGGGCACTGGAACACAGGTGGAATGGTGATTGCTAAAGACTTATTTGAGATGAATATAAAATAAGCCTAACCCTCCCTATATCTATGAGGGGTTTCTCTGCCTCAATTGAAATGCTAATGGGTATGTCATAATGCCCAAACAAATTAAAGAGTCCACCGTCGTGTGTCAAAACTCTAATTCTGTCCCTTAAACATATACACTTAACAAAGGAAAAGGCAGTGCTTCTTGGTCCAGTAGAAGGGCTCCCTTCTTCTGGACTGCAGGATCACAGTTCAATTCCATGTTCTGGATGATTCTTTCAGTATTGCTTCTTCTCCTTAGATCAATATTGTGTTTTCAGAACAAAAAGGCAAAAAGTCCCAATAACTCTCTTGGCTCGAGCCTTTAGACAAGCAAAATCAGGGGGAATGACTCATGTCCCCTAATCTTCTTTGCTTGCTTTCACAGCTCACAATGCCAGGGAGAATGCCTGTCTTACCCTGGCCTTTCTTCTCTTTTCTGCTCTGGCAGATCTGGTTCACTACCCTGTCAGCTACTGCCATGAAGATGATGGCCCTGAAGGCTATTTGTTATTGGGGGTGTGTCGCAGACCTCACTCTTCAGCCCTTCTGGTGTCCCACTAACTGTCCCGGCAACCGATATACCTGCAAAGCAATTGCCAGAGCTTTGTGGTCGGTTGTGGGCTTCTCGATGTTCCCTCTCATGCTTTGAGCTGCTTCTCCAGCAGCTGTGGTGGCTCCGCCGCGTCTTCACCTTCTCGGGATCTGCTTCTCGAGCTCACTGCATGTGGCAGGTCCCTCGGTCGGCTGGATGCTTGTTCTTCCTCCTTTTTTGATGATTGTCCACAGTGGACATGCAAGGGTCTTGGCTCTGGTTCTCCCTGCTTGTCCTCACTCGCTGGCTTTGAATCTCATGGCACCTCCAGGGAGGCCTCCTCTTCCATAATCTTTCCTCTATTCTGATGCGTGCTTCTCCAATCAGAGTTAGAGAATCACTAAAAGTCTCAATGGAGATTCTAGGAATAGTCAGTAGGGCTCCGAACCACCTCCTTGTCCCAGTACTTGCCCATTGTATTCGTTCTGGGTAGTCTTTGCTCTTCATTATCTCAGTATGAACCAGGGATGTTTCTCTTGGGTAGCTCCTACTCTTCCTCATCCTGGTGGAAGTTAAGTACTGGGTTTTGCAGAGAAACATGGATGTCTGGGGTATGGAAGGGAGGTGTCAGGAACGGAGATTAGGGCTAGGGATATATGAGGATGTTGGATGAGGGGTGTCATACTGTGTTTCCCTTAGATGGTCGTCCTTGTCCCTAGAGTGGGAGTCTCTCCCCATGAGATCCCCCCTCTGATTACTACCCCCAAGGGGACAATCGGGTAGCAGCCTCACCTCCCAGCCATCAGGGAGAAATGGCGACATCTAAGGATTCATCACACAGCCTATACAGATTCGACTTTTGAAACCATCAGAAACTATTGATTTGAACCTTGTTGATTCTGCTCGATTTAGTGATATAAACTGAAGGCAGAATACATTAAAGTTACACACTGTAGTGACTAACAAACTCCCAGTCCCCTTTCCTCCATACTGTATGGGTGTCGCTCCCTAGGGCTGGGACTGGAACCTTTTTCCTTCCAAAAAAGCATTTCCCCTTTAAATGTAAAGGTGCGTGTAGGCATGGCAACGGGTGAGACCAGACCCCCATATCCCTTCCCTTCTACATGCCGGACTGCTAGACGAGCCTGACCTAATACACTTTTGAAGGGAGCCCTAGGGGCTATCATCTCCTTTGCTATGCAGCTAACTAGGCCCTTGCTTAAATACCATTCATAACATTTTTTTACTCAACTTTCATAGTAGTGATGTGTTCTTAAGACATTAAAAAAACATAAACATACATTTGTGTTGCACGTTACTCAGGGTTCAAAGCAGCACAATGGTAAGACCTTGCCTTCTTGGTTTCACTGTAAAATAATGCTCTGAATAAATACAGTGACTAATGATTTTTGAGCAATTTGTGCTAGTAATTTTTCAAACATTGTGTCGGTAACATTTCTTGAACTTCGCATTGTAAACCTTTCCGAGCCACTTGATATTTTCGAACCAATGCTGGAGGAGGTTTGAGGTAAAGAAAGTGTAAGCAAGGAGAGATTAATTACCTAAATCAATTAACTAGATGGATGCAGTAGTGTGCCGTTTCTCTTTGCTCAGCCAGGTAGCAAAGGTAGTCCTTGTGCTTCCCACACAAGTGTTTTTCTTCTGTTATTATAAGTAGAGGGAAGCCCAGTGTACGAGATCTTTAATTGCCCTTCACAGAACAAGAGACGAAAATGCAAAAAAACATAACAAGTCGAAACTATCCCAAATTTCGATTTCTATCGCAGAACCGTCATCGGAGAATTTGCAACCAAAAATAACAAAGAATCAAGCTATGACAAAAAAAACTAGCTGCTTCTAAATCTAAAAGGTTTGTAGACAATATCTCCTTACTTTCTCAGCAAAATGTGTCTTCTATTGTCCCTTCAGCACAAGTAATCTCTGCTCATTCTCGAAAAGATCTCATTCCGGGGCCTGAGCTGCCATCAGCAAGTGTGATGTCTCTCAAAGGTAAGAATCCTGTTTCAATATCACCTTGCATTGAGCCTGTATTACCTTCAAGTGCTGTTGAAATTACAAACAATGATATACCAAGTGATGATCTTATGAATTTTGTGATGATCTTGTGAATTTATCGGTTTATTCGAATAGCAACATATCTGTCTTGGAAACGGTTCAACGTCTTCACCAAGATTGTGCAAGGATGACTTCCCGAAATCCAACGTTCTGCATTGTACTAGATCATTAGATCATGACTCAAATCTGTTCAAATCTTGAACAAAAAAGAAAAACACTGTTGAAGAGAGCTCCTTTTCCTAAAGACTCTCCCCTGAGAGCCCAAGACTCTACAGTGCCTAATAAATCCTTACCCTTACCCTCTTCAGAAATTGTAAATGCTGAAGATCCCCCCCAACCTACCACTTCCTGGTGACATGTCCGATTCCACCTCCCCAAATGAAGAAGTCTTACAGGAAGAAGAATGGCTTCCGAAAGTTCTATCAAATCAAACATTGAGGCTCACTATGATCGACAGAATCTTTTCTGATCCCTTCCCAAATAGGACTACTATATTAACAATATTTCACTCCATCCCGCAGTTAAAACACATTAACTCAGCGGATATTGATGGTCTTTCCTATCCTATCCCAGCCCATCAAGATATTGTTGATGTTAAAATACTATCTCTAATCGTAAAAAATTATATCTGGGATCAACGACAGTTATTATTTGAAAAAAGGTGTTTTACTTGAACCTATACCCCCTCCGATCCCCAATCCTGACCATCACCAAATCACAGGATCAAAAAACCAATTTCCTTCACAGTCTTTTCCGAATGCTTCATGTACCAACTGTAATATAGGCACCAAAATCCAACCGCCTCCACAACAATCTAAATGGGCATGGGTATCCAGTGCTAGAACCCTTCAAAAGGAGAATTGCTAGCAAAATAAGGCACCTCAACACCAATGCACCCTCATTTCTTGGAATACTTGTGCGTTCTCCCATCTACTTAACTCTAAATCACTCTTACTTAATAATTATGATGTCTTTTTGTTACAAGAAACATGGATGTCCAGCACCCCTCTTTGGCCTGATCATCAACTTGTAGCAATTAATGCTTCTAAACCAGCCAAGGGCAGACCAGTAGCTGGTCTCCTTATAGCAGTAAGAACTGACTCTTAGCTATCTATCACTGCATGGGAAAGCCCTGACCCTGGTATCCAACCAGCCTTAATTACGACTGCCAACAAAGACAACCCTTTTTTCCCTAAGACTGTAATTATAAATATATATTGGAACCCAGCATCTCTGACTTCTCCCAAATTTGCTGACAATATTGAGTCAATTCTTGATCAAATTCTTCTTGAACCAGATATAACCAATACAATAATTGCTGGCGATTTTAACATGAATCTGATACAGTCTTCTGACAAATCAAGTAAGTCAAGACCAGGTAATTGGTTATCCCTAATGAAAACTAGAAACTTTACAATATCAAATGGTACTTTCCCTAACGATGTTCCCCCAAGACCAACTTGGTCGAGAGGTAATCTTCAGTCTATTCTAGACTATGTTTTTATCTCCAATAACTCAATTAAAACAATAGCGAACTTCCAAATTATCCAAACTACATCGAGTGATCACAATTTGCTGGTAACATCTTGGAGATCGCATTCTAAACTAAATTCTGAATATTACAAGGTCCCAATTGAAATAAACAATGCGAGGACAGGAATTCGGGGGACCCCCTTTCGTATAAACTATTTACGACAACTCTTACATCAAAAACAAGAGGAGGTGGATAATACACATTATAATTATCTAATTCAGATCATTGTTCAATTAAGTACACAATACGGCAAACCGAGTTTTGCTCCTAAACATAGATGGAACCCTAATATAGCCAATCTCAGAGCAAAATTAAGGCGCGATTTAAGACTATTACCTTTATACGATAATAAAATTCTAAAACAAAAAATAAAAAACAAATACAGAAATCAAATTAAACAAATAATAGCGACAACAAAACAATGCTGAATCAATGCTAAAAGCCCTTCTCTCCAAAAAAGTGGGCAAAATATGGAAAATAATAAACAGATCAAAAACAACAGCTGAAAAATCTATTTTATTAAATTGCATTGACCAGCTGACATGGGCAACACACTATGCGAATCTTCTATTTAAACCCGAAGAAGTTCTCATCGCTAAGAAGCAAAGTGGTCTTGACACCAAAGCCTTAGAATTTGACGCCCTGGATATAACTATCATAATCAAGAAATTGAACAATTCGCGTGCGCCTGGTCCTGACATGATAACAAATGCCATTTTTTAAAAAAAACAGAAGCCTGGGCTGATGTTTTATTCTTGATTCTTAAAAATGTGATAAATCAAAATAAATTTCCTCCATCATGGCAGGAGGCAATTATAATCCTGATTTTTAAATCTGGGGATAGAACTTCCCCAACTATCGCCCAATAGCGCTTTTAAACGTGCCAGGAAAAATCTTAGCAAGACTTGTGGTTAGAGACTTCACAAAATGGCTCCTTGAGCAGGATTTAATGGACCAATATACCTTGCCCTAGTCGATTTCAAACAAGCATTTGACTATCTCTCGCTCCTTGCTATGGGAAAAACATTTAAATGCCAATTGCCTTGCTTATATTTTTAACCTGATTTTATTGTTTTACACGAGCACGAGTATAAGAGTAAAACTTACAACCGACGGTCTCTTGTCAAACACAATAAGAACAAACACTGGGTTAAAACAGGGTTGTCTGTTCGCCTCAATTCTTTTTAACTTTTATATTAGTGATTTTTTTAAAGAATTGATGGTAGTGCAGTCTTTCTCGCCACGTCTAGGATCCCTAACTATACCTTATCTATTATATGCAGATGATATGGTTGTTTTTGATAAAACTCCTATAGGTCTCCAAAGGAAATTGGGTGCGTTATCACAATATGCAGAACTAAACAAACTGTAAATTAACATAAAAAAACGAACATTTTAATCGTTCAGCCCCCTCCAAAAAAAAAAAAAAAAAATCAGATTCAACTGGTTTATTACCAATCATCCCCTTGATATAATACATCACTATAAATACCTTGGAGTCAACATAAATTCGAATATAGCGGACATCCCTTACAAAGACGAAATCACCAATAGAATGAAACTTCTATCAATTCAAGCAAAAGCCCTACAAAGGAAGTATGGTTGGTTTTCTTTAATACCTGCGCGCATGTTCTATTTACAGAAAGCGTTCCCATAATTACATATGGAAGTCATACCAAAATTATGAACAAACAAGTAAACAGAGATTACATAGGAGGATTATATTGGAAAGCAATACTGCCGGTCCCTCTAAGTTACCCAATAGTCATAATTCGTTATGAACTCGGTTTGTCTTCTTTATCCGTGGTGGTCACTTGGGCAATGTTAGCAATGTTAAGGACAAAACATTTTTCTAAGTTTTTTAAATATAGAGTATTACTTACCAAAGAACAATTATGGTATGAGATATTCAACACATCAAAAGTTTCACTAATTATAGCTACTGTTCACTATCTTAATGAACTAAATCTAGCGAAAAATTAATACTGTCATGATTCACATTGAAATGAAGATCTCTTTATATAGGCACTTTTCATTTTCTTTTATCAAAATTTGGGTTTTATGATGATCTATGAGGTTTTAAATCTAAATGTGTTGAATCTATGAAAATGTGTTATAATGAAATGTATGTTTTAATGTATTTGTTTATGTAAAAAATTTAACTTTGATGTGTCAGATTGAAAAAGTTGAATTCCAACTAAACCAAATTTCAATAAAAAAAAAAATAAGTAGAGGTATAATGGTCCATAGTATGACATTTGTGAATTATTTGGTTGAGGGGCGGAGGGGGGGCTAACTAGCTCACTACAGGTTATCCCCCCTTAATAATTACTTATAACTCCTGTTCTGTAATGGATCTAACATTGAAAATGGTTGATAATACGGATATAATGAAGCTCTAACAAATGACATCTGTAGTTGTATTAATTTTGATTGAGGGGGGTGACAATGTGGTCTTTTCTGGCATATATATAGATATATTTATTTAAGTACAATGAGGATCCCTATTAAAGTCTAAGTATATAAAAGCAGGAAGTGGAAGCTGTATGGACTTTCCTCTAATGGTTTCTGTGTGTTGGTTTCCTAGGAAACCAGGGGTGAAGAGGAGGAGGTGGAATCCAACGGCTTCAGTTGGGCATATTAAGAGCACCGGATCAAGAAAAATAAACAACGAATCCTACGTTGTTGCGAGGATTTTCAGCGGGGAATTGTAAATATGTTGCTGTTGCCGGATGTTATTGACGAAAGAGCTCGTCGAGTTGAAGAAGAGTAACCAGCGCCGTTGCGCTACTTTGTATCGAGTGATTCCGCGACCACTGTCGCACGTATTTGAAGTATGGAGAGGGAGAGTAGCGGCGTGACCCTTCGGTGAAGAGGTACAAAGAATTCGCAATTACAGGGTCCGAAGACAGCCCTCCGACGTTTAAGAAGGAAGAACAGGCCGCCGAAGATAGCAGCCGAAGAGAGGAAAGCAGGGGCGGAGCCAAATCCTGTGTCCGCCGGCAACCACTGTCAGGGCCCTTGAGGTAACGCTGTCTGGGCTGAGACTGGATCGGTGAAGAGCGAGTGCTGAAACCGACGTACGAGAGAGAGAGACCAGACCAGAGTAAGCGGCACCAGGGATTAAGAGGGAAAAGCTGAAAGTACTGCCATAACGAACGCTTAAAGAAATGTGAGGCCCTGAGTCCCCGGAGAAATTGAGAGAGATCTGTAACAAGGGCATAACCTATATAAATATTTGGTGGCCTCATAAACGCTGACATTTGAATACGTTGTTTTTAAGAAGAGAGCTGTACATTAACCCACGGCATCATCAAAGGAGTCTATTGCCTTTATACGTATGGGAGTTGAAGGAACTAACAAAGCAAATAGGAACTCTATACAAAGCTGGTAAGGCAGAAACGGAAAAGACACAAAATCAGTGCTAGCTTGAGACAAAGAATTATGTCAACTGGAATGAGTTAAGAAAAGGATAGGAGCAGGAGAAAGACAAGGACATTAAAAGAGAAAAGAAAAGAGTGAATGGACATTTTATATAACAGGACTCACCTGTTGAACATTTCCAGGCCGATGCCTCCAGCGTCCTGAAGATGGCGAGAATTGAAAAGAAGTATCCTTTACATGCTTTATTTAATTTGGTGAAATAAATAATTGGGCTCTCTTTCAGTCCAAACAAACTACATAGAGGCTGAAGTCTCATTTTTATTGTACTTGAGATTAGAAATATCACAGTTGGTGTCAGAAGTGGGATTCTGATAACACCATGGAGGACCTCATTAAGACCCTAAGCGAAGGTCAACAACTGTTACAACAAGCCCTGAAAATGCAGTCACAGCAAGCCCAGGCCAACAGGTTGGCCTTGCAACAGGCATTACAAATGCAGCAGGCTCAATCGCTCGAGATGTCGAATGTAAGGAACCATCCTCAGGTACCTACCTCGGTATTGCAAAAGTATTAAGCAGGTGAGGATCCAAGTCACTTCTTTGTGAATTTTGAAAGAGTAACTCGAAATGCCCAGTGGCCCGCCGAGAGATGGTGTCATTACATCGTACCATTGATGACCGGTGAAATGCAGTGTGCCTACCAGGTCGCAAACCCTGAGGGCGATACTAGCTATGGGGACATGAAGAAGGTAGTGCTGGAGCGGATGGGAAACAACGAAGAAACATATCGAGTTTAGAGAAGTCAAGCTGAAGGGGGAAGAAACCCCGAGACAGTTATTTTACCAAGTAAAGGAGATGGCTGAAAAATGGTTGCAACCTGGCACATCCACCCTGGCAGAGATAACAGAAAAGGTCATTTTAGAGCAGTTCATCGAAGCTCTTCCTGGCCCAGTACAAAGATTGGTCAAGCAACATCCCAGATTGACATTAAGTGAGGTGGTAGAGGTAGCGTCAGTTTACCAAAAAGGCAGGCAAGGCAAGATTTTGACCTATACAATGACATACAAACCACCCCTTATGGTGAATAAATCGGCGGCTCAACCAAGATGGCCCCACTCTATGAACCGAAGGCCGGAAGGAGAAAATGTCCGTTCCAGACCCAACAGTGAGGGTCCTATAAATTATCGCCAAACTCCACCTGCAATTAGGGGTCCTCAGTGCTTTGACTGTGGGGACTGGGGCCACCCTGCAAGGTTTTGTCCGAAGAAACCAAAAGCTGAACCAATGGATGTTGGACTTTTCGAATCCCAAAAGGGAAATGAGACCCCGGGGCAGATAACGGGGAGACCATCGCAATTTATATACACATGTGAAGCAGAGGTGGATGGAAAGCCCACCACCGATCTGGTCGACTCAGGAAGCCTGCAGACGGCAGTGACACCAGAGCTGGTAGGTGAAGATTATTACTCTCCAGGGAAAATTCCTATCCGGTGCGTCCATGGGGATATAAGGGTCTATCCCTCAAAGGAAATTCAAATTAAGATGGTTGGGGAGACAATGGGGGTGACGGCAGCAGTATTGCCCCATTTGCCTAAACCACTTCTAATTGGGTCAGATATACCAAAATTCCCAGAATTAGTTAATAAAATTGAGAAGAGCTGGTTAGAAACGGCCCCTTTCCATATAGAAGAAATATTAAGCCCGTCTCCCAAGACACAAAAGAGCAGGAAGTACAAGCGATTCCTGCAGAAAGAGTGGAGAGCTAAAAATGTTTTCCCTGTGGCAGTTGATTGGAGACTAGAGAAGGACGGGACAGCTTTAGGTCTGCACAAGAGCTAGATCCTGTGCTGCAATATGCCCGGGAGCGTGCCCTTGAAGAAACGTCCGGAGCGGGAACTTGCTTCGTAAAGGATAATGGGTTGTACTACAGAGTGAGTAAATCCAGGAATGGAGAAGATCTGAAACAATTACTGGTACCCCAGAAGTACTATAAGACTATACTGGAGGTTGTTCACCTTCAAATTGGCGAAGGACACCTAGGAACGGAGAAGACAACCAAGAAGATTCTGGATAGGTTCTATTGGCCAGGAGTGTACCAACAGATAGTTAGGTTCTGTCAGGCATGTGATGAATATCAGCTGAAGAATAGGGCCAATGTGAAGAAAGCACCACTTCAGCCTATGCCCTTAGTCATGGAACCATTCAGTAGAATAGGAATCAACATGGTGGGACCGTTGGAACCAACCCGGAGGGGTCACAAATACATTCTTGTGGTGGTGGACTATGCAAATAGATACCCCGAGGCGTTTCCTTTGAAAAGCAACAAATACCCAACAGATTTGCGATGCCCGCATAACATTTATTGGAGGAGTTGGGATACCCCGGGAAATAGTCCCTGACCGGGGGTCGAATTTCATGTCCAAGGTACTCCAACAAATCTGTGAGATGCTGAAGATAGAACATTTGAAAACAGCTGTGTATCACCCACAGACTGATGGACTGTTAGAACGTTACAATCAAACCATCAAACAAATGCTGAAAAAAATGGCTTCCCCGGAGAGAAAAGACTGGGATAGAGTTCTTCCCTGGATTCTAATGACGCTTAGGAACACTCCTCAGTCGTCAACTGGGTTTTCACCCTTTGAATTGTTGTTCGGAAGACCCGTTCGTACTCTGCTAGACTTATTAAAAGAAACTTGGGAGGAACAGCCAAATCACGAAGTAACACTGACAGAGTATGCTTCCCAGCTACAAGAAAGGATAGAGAAACTACAAAGTATTGCCAGGGATAATCTCCTTCAAGCACAAATAAGACAAGAAAGATACTACAATCAGAAGGCTCAGTTACGTTCTTTTAAGAAAGGAGACCAAGTACTAGTATTAGTTCCCACATCAGAAAACAAAATGTTAGCCACTTGAAAAGGTCCTTATGAAATTCAAGAAGTGCTGGATCCGGTAACGTACAGAGTGAAACAGACGGATAGTAAAATTCCCTATCAGACGTATCATGTCAATTTGCTTAAAAAATGGATGTCGCCGGTCCAAGCAGTGGCCATGATATCTCTGGACACGACAATAGAAGAACATTTTCCACAATTGAAAGAGAAGGCCGGGTTAGAGGATCTAAACATCAACCCAGCATTAACAACTGTTCAAAGGAATGAGTTAATTGATTTAATACAAAGATTTTCACACGTATTCTCCTCCTTGCCAGGGAAGACCAAGTTAACAGATCATCGTATAGTCACTAAGCCTGGGGCCATTGTGAGATCAACACCTTATCGAATACCTGAGTCAAAGATCAAAGCCTTCAAACAAGAGGTACAGGACATATTGGATATGGCAATCATAGAACCATCTCACAGTGACTGGAGTTCTCCTGTAGTCTTAGTGCCAAAACCAGATGGCAGTGTGAGGTTCTGCATGGACTTTCGGAAGTTGAATGAAATCTCTAAATTTGACGCATACCCAATTCCTAGAATAGAAGATCTGTTAAATAAGCTAGGTAAGGCGAGGTTTTTGACCACAATTGACCTAACTAAGGGATACTGGCAAATTCCATTATTACCGTCAGATAAAGAGAAAACAGCGTTTGCCACGCCTGCTGGTTTATATCAATTTACCGTACTAACCTTTGGGTTACACGGGGCGCCGGCCACCTTTCAACGTCTGATGAACCATGTTATAAAGGGGCATGAACAATATGTTAGCGCTTATCTCGATGACATCATAGTTTACAGCAAAACCTGGACAGAACATCTGCAACATCTTGGTAAAATACTTGACACTGAAGAAGGCAGGATTACACATAAATCCCAAAAAAACTTATGTCGCCACCTTTCATACAAAATATCTGGGATACTATGTAGGCCAAGGGATCATCAAGCCCAAAGAAGAGAAATCAGAGCTATCAAACAGTTGAAGTTCCTGGAAACGCCAAAACAAGTGCAAGCTTTTCTAGGCTTTGTGGGATATTATAGGAGATTTATTCCTCACTTCTCTACCTTAGCCTCTCCCCTCACAGATCTCTTAAAGAAGAGTTCTTCAACAAAGAAAGTCTTGAAAAGGATGGAAACCTTGCAGGCTCTTCTATTCCAGAACCAGGGAGAGGAGGAAAGGCCAATACTATTTATCAGTCGTAAATTGTTACCCCACAAATTAAGTTATCCAACAATAGAAAAGGAGTGTTTGGCAGTAAAGTGGGCTATTGACGCTCTGAGGTATTATCTGCTGGGGCAAGAGTTCACATTAATAACCGATCATGCTCCACTAGTCTGGCTTGCTCGTAACAAAGACTAAAATCAGAGAATACTCAGGTGGTTTCTTTCTCTCCAGCCCTTCTCTTTTAAAACAATTCACAAACCTGGAAAATTCTTAGCCCAATCTGATTTCTTATCTAGGGCAGAAACCCTTCCCGATCGTAAGGGCTGAGTAGGGGGGGTGTGACAATGTGGTCTTTTCTGGTATATATATATTTATTTAAGTACAATGAGGATCCCTATTAAAGTCTAAGTATATAAAAGCAGGAAGTGGAAGCTGTATGGACCTTCCTCTAATGGTTTCTGTGTGTTGGTTTCCTAGGAAACCGTGGGTGAAGAGGAGAAGGTGGAATCCAACAGCTTCAGTTGGGCGTATTAAGAGCAGCGGATGAAGAAAAATAAATAACGAATCCTACGTCGTTGCGAGGATTTCAGCGGGGAATTGTAAATATGTTACTGTTGCCGGATGTTATTGACGAAAGAGCTCGTCGAGTTGAAGAAGATTAACCAGCGCCGTTGCGCTACATTGTATCGAGTGAATCCGCGACCGTTGTCGCACGTATTTGAAGTATGGAGAGGGAGTGTAGCGGCATGACCCTTCGGTGAAGAGGTACGAAGCGATCGCAATTACAGGGACCGAAGACAGCCCTCCGACGTTTAAGAAGGAAGAACGGGCCGCCGAAGAGAGGAAAGCGGGGGCGGAGCCAAATCCTGTGTCTGCCGGCAACTGCCGTCAGGGCCCTTGAGGTAACGCTGTCTGGGCTGAGACTGGATCGACGAAGAGTGAGTGCTGAAACCGACGTATGAGAGAGAGAGACCAGACCGGAGTAAGCGGCACCAGGGATTAAGAGGGAAAAGCTGAAAGTACTGCCATAACGAACGCTTAAAGAAATGTGAGGCCCTGAGTCCCCGGAGAAATTGAGAGAGATCTGTAACGAGGGCATAACCTATATAAATATTTGGTGGCCTCATAAACCCTGACATTTGAATACGTTGTTTTTAAGAAGAGAGCTGTACATTAACCCACAGCGTTATCAAAGGAGTCTATTGCCTTTATATGTATGGGAGCTGAAGGAACTAACAAAGTAATTAGGAACTCTATACAAAGCTGGTAAGGCAGAAATGGAAAAGACACAAAATCAGTGCTAGCTTGAGACAAAGAACGATGTCAACTGGAAAGAGTTAAGAAAAGGATAGGAGCAGGAGAAAGACAAGGACATTAAAAGAGAAAAGAAAAGAGTGAATGGACATTTTATATAACAGGACTCACCTGTTGAACATTTCCAGGCCGATGCCTCCAGCGTCCCGAAGACGGCGAGAATTGAAAAGAAGTATCCTTTACTTGGTTTATCTAATTTGGTGAAATAAAGAATTGGGCTCTCTTTCAGTCCGAACAAACTACCTAGAGGCTGAAGTCTCATTTTTATTGTACTTGAGATTAGAAATGTCACAGGGGGTGACAAGCTTACTACGCGTAAGACCGCCTATAAATAAAATGCCTAGAACTCCTGTTCTGCAGCAGATCTAACGTTGACAAAGGTTGATCTTACTGGATCCGACGAATATGTATTGAAATGAATTACTTTTTCCCCAAAATGTTGTAGGGGGTCAGCCCCCCTCCTTTGCAGCCAAGTATTTCAGCACCTGTGTGTGATCTTACAAAAAAATTGCCCGATCATACCAGATCTAATGTATATCTGGCCAATGACATCGAATTATGTAAATTATTTGTTTGGTGGGGCTAACTAGCTCACTATGGGTTAATCCCCCTATAAATAATTGCTTATAACTCCTGTTCTGTAGTACATCTAAGATAGAAAATGGTTGATCTTATCGTATCTAACAAAGATCTAACAAATTACATTTGTTTTTGTACTATTATTGATTGAGGGAGGACTAGCTTACTACGGGTTAGCCCCCATCCAAATAAATGCCTATAACTCCTGTTCTGTAGCGGATCTAACATTGAAAATGTTTGATCGTACCAGACCTAATGAATATGCATTGAAATTAATTACTTTTTCTAACAAACATCTGACAAATGGCATACATTTTGGTCAATTTTTTGATTGAGGGCGGGCTGATTACAGGTTAGCCCCCCCTCTAAATAATTGCTTATAACTCTGGTTCTGTAGCAGATCTAATGTTAAAAATGGTTGATCTTACCGGATCTAATGAATATGCATTGAAATTAATAACTTTTTTCCAAAATTGTGTTGAGGCGGGGCCAGCCCCCCTCCTTTGCAGACAAATATTTCAGCACCTGTGTGTTATCTAACAAAAAGAATGCCTGATCACACCAGATCTAACATATATCTAACCAATGACATTGGATTTTGTTCATTTTTTGGTTGAGGGGGGGCTAACCCACCACAAGTTAGCCCCCCTCTAAGTAATTGCTTATAACTCCTGTTCTGTAGCAGATCTAAGATTGAAAATGGTTGATCATACCTGATCTAATGAAGATCTAACAAATGACATCTGTTTTTGTACTATTTCTGATTGAGGGGGTGACTAGCTTACTACGGGTTAGCCCCCGCCCCCTCCAAATAAATGCCTATAACTCATGTTCTGTAGTGGATCTAACATTGAAAATGGTTGATCATACCGGATCTAACGAAGATCTAACAAATTACATACATTTTGGTCCATTTTTGATTGAGGGGGTGCCAGCTACGGGTTAGCCCCCCACTAAAGAATTGCCTATAACTCTTGATCTGTAGTGGATCTAATGTTATAAATGGTTGATCAAACCAGATCTAACAGAGATCTAACGAAACAGATAATTTTTTGTAAAAGATCATGAAAAGGGGGGCTAACCCAGGTGAGGTGGCTGAAGTTAGTACCCTAACTGTTCATTCTGGGGCTAAAGAAACCTCTTAACAAGACTTCTAACACTGTGCAACCTCCAGACCCTGATTCCTATGATCAGGTGACTGCCAGCTTGAATTGGCCACTGCCACATTCAGCGATTTCAAAATCAGCTGCAGTTAAGTATCTACGGAACTTTACCACTCTGAATTCTCTCACTGCAACTTTTTAAGTCTGATTTTTCCACATGGCCCGACTGCATTGTAACATGGAGAGTGACCCAGTACTAGGGACAATATACGATGTGTCCGAGGGCGGGCATGTAGTCTCCAGTCTCTACGAGCTGTTCCTGAGCACACATCTCACACATGATCTTAGGGTACAGGCCAAATGGGAGGCAGACCTGAACAGGATCTTCTCGGTTACGGAGTGGGCACAGACACTGCTTTACGCAAAACAAATCTCATGAAATGCCAGGTTTATACTCACACAGCTCTATGTCACACACAGGGCATGCATGACCCCTATAAGATACCTCCGTTCCGAGGAGCAGACAGACAGGGGTGCCCGAGATGTGCAGATTTTTTGAAGCAAAAATTCTCTACATGTTCTGGACCTGCCCGGTGATGAAGCAGTTCTGGTTATGAATAGCAAAGAGGGCGGTCAGAGGTGGTATAGATATGCATGCGGGTCCGCACCCGAGGCCTGCTTACTGGTGCTTTTCCTGCCCAGGCGGGGAGCTGCACATCTCAATAAAATGAAAGATCTAATTTGCATCCTGACCAAGCGTAGAATTGAAATGGCCTGGAAATTGGCACCAGTCCCTAGTTTGTAAGCATGGTGGGGCACCTTGCAGAGATGTGCTGTAGCTGAAACTGCTGTGTGGCACAGAGGTGTATAGTGGACTTAGGGAAGGCAGCGTGGATATAGCAGCATGGAACGCACTGACTCAGGAAATGTTTGCCCCATCGAAGGGAAGCCCACATCGGGATGATTGCACTGAAATGTTAGCCTCTTAACACCAAGTGGGTTGAACAATTTGGAGAGGGGTGCTTGGGCAGTGTCTGGGGCGTTTACCAATAACAGAATGTAGAGTGGTCTGATCGTACGGAAGGCACTATTTGTAGTTAACTTTGTATTGTTCTTTCATGTTTCTGGGCTAGTTATTGCATATGCTTTGACTGTGAAAGATCACCCTGATCCTTTTGCTGTAACCAATGAAGAGAAGCACAAATAAATTCGTTTTTTTAATTTTTTTTAAAAAGGGATTTTTCTACTGGGTAACTCACTTAAATTCTGCAACTGTGATCCTCTTCCCCTCACTTTGAACTTTTCCGCTGTGGGCTCTGTGTCTGCAAACTCTACAACTGTGTAGTTAGACTCACCCTTAACGGGCTGCGGCAGGGCAAGGCCACTCGGAATGTAACCACTGTGAGACGGAATGTAACCGCTCTTTAAGATGGCTCCCATTTCACTCCCTGCTCAAATTCAACTTCCTCTGCCTAGTTTTCAAAGCCCTCTATTGTCTTGCCCCTCCCTACCTATCCTCCCTTCTTAATTTCTATACTACTCCTCATTCTCTTTGGTCTGCAGACCACTTCCTTCTCTCTTCTCCTCCTTCACTCTGTGCCCTTCCCGCATCCGCTCCTTCCAACTTCTCGCTCCTTTCCATTTGAACTCCCTTCCTCTCCCCATCCGCTCTATTACCTCCTACCCTTCATTTCGCACTTCCCTAAAATCCTATGTCTTCCACTCACCCCATTAGCTTCTTTTTCTTCCTTTTCTCCATTGAAGCTACCCCCACCTTCACCTCCTACCCCCCTCTCTCACCCTGGTCCCTCTCCATTTGCAATTAACCACATAAATAATGTAAATTGTCCCATGTACTGTTTTCTGGTTTAGATTTAATGTCATGTATTGCTTGTTGTATTTTCTTGTTCCTCATGTAAAGTGCCTTGGATTAAAGCGCTATATATATATTAAAATAAATACAAATAAACACAAATATGACCACTTTACAGCACACCTCCTAGTGTTCGCCACCTCAGAATCTCACCACTCTGCAACCCAACCTTTTGGACTCCAACACTCTGAACCCCCCCTACTAATCCTGAAAACAGCCTCAAACAGTACCATTTTAAAGCTGGTGTTTCCAAACACTATGAATCTCTGAGACTCGAAGACAACCACCACAGAGAGGCTTTCGCCACTGTGAACCCAATACCACTACAATGCCCCAAAAGAGGGGAGCCAAACGATCTGGAAGCTAAAGCCACATTAAGTCATTCACCAATGCAAGGCACCATTGCTACCTTGACTCACAACAAGGAACCCTAACAAATTAAGGACTTATCATTCAGAAACCCCACCATTGGGAGATCTCTCCCTATCACAAGCTACGAGCAATTGGAGGCTTCGATCACAGGAAAACCATAGCAAAAAACACAGGACAAAGGATAATATTGCACCTGGGATACACTCACCGAAGGTAATTTCCACATTGGATAGCTCCACACCTGGGTTAGTTCGGCACCTTGGATAGCACTGCCACTGGAATAGCCCTGCCCGAGAACAGCTCTGCCCCTGGGATAGCTTCCTCCCCTGATGTAGCCCCCGCCCTGGGATAAGGGTTTAGACAAGGATAAGGCTACCCGTCGATATAAAGCAGGCCCCCGGGACAGGGTAGCCCCTGGGATAGATTTACCTACGGGACAGTCTGACTCCTGAAACAGCCCAGCCCCCTGGACAGCTAGAATGCGGGTGCAGCCCTATAATATCCTACAAACTACACCCCCCGACACTGCCACTTCATGCTGGAATAGCAAAAACAGCCCAAGCGAAGAGAAAAACCATGAGGCCAAACAGAATCCACCCACAAAAAAAAGAACATCAAACCTGATTGGGATAAACAGAAACAAACAAGAAACCCCACCCAAAGCAACAACCCCATAACCAACCAACACCAAGAAATAGCACACCTACCAGCCCACTGCAAAAGAGCCCCTTTACTGGAACAACAAAATGACTTTACTTACTGCATTACCTATCAACTTATCACCCCCAATTGTACAACCAACCACAAGAACCATAAGCACATAAGGAGGATAAATGGAAACGCAACAAACGAGAAACCCACAGAAGCACAACTGAAAGAAACAACCTCAACACACCACAAAAAATTAGCACGACAAAGCATCAACAACGTGAGCAGACCGACAAACCGAATGTAAAAACATCAACTCAAAAAGCAACCTTTTTGACCTACTCAATCAAGAAACAACAGAAGTGAAGGAACAATCTGATAGAAAACGGAAATATCAAACGGAAATATCAACTCAAACTACCAACACCACCACCAAAGGACAAACAAACCCCAGAAAACAAAAAGATACACTGCAACCTAGTCAACGCCAGATCAATGTCAAAGCACACAACAGAAATAAACAAACTGCTAAGTGGTGGAAGGACAGACATCCTATTCCTCAGAGAAACCTGGCTAACCAAATCTTCAAGGTAATAGTACACTATTCCCTAACCAACGACGTCAAACTTAAACAAGCCAACCGAAAAGGAAAAAGAGGATGAGGGCTTGCTGATGCATACAAGAAGGACCAGCTAAAGATATCAGCACCACCACTAAACATCCCAAACTGCGAATCACTCCTCCTGTACTTAGCCTTAGATCACCAAGCCAAACTATCATTCCCACTTGTCTACAGGCCACCGACATACAACCCTACTTTCACTGACACATTTGCGGACACCATCACCACATCGCCGTTAAACATGATCAGATGATCATACTGAGAGATTTCAACATCTGATTCAAAGAAGAAAACATTGACTCACTCAAATCTACAACAAATCAGCTAGCAACGATGCATCTACAACAACTGGTGAAGAATGTGACACACCGCAGGCAACACCCTAGATGCAATCTTCTGCAACAAAAACCTGTGACAACTGCCATTCCAGTGCAAATCCTCTAAAGCAATCATCTCATAATACCCTTTGTGATCCAACCGTCAACATGAATACTATGAAACCTCCCAAAAAAATCCTAATTCAGAAAAAAAAACTGGAAATCCATAAACAAAGAGAACCTCAAGGCCAGATTGGAAGCCACAAAAACATCAAAGTCTTAGACTCAACCAGCATAGAAGAAAGAACCGAACATCCAAAAATGGATCGCGAAAATACTAGATGACATTGCACCAGAAAAACCATTCAACACCTCAATAAAAATAAAACACAATGGCATGATGCTTCACACCCAAACTCCGAGCACTGAAAAACTAAAAACTGGAACAGAAATTGAGGGAAAATGAGGACCAACAGAAAAACAAAAATCACATACCTAAAACAGATAAGACTATATAAAGCTGAAATAATCAAACCAAAAACGACATACTACAGCAAAGGATTCACAAACTCAAGCAACACCCAGAAAGAGATGTCCAACATCATCAACTAGCCAAGAAACCCAACAGCATGCATAAATACACTAACATCAAGCAAGTCATTAAGAGCATGACTAAAAACACCAACAACCTCCCTAACCAGCCAATGCTGGAACCATCCACAAGACTAAACAACCTCCCACCAATCTCGACAAAAGAATTCAACAGCCTAGTTGGAAAAAGCAACAGAGCAAGTTCTCCTGAAGATTCATGGCCTACAGACCTCTACAAGACTATCCTCACCCAGAAAACACCTGCAGAATATTTCTTCAACCTCTTTAACCATTCACAAGCAACAGGAACTGTGCCACAATCCTTGAAACCAGCATACATCAAGCCACTACATAAAGACCCATCGGGAAACATGGAAGACCTAACCAACTACCAACCAATCACAAACATCCCATGCCCAGTGAAACTCCTAGAAAGCTATGTCTACAATCAAATCCTCATATCCTGGAACATGTAGCAATCAATCAGACACTGCACAAGGGACAAGTCGGCATCAGACCCATGAGAGGAATGGAAACAGCAAGGCATAAAATAAGCAGTGTCACATAGCAATTTGCTATGCAATTCTCTAGTTTTGCTAATCAAATGAACACTTGTGTAGCAAACTTAGCTATTTAAGTTGACCTCTTTAATGAAAGCACAGCTCGCCCTGCATGCCTCTCTTGCCATCGGTGCTCTCTCTCTGTTCACTAGAAGTGCTAATGGAGGGCAAGCGCAGCAGTAATCCTCTCCTCAACTCTTAAGTGCATAATGCAGGTGTAGGAGTGCAAGGATTTGGTTTCCAAATTATTGCAAACCAGAAGTAATCAGGGTGATACTTTTATTAAGCGTTTTATATCCTGTCTGGCAAAGACAATTATCTGCCAACTTTATATCCTTTAAAGACCGTCATGCAATTCCATTCGTAAAATATAAGTTGTGCAATAATACATAATTACAGTTTTGAGACTGTAAAACCTTGCATCGATCAATACTTTATAGTAAAGTTTAGGTTGGTGTATCTGAATTTCATAGTGTCAACTATATTTCATTTTTTTGGGAAGAAGCATCATGTTGACTAGCGAATTTTTGAAAATGTACATTATCACATGATCATATGAATTTGATGGCAAACCTAGTTCTGTAACCTGCAGGTTGCATACATCTTGCAACTGGTGTTCAACACATGATCAAACCCATACTCCTTGAGATTCTGTATTATCAATATGTTGCTTCATACCAGGTACCCTGAAAATGAGATGACCACAAACTACAATATTCCACCTAGTTTGGCCAGTTATCTGCCTGCTACGCAATCCACTCTTAGTCTCTCTTTCCTCTTGTGTAATAAATACACAAAGTGAACTAAATGCTTACGCAAAGTAGTGATCAATAGAAGCCATCCAGTCTGTAGATCTTTAGATCTACTGCAATACCAAACACTGTAGTTAGCCTACAGAGCTTACTTTGCTTTATGATAGTATTATGTTACCACCCGCAGGAAACAGCTGGGCAAAATGTTTTCAAAGCCTTTTTTGTCATATCTATTTATTTGTGTCATTTATTCATGAAGCTAACCTTTTACATTTACAGACCCTCATCTATGCCACGCAAAGTCGTTTCGCCCACTCAGTCGAGGACCTTTTATGAAGTGCGAGCAACATTTACAAGAGATGTTTGAAACCTTTATTTAACATCTACTTTGTTTGAAGTAAATGTCAAAACTTTCACTGTGCATGGCTGTACCCTGGGTGGCAGCAGTGTGCCAAACAAAGCGGGTTTGTAGTGACATGCACCATTTTACAGAAATCGCATTATACATTTGTTGTCCTCCATTGGTATGGGTCGTGTGCATTTCTCTTAGGTTGAACAGGTAAACGAAGGTACCCAACCTACAGGGCTAGCTGTAGATTAAAGAATTTGCAACGCCTGACTCCTCTCACAAATGTCTTATTGCAGTAGTTAGCAAAACTACTGTATTGTTTCTCATTTCGTGTCTTGGGTACACATCTGGTGACATTAACAATATTAGTACAACTTTGCTAATCAAATGGGTATGTTTGCTAATCAAAAACATTTTAATTAGCAATATCTGCTAATCAATTTTTGAATACTAATTTATGCCTTGAACAGCATTGCTATTGATATGGGATGATCTAAAAACCAACACAGACTCCAACGTCAAATCAGCACTAATACTACTTGACCTATCAGCAACCTTCAACACAATCCACCACAAAATACTCATCAAAAGACTTGCAAATATAGGAATAGGCAACATAGCATTATTCTGGCAAAAATACTTCATGACAGAAAGAACCGAAACAACTTGGCTAACACCTTTCACTCAACCCCTCCTCCCCCAACAACTTGTATAGTCCCACCAAGCTCCCCACTCTCGCAATCACTATTCAACATCTAATGGACGCCCCCCTCCTCAAAAGACACGCCCACACCTGTTACAACTAAGCAGACGACACACAAATCATCTACAAAATGAACGCAAGCTTAGAACAAAACCCAATCATTACCAAGTGGCTCACAGAAATAAACCATTGGACGAGTACCTACAGCCTTAAACTCAATCTGAACAAAACAGAAATCATGATAGCACCAATGATGCTTCAAACTAGCACCGCGTTCCATGGCCAGAAGCATCCAAGGTGGTAAAAGAATTCAGAATATGAAAGGACAACGACTTAACATTCGAACTACAAGTCAACACTGTAGAAAAGAAATGCTTCTTTCTCCTACACACAATCAAGCAGATACTTCTCTTCTTCACCTTCCCACATAGAACACTCACCATCATTTCTCTTGTCTTGTCAAGAATAGACTATGCCAGCAGCATCTATCTCAGAATGCCAGAATAGCCATAAAAAAAAATACAAAAAATACTGAACGCAGCAGCAAGACTACTCCTCCCACTCACTAAAAGAACACATCACACCAGCACCAAGAAAATTATATTGGCTACTGGGCAAAAAAATTAGTTTTCTTCAAAACGCTCTGCATAACACAGAGCAATCCATGGCCAAGGAGCAAAATTCATACAGGGAAAAATGTCCATCTATAAACCAAAACAAACATTAAGATCCAGCAACAACATTTGCCTCAAACCTAAACAATACTCAACGCTTACATTTGGGGGAACAGCGTTCTCCTGCCTAGCAGCAATACTTTTAAATTCTCTCCCAAAGGAAATACGAACAACAAAAGATCACCCAAAGTTCAGAAAATGGTTAACACATAGCTCTTTAACTCACCGAGCTAAATGGGAAACATCATCGAAGGGAAACTGCCAACACATCACAATAGAAGCACTGTAAACAACGGAAACCTGATGGACTGTAACAGGGCCACCCAAAGAAATAAAACATTCTACCGCAAATCACCAGAGAATAATATTAACTTGACAGATCCACATAACCTTGCAGAAAAGGACTCGGATGACTTCCCACTAACCCTCCTAAAAACTCTAATACTCTGCATACTCCTCTTCAAGCACTTCAAAAATCACATACATAATAAGAAAAAAATAAAAAAAACACTGAAAACTACAGACACTCGACAACACCCAGCAGGAAAATAAACCAATCACACAAAAAGATCACCCCATAAACATGAATGCACCAAACAATACAGAACGTCGACAAACTAAAAACAAACCAGCACACTGTGACTGGTTTTTCCGAACTGAAGCTACCAACAGCACATCAAAGCTCTCTTGTGCTTTTCCCACTCAATCCCACCAACTAAACTGTCTCAATTCCCTTTTTCCTTTTCGGATATGCCAGAGCACCTGGATATCATGAATAAGTGGGGCACATTACAAATCACAACAACATCTCCCAGGTATCAGGTTGTATGCATCCTTTGATCAGATGCCTTCTCATAGGCTGTGGCTTCTTCAATTCAGAGTGTTGTACACACTCCCTTTGTAGATCAGGCATCTCCATGACCTTGGATTTCACAGCATCAATTCTACTAGGTCTCTCTGGGACCTTGGAGTTTCTCAGCATCAACTTCAATGCATCTCTCCCAGACCTTGGATTTCTCAGCATCAGCTTCAAGTGGTCTCTACCAGACCTTGGGTTGAACAGGTATCATCTCCCCCTCATATTTAGGGTGCTTTTCAGGCAGACGATATTAAGTCACCCTTCTGCCAAAGGTCACTCAGGGAGCTCCCTTCATCAGGTCTCCCCGTTGTTGGCGCTGTACCAATCCATATGCCAACCATTCTCCCAGAAAATGGCCCTCCGGCACACAGGGATCAGATGTATCCCTCTGCAGAGTAGCTCCTGCAGGTTAGTCAAGTCAAGCGGTAACTACTAACAGGTAGCACAGTGCCTGTGTGTCCAGGGCCTGTAGGAGAGATGATCACCTTCCCTCTCAGCTCCTTCTCTTCTTTTGCCTTATTCTTCCTCGCTTGTATAGTGCCTTGCAGGTTTGTGCATTGTTCAGACACTTTGCATTGGCTTGGGTCAGCCAGGTTTGGTTTTAGGGATATGGATTGGACTTCTCTTAAATTCCCCCAACAGATTTTTAAATCTCCTTAATGAGCTTATTTGTATTTGCTTAATTGGTAGTTATCCCTCATCTGCACATATACCTGCATATCTGACAGTTGTCTCCCTCTTGAAAACGGTCTTCAATCGGCACGAGCATGTGAAGTACTCTGAACGGCCAGCCTTGTCTTTCTGATGCAGCGTCACTTAACCGCAGTCATCCGAACCCAGAGGTTTGCGATTTCGGGAACCTCTTTTTTTGTTGCTGGGCTTCGTGTGCACATTCCTTGATGAGAGGTCAGGTGGCTGGGAAAACATATTTTTCCTGCCCAGACTGAGATCAAACGTAGTGGAGCAGTGTTATGGTCTAGTGGGGCTAGAGAATGTACAAACGCATTAAGCACAGTTCCTGAGGGTTGGAATGGACTTCTTGTACTTAGACACTTATCATTATACCTGTAGGTTCCTGTGAATAAGGGACTAGTGACACATTCATGAGTTCATTACTGCACCTTGTTGTGATTAGCAATTCTGGGGAATCCCACTCCTTCCAACCTCAAAACAGGTAGTGGCCGAACCCACCCAGTCCTTAGCAGCTCGCCCCATCACACAACACGATGAGAAATTGCAGTAGCTCAACACTCTCCACTTCCCTTTCTGTGACGTTCTCCCTTGGCTGTACCATAGGTAATCGGCTAAAGAACGTTATGTTCTCTCCCTTTTTGATATACAAATTCAAAAGTGCATGGCTGTACAAATAGAAACATCACGCTGGTGGTTGAATGCTTCCTTCTGGCCAGCCATACCATTGGGGCATGATCAGCAAGCAAAGTAAACGGACAACCCTCTAGATCATTTTCCGGAATTCTATTGCTCACTTGATTTCCAGAGCCTCCAGTGCGATCAGGGTATACATCTGGCCTCTGAGAATGTTTCTTACTGCTTTATAATATGGGGTGCTCTTTCCTGTGTTCTTGAGAGAGATTGTTGCAAGCCCTTCTTTGGATGTGTGTCTGTGGGGGAAATTATAAGTTGAAATCTGTAAAAAAGGCAATCTTTCAGCTAGTAGAAATCCCCATAAATATTTCTGTGGAAAGCTCTTTGGTTTTTCAGGCAGCAGTGCCACCATAGTAGAAAATGATCACCAAAAGGTAGTACCGGGTAGTACCCTACCAATTTTGGTGGTAGGTACTTGGGTGTTCTTCACCACCGCTACCTTTTGATATTGCAGCTGAATAAGCCTAAATAATTGACAGAGTTCTGAGACAGGTGACACTAGCCGGGTTCACGGTAAGCCAGCAGATCAGGGCACATGGCATCGTATACAGATGATGCATGGAGACAGCCCAGGTGGAATTATTAATGATGAGGTCATCTAAGTAAGGACCTGCATGTGACTGGTAAGGCGTAAGAATCACGTCCATTAGTCTATACAAGGGGACTGGTGAACCAAGCAGACCAAACGGTAGGGCTGTGAACTGAGGGGCATTCAAGAAGTGTAAAGAGCCATTTTTCTTGATCTCTTTGGGGTTAGAGGAATTTGCCAGTACCCTTTTGTAACGTCCAAGATGGAAATGAACTTGGCTTTCCCCAATCGCTCTCTCAGCTTAGGTAGATGGTGAATTGGGTGTCAGGCAACATCGAATGGGATGGGGGTGGTGGGAGAATAGCAGATGCGGGGGGTCCCTCTGTGTTTCGGGATAAGAAATCTTTAAGAGAAAAAAGCTGGAAAAAAAGGGGATAGAACATTTAAAATGTAATCAAAACACATACATCCAATGCATTGTAATATCAGCACCTTCTCAGCTACTTGGAAGATTGCATATCTTGTGTGGGGGATTCAGTAGGGTTGTATTCATTCCAGTTGCCTTGGAGAAATATGGATGTGGTAGGACAATCCATCCACGTATCCTGGATCTACAGAGATCAAACATCAGACAACCGAGAAGAGTAGATCCTGTAAATCTTGTTTTTGCTCTTGCTCCAGGTGTTCAGCGATGAGGTCGGAAGCGACTGGTGCACACGAGGGCATGAATGGCCTGAACATGGGCAATGGGGTCTTGCCATTCTTTTAGGCTTACATGATACACTTGGTCCTTCTGTCTCTATTGTGGCTGTCTCACCTGAAGGTGGAGATGGCTTACTGCTTCAATGACTACATAAGGGCTGTGTCAATTCGCAAGCGGCTTATTCTGGGAGGTGGGTAGATGAACCAGCACCTTGTCCTTGATGTTAAATTTAAAAGTTTAACCTTCCGATTGCACAAAGCCTTTTGCTTACCTTGGCCTTTGTGAAAGATTTTCTCACAGGATTTCAGATCAATGTTATCTGAGCACTGTTTTTTTGTGTTAACTGGGCCAGATTTTCTCCTTGTTGTTCGGTCCTTCCCTCTACTCTTTCAGCAAGTCTAAAACATCAGATGGGTACATCCATATACTAGCTCCAAGAGAGAGGCGTGTGGAAATCTGCAGGGTTTTTAAAGACAGCAAAGAGTGCTCATTAAATCAGCATGTCTCAGTTTTCCCCCGGTTTCGTTTGAGAACGTACTCAAGGATGGATAGGAGGGTCTTGTTAAATCGTTCTACTAGCCGTCAGTTGGGGTAATACGCCACTGGTCATAGTGTTTATATTCCCAGCAGTTTCTTTAGCTCCCCCATAATCTTGCTGTCCTGATTTGGTAGTATTTCTTCCACGAAACCCACTTGAGAGAACTAGGGCAGCACGTTTTTCAAAACGTGTTGGTTGCTGTTCGCTCATAAGGAAAAGATAGTAGAATATTCGGGCACCAAGATGTATTTATTCCCTTGCTCAGACGTTTCAAGTGAGCATACTATTTCTTTAGCAATATGGGAAAGTTTTACTTTTCAAGAGGTTGTAGTGAGGCCTGGGGGACGAGATATCGCAAGGCCTGTTAGCAAATAGGGCACGACTCTGTATACCTGTATACTCATATTATGCATTACAATCTTTACTGAGAACCACAGCAGCAAAGAATAAAAACTTTGTAAAACGAAATTTTTTCCAATAAACCTAAAGTTATAACAATGCAATGGGAACATCCCAGTCCAACATGGTGGGCAGGTCATGCCCTGGAGGTAGCCAATAGGGAGCGAGCCAGTCCCATATAGGTCCATTCCTTTAACAACTCCCCCTCTTTCTTTGCTGCTGACCCACAGCTAAGCCACACATCTAGTTTGCTTAGCTTGTACTTGTTACATTGTGGCATTTCTGTAGTAATTGCTTGATTTATTACTTTAAGGTCTTTGTTTGCTTTAATTACGGCGTTCGCTTGAAAGCGTGTGTTTACATTACATTGATATTTCATTTCAATTCCTCACGCGAGCGTGGCATTCCAATTTCGAGCCCGCTCCACGTCTGGTGTGTCGCACGCCGCCTGAAGGCGCCGCGTTGCTCACACATGCTGGGTTTGGTCCTTCTGGACACATTGTTCAGACGCGTGTCCCTCACAGCGTGTGCTTTGTTTGTTCAACGCGGGCAGCCAGTGTCAGGAAGCTTATCTTCTGACAGACTGCGCGCGCTTCCACAAGGTCTCTGGCACATGCTGTAAGCGTGCCGCTTCTAGTTTGAAGGTTGGCGGTTCAAGCCTGCTATCCGCCTGGTGATTTTTGTGTGTGAAATTTATTGGTGCAATTGTATATTCTGTTTTAAAAAATTTTTTACAATTGCATTTTTGGGGGTTGTGTTTATATTTTTCCCCTCACGCTGCTTGCGTGCTTTTGGATGCTAGTCAGCAGGCTTTGCCTGTGTAAGGCCTAGGTGGCCCTTCCCCTGAAAGTTACACCCTGTGAAATTGAGGGTTCAGCCTGCTAGGCTTGCATAGTACAACAGCTAGCCCTGCTGTTTGTTGACATAATATATATTTATATATATATTTTTCCGAGTGGAATACTGCCAAGTGCTGTCATGGATAAGGGGGTGCTCCCCTCCTCTGCTGATGCCAGCACTCAAGTACGTACTGCCAAGAAAAGTGATAGGTCAGGAGACAATGTGGGAGATCAATCCTGTCATGCCCAACCTTCAGTGGCTCAAGCTATTCAGTCCTCTTTGGACACAGCTTTAACAGGTTTAAATAACACCTTGGCGTCAGCTTTTGACAGATTAATTACCCGCATTGCGGATTTCCACCCCTCCCAAGATGCTGCCCCATCTGTTGCAACCAAGGCCCCTAAAAAGTGTACGGCCAAAACTAAACATACCCAGGGGCAATTCAGTCCCCCCTTGGCCATTTCACGCATATCTTCCCCTAAAAGAACTTTAAAGAGAGGGTGGGAAGAGTCTCATCAACCTTTCACTTCCACACCCTGGCCAGCCTACGCGCGTTTCACGCCGGCGGAGTCCCCTATTGCGGTGTCATCCTCAGAAAGTTCAGTTGATTCTGATTCGCCCCCTAAGAGGTGGAAAAAGAAAGTAACATCAGTGGCCCCTCAGGAAGCGCCCCTGCTTGATGGTAGCGGAGTACCTTTTTTTGACCCTGCCCTTATACAGCACTCCAGGTCAGCCGAGTGGCAGCCCTCTGAGGAAGTTTCCTTTTTCCTCAAGTTCTGGATAAGGCACCCTATGCCCAAAGAGGAGCGTAATAAGCTGCGGTCGGAGTGTCCCAGACCTGTGCTTGCAGACAAGGTGGCTTTAGTGCCAGAAATAGGCCAGTGTATGGCGGCTTTTCTATCCCAGAAAGGGAAGGACCCCAAGAAGGGGGTCGATAAAGCATGGCATAGTAGTCAAGACAGACTGTTGGACATCCTGGGTCCAGTCACGCAGATTTTTGAAATGGCAGAAGAGGCGGCATCCTCCAATACCCCGGTAGATGTTGACGCATTAAGGGGTTGGATCCAACGTACGGTATGCCTGCTCTGCAACGCTAATGCCTCCATATGTAGGGAGAGGAGAAAATCATTATTAATGAGGTTGGATTCCAAACTGGCAGACATGGCTGAGAGGGAAGGTGGCCCTTCAGCTCAGGGTAATTTATTTGGGGATTCTTTCCTGAAAGACTTGTCAGCATATGTTCACACATTTACGGCGCTGGACAAGGCGCAGGTTAATATAAAAAAGGTCTTTGCCCCAAAGGTTTTTAATAAGGCTGGACGAGGTAGGGCCCGCTCCTCCAGCCGCTTTTCCCAGGGCTCCTCCCGTCCCCGCCAGTTTGCGCCCCGTGGCGCATACCATACCTCCTCTGCTCGAGGAGCACATAACCAGTTCTACCCACAACAAAACTCGAATTGGAGAGGATGTGCCGGCGGAGGAGCCGGAAGATCAAGAGGGCCATCAGGTACTTTCTCAGGTGCTGAAAGTTTTTTCCCTCAAAAGTCTAGGTGGCAGACTAGCCAGGTTTCTTCCACAGTGGGAGGCCCTCACTTGGGATCCTTGGGTGTTACAAACGGTTCAGGGTTATCAGATATAATTCTATGCCCCACCTTGTCAGTTGTCCTTTCCCCTTCCTTTGGTGTTCGAACGAAGTCAAACAATCCCTCATAGATGTGGAGGTAAGGGATCTCATCTCCAAGGGGGCGGTAGTCCCAGCCTCTTACAAGGCCTCTCAGTTTCTGAGTACCATTTTTCTAGTCCCGAAACCGGACCAGGGGTTTCGCCCAGTAATCAAACTGAAAGCTCTTAACTCTTTTGTGGTGTATCACCACTTCAAAATGGAAGGAATTCATTTGCTCAGAGACACCCTTCTCCCTGCAGATTAGATGGTCAAATTGGACCTCAAAGACGCTTACCTAGTAGTTCCCGTCTTTCCCCCGCATCAGGAGTTTCTTCAATTTCAATGGGGGGGCCGGGTGTGGCAGTTTGCATCCCTTCCGTTTGGCCTGTCCTCGGCCCCATGGTGTTTCACCAAGCTCATGCGGCCTGTGACGACTCTTCTCAGATCCAGGGGGATTCAGATCATAATTTATTTGGACGACATGTTGCTCCTAGCCCAGAATTATCAAACTCTGTGTTCTCATCTGAAATTCACTGTGACCCTCTTACAGGATCTAGGTTTTGTGATAAATGTAAAAAAATCCATATTGAAGCCTACGCAATGTATCCAATTTCTGTGCTTCCATATAGATTCAAAGCTTTGCATCCTTCTTCTCCCAGACAACAGAATCTCCAAGATAAAGAAGGAAATTCGTCTGCTCCTCAGAAGAGGGAGGATCTCCCTCAGGCAGTTGGCCAGAGTTGTGGGAATGCTGTCGGCATCCATTCAGGCTAACTTCCCTGCTCCCCTACATTACAGAGCTCTGCAACGCTTAAAAGCCAAGCATTTGCGCAAGTGTCTCTCTTACTCCCAAATGGTGGAATTGCCGCCAGAAGCCAGGTTGGAACTCCTGTGGTGGCTCAGGCACATGGAGGCCTGGAATGGCAAGGCAATATTTGGCCCATCTCCGGATGTCATTCTGGAGTCAGATGCGAGCAGATCGGGTTGGGGAGCCAGATTGGGTCAGGTTTCCACAGGTGGGAAATGGTCGAAGTCAGAGAAACAACTACATATCAATTGCCTAGAGTTGTTAGCGGGGTCCTTTGCGGTTCGGAGTCTCCTCAAGGATCAGGGGAATTGTTGTGTTCTCCTCCGCATGGACAACATCTCTGCGGTGAGATACATCAATCGCCTGGGGGGTACCAGGTCCAAAGTCTTGGCGGATTTGGCAAGAGAGTTTGGCATTTTTGCCTCGACAGGGATATTCTATTGAAAGCGGAATACCTCCCGCGAGTCAGCAACGAAGTTGCAGATTGGAACTCCAGGCACCTGCAAGACAGGAGCTATTGGATGTTGAACAGATCTCTTTTCGCCCGCTTAGCGTCCCTCTGGGGTCCCCTGACCATAGACTTGTTTACCTCAAGACTAAATTGTCAAGTTCCCAGGTTTTACAGTTGGAGACCAGATGCGTTAGCTCTGGCCACCAACGCTTTCCTCCAGGATTGGTCGGGTCAGTTGGGGTATGCCTTTCCTCCCTTTGCCATGATAGCTCGGGTTCTGGTCCAAGTCCGCACACAGGCGGCGGCTCTGGTTCTAGTTACCCCCTTTTGGCCCTCTCAGGTTTCGTTCCCGGCCCTTCTGGAATTAGCAATAGATATTCCCCGTCTTCTCCCTCCCGATCCCCTGTTGCTGGTGGATCCGGAGGGTCTCCCTCACGAGTTGGTCCTGCAGGGACACCTTGCCCTTATGGCTTGGAAGATTTCAGCTCTTCCTGGTGCTTCAGAGGGCTTTGGCAAGACTCTATGGCGGTCATCAGGGACTCCTGGGCGCCCTCTACTAAGGCGGGGTATTCCTCAGCATGGAACAGATGGGTTAGCTGGTGTGTGGCTAGGCACCTCAATCCCGTTCTGCCCCTCCTGTAGAGGTGGTTAATTTTCTAGTGGAGTTGTTTAAGGAAGGGAAAGCCTACAGGACTGTTAATGGTTTTTGTTCAGCTATTTCAGCCGGTCACCTTTTGGTAAAAGGGGAATCGGTGGGTAGGCATTTTTTGGTGCGAAGGGCCCTCAAATCTATCCGTATTAAAGTTCCACCACAACCAAAGTATTCGGTTCTTTGGGATGTTAATATGGTGCTGCAGCTCTTCAGGTCCTGGCCTCTTAATGAAGAACTGTCCCTGCAACAGTTATTTGCCAAACTTGCTATGTTACTATGTCTAGTGTCTATTAAAAGGGTCTCTGATATCAGAGCTTTGGATGTGGATAATAAGATGTTCACCCCTCAGGGGGTTACTTTCTTTATCTCACAAAGGACTAAATGCATGACTTCCTTGATATCCTATCCAGCTTTTCCTGAAGATTGTAAATTATGTGTGGTCAATTGTTTGAAATGTTTTGAGCTCAAAACTGAATGTTTTAGACCTCCCAATACCTCTCAGCTGCTGATTTGCTTCAGAAAACCCCATAAGCCGGTCTCCCCTTCTACTTTGGCCAGATGGATCAAATGGGTTATGCGGGAGGCGGGGGTTGACACTTCGTCTTTTGGTCCCCACTCAGCCCGTGGCGCTATGGCCTCTAAAGCAGCCTTTCTGGGGGGTAGTTTGGAACAGATTTTAAAAGCAGTTGACTGGTCAAGGAAATCAACTTTTAAGACATTTTACCATAAACGTATTGCTCATGTAGCGGTGAATGTAATGCAAGGGCTTTGAACTTGCATAATATGAGCCTCCTGTCTTGCCATAGAATATCTAATCCCCCACACTAGCGTGAGATGGGGGTTTAGATTCTATAAAAGACAAGGAGGCGAGTATTATCCCACCCACCCACCCTTACTGGTGTTGTTTGAGCTTTCAGTTGATGGCTTCGACACAGGAAGAAGCAAGAGTTTCCGCTCAAAGTTGCAGAAGGTTTCAGCTCCGGCGTCTCCATGGGAGTTTGGTCTTCGTTCTACGTGGAGAAATTGTTCGGTGCTCGTGTGAAAAGGATCAGCTTCAGAAAGAGGGGGAGTTGTTAAAGGAATGGACCTATATGGGATGGCTCGCTCCCTATTGGCTACCTCCAGGGCATGACCTGCCCACCATGTTGGACTGGGATGTTCCCATTGCATTGTTATAACTTTATGTTTATTGGAAAAAATTTCGTTTTACAAAGTTTTTATTCTTTGCTGCTGTGGTTCTCAGTAAAGATTGTAATGCATAATACTCGCCTCCTTGTCTTTTATAGAATCTAAACCCCCATCTCACGCTAGTGTGGGGGATTAGATATTGTTATACACCCAGCCAAATGCATCATCAGAGGACATGGTCTTGGGTTTTAGCCACTCACTGGTGTCCAGCTGTGAGGTGCGTGTGGGCCATTTCCATTACCTCATTCCTTAAGAGGAGTGAGTACTGGTAGCTGGGACCATGCTGCCTAGGTCCCTTCAAGTTGTTTTGGGCACTGCATAGTAGAGCTTTTCTCTCCATAAAATATGACCCTTGGACTGCTACCCCAGTCAAATTAGGAATAACCCATCTGAAGGCGTTCCTCTGGGTGCCAGCGAATCAAAGAGATGGAGAAGGGTGTGGAGGTTTTGTGTCAACACCTGTGAGAGATTATGTTGGTGTGGTGGAGCCAAACCCACAACAGTCTCATGTGGCCTCCAGTGAGTTTACTTCTTCTATCCCGGGGATGGTAATTATCACACAGATTAACTGTGCAATGGAAATGGATGGTGTGGCCGTCATAAGCATTGTTCGCGATGATCACCCTAGAGCCAGGGTCTCCAACCAGTAGACCGCAAGCTACCGGTAGCTCGCCTGAGGCTTCCCAGTAGCTCTTTCCATCAGACACCAAAATGAGAACTGTGTGTTTATTTTTGAGTCTGATGTCCCTGGTCCTCTTCCATTGCCCCCTGCCTCGCCTCTTCCTACAAAGTAAACAGTCAAAAGCTGCGTGCACAGTGAGAGGAGGGGCTGCGTCTGGGCTTGAAGGTCTTGGCGCTATGTTCCAACATTGGGTTAACTATCAATAACAAAAGTAAATGGGGAAATGTGCGTTGTGGCCATTGTCACCAAGATGTGCAAATGATGGCTGATTAGAAAGGGAAGTGTGTGCATACATCTGCATGCCATGTGAAACAAAGCTGGGGCTCCAATGGTTTCAGTCTCACTGCTTCCTTAGATTTATTTCAGTTAGCCTTAGTTTGCGTATGCTGGTAATATTAGGCTTTCAATCAGAATGGGGAACAAAGGTACTGCCGTAATTTTGTTTTGCTCAGTGTGAGCGTAGGAAGAAAAAAAAAAAAAAGACAATCCATGCCAGTCACAGCTTGCAAGAAAAAAGGTACATCTAGCATTACGTGTTGCAGTTTACGGTAGAACTGTGATTTCCTTTTTTATTTGAAGATACTGAGTTGTCTGCTTTAAGGCAGTCGTAGCCCAACTGTATTAAAGGTTAAGATGCAATTTGCTGTGATAAGGAGGAGCCCACATCTATGCAGTGCTTTTGCATTTAATGAAATGTGGAAAACTACTAGTTGTACTGCATTCTGGCGCTTGCACACTTACATTTATAAAACTAAACAGGAATGTAAAATGACATGTGCTATCAATGTCAGTACTTGGAAAACATGATTTGAGAGCTCCATTTCAGCCTATGTTTTAGAAATGAAGTAATTAGGTGGAAAAATTGAGCAGTAGTTTGTATGTATATATTTTGATACGTATAGGATTAATATAGGTTAGACCTAGTTACTAAGTAACAGAGAACTGTACATAACAGGGTGGTGCATACAGGGAGTGAACACTGAAGAGAGCCATGGGATGGGAGAACAATTAATAGGTTTGATAAGTAGGAGATCTACAAAGATCTGTGAGACATCTGTATGCATATGTTCAAATTCTGGCAAGGGATGTTCATCCTTTCATTACTGGGTTGAAATTGTGCAATTTATAAGAACTCTTTTTGCTAAAAGAAATGGGCAAAACACCATAGAATGTACAAGTAATTCTCAAACACATGGAATATTTCAGTAGATGCCTGGTCACCAACAGGATGCGTGATATGCCAGCAGTGCCACTGCAAAACACATGTTGATTTTAATTGTAAACAATGTCAGCATTGTCCATTTAAATCCATTTTTGTGAAAGTGCAGCCCTCAATATGTCTGAGAGATCTGTACATGCCAGCCAGCATGGCCCATTAGTCATGCACCAGAATGGCCTGCATGATTCCTGCAGGGAAAGGCAGCAATCCAGTGAGCTGATCTCTGCGATACTGCCTCCATCATAATTGGCAGACGAGTGCCAGGTCCTCTCATTATGAATAAGTCGCCCATCGCTACTCTTTGCTCAAAATATTAATGTAATGATTCATATTTCATCTGGTTCCGTGTTATGATTTGTGCATGTTTAAAGTCATTTCTTTAAAGCTGAATGTTATTTTAGTCATGTGATTTGCACTTTTCTTGCATATAACTTGATAACATGGTTTCCAAATTTTCATTTGCTCAGTCTTGTCAATTATTCTAACATTAAAGCATTTAGGAGTTGTCAACAAAGTGGGCCTTGGGTTACTTTTCCTAGGCGGCTGAATTCTGTGACTTGGCATGTGAGCAATTTGCATGAATTAGGGATATGATAAACTGTCAATGGATTTTATTTTTTGACAAAGCAGAACTTGGTGTTTGCTGAATAAACTACCCTTGTGGAAATCCTATGTGCAGCTGCACCATCCAACCAAAGGCAACATGTGTACCATTTCCATCCATAGTTGGGAACCACAGTACTTTCTTCCAGCATAAAAAGAAAATATGCATCTTTAATCTACAGTGCCCAAGTTATAGCGGGAATAAAGACTAACACCGATAGGCATTTTGCAATGATGCACACATTAAGAAAATAATGTTACCAAAGGAAACTGTCCGAGATCCTAAAATGTAGTTAAACTAAACATTGCAATGCCAATGCTGTTAGAGGGGCATCCTTCAAAGATGCTAATTATTTGATGAAAAACAAATGTACTTTTACAGATTGTGCAATTGTGAAGTGTGCAGTAACTCTGGTGGCTGAGGCTGTTGTAAAAGATTTTAAGAACTGTCCTGAAAGTATGTCTGCCATGTCAGGTGTGCAGTTACGTGCCAAAACTATAGAAAGGAGGGAATCTGCACTATCAGCCAATGTGATTACCTATCTCTGCAAATCAGCCTTTTTCAGACATGAACTTCCTGAAATCAAAACTTTGACCCCATCTAACTGTTTCAAGCTGCACACCAGATTACTGGGCACCAGTGGATAGCATGCAGTGTCAGCTTTCACAATTAATGTACTCGATTGCTACATTTTGATATGCTTCACAATTTTTAGAAACAGCTACTAATAGAAAATAATGAAATAAACGTTTTTGAAGTTATTATTATGGTAAATGCATATGTTGTTCCTTTTTTATGTAAAGAGCAAATAAACAGCCCCAGAAAATCTTGGTACAAATTCTCCTACTCATGGACATCACCACCCCAGTAGCTCTCGCCTATAGGCCATTAACTAAATGTAGCTCTCGCCAACATAAACGTTGGAGACCCCTGCTATAGAGTCTGTCATTTCCCCCAGATTTCACGGTTACAGAATGTAGGAGGGCATGGCAAGATGTTGGCACCATCATACCATATTTTCCCCTCTTTGCTATAGAGGCCACGGTCAGTGGATCCTGGAGGGGCTCGAAAGGGTAACTTAACCTACGGGGAGGTTCTGTCAAAATCAGGGTTGGTATCCTGGCGGTAATGCTTGGTCGGAGTCATTTAATCATGCCTTGGATAGGCTACTTCAGACACTACTTGTGGTATGGTCAAACAATGACACGTGGCACAACAACAAAAATAATTCAGCCACTATCTTTATTGCGAGTTCTTATGAAAGGGGTTGGACAAACCATCCAAAGGATCTACGGTATAAGATAAGGAAGTATTGATAGTAAACAGTGGCAGGATGGGATAAAGTGGGGGCTTTGCTCCAGATGTCCAACACATTTGCATGTCAATGTTCAACACAAAAGTTCTTAATACTATATTTTCAAATACGTGCCCATCCCTGGGAACCCGCCTTTCCAAAAGGAATATGCAAACGGTGTGCCCAACAGAAAGACTTCAAAACTAGTTCAACAAGTCCTTAACTCTCAGGCTTCTCTATACTTTAAACACAAAATGTTTCACGGTTTGGCCATCAAAAGAATGCATCAATATTCTACACAATGTTCATCCTTAAACTATCAGAATAAACATTTCCTTCTAGGAAAGTCCCATAGTCCATACTCTGCTTCCACCAGCTCACTGAAGATCTTTCTCAGGTTTCAGATTCTAGGATGCCTTGTATCAGGTTCCTTCCCTTCTCAGAGGCGCTGTCTCTGCTTCTTCAAAACAGACTGTTCCATGCACACTCCCCCTGGTCCATCAGGTTTCACCACAGGTCTAGCCCACTTTTGCCGACCTACACATTTTTCAAATGCATCTTTACCTTATCAACTTTGCTAGATCTCAAGACCTTGGTTTCTCAGCATCATTTTCAATGGGTCTCCCCCAGATCTTGGGTTTCTCAGCATCAGATTCAAAGGTTTTCTCCCAAACTTTGGGCTTCATAGGTATTCCCTTCCCCACTCATTCAGGGCACTTTTCAGGCAGGCAATATTATGTCACCCTTCTGCCACAGCTACCTCTGTCAGGTCTCCTGGTCCTTGGCGCTGGACCAATCCCTTTCATTCAGCAGCTGATCCTCCGATACGCAGAGCTCTTGTTTAGCCCTCTGGAGTGCAGCTCCTGCAGTTTGGCCAAAGCAAGCACTATCTGCATCCAGTTTGTGCAGTCCCAGTGTATACAGGAAACTTTAAAGAATATCCTCACTGGCCACGCTCACTAACATAAACTGTGATAGACCAGAAAGTATTTGAACATATTGGCACCATTAGGGTGCAGGGATTATTTGTATAGAAAACAAGAAAAAACAGGTAAAGAAAATCTGGTATTTGCAAGTGCAGATTAGTAATAGAGAGTCACCATACCAAAAGGGTACATCACACAAAAGTTTGAACACCTATAGGAAAATACATACAAGCACAATGGTATAGGTATTACAAATTCAATTGTTAATTGGAATTGAGCCATGTCAACACGTGTTTCGACCCTCTAGGGTCGTCCTC